>NC_138236.1:27997683-29197683 GCF_964197995.2 Scardinius erythrophthalmus
TCAGTTTTAAACCCCTTTTCCCCCATGAGCTTTGCTATGTTAATATGCGTCAATGGTCTGGATTTAGCTTAGATTTTTTCACTGTAGTGAATGAACCTCCTATTATCTGATCCATGTCACTGTGCATTACATGCAAGTAGTTTCAACATCCTCCCTCTGGGTTTTTGTTTTTTTGTTGTTGTTTTTGTGTGTGTGTGTGTGTGTGTGTGTGTGTGTGTGTGTGTGTGTGTGTGTGTGTGTGTGTGTGTGTGTCAGTTTTGCTCACAGCATCATCAAACATATGCCAGTTCTGAATGATAGCCAAGCAGTCGAGCATGTGAAACACATGAGCTTGCATGTAATCTTAAGATCAGATCCACAACCTTATGCTCAGCTAGATGCTAATACAAGCATCAACCAATTTGCAGAGTTAAATGTATACACTGTAATAATTAAAATCCATAGAAAAATAGAAAAGGTACTAGGGTTGTGCCGAAAGAGTCAGGCTCGGAGATATCACCGGTGGCTGATGCCTTTGAACATATCAAGATGATGATTATTATAGCTGCATTCACACCATGTCGTGATTGCCGCAATTTCGAGATGAATTCACGTGATGTTCTCAAAGCTGTTCACGTCCTCAGACCAGGAATGATGCGTTTCTTTGGCAACACTATCAATGCCTAAATTAATAGAGCTCTCTGACGGTACATACAAAAATTATATAATAACAGTCTTTTATTGGTCCAAAACCACTGCACAATAATCAGTCATCGATGAAAATCAAAAGCAGCTTCAAACACTGGCTTAAAAATACTTAAAGGGTTAGCGGAGGATCTTTCCGAATTTTAGACAAGACCCGCCCTCTCCACTTTTTGAAAAGTTTGATTGATTCACCAGAATGATTGACAATTAGGAGGACCAATAGTATAGGTGATCCACCCGGAAGTAAAAAATCCTCCGCTATACCTTTAAGAAATATTGATTCTTCAAATTGTTTTCACTATATTCATATGGATTAGTTTTACGATCACATTTTGAAGCGTCGAAGACAAGTGATAGTAGCATAGCTGTCTATTGAGGGACAGAAAGCTCTCAGATTTCAATAAAAAATATCTATATTTGTGTTCCGAAGATGAACAAAAGTCTACAAGTTTGGAACGACATGAGGGTGAGCTATTAATGACAGAATATTTTTTTTTGGGGGGGGGGGGGTAAACTAACCATTTGAAGCCAATACATTAAGATAATTGATTTCTATGCGACGTGATAATTGTTTTGTTTTTTATCACCAACTCCATCTTGGCTCGCAAAATGATAGACAATGATTCTCGTTTCCCGTGGCATAAAAAAACAGAAGTCAAGTTAAATAAAATAAATGAGTAAATAATAAAATCATGTATCGTGATCTCACAGGCTGACGTTAGGACGATGTTACTATGGAGCATATCGCCCAACACTAAAAGGTACTGGTATTTTTTTTTTTGCCAGGACATTTTCTTTTACCCTGAACAAACCACAATACAATGCAGTTAATGCAGCAATTTTTTAATAAGAAAATATTGGTAACTGTTTTGCATAATGCTATGCTGCATTGCTGCCCCATGACCAACACATCCCCTCCAGTTATGATTCTGAGAAATAAATATGGTTATTTATAAATACATTTTGTGAAAATTGTCTTTAATATTTGTTACTCTGGTCAAATAAGGAGTCAAAGAAATAGTTATTAAAAATCATTGCTGATTTTATTTCTCCTTCTTTTGTCAGACTGGAAATTGGAGACAGTCAAACATTGCATTACAGTATTCCATGCAGAATTCTTGTGTTGTATACACATGTAATAGGTCAGCTGGGTATTCCATTCACACAGAAAATGAGCATGTTGTGCACAGTGTACTTACAGGACTGAAGAAATTGAAATTGCAGAATGAGCAGCATGTTAGTATATTTTCCAAACAGCCTTTTTTTTTTATGGGAGTGCTGCATATTCTTACTGAAAATCATTTTGTTGGTTTGTTTTATCAAGGCTATAATTTCTTTGAGTGATTATGGTGCAGTGACATTGAGTTGAGTGAAGTTATTTGAAATAATCACTGGCAGAATGGTGTAGGCGTAACAGCGTTGTGGGTGTTAAGTCCCAGGAGAGAGAAAGACTGAACACTGAAACGGATGTAAATGTTACCTGAAACCAAAATAGACTCGATTAGAAATGGACTCATGACAGTTCTTACTTTATTAAAAACTTCTTTTTTTTTTACACCCCTCCTTGCTGATTTGATTATTTTTTCCAAGATAAATAATGTATGAGATGAAGTGCAATGTTGATTTGATTATCACCTCTTATATAAGCCAAATTTAGGTAGGTTTTAAATTATTTGTGATTTTTTTACAGTTTTCTTTCATTTGAAAATATAGCAAGAATTAGTAATATAGTATTATTATGAAAATTATTAATTAGTAAAAAGCTTATTGTTGCTCTTTTAGGAGATCATGTGACATTTTGAGGCAATACACCCTGGGGAGCCCAAGCAATATGGGGTTTATAACCATTAATTCTTCAGTTTATGCCTAATTTCCAAGCAGACATCAAAGACATTTCAGTCTTATGTGAGCTGAGATGGTGCCACTAAGGGTTTGCTCAGTAGTTTCAATACGTAGCTGACATTTTGCAGGCATTTGTTAGTTGGCAAAGCCTTTTTATGTTTCCCTCTGGGTTGTCTTTGCAGTGAAGGGAATTAAATGCATAAATGGCGACACTGCCATTCCTGCTGTTTGTATCCTTGTGGATTGAACGTTAATACAGCTTAATTCTCAAAACATGAAATACTGTGGATGAAAACAAACAAGGAAGATTGTCCTTCACATCCTGAAAATTAGCATTTTTCATCCACGAGATGTGACAGCAAGAAGCTCTGCCAGCCTCCTCCTAATTTTTAGTACTGATAAAGCTTTTAACGTCGTTAGAATGTAGTCTCCCTCAATTTGATGCAGTCGTTGTGAACTATAGGAAGAGCTGTCACTATTTTAGATTACTGAAACAGGTTCTTTGTCTTTTCGAAAACATTTTCTTATCTCCTTCTAAAAACAGTCTAGCAGGCACAGTTAAAGCATTAACCTGTAGGCTGTTGCAAACATGGGACACTGAGAAAACACACATTGAATTTTACTGCCAAATTCTGTGAATGTGTGGCTGCAGGTGGGCATCTTTAGCCAGTCTGTGGTATCCATGGCACTGCTGGCTACCCTAGCAGCTCAAAGGATTAGATTATGTCAAGGGTTTTCTTTTCTTTATTTTTTTTTTATTTATTTTTTTTATAAAAGCTTAGTACTGAGAGGGAATACAGGCATATGCAATGGTGAAAGTCACAAGAATGACAAGAGGTAATGCATTCAGTTGAACAACTTTAACTTAAAATGATTGTTGAAGTGATGCAAACTTTCTGCTGTAGAAATCTGTATTTTTGCCATGATTTGGAGTCTTGAGATATGTAAACACATACACAATATATTCACAATGGCCCTCATTTATCAAAAGTGCGTACACCAAATTTCCAGCGTACACCTGGCGTACACCCAAAACCACGGTGACTCTGAGATTTATCAATATGGACGTTGGCGTACGGCACGCTCAAATCCTACGCCAGCTGAGGAGGTGGTGTACGCACATTTTGAGTGCGGGAATGCGCAGAAAAACAATTCCTAACACCACAAAACGCACTGACAAACTAAAAGATATAATATATTATGACCCACTGTAAAAAACAACAACAACATAGTAATTATAAACTTCAGTGTTTATTTTTGTGCAACATGGACTTCAATGTTTAATTTGTGTGAATTTGCCAAAGCATTTCAATTGTAGACATATGTATTCCTTAAGTTGCGAGCCTGTGCGCTTTACCTGACGATTCAAGCCTTGTTTATACTTTCGCCTGGCTCCGCAGCGCGAGTCTCCGCAGACTGCGCGCGCACCTCCCCAAACGGACGAGGTGTTTATACTCGACGCGCTCGCCGTTGTACTATTCTTTGAAACGATGGTTAGGCCAGGGTTAGGCCCGGCAGGTGTGCACGGACTGGGTTTAGTAATGAAAGGCTTTCAATGACCAAAAAAATAATTCAGACTGACAAAATAATAAAAATGCCATTCTTCTTATTTTAAATAATAATAATAATACAAATAATAATAATAATAACGAAATTCTTCTTCTAAATAACAATAAGCGTCATTAATAATAAAATCTAGAAATCAATTTTGTTTCTTTCCATTTCCCTGGTTTCGCTTTCTCTTTCTCAAAGAAGTTTCTCTTCTTTGCCGTCTTCCGTGTGTCCATGGCGTAAAATGAGGGCGTGGGGGAGCGGAGACTTGAATATATAGGGGCGTGTTATTCTAATGACGATCGATTTCAGCCGCGGCATTTATCAAGGGCAGGTATTGCGTACACCAGAATTTCAAAGGTACGCACAGCTTCATAAATCAGGCGATGAGAAGAGTGTAAGCATAATCTTACGCCAATATATACGCCCATTTCTACGCAAGATTGATAAATGAGGGCCAATGTGTGTGTGTGTGTGTGTGTGTGTGTGTGTATATATATATATATATATATATATATATATATATATTCTAACATGGGTCTTGTATAACCCTGGAGTTCACAATATTTGGTACCCTTCCCTCTCTCGATATCCTACTCTTTTCTCTTTTTTTCCCTCTGTGATTATTCTCTTCTCTATGTTTATGGTGTATTAAGATAGAGGTATTCAACCCCCCTGAGATCCACTGTCCTGTAGAGTTTAGCTCCAACTCTAATCAAACACACCTGAAACAGGTCATTAAGCTCTTTAGGATCACTTGAAAATCACAGAAAGGCATGCTGAAGCAGGTTGGGAATAAACTTTGCCAGACATCCAGGAGCAGGGTTGAAGACCTCTGTTTTAATATATATTGGTGTTAGATACTCACAAACTTCCTGATTCAAACATGGTACTCTGATCTTTGCAGGTAGAGGAGCATGAGTGTGGGGTCGGAGTTCTGCTGTGATGCGTGCTATTGGGTGTAGGATGAACCTGCCGGCGGTGCTAAATGGCCTGCTGGTGTCCGTGGTGGCAGCCTTGCTTTGGAAATACGTTTGCCTGATTGAACACACATCTCAGTTGGAAGAGGAGCTACAGCTCACACGCCAATCACAGGAGTTCTCACAGGTGCGTATCGACTACCACGGTGCCCTGTTAGCACTCCAAGAACATGGCACCAGAATGGTCTGCACTGGGAAGATGCACACCGATCGCATCTGCCGCTTTGACTACCTCTGCTACTGCACGGAGGCTGAGGAGTTTGTATTCTTCCACAGTAATGACTCTGTGATGCTGCCCAACCTTGGCCCTCGGCGTTTCCAGCCCGCCCTGCTGGACCTCTCTTCTGTAGAAGACCACAACACTCAATACTTTAACTTTCTTGAGCTCCCGGCAGCGGCTCTGAAGTTCATGCCGAAACCTGTGTTTGTGCCAGATGTCACTCTAATTCTGAACCGATTTAACCCAGACAACCTCATGCACATTTTCCACGATGATCTTTTGCCCATCTACTACACAATGCAGCAGTATTCAGACTTGGATGACGAGGCCAGGCTTGTCTTCATGGAGGGTTGGGGTGAAGGTGCTCACTTCGATCTCTACCGTTTGCTCAGCAGTAAGCAACCACTACTCAAGATGCAGTTAAAGACCTTTGGCAAACTCATGTGCTTCACCAAGTCCTACGTAGGACTTTCAAAGATGACAACATGGTACCAATATGGCTTTGTGCAACCGCAAGGACCCAAAGCCAATATTCTGATATCGGGTAACGAGATCCGCCAGTTTGCGTCATTTTTGATGGAGAGGCTTAACATCACGCGAGAGGAGAGTGATGACTACATTGTAGTTTTTAAACGTACCACTAACAGGCTCATCCTCAATGAGGCGGAACTTCTTCTTGCTTTAGCCCAAGAGTTTCAAATGAGGACTGTCACTGTGTCTTTGGAGGAGCAGTCGTTTGATAGCATTATCCAAATAATTAGTGGGGCATCTGTGTTGGTCAGCATGCACGGAGCCCAGATGATCACCTCAATGTTCTTGCCCCGTGGTGCCGCTGTGGTTGAACTCTACCCTTACGCTGTAAACCCAGAGCAGTACACTCCCTACAAAACCTTGGCCTCCTTACCTGGCATGGACCTTCAGTATGTCGCATGGCGAAACACCTTGGAAAAAAACACTGTTACATATCCCGATCGCCCCTGGGATCAGGGTGGCATCGTCCATTTGGACAAAGAGGAACAAGAACGTATCCTTGCCAGCAAGGATGTGCCAAGACATCTTTGTTGTCGTAATCCAGAGTGGCTTTTTCGCATTTACCAGGACACTATTGTGGACGTCGCCTCTTTTCTGGACGTACTCAGAGAAGCTCTAAAAAAGCCTAACCTCAAAAAGGCTAAGGTGGCTAGTACTGTACATCCTGGTCGAGTCAGAGAGCCCAAGTGTCAGACGTCAGTACAGGCCACCAATGAAGCAAAGCTCTCAGTGTCATGGCAGATCCCTTGGAACCTGAAGTACTTGAAGGTTAAAGAGGTGAAATATGAGGTGTGGATCCAGGAGCAGGGAGAGAACACATATATGCCTTACATTCTGCCCCATCAGAACTACACATTCTCAGAGAACATCAAACCCTTTACCACATATTTAGTATGGGTGCGCTGTATCTTTAACAAGAACCTCTTGGGCCCGTTTGCAGATGTTCTTATATGTAAAACTTGATTCAGCAATCAGTTTAAACGTAACACTGTCACTGTCAGCTAGTGAAGAATTAATTTGAAGATTAATTCTCAGCAGCTATCCTGAAAATTAAACGGTGTGACACGGGTGAATTGTTTTCGACCTTGGTAGTCATTCTTGAGACATGACTGTTCTTCATGGTCCTTATGGAGTGTCATGAACTGACGGAGAATGAAAGCCCTGGCTGCAATTAAGGTTAGAAAGGGAATCCAGTTTACAGAACTGGCCAGTCCTTTTAGATTTCGTATCACCATCCAAGCAAAATATTTATTTATCAGAAATGTATTATGTAATTTAAATTCATATTTTTAAGTTCAAGACACTGGTTTTGTCTGACACCTGCTTTTGTTAACTGAAAACCGCACACATTTCATTGGCTTAAGTGAAGGTTTTGCATTGTATTTTTCAATGTATAATGAAGCGTTTTTGGGGGGTTTAAATATATTGTATGAAGTAACTGCAAGAAAATACAAGAAAAATTTAGAGTAAACATTGTACTATACATTGTACTATTTAAAAAATAAGATACTGTTTTCTAGCTTGGGTTAATTTGTTTTTCTTCAGTGTTGTTCTCTTTTTCAAAACCAGCCTCAAAACCACTCATTATTATTTAGCCTACCTGTTCAGTAGGAAATATTTGAATTTGTTTGCCAGTGAGATATATCAAATTCTGCTCATGTTTGTAAGGTTTATAGAATCACATCACAGATAGAAGACTTCAGTAGGTAGTGCCTGATGATTGGGGTGAAATAGTCTGAGATAGTGTCCTGAAATCCGAAAAAGTCTATTCTTTGTTTGATGGCATGTCAGTAATTACCTCTATGTTGAGTCATTTGGAACCTATGTTAGGAGGGGTAGTATATTTGGTAGTAGCATCATAGTGGGCTAGTAGCACAAATAAATTAGGTTCAAATCTTGGAGAGGCTAATTCATGAAGTTATTGAGTAGAGTTACCAAGTAACTGGCTAAAAGCATTTGCTAAATGTCCACTAAGGAGTAAAAGTACTTCAAAACCTTTTATGACTGCATAAGCCTTACGTGCAATATTACAGATCTGTAGTAAAGATTACTATTCATATGATATGTAAAGAAACAACTGTTTAGATGTGCTTCCTATGTCCTGTCATTCAACAAGTGAGTGTAAAACAGCATCTATATCTGCTTTAGAGAAAGACGATGCCAGTTTCTCTTGTTTTTTTAGATGTTGCGCAACTTCATGTCTCATCTGCATTTCTGTAAAGTCGGGCTGTGTTGTGCTGGCCTCTGGATTGAGAAAATGGAAACATACTTTATCTCTGCCAATTATTTATTGAAGAAGACCTCTGGAAAGCTATACATACTGTGGCCCACATTTGTTAAAGGTTGCGCTGTTTATTTTTGTATTTTTTTTCACTGCTGTGATCAATGAATGGAACATGTGAAATTCAACAACCAACCACAAGCGTTCTTTCTCTGTGTTGTTCTGAAATGGCCTGTCGAGGCATCTGTATTTTTTATTGTTTATTTTTTTCTCAGTGAGGTTTTATTCTGTCCTTCGCTTTGAGGACATTCTGCATCACATGGAAATGGATTTAAATGATGCTAAAACAGATTAAACCAAGAACATTTCTAATTGAAATTCGGAAATGGCAAACCTGAGCCATGCAGTTTATTAGCATAACTCTGTGTTTTGATGGTAATTTTATTCAAGTACGAGGATAATAAATTAATTCTGTTTGTTATACAAAATAGCACAAATGTCCTTTGCATATATTCAGAGAAAAGCAACCTAGCATGTAAATCTTTAACCATCTTTCCTCCACTCTGAGTTGAGAAACCGTTGTCCGTGATTGAAAACTTCTCAGATTGAAACTTTCATTTCAATTAGATGGTAATTTTATTTTTTTTTTTTTGTGTGTGTGTGTGTTTTATTTTTTTATTTATTTTTTTACATAGCAACATATATATATATATATATATATATATATATATATATATATATATATATATATATATATATATATATATATTAGGATTGCAGGCTTGGGTCTTGTAAACTGTCTCTTTCCCTGTGCCAGTTCATGAGATTTACCATTATGTGCCACTGGAATGCCATACATAATTTTTGTCAGTTTTATTAAATGGACAATTTCTCAGATATCTTTGTGATGTCTTGTTATTTAACATGTCTGTATCCTTTATCAATATTATTATTATTATTATTTAATGTTGATGAATTTATTGTCTTTCAATTCAATATCTTATGATTTTTGTAAACATTTTCTAAACCTTTAAGAAGTGCTGGACTATTAAACTGAAATGCGTAACAGAAGGACTGGTAAATAACATTGACCCAGCAGCCATGATTAGGGTAATTTTGCCCCCCCTTTTTTGGTCAATATGTGCAGTCTAGAGCTGTGTTCGAAATCGCCCCTAAACCCTCATTCACTCTTCCCTACATTACTCCACTAATATAGTCCACTTGAATGAGTGAATGAAAAGGAGTGAGTGAATTCGAACAATGAGTGTGCCAGAAGGGCTGCCGCTTTTGCATAGTTTGTGCTTGCCGTTTAACAATAATTTGAAACTAGCAGCTCCAGTTTTAATGGAAAGATTTGTCTTTGACTCTGTCATGAAAACTAGCATGTTATACCCCTTTTATTTAAAGAATTTATTAATCAATTACAAAGGATATTTATACCTGTATGATATTACTCTGTATCCACATTGGATCAGCGGTTTGGAAAATGGATGGATGGATGATTCAGCTGCGGGCGCCATCTTCTGGCGAGATGTGAAAAATTATTCGGCACAATCTTCACAGTGCATTATGGGTATTCTCTGACCCTGATGTACACTCATTATTGCGGTGCATTATGTGATTGAATGACTGCACTTGATAACATCCACTGTGGTTTCAGACACCACTACAAATGGCTGATTAAACCGCTTGTTAAAAAACGCAACTTGATCCTACAGAATTAGTCAATAACAAGCCGATCTCAAATCTACCTTATCTGTCAAAGATATTAGAAAAAGCAGTGTCTTCACAACTGTGTTCAAGAAATGATATCTGCGAGGATTTCCAGTCAGAATTTTGACCGTACCATAGTACCGAGACAGCTCTCATTAGAGTCACAAATGATTTTTATCTGCATTTGATCTTAGTGCTGCATTTGACACTATCGACCACAACATTCTTTTAAATAGACTCGAAAATTATGTTGGCATTAGTGGAATTGCACTAGCATGGTTTAAAACATGCTTATCTGACCGTTATCAGTTTGTAGCTGTAAATGATGAGATGTCTCATCGATCACAAGTTCAGTATGGAGTACCACAAGTCTCAGTACTAGGACCGTTGCTGTTCACTCTGTACATGCTACCATTAGGAGATATCATTAGGAAGCATGGCATTAGCTTTCACTGTTATGCCGACGATACTCAGCTGTATATTTCTTCAAAACCTAACGAAACTTGCCAATTCACAAAATTAACGGAATGCATAGCTGATATAAAAAATTGGATAACTCGTAATTTCCTACTTCTAAATTCTGAAAAAACAGAGTTTCTAATTATTGGACAAAAAACGTCCTCATGTAATAATCTAGAATACTGTCTAACACTCGATGGCTGCTCTGTTAAGTCTTCGTCGTCGGTTAGGAACCTGGGTGTGCTCTTTAATGCCAATCTTTCATTTGAAAGTCACGTGTCTAGCATCTGTAAAACTGCATTTTTCTATCTTAAAAATATATCTAAATTACGCCATGTGGTCTCATTGACAAATGCGGAACAATTAGTTCATGTGTTCATGACCTCAAGGCTAGATTATTGTAATGCTCTACTGGGTGGTTGCCCTGCACGCTTAATAAACAAACTACAGCTGGTTCAAAATGCAGCAGCTCGAGTTCTTACCAGAACCAGGAAGTATGACCATATTAGCCCGGTTCTGTCAACACTGCACTGGCTCCCTATTAAAATATTTTAAAATATTGCTGATTACTTACAAAGCACTAAATGGTTTAGCTCCACAGTACTTGAGCGAGCTCTTAACGCATTATAGTCCTTCACGTCTATTGCGATCTCAACATTCCGGCCAGTTAATAATACCTAGAATATCAAAATCGACTGCTGGCGGTAGATCCTTCTCCTAGTGATGTAGTACTCGAGTCCGGTCTCGAGACCGATTTCTGCTTTCTCGGACTCGACTTGTTCCTTCAAAGACTCGGTCTTGACTCGGACTCGAGCCTTCAAAGACTCGGTCTTGACTCGGACTCGAGCCTTCAAAGACTCGGTCTTGACTCGGACTCGGCATAGGCGGTCTCGTTCCCATCACTAGTCCACTAGAAGAATACATACCACTAGAAAATTTTAATTTGCTCTGCATGTCCTAACTATGATTAAAAAAAGTCAGGGTGGGCTTAACATGTTGATGACAGAGCAGCACTGTTGAAGCAGTTTAGAAAAATAGGCAGAAGATGATGCATGTGGTAGGGATTTTTTTAATGATAGTAAAAACATAGTCCATATTAAGACATTAAGACTGCTCCTCTAAACAATTCCCAATCTAGCTTAGTCTGTAGGCCTAACTGTTGATTATTAACTGGGGTGATATTAAATCATGAATATGAAAACTGACATGTTTTTATGGTCTTGGTCTCGACTCCTAAAGACTCGGTCTCGACTCGGACTTGCTTCCTCAAAGACTCGGTCTTGACTCGGACTCAACTGAATTTGAAAACCAACGGACTTGGTCTCGACTCGGACTTGACCCTTCAAAGACTCGGTCTTGACTCGGACTCGGCATAGGCGGTCCTGTCCCCATCACTACCTTCTCCTATTTAGCACCAAAACTTTGGAACAGTCTTCCTACCATTGTCCGGGAAGCAGACACACACTGTCAGTTCAAAGCTAGACTAAAGACACATCTCTTTGACCTAGCTTTCACATAATACAAGTCAATAGACTTCTATAATTCAATGTTAGGCTGCATAGATTAGGTCAGCTGCAACCGGGAACACTTCCCATAAATCCTGATGTACTCGTTATATCATAAGAAGAATGGCATCTACGCTAATTTTAGTGTCTTTGTTTATCCCGAGGTTTTCCCGCAGCCTGCCGGATCCAGGCCGTATCCAGATCTGATAAAGGACCTTCGCCTGGACCGATGACAACGCAGTGCTGAAGTGCCAACTAGTCTCTCCCTATGGAGGATCCCTTTACCACTCTACAGATAAAGTGTTGTCGGGAAAACGATCAAAAATTATAAGGAAACACCAGTACTTTGTTTAGGCTTGGTTTGTAGGGAATTCCAAACCTGCGCACATATATTCAAACGCACATAACTATAGAACCAATTCTTAATGCGCATGTGAACGCCATCAGCGTTTCTCACAGGTTTGCGTTTAAAGTCTGTGTAGAGAGAATGGTGTCATCTTAGCGGCCCCTAATTTAATAACAAATGATCGTTGCGACGGAAGCGAATCAATCAAAACTAACTTTAGCTGAAAAATAACTTTATTAAAGAACCGCTATAAAGCCAAAACAATCTCTGTTGCCTTATTTATTTATAAATTATACGTTTATCTCTGTAAAGCTGCTTTGAAACAATCTACATTGTTAAAAGCACTATATAAATGAAGATGACTTGACTTGACTTGGCTGTCTCCTCAAATAATGCCCTATTTAAAGGTATAGGGGGCGATTTCGGACACAGCCCACTTTACCAACCCTCCATACCAGAGATCCAGTTTTCATTGGTTAAACTTTCAAAAGACATTTAAATCTGCGTCATGAGAGCGACCAGGGCCAGATTTACCTCATATTGTGACATAGGCAAAAACTAATTTAGAAGATTATTGTAGCTGTAGCTATGCGAGCGCTCGTTTTTCTTTTTTCTTTTTTTTTTTTTTTCTCTGTAATTTGGACAAAATATCACATTATAATGAAGCGCGGCTATTTTGGCTATGACTCGACGACAAATGCTTTGCTCTTCTCCGCTCCTCAAATACAATAAAAGATTAACCTTTATATTTAAAATGTTTCTTTAATAAAGAAAACACTGTACATATTCAAAGAACCAGTTCTTTCTTTACCCTTGCACTGTAAATAAACAGAGACACTCCAAACTGCTTGTGGCACTTCATTCATGATAGAGATGGGGCAGAGTTATGAGTTTTGACTGGCAGTTTGAGGCAATGGAGCTACGAGATTTGGTCACACCTCTTTTTTAATACTTCTCATTGGTTAAATATTGGCAAAACCCACAGACAGGTTAAAGAGGTTTAGGTTAACTTTTAATTAATCAATGATAATTTAACGAGAATCGATTATGGGAATTTTGTCATTTGACATCTTTAGTTTGCACCCACCATATACAGATAATGTACAGATATGTTTGATACTGTTATTGTGAAAGCATTTATAATGCTATGCTGTCTTTTGGAGGACAGTGGAATAATCCTCGCCTCTTTGTTGTAACATATCTTTTCCTCTGCTTGCTATTTTTTGCCTTTCTAATTTTGAGATCAGAATCACTGTGACCTCCAAAGACAGATTTGTTTATGAATGCTGCATCTGCCCACAGAATGGAACATGAATGAATAGTGAATCTGATAATATACTGAGCGTTTAAATGTAGGGCAGTGTCAGTTCAAGGTGTTATGTATAGCCGAAGGGGACACTGCTGAACTGCAATGAGACGATTAAAGAGAGAGACTGTGCGTTGTGCTTAACATGTTGAGACCAATTCAAGGTTTCAGGCACAAAGTACAAATTACATCAGCTTGCTCTGAACTCATTAAACTAAACACAAAATGGCATGGTGGTTTTATTTTTCCATTCTTAAGGAATCTTTAGAAATTTGCCTTCTGTATTGGAGCATATCATTTTCAACAAAATACAGTTTTCAGGAGTTCAGCTACAACCCTAATCAAAAACAACTGAACAAGCTAATCAGGCTGCGTCTGAAAAATTAGGCATTATTGCCTCGCTGCCTTATCAGGGAATGACAGGCAGATCTGAGGCAGCGTAACGGTTTAATGATCTACAGCAAAATAGAGCGAGCTTTGGTGAAAACGAAGCAAATATTTAATTACTACACTTACATCAGAAGTGGAAAATGTTGGTCAAAAACATTCATTCACACACAAACTGACCAGCAACTGCAACTTTCAGACACCATCTTTATTTTTTAGCTTAACACCCACACAATGGAAGGATACATCTATCCTGCCTTCAGATGAAAGTATCTCAGGAGACAACATTGGATTTGGATGTGCTATCTTGGAATGTATCAGAAGGCTGTATTTTTTAAAGGGGTGGTATAATGCCATTTTCACAAGATGTAAAATAAGACTTTGATCTCCCCAGAGTGTGTATATGAAGTTTTAGCTCAAAATGCCCCACATATATTTTTATATAGCATGTTAAAATTGTCAATTTTTGAGGGTGAGCAAAAACGGCTCGTTTTGTGTGTGTCCCTTTAAATGCAAATGAGCTGCTGCTCCCGGCACAGAGGGCGGAGCTTTCACAGCTTGCACTCACACAGACATGCACTGAAAATTCCAAAAACTTTTAGCCTTTTATGTTCAAACCGGAGTCAGACAATGATGGAGAGACTCAAGAAGAAGTGACAACATGTAGAATACAACAGGACATTTCCGAATGATTAGTTGATGAATTTATGTAGCTTATGTGTAGTTATATTCTAGTCATTGAGTAGCATATTCTGTCATGATAATCTATAAATGGCGTTCCCAGGGGTGGGATGTATGTAAATTCTAGGGTTGGTGATGTCACGTCATGTAGTCCCTTCCAGCCATTTGTGTAGTCCAAACGATTTCTTTAAAAACAAAGAAACATTTTGTAGATGTTGTTTACGCTCAAACAGCAACATTACACACTAATTAAAGTTAGAAAAGTGAAATCATAATCAACCACCCCTTTAAGTTTTTGGATGCAGCCATGGTCTTCAGTTACAGGTAGGTAAGTTTGATTAGGGTTTGGCAAAACTAGCCTACAAAGGGCATGGCCCCTCCAGGGCCGAATTTAAGAAACCCTGCTGTAGATATTTTGATGATGTATTTTATGGTGTATTCTGGATATGGCCATTACGGAAGTTCTTATGCAAATATATAATTATAACATTATGTGTATAATTAAGAGAAGAAACTGTGTCTGTTTTGACAGTTTCCTTGATCTAACTTTCCTTTTATTATTATTGAATGGGATGCCAGTAGTATTTAAACCACAAGTCAAACTCCGCTCCTGGGCCACTGTCCTGGAGAGTGTAGATTATTCAGCCAGCTCCAAAACACCTGCCTGGAAGCTTCTTGACCACTTCTTAGCAATTTACATAAATAAATAAAAAATTGCTTCAAAAATCAAGGTATAGGACTAAAATGTAAATTGTAAAATGAGAGTCTTTTCATCTAATGTTAACAACAAACCTTATTTTCTCTTAAATAAAAAATAAAAGAAAAAAAAACATGTGAATAAATAAATGAGGAGAAGCATTTAAGAAAATAATAATAATACTTTATCTTAATCACAGTAATTCCTGCATGGACTGGATTTGGTTTCTCAGAGGACCTCTTAGTAACCCAAAAAATAGATTGTACAGTGAGTAATTTGCTACATCATTTGTTCTGAGGTTATGTGAGTAATAACCATACAGTCATTTATTTTAGATGGTATTGAAATCACAGTGTGTCTTTGAAGCAAAAATTTACTTAACCTCGACAGGGAAATCTATCCCTGTCCAAATAATGTTAAAGACCAGAAATTGGCATTCATTAGTGGAAATTTCTTAGATGTGCAATACATTGATAGTGTTCTTCTTTTCAAAGGAAATGTGGCTCTTAATTGGACTTTATTTTCAAAAGTAAACCCATTTGAGTAAAGATGGGGATAAGGTTAAGCTCACAGCGTTTGAGGTTTCATTGCAGGCAATTGTTTGATGTCCTTTGATGTTGTTTCCTGAGCTATTTTTGTAAAAGAACACAACTGGACATCGCTATGTCGCACATGAATTTGTTTTTTTATTATTATTTTTTTTTTTATCAATGTGCCAAGGAGAACTTGGGTGGATAGCAAGATTTTCATCAAATAATGAATTCAATTTTAGCCTGTTTCTCATAAAAAGCTAGTATATGACAGAAAAGTCTAATAAAGAATATAACACTGAAGTGAAAAGTTATGTTTTAAAATAGTAAAAACGTATAATAGCTGTAATAGTAAAAGTTTTCGAGAGAGTTCCACATGTAATGCTAAATATTTCATATGCAAGCATGTCAGCCAATCACAGCAGTGGGCGTTTACACTGAAGTCTCACAGCAGACACGCCCCTTCAAACAGAGCGTTCAAATCAGAGGCTAAAATCAGGCAAGGAAAAATGCCTTTTATTTCTAAAAAATAACAACTTTTGATCTAAAAACATACTAACATTATAAGGGCACCCCATGAAACATTCTTAAATAATAAAATAATCCATGCAATGGGACCTTTAATGATTTTTATGGTAGATGTATACTGCTTTACCCCTTTTTAAAGTTTGAAAACCTATTCCCCAGTTACTGAAACTGTGAGAGACCAACAATGGACCCTTTTCACAGACTGTGATGCTGCATTTCCATATTAACATTGTAAATTTAGCAAACTCTTTTATATTTAAAAAATATATATATATACATTTATAACACTATACTTTGTTATATTACCTTGGCATTAAATTTATTATTAAAAAAAATTATTCAAGCTGTGTGAGTGTTTCAAATACAACTGCTTAGGGAGTGACAGCAAATTTGACATCTTTCTCTCTTCTGACCAATGTAATTAATCTTTCTCTATATTTTTTTCTTCTTTTAGATTTTTTCTTTGGCCTTTGGAGCAAATTGGATTGCACAAATATGGATTTGGAACAAATGTGCAACAATTTTTGGAACAGTATTACCAGAATTGATTTATTGTATGATTTCACTTAATTCAGCAGAATTACCTTTACAAACCTGGGCAGAATCATCTAAACATAACAAAACGTTTTTCGGAAAGAAGAGCACTTTTTTTTTGTGCTTGCAATGGAATACAGTCCATTTGTGCTTGCACAAACAATTTACAACCAATTAGTAAGTAAGCTTGAATTGAACAAATGTGACATTGACATATTTCTTCTCATATTCTCCATATTATCTCAGTCTGAGATCCCGTTTTAAAGTGAGCCTTTGCCAGCAGTGTAAACTCTCATTAAAGCTGTTGAACGAAAGAGAGAGGGCAGCCAAATGACACTCTCTCCTGTTACTGTCACATCTTTACACCTGAGACAGCAGCTACGAGTGGGATCTGTCAATCACATCGTCACAATGAGCCTGAGAGGGTGCCCGGAGCTGACTGCTCATTGTCATGGCAACACTCCCAAGGTGAGGACCTTAAGGACTCTCATTTGCGTCAGAGAGATTAACCAGAGGGCACAATATTTTTCAACAGGTATATAGGAACATCTTTTTGAAGCAAGAATTTAAGAGTACATCCTCTGTCTAAATAGCTTCCAAAAAATGTTTTATTAGCAAAGTTCTGGAGGAGCACATTCAGATAATCTGCCAAATCAGCATGAGAGGAAGCATATACTGTATATTATGCGTATATAGAGCCGACTTACCTCAGTTCCATAACATTTTTTTCAGCATCCCCCCTCCACCCCAACTCCTCACACTTGATTATTCCTATCCCAGCGAAGGTTGGGGGGGGGGGTACTCTGAGTTTGGGCCCTTCGGACATCACGCCAAATAAACATATTCCATACCCTATCTGATTATACAGTATGTGCAAACAAGTAAAAGTACTACATCTGAAACAGCTGGAAGCATGTGGTGTTTTTTTCTCTTTGCTGAATTGTTCTTTATGTTTAATTACTAAAAATGAGATAAGTTGACAGTCAGGACAAGATATCAGTATGCAATTCTGGCAAAAACCGTTCTAAACATGAGCCACGAAATAACTGTTGATGTAAAAGACATCCATAATGAAGCATGTCAGACAGGGACAGAGCATTCAAAAATACACATAGTCGTCTCAAACCAATTAAATCCATATTTTTTAAAAAGGACATGGTTATATTCTGCTTTTTTTCATGAAACATGTTTTTTATGCTGTCTTATGAAATGTTTTGAAGGAAGCGTGACCCTGATCATGACAGTCTTTCTACTGCTGAATGCGGTAGCTGTTTCTCCAGACGAGGGTTAATAGGATAACCGTGTCTTAAATAAATCACTAGCAACAAGGAAAGAAGAGACAGCAGAGATAACAGCCTACTCACTGAGCTCTCAGGGTTCTGAAACCAAATTTATCACATGCTGTTAGTGCTCACTAAGGTGGCATTTACTTGATGAAAAAAATGCAGTACAATATTTTAGAATTTAAAATGTTTTCTATTTTTATATACTAGCGCAGTGCCCGTGCAAAATCAGTTTTTGTGTGTATTTTTTGTAATTGTTGGTTTGGTGTATTTGAGTGCTCATTGTTACAATTACACAGCAAAAGTTCAGTGTCATTTTTATTTGTGCATGGTAGAAAGCAAATACTGATACTGACACAATGACATACAATAAATATGGAAAACTGATATTTATAATGGTGATATTAGGTGACATGTATTTGGGTACCTGTGTACAGGTAGCAGGAGTTTAGATTAGATTAGATTAGATTTACATTAGTTTCAACTTTGTTGTCATTGTGCAGATTACAATTATAGAGACAATGAAAGGCTGTTAGCGTCTAACCAGAAGTGCAAAAATGCAGAAAAGTGCAATGTGAACAGTACAGACAGATAGTGCAGTATAAACAGTACAGTATATGACAAATAGTGCTGTGTAGACAGTAGTATACAGTTAATGAAGTGGTATACAGTAAGGATATGGGGATTTGCCATCACGATCTGTAAGAGGAGAGTTAACCTTGTTTAAGCCTGCACAGCCTACATGAGCTATCCTGTTGAATAGGCAGGGCAACTATTTAGCATATTCAACATCACATAGTTACAGGCTAACCTCAGCGTGCATGACAACGTAATAACTTAGCATTGAGACCAGGCTATGCTTGAGCAAACAGTTTGTGTATAGGCTACTACAAATGATGGCCGTGAAAGAGACTGTGAATGCATTGAATAGGATATGTTTAGTTGGTGAATAGCATAGGCTACTATTACACAGTAACGATAACGTTAAGCACACCAGAATGAAATATAATATTCAGAAGTAAACTTACTTACAGACTTACAGATTCAGATAACATCCACAAATGAATAAGCGCGACGATTCAGGGTTAGGTGTAGTTCTACACAGTGAACTCCGAGAAAACGCTACTTAAGCTCCACTGCTTTCTTCGACCCTCTCTGTCTCTGGTCCTGCGCTGTGCTCACTCAGTGTGCAGTGTGAGAGGGGGAGTGGCCAGCGGCTAGAGCGGCAAAAGCCAATGTGTGCTTGATCGCTGATCGATTGCTCCTGTCTGCCTCGCTGCCTGCTGTGAGTGTGTTTGCTTCGGTGCTGTAAGCTCCGTCTTAGCCTCGTATTTCCTTGTTTTGAACCATCATTTACTACAATTTCTAGTTGTTTATACTACTACTGAATACAGCTTACCCAACATCTCAGATTAACCTGACATCGCTAGCTTCCGTTACTACTAGCATAACACGCTAGTAATTTGCTAGCCTGTTAACGCGCCACCCATGCGCTCAGTTATTTTTATTTATTTATTTTTCTCTCGCGTGCCCGCGCCTTTGAGTTCATAAAAAGCTCAGGTGAGTAAGAATCAGTCAACAAACACGGTAAGTAATGTCTTGTCCTGTTATTGTCACCTGCACTTCATGTCACATGTTTAGCATAGCCTTCTCTGTTGGCAATATAGGATTTATATGTGATAAATGCAAGGAGACAGTTAGGCTGACAGAGAAGATTTCAGAACTAGAAACACGCATCCAAACTTTAATTGAGGATAGTAAGAGTGCTAGAGCTTTAGATACTATTTTGGATGTGCCTAGCATAGTGAACTCTTTACATGATTCGGTTCCAGCTGAAGTAGAGCCCATGCAGCAAGGCAAATGGGTGACAGTGAGGGATCGCTCTAGTCGCGGATAAAAAAAACACTCTTCCGTTCCGATTACAATAACAAATCAATTTGCCCCGCTCAGTGAAACACCCACTGAGAGTTCTGTTGATTGTGCCCTAGTAATTGGTGATTCGATCACACAGAACGTGAAAATAGAGACACCAACCACCATAGTCACATGTTTGCCGGGAGCCAGAGCGCCTGACATCAAAGCAAATTTAAAAGTGCTGGCTAATGCTAATCGTAAATTCTCTAAAATCATTATTCACATCGGCACAAATGATGTTCGACTCCGCCAGTCGGAGATCACCAAAATTAATATTAAAGAGGTGTGTGAACTCGCAAGTACGATGTCAAGCACTGTAATTTGCTCTAGCCCCCTTCCTGTTCGCCTGGCCCCCTTCCTTGTGTTCTATTAACGGTTGGCTGTCTAAGTGGTGTCCGCAACATAATATAGAATTTATAGACAATTGGAAAAGTTTTTGGGGCAAACCTGACCTGTTGAAAAGAGATGGAATTCATCCCTCCTGGGATGGTGCTGCTCATCTCTCTAGTAATATGGCACATAGTCTTAGAGCTCAAACATGACAATCTGGGGCTCAGGTCAGGAAGCAGACAGACTGGCTAAACCGACCGTCTGCTAGCGGCCTCACGTCACCAAGGTCAGATAAATCACATCACATAGAGCCTCTTTCACCTAGATATCATATAGAGACTGTGTCTGTTCCCCGAATTTGGAAATCCAAAAAACGTTTAAACCCATCTAAGGTTAAAAATTGAATTGATGTTCAACAAATAAAAAACAGCTATAATACAGATGAGCAAACGCTAAAGCTTGGGTTGCTGAATATTCGATCGCTTACTTCAAAAGCACTCATTGTTAATGATATGATTTCAGATAATAACCTAGATGTGCTGTGTTTGACAGAAACCTGGCTAAAACCAAACGATTACATTACTTTAAATGAGTTCACCCCGCAAGATTACTGTTATAAACATGAGCCTCGTCTGAAACGCAAAGGGGGAGGTATTGCTGTAATTTATAGTAATATTTTCAAAACCACTAAGAAATCAAGTTTTAAATATAATTCTTTTGAAGTGTTAGTACTTAATGTAAACATATATAGTATAAATGATAAATCACATTTGAGATTTGTGCTGGCTACTGTATACAGGCCACCAGGGCACCATAAAGATTTTAGCAAAGAATTTGCGGACTTTCTATCAGAATTAATATTGACTGCAGATAAAGTACTAATTGTTGGTGATTTTAATATACACATCGATAATGAAAAAGATGCATTGGGTTTGGCATTTAAAGACAAAACGTGTCAGGACCTACTCATTGTCATAATCATACTCTAGATCTAATATTATCACACGGAATAGATGTTGATGCCGTTGAAATTCTGCAGCAGAGCGATGACATCTCAGATCATTATCTAGTCTCGTGTAAACTTCATTTAGCCAAGGCTGCAAAGCAGACTCCGTGTTATAAATATGTTAGACCTATCACTTCTGCCACTAAAGATTGCTTTATTAATAATCTTCCTGATCAGTTTCACCATCTCAGCATCCCAGATAGCTTAGAAGATCTAGATATTGCGACAGAAACTTTTAACTCTCTCTTTTCCAGCACTTTAGACACAGTTGCTCCGTTGCGCTTAAAGAAGATTAAAGAAAATAGTCCAACGCCATGGTACAACGAGCATACTCGGGCCCTTAAGAGAGCAGCCAGAAAAATGGAGCGCAACTGGAAGAAAACAAAACTAGAGGTATTTCGCATGGAAAGAGAGTTCGATTGCTTACAAAGAGGCCTTAAAAGCTGCTAGATCTGCTTATTTTTCAAACCTATTAGAAGAAAATAAACATAATCCTAGGTATTTATTTGAAACGGTGGCTAAACTAACGAAAAAGAAAGCTTCAAGCACCGAAGTTTCCAAACAACACAGCAGTAATGACTTTATGAACTTCTTCACTTATAAGATTGATAATATCAGGGAGAAAATTATAACTATGCAACCGTCTACTACAGTATCGCATCAGGCAGTTCATTGTAGTCTCCCTTAGGGAAAATTTGATTCGTTCGTTGCTATAGGAGAGGAAGAATTTACTAAACTTGTTAAATCATCTAAATCTACAACATGTATGTTAGACCCTATACCGAATAAGCTACTGAAAGAAATACTTCCAGAGGTCATAGATCCTCTTCTTAATATCATTAATTCATCTTTGTCATTAGGATACGTACCAAAAACCTTTAAGCTGGCTATGATTAAACCGCTTGTTAAAAAAACGCAACTTGATCCTACAGAATTAGTCAATTACAGGCCGATCTCGAATCTGCCTTTTCTGTCAAAGATATTAGAAAAAGCAGTGTCTTCACAACTGTGTTCCTTTTTTGAAAGAAATGATATCTGCGAGGATTTCCAGTCAGGATTTAAACCGTACCATAGTACTGACACTGCTCTCGTTAGAGTCACAAATGATTTGCTCTTATCATCCGATCGTGGTTGTGTCTCTCTATTAGTGTTACTCGATCTTAGTGGTGCATTTGACACCATTGACCACAACATTCTTTTAAATAGACTAGAAAACTATGTTGGCATTATTGGAATTGCACTAGCATGGTTTAAATCATACTTATCTGACCGTTATCAGCTTGTAGCAGTAAATGAAGAGATGTCTCATCGATCACAAGTTCAGTATGGCGTACCACAAGGCTCAGTACTAGGACCGCTGCTGTTCACTCTGTACATGCTACCATTAGGAGATATCATTAGGAAGCATGGCATTAGCTTTCACTGTTATGCCGACGATACTCAGCTGTATATTTCTTCAAAACCTAACGAAACTTACCAATTCACAAAATTAACGGAATGCATTGATGATATAAAAAATTGGATGACTCGTAATTTCCTACTTCTAAATTCTGAAAAAACAGAGATTCTAATTATTGGACAAAAAAACTTCCTCACATAATAATCTAGAATACTGTCTAACACTTGATGGCTGCTCTGTTAAGTCTTTGTCGTCGGTTAGGAACCTGGGTGTGCTCTTTGATACCAATCTTTCATTTGAAAGTCACGTGTCTAGCATCTGTAAAACTGCATTTTTCCATCTTAAAAATATATCTAAATTACGTCATATGCTCTAATTGACAAATGCGGAACAGTTAGTTCATGTGTTCATGACCTCAAGGCTAGATTATTGTAATGCTCTACTGGGTGGTTGCCCTGCACGCTTAATAAACAAACTACAGCTGGTCCAAAACGCAGCAGCTCGAGTTCTTACCAGAACCAGAAAGTATGACCATATTAGCCCGGTTCTGTCAAAACTGCATTGGCTCCTTATTAAACATTGCATCAATTTTAAAATATTGCTGATCACTTACAAAGCACTAAATGGTTTAGCTCCGCAGTACTTGAGCGAGCTCTTAACGCATTATAGTCCTTCACGTCTATTGCGATCTCAAAATTCCGGCCAGTTGATAATACCTAGAATATCAAAGTCGACTGCTGGTGGTAGATCCTTTTCCTATTTAGCACCAAAACTTTGGAACAGTCTTCCTAACATTGTCCGGGAAGCAGACACACTCTGTCAGTTCAAAGCTAGACTAAAGACACATCTCTTTGACCTAGCATTCACATAATACATTATAGACTTCTATAATTCAGTGTTAGGCTGCATAGATTAGGTCAGCCGGAATCGGGAACACTTCCCATAAATCCTGATGTACTCGTTACATCATAAGAAGAATGGTATCTACGCTAATTTTAGTGTCTTTGTTTATCCCGAGGTTTTCCCGCAGCCTGCCGGATCCAGGCCGTATCCAGATCTGACGAAGGACCTTCGCCTGGACCCGATGACAACGCAGTGCTGAAGTGCCAACTAGTCTCTCCCTATGGAGGATCCCTTTACCACTCTACAGATAAAGCGTTGTCGGGAAACTTAATTCGCGTACCTACCCCGAATTGATAAAATAAAATAAAATTCTGTATCAAAAATTATAAGGAAACACCAGTACTTTGTTTAGGCTTGGCTTGTAGGGAATTCCAAACCTGCGCAAATATATTCAAACGCACATAACTACAGAACCAATTCTTAATGCGCATGTGAACGCCATCAGCGTTTCTCACAGGTTCGCGTTTAAAGTCTGTGTAGAGAGAATGGTGTCGTCTTAGCGGACCCAAATTTAATAACAAATGATTGTTGCGACGGAAGCGAATCAATCAAAACTAACTTTAGCTGGAATATAACTTTATTAAAGAACCGCTATAAAGCCAAAACAATCTCTGTTACCTTAAATTATACGTTTATCTCTGTAAAGCTGCTTTGAAACAATCTACATTGTTAAAAAGCGCTATATAAATGAAGATGACTTGACTTGACTTGACTTGCTTCTTTTACCAATATATTTAACAATATCTTTTGCATTTCTAATCCAAACAATGTCAAACTTGGCACTGCACTTACTCGTGCCCGTAGCAAGACACCTGTCAAGTTTGAAATCCATTGGACTAATGGTTCGAGAGATATGCGAATAACAGGTACACAGACAGACAGAAAGACGTTCCTGTAATTTATTTAATATTTCTTCCTGGACAGCAACATAGTGTCGGCCCAGATCCGGCCCACATCTGGTAAGCGTGGATTCCACATGTGTGAACACTATGTTGCTGTCTGGTTATTATATTAATGTTGAAAACAGTTGTGCTGCTTACTGTTTTTGTGGAAACAGTAATAGATTTTTTCAAGGCTCTTTGATAAATAGAAACTTATATAAAACAAATTTTCTTTAGATCTGTATAAATGTTTTATATTTAAATAATATGTGATATCTAAACACAAATGTTATATAAAAGTAACTGCTTTGCCAGTGCAGTGGTTACTTTTGAAGTTGGCAAATGAGAGAGAGTTAGTTCATTCTTTCCAGAGAGCAATGAGAGCTGTTGCTTTTGGAAATAACATTTTGTTCCCCAGTACCTTCCAAAGGAATACACACTCTCAAAACATATTCAGTTTTGGCATAGATTATTTATTTTATTTTGACGTTTTTTTTTTTATGATTTTATCTATGCCAGAAATTCAAGTTCTAATGGCAGTGACAAGAAACAGAAGGGCAAGTGTTCCTCATTTTCTTCTAAGAGCCTCCTTACTATTGTAAGGCTCTGTAGACACTTGTAGGCTACATTTAGTGTGTGTTCACATTTGGCAGGTTTGGTTCGACAAAAAATAACTCGGTGTGATTGCTCTGTTAGTGCGGTTCATTTGAATAACTGTGAACGCTGCCATAGGAGTGCACACCTGGTGCATACCAAACAAGCGGACCAAGACACATCAAAAGGTTCCAAATGAACTCTGGTGCAGTTTGAGTGAAATATGAATGCAACACAGACAAAGACATCCAAGCAAACTAAAAATAGGATTTGATGTCACATGATGCAACCCTATAGAACAGAATGTTCAAGCATACCCAGATTATTCTCATGATAGGAGCTATGTTGGCCATTACATTTCACTACCGGCAACGGAAACGCTGTCTCCTTGCAGTAGATTTTTATTTGTGTGTGTAACGGGGGAATTCCTGGTGCTGTTTTGATCCCTTTAAACATTTTATAAGCTCTTTGTGAGTTCTCAGCTGGTAAAAATACCATTAAATGTACACAAATACAACAAGAGCATTTAGCCCAGCACACAGCATTGTTTTGGATGTTCTAAGTCCAGGTGAAAAATGTACATCATAAAATGTTTTTTTTTATTTTTTTTTTTTACTTTTTTTAGTTTTGTTGTTGTTGTTCAAGTTCGGTCTTAAAAATGACAGAGCGCTAACCAGGACTAAATGTATCGTTTTCTTTTTTGGTCTGGGCCAAAAAAACAAGAGAACCGAACTACAAGTGTGAACACAACCTAGACTTAACATGTTAATTACATTCACGTAATTAGTCATGAAATTCAGAGAAAAAGTCAGAGATCATTTTTTGAAGAAAATGTGTGTGGTGTATTCTCATGCAAAACTAAGGTTGTTGTTGCTGGATGCCACATTGCAAGATTGTTCTAGGTTGTTGCGAGGCAGTTATTTAAAGAGAGTATTTAAAGCAACAATATTTTAGAAATATTTTGGTTAAAGATAATGAAAAGATACTGATAGTATCAGTACAGAAAGCCACACCTCCTCCAAAAGACATGAACGCGCACAGCATTGGGCAAAAAAAAAAAAAAAAACTTCATGAGAGACATTGTTAAACTTACTCATGTCTCAAAGCACATAACAATACAATAATATTGAACATAAACAACTCAAAGAGCACTGACCTGTACCACCTGACTGCTGCAGATTAAAGTTTGGCATTCATATTGTGTTGCCATTGAAACTAAGTATCAAGTATCGTGTATAACGTTATGGGTTTCCATCTCTTCCAAATTATGGTAGTTATGGTGTGAACACAGCATAAGCTCATTGTTTTGGTTCAGGAGGAAGGTGGCTGCTGTTTCGGACAAAATGCAATGATTGGACGAACATTTTATGGTCCTACACCATCCACAGACAATATATATATATATATATAAATACATTTAGACCACCTAACTTAGTGATTGCTATCTGGATGTGAAGAGACTTTCATCCAGCATAACAAAAAATGTTTCTGGAACAAATCGCCTATCTTTCCTTTAATAGCCCAAGTCAAATCTCTCTCAAATCTTTAAAATATTGTGATAATTATATGACTCAAGCCCCATCTATAAGTTTTTTTTTTTTTTTGTCAATAAGAACAACAGGAGAGAACATCAGTCTGTGAGTGTTTACTTTTCCCAGTAGATTTGAGTGCGGTTCTTTGTTGCTAGGAAACTTTGTTTTATTTACTCTGGTAAAACGCACGCCCACGTGGCATTTGTTTGTGTGTCGTGACTTTTGAGTTTCTTGGCTAAATAGTAGGGCGTGGCCAAAGCCAGTTAAACTATTTATTCTACCCATCTTCTAGTACTTATTAGAAGAAGCAGTCGAACAACAGGAGAGAACATCAGTCTGAGTGTTTAGATTTCCCAGTAGATTTTAGCGTGGTTCTTTGTTGCTAGGAAACTTTGTTTTATTTACTCTGGTAAAACGCGCGCCCACGTGGCATTTGTTTGTGTGTCATGACTTTTGAGTTTCACTTGGCTAAATAGTAGGGCGTGGCCTGCTGTATTCAATAACGAGGTATTAGGCGTGTATAAAATAGGTTAGTACACCGCAGCAGTGGTCGTGGCAGCCCTTATCGTGTGTAGACCGAAGAGTGTAAAGACCAACGACTCTACCTGTGCGACTCCACCGAACATGGACACCGACAAGGCACTTGAGTATTAATTTCTTGTTGTTTATTTAATTCCTTTGTTTTCTTTCTCTTCTACACAACTTTTCATCTGATCTATCTGTTTGTGAGCTCTCTTACACTGTGTTTTCAAATCCCTATTATTACTAACATGCGTAAATCAAATTTCACACGTCGGAGGCAGTGCAATCCTAACAACCTGCGTACCTTTCTGGTGTCTTCTAGTACTATATTTTATTTTCCTATTGGTCTCTGGAATTTCCAGTCTGCTGTAAACAAAGCTGATTTCTTTACATCTTTTTCTAGTCATTCAGGTCTCATACTGGCCCTGACTGAGACCTGGATCAGACCAAAGGACACTGCCACACCGGCTGCCCTCTCCACTAACTTCACTTTCTCACACACCCCTCGCCTGACTGGAAGGGGTGGAGGTACTGGTCTGCTCATCTCAAACGATTGGAAATTTGATCATTTACCACCTCTGTGTGACAACAGCTCATTTGAATCACATTCAATAACCATCACTAGCCCTATTAAAATCCATTTTGTTGTTGTATATCGTCCCCCAGGTCAGCTTGGCAGTTTCTTGGAGGAGCTTGATGTGCTACTCTCATCCTTCCCTGAGGAGGGTACTCCTCTCATGGAGACTCTTCTCATACTCCCTGGAGACTTCAACATCCACCTAGAAAAACTCAGGCTGCTGATTTCCACACTCTGCTTGCCTCATTTGACCTCAAACAAGTATCTACTGCGGCTACTCACAAATCAGGTAACAAATTGGACCTTATTTACACGGGCTACTGACCATACACTGGTCACTCCGCTGCACACCTCAGATCACTTTCTCCTCACTCTCAACCTCAACCTGCCTCAGAACACAACACACACTCCTCCACAGGTCAACTTTCGGCGAAACCTATGCTCACTCTCACCCTCTCGCCCATCCTCTTTGGTCTCATCCACACTTCCTCCACCTGATCAGCTCTCAACACTAGATACTAACAGTGCAACTGACACTCTTTTCTCCACTTTAACATCCTGCTTGGACAACTTCTGCCCCCGTTTCCTCCAGGCCAGCCAGCGCCACAGCCTCTGCCCCCTGATTATCTTCTCCGTGAACATCGTTCTAAACTCAGGGTTGCAGAGAGGAAGTGGCGCAAATCAAAAGATCCCACTGACCTTGATCTTTATCAATCCCTCCTCTCTTCCTTCTCTGCTAATATCTCTACTGCTAAAATGACTTAAAGGGCACCTATTATGCAAAATTCACTTTTACATGGTGTTTGAACATAAATGTGTGTTGGCAGTGTGTGAGCAAAACCACCCTAGAATGATAAAAATCCACCCAGTAGTTTTTTTACTATCTCAAAAAATCATAAGCTCTGTCTCAGAACACCCTGTTCTAGATTTCCCTCACTGTGACGTAGAAATGAGCTAAGCCCCACCGACGTGATTTGATTGACATCTGGTTTTGGCATAAACCCCGCCCTCGGTGATCTGCATCCTTGTTTCAACGACAGTCGGTAATGTCTCCTAAGAAGTGTAGGTGTTCTGTTGTGGGATGTAAGAATGGACATACTAGTCTTCACTGACATCAGAACCACTGAAAACACAGCGGATGGATTTTATTTATGAAGAAAAGGCGCCACTTAAACTTCCTAAATACGAGAATCATGTTCTGACTGACTGTTTAGTGAACGAGGGTCAAAGTTAATCCTCGAGTGTGGATCGTTGCCTACAGTTCGCGATCCAACGTCACCTCCAGAAAAAGTAAGTGTATTTTATGATTTTTGAGCAAATAGTAATTTCAATCGATGTCCAACAACAAATGCGTCTAAAGCTATTTATTGTCGTCATAGGATGTCTCAACAAACAACGCGTCAGACAGTTTTATGTCACGTAGGCATTTTTTTGCAGCATTTACAAATGTAAATAAATTAAGGTCTGCTCTATCTCCATAGACAGTAGGCTAAACGTCTATCTCCCTCCCCTTAATAAATAAATAAATAAATCGTTTGTACTTAGCAAAGGTTATCACAGTAGTGTGTGTGTGTGTGTGTGTGTGTGTGTGTGTGTGTGTGTGTGTGTGTGTGTGTAGTTTCAAAACATTGCGCGAACGTTATCACAGTTCGTGTGTGTGTGTGTATGTGTGTGTGTGTGTTGCACATCCATAATGGCAAAGGGGACGCGATTAAAACTTTGTAAGTACATAAATGTATCAAATAACTATTCCGAGACGTTTAGTCCATTCTCATTCGACTCTGTGCCGCGGAGTCTCTTCATCATCTAGGTCCAGCAGCAGGGCGGGGATTATGCAGCTCATTTACATTTAAAGTGATACACACAAAACAGCTCTTTTTAAAACAGGCCCCAAAAATGACATTTTCAAATGGTTATAATAAATTAACTGTGGGGTATTTTGTGCTGAAACTTCACAAATACATTCTGGGGACACCCAAGACCATTATTACATCTTCTAAAAAGGGGCATAATAGGTGCCCTTTAATGTCATAACAAAATTAACAATTCTTCTGACTCTCGCATGCTTTTCAAAACCTTCTCCTCTCTTCTCAACCCTCCTCCTCCTTCATCAACCCTAACAGCTAAAGATTTTGCCACATTCTTCATAAATAAAACCACCATCAGCAACCAATTTACCAATCCACAAACTGACACACACATTTTACCAGCTAACACACACATTCTACCCTCCTTCTCTCTACTTTCAGAGGCAGAAGTCTCCAAACTCCTCCAAACTTTCCAATCGCCCAACTACCTGTCTGCTTGATCCTATTCCCACTAACCTACTTCAAGCCATTTCATCCTCAGTTGTACCCGCACTCACGCACATCATCAACACCTCTCTTCACACTGGTACCTTTCCAACAGCATTTAAGCAGGCTAGGGTAACCCCACTGCTTAAGAAACCCACTCTAAATCCAGCACATCTGGCAAATTACAGACCGGTATCTCTTCCATTTGTCGCAAAAAGACCTGAACAAGTTATTTTCAACCAGATCTCTTCCTTCCTTACACAGAACAACCTCTTGGACAACAATCAGTCTCGTTTCAAAAGCAGACACTCAACTGAGACTGCCCTGCTCTCAGTAATTGAAGCTCTGAGACTGGCAAGAGCAGCTTCCAAATCTTCATTTCTCATCCAGCTGGATCTGTCTGCTGCCTTTGACACAGTTAACCACCAGATCCTCCTGTCAATCCTAAAGATGAAGGGCATCTCGGGAACTGCACTCCAATGGTTCAAGTCTTACCTCTCAGGTCTTTTAGGTTGTTGTGGAGGGGTGTGGTGTCAAAGACCCAATATCTAGCTACTGGAGTGCCTCAGCAACCTCTGCAACTGATCCAGAATGCTGCAGCCTGAGTGGTCTTTAAAGAGCCGAAGAGAGCATATGTCACTCCTCTCCTCACAAAATTGCATTGATTGCCAGTTGTCGCTCGCATCAAATTTAAGTCACTGACGTTTGCCTACAGAACAACCACTGGCTCTGCTCCCTTTTACTTAAACTCATTACTTAAGACTTATGTCCCATTCAGAAACTTGTGCTCTGCAAGCGAACAACGTCTTGTGGTGTAATCTCAAAGAGGCACAAAATCTCTTTCTCTGACCCTTTACCATGACTGTTCCCTGCTGGTGGAATGATCTGCCAAACTCAACCAGAGCTGCTGAGTCCGTAGCCACTTTCAAGAAACGGCTGAAGACGCTTCTTTTTCAACAGCACTTGATCCAGTAATACTGACACTTTCTCTTCTCTTCTCTTCTCTTCTCTTCTCTTCTCTTCTCTTCTCTTCTCTTCTCTTCTCTTCTCTTCTCTTCTCTTCTCTTCTCTTCTCTTCTCTTCTCTTCTCTTCTCTTCTCTTCTCTTCTCTTCTCTTCTCCTCTCTTCTCTTCTCTTTAAAAACTAAACTATATTTTGGACTGGAACGCAGCCATGGAGTCCAGTAGTTGAGTGCCAAAATGTATACTTAAAGGGATAGTTCACTAAAAAAATGTAATTATGTCATTTACTCACCCTATTTCATTTTCTTTCTCACGTGGAACACAAATTATTTTTTTTGGAAGAATTTTGGTCATCAAAGTTTCAGTGACATTGGCATATTTTTTTCAAAATATATATATTTTTTATGTTCATGAGAAGAAAGATTGTCATACAGGTTTAGAACAACATGATGAGTAAAGGATGACAAAATTGTCCTTTATGGGTGAACTATCCCTTTAAGGGTTTGTTTTCTTAGTATAACTATTAGTAACCTTAGCATGACTGAGTACTGGAGAGTTAAACTGTGACCAAAAAAGAAGGCACCCTAGGTAAGTTTACAAAGATGCTCTAACACATGGGTGCCCAATTGTGTTCCTGGAGATCTACCTTCTTGCAAAGCTCAGCTCCAACCCTGATCAAAACAACTAAACCAACTAGATATTCAGGAGCACTTGACAATTACAGGAAGGTGTGTTTGATCAGGGTTGGAACTGAACTCTGCAGATAGTAGATCTCAGGACTGGGCACCCCTGGTCTAACAAAATATCACTAAATATGTGAAGACGCACAGCTACAGTTTTACTGTGTGAGGCATGGATGATGCCTTTATCTATGCTCAAGGGGAAGAATACATTATCTGCTCACTTGTCAACAGAAACAGAGAACAGAGGTTAGAAAAGAGCTCACTTTCATCTGGAGAATTGCATCCTTGTTCACTTTTTTCACATTCTTTGTCTTTCTCTCTAATTACACTTAATTTAATCTCTCCCTGGTTATGATGAATTAAAATGATGTTTCTATTAAAATGGATGCAGGCCAAAGGTAACACATGGCAGAGACTTCTGCTTTACTCACAGTCTTCTGAGAAACCCTTTTACATGGTCCAGCAATAATGGCTTGGTCCACTAATCTCTTGCCTAATGATGAGAGTGTGTAGTTTTATATTTCATCTTTTTTTTATCCTGACCTTGTAAGACAACTGCGATCGAGTTGCACTTATTTATAAATTGCAAAACCAAGGACTTGTAAGGAAATTAAACGCTTATATGGTCTTTGGGAAATTAGGCTAAGCTGATTATAAAATATAGAAAAGCAATTATATTTTGGAATACTTAACGGACAGGCTGATATTAGGGAATTAAGTAATTCTGATCAAGCAATGAAGCAAATGTTCTTCAAGGAAATGATTTCTTAACTTTTCACAATTAATATTTTTTAATTGCAGTAAGGGAAATTTTATACTTTCATCCTTTACACCAAAATGTGAATTTCTGAGGTTTCTAGAGTGTTTTGTTATTACGTGGTTAAAATGTTTTCCCTTAAGGCCGTGATGCACCAAGCCGACCTAAAAGAACTAGCAGCGACAAAAGCTGACTGTGTTGTCGCCTTGTGTTGGCTGTGTCTGGGCCAAAAAGCTGGACTATACACCAAAAGGACTATAGGTGACAGCCAACTAGCATGTGTGCTCTGCGCACAACTGAAATGAACTAATAATACTAAGAAGAGGATCTATGACCTCTGGAAGCATCTCTTTAAATAGTTGTTTAGTCGATATAGGGTCTAACATACATGTTGTTTTAGATGATTTAACAAGTCTAGACAATTCCTCCTCTCCTATAGGACCAAACAAGCCCGAGGGGGAAAATGGGGAGTCAAGGAAAGCTGTTTTGTCAGCGTCCTTGATCTCTGTTAAGGAGCATTTCACCTGTGGGAACATTAATCTTTATTGAAAGTGGGTCATATATGTAGTCGAAATGTAACATAAATTTCGAATTTGCTGCCTTCTTGACCGAGGAAAGACAGAAAGTAACTTTAGGGCGCATTTGTATGGAAGACAACAACTCCCACAATGCACCACATTGCACAGCTCCGCAAGCCACTCCCACTAATCCAGAAACTAGGTTGGTTCACAACACAAACATCCGTGTCCTTGTCTTGTTCAGAGATTTCGTCCAGGAGAAATTGGCATTGTTGAAATTCTTTGCAGCAGACAGACTCTATCTCTGTGTCCGTAGGCGGACAGTGAGAGCACAGGCGCCACCAGTCCGCCCCAGCTCGAGCCAGTCAGGGCTCCTCGTCCACAACAGCCAGGTGTTCTGCCTCAGCTGCAGAAGCCGCAGCAGCCGCCTCCTGTTCCTCCATCAGCCTCAGCTGCTCTTCGCTATATTGCGGCTCGTAAAGGTAGCCACAAACATCTGATTCGAGCATCAGATTTTCGAAATCCTCTTCTTCCATATCATATTGAGTACCTTCCGCCATTGTCGTAACTTCACATCTGGCTTCACAGCGCCTGTTAGCTTAGCTTCCAAACAAGATGGCGGATATTGCTTTTAGTTTCTGCAAGTGAAGTCCCACCCACTGATCTGTAATAGGTCTGTATCGTGAGTGGGTCCCACCCCCTGGAAAAATAAGGGAATGAGTGTTTGTAGTCTTAACCCCTCTACAAAGATATGGGACTTCCTGCTTAGAATGACGCAAAATTAAGATTTTTACATCATTATAAGCAGGAACTGCAACACTGAAATCCGTATTTCTCCCGTCTCATGGGGAAAATGAGGCAATAATGCACGACCATTCAAAAATATGACTGGGTTTCTAACGATACAAGGCTTAATGCAAATAGGTGAAGTGTTCCTTTAAGTTGAACAAAAGGTGGCTCTCAAGGACCACCAAATTGGCCATCTTGTACCCGATTGCCTGGGCTGTGTCTTTAGTGGCGCGCAGGGCGAGGTCAGTTGTGCTAAGCAGCTCCTTTAAGGCTGCCGGGCCTGGGCCGCTTTCGTCCATATCATGGAGGAGCTTGGCCTAATATACTTGTTTTTTCTTTTTGAATGACGAATACAGACTATTGATACCTGCTGATATAGACAGTTCCCTTTCAATATGGTTCACTTCGCATTGCGTCAGTCTCTGACACGCATTGGGGGAAACTCTGTTTTCTCAGAATACTAAAGCCTGTATTACGTCCATAGGAAGCTTCCCCCACTAGAGGAAGCTGTCACCGCACATCTGTGCCGCTCATAGCACCTCAGCTGGAAGACCAAGGCTTCTCATCCGTCCAAGCCATGCAAGACGACATCTGTGCCACAACTGTGATGACCACCTGACTACTGCAGATTAATTTTGGCCATTGATAGTGTTGCCATAAAAAACGCATAATTCCCAGTCTGAGGACGTGAACAGCTCTGAGTTGAACTTTTTGTTGTCATCTCGAAATTACAGTAATTACGACATGGCGTGAACGTAGCATATGATACACCCAAAAATTAGCATGACACAGTTGGTCATTAGACACTCGAGAGCCAATACCATTTCACAATCAAAGCTGACATAACGCTTATTCTGGTGGCAAATCAATAGTTTGGCCTCGGAACACATGGAATATTTGTTCTTTTTTAATATTAATATTGTGATTGTAGTCGTATTTGCCTGTTTTATCCTGTGTTTTATATTATGTCTAAATATTGTAAATCAAGAAGTAAAATAAATGTAAATAAAATTATGCTGGCTGATTAAATTGAAAACTACACCCTAACATGTATGTCGTAATGGAAAAATTATACCACAATATATACTTTCATCATGATGATAACATTCCCATGCCCATTGCATCTGTGTATGATGCCAAAGGTTTCTCATTGAAAGCAATGGAGTACACTCCACATCGAAAAAAGTGTGGCACTGAGGGGTCCTGACCAAGTGTCAATTGGCCAATGGGACCTACTGTACGAGTACTTATGCTTTACCCATCTTTTCTTACAAAACACTAATAACACTATAACACTTTCCTTGCCATTTTAAATATAATATCGCCTCATCAAGAATATAAAATATCTCTGCAATCAGCATTTATGCTAAACAAGTCTGATGTTCTCGGGGGTTACAATTTCTGCTCTTTGTAGAAATGCTCTTTGTGAACTCTCTTCCTAAGTTTAAAAAGAAGCAGTCAAAGAACTTTGAAGTGAAATTGGAAGCAGAACACAGACAGGAATCTCTCGCCCACATTAGGCAAATGTAAATGAGACCTGTGGGAATTTAAACTGGATGAAAGGGAGATTTAATGTTTCGCTGATATCATTTATTTTTCTCCCTCTGCATGCTCCTTATCTCCAAATGTGCGATCAGTATGAGGCTTATGGGAAGTGACAAGATCAGCTCATGAACAGATGGGCTCGATATAGCCACTCTAAACTCTGCTTCAATCTCTGTCTCTGATTGAACTGATATCTGCTGAATATCGTTGGATTATTTTAAAGTTTCCAGTTGTGTTTGACCAAAGAAAGATAAACTCAAAAGTGCAAACTCCAAAAATGTGATTTGATCATTGATGTGTGTGTGTATTATAAATATGCCATCAGATACTTGTGATTCTTCTTATGATTGAGGTTTTTGACCAGTCTTCATAAACACATTTAAGACAAATTTCTAATTCAGCAAGTTACATTCAATATTCAGAACAGAACAATCAATATTCCACAGTTCCAATCATTTATAATTACATTTCCAAAAATAATGATTTTATAATTATGCATAAACTAAATTATGCAAAACACCAAAATGCAGTTAATTTAACAAAAAGTCCACGTACACACTACACTGTAAAAATAAAAGGTGCCTGGAGGAACCTTTTGGGGTTCTTCACTTTGCCACACCGGCGGAACCGTCTGTAGATCCTCTAGGCACCCTTTAAAAAGGTCCGGTTCTCTGAGGAACCACACAGGTTTCCTGAGGAACTCTAATATTAGGCACTTTGTGGAACCACTGTGGGTGCCTCCAGGAACCAAATTTCATTTTTTTTTAAATATTTAATTTCATGTTGTTACTATGGTTACCTTTGACTTCTATTATAATAAACAAATTGAACCAAATACAAAATAAGAATTGTTTATTACATATTTGATATTCATTTTTATACATACACTTCCATGCACATGGGGAAAAAAGCTAACTACAAATTAATATCAATGACTACACAAAAAAATAGTATAATACATAAGCAACATGAATAATCAACCATGTATATACAATAGATAAACAAGAAAAGACATCTCAACAAAATGCATGGAAACACATATGTTCCACTAAATAAATCAATGTAAAAAAAATTACATTTGAACTAATTAAAAATGTCCATCATACTTAACTTTAAAACATTTGTGTTTCAGTCCGATGGTTAGTCTGACATCACTGTTTCCAAGTCCAAAAGCTGATCAGATGCCAAAAACAAACAACAGTGCTAATATACACTCATTGTGCTGTAACCTTTATCTCTATTATATACCGAAATCTCTGATGGTTAGTTATTCAACTATTTTGAATCATAAAATGTTTAAGTCTGGGATGCCGTTAGACTGGAGACTGTAATGTACACTATGGCTTTTGAAAAGCTTAAATGTGAGACTTGAATCAACAGTGTTCATAAATGGTTGTTGAGTATTCTCATGAAACAAGATAGAGGAAGTAGAAGTAGAGGCTTCGACCCGAAACAGAGTTAAGGTACAGTAAAATGATCTGTTGTTCTGTGAATGTTCACTGGTGAATTCAGTCATTTCAATATGAATTCACACGATCAGCAATTTCGTTTGTGGTCAGAAATGTCACTATGGGACCAAGTTGGTGTGAGGTACTTAATGAGTTAGAAAAGTGAAAAGGTACAGCATCGTTTTCCGTTTGTTTTTCCTCTTTTCTGGTGGATGGTCCAGGCACTTCAATGATTTTCAGGTCTACAGGAGGATTTTTATTCTTGATCAAACTTGTATTTCAGCTTACCGAGATCCCTGCAAAGTACAAAATTTACTGTTAGTAATGTTATTAAAGTGATAGTTGTGAAATTTAAATAATTTCCTCAGCCTTGTGACGTTCCAAACCTGTTTGACTTTCTGTCTGTGGAACCCAAAAGCAGATCTCAGGCATAATGCAACCCCAGTCACCGATCGCTGACACTGCATGAAACACAAGCAGAAAACAATTGTGTAAATCATTCATGAAACCATTCTTATGCACACTTGTCTAGTTCAATTCAATGCAACAATTTATGTAAAAATGGTTAAGCTCCAAAAATGTCCCAGAAAAGATTCTAAAAATAATCAATGAGTTCACAACTCATGTGTTATGGGTTGTGTTGCAAGTCTTCTGAAGCCTAATTGCTTTTTCCTATTTATTTATTTTTTTGTCGAAAAAGACTAAACTTGAAGTTATAATTCAGAGTTAAAATGTCTATAGCATTTTTTGTGAATCAAACCTGTGATATTATTTTTCTGAGTAACATGAATGAGATTTGAGATCATGAGAAAAGATTTTCAGAGAGTAACTGATTAAAAAACACAAGTACACAGTCAAACAATACAACTTCACACAGCTAAAGTTCATAGTAATAAAGTACTTGCATGTGGTGCAGGTAACTTACTGTAATTCAATGTTGCCACTGAAATGTGAAATGTTCAGATGAAGACACAGTTGTACAAAATATGTTGAATTGAATAACTAAATCAATCTAAGACAATAAGTCAATCATTTCCATTTGTTCATTAGATCAACGTAGTTAGCATCGCGGCTAAAACCTTCATACCAGATACTGTGTGTGCAATAAACGAGTGGTAAACACTATAAAAACGTAGTAATGTATAATAAATTTAGTTTATATATGTGTGTGTTTAAATATATAGTGAGTAGACTCTGTATTTATATTTATTTGGCGAGTTTACAAACCTTGTAATGGAGAGCCGAATAAACGGCGGAAGCTTTGATGAGAGGAGCCGTTACTTAGTTTCCTGATGACGATCAGCTGAGCTTTGTTGCGCGCGAGCAGCGCGAGGATCACTGAAGCGACGACAGCAGAGGAATAGCAGCAGTTTCGTGACAGAATAATACTTTTCTCCTCCTGCTTCTTCTTCTTCATAATATTATTATTATTTAGTGTTGTTGTTTAAGGTTTAAATGACTTTATAAAATAGGCCTATACTAAATATATGTAAGCTACCCAAGTGAAAAAGACTATAGTTACTGTTAAATGTATTAAAAATGCATTAAAGTATATTTGTATTGTAGGTCTACTAAAAACACACTCAAGTACATTTTTAATACATTTAATAGTACATCTTTTTCACCTGGGTATGTATACTGAATCAAACTTGCCTATAATAATAATAATAATAATAATAATAATAAAAATGCATTAAAGTAGGCTATATTTGTATTGTAGGTCTACTAAAAACACACTCAAGTACATTTTTAATACATTTAATAGTACGTCTTTTTCACCTGGGTATGTATACTGAATCAAACTTAAGTAGCCTATAATAATAATAATAATAGGATAATAATAATAATAATAGAATAATAATCTAATTCGGGCCTCACTGAACCATTGGGTTCCTCCAGATGCTGGCTTTAATATAAGAGATCTTCCAGGAACCACTTAAATGTTAAAAGATCTTCCAATAACCCTTTTATCGCATTTAAGTTCCTCTATTTTCCCCCAAAGCACTTCGAGGTCTCATGGTAATGAAAAGGTGACTCCAGAACCTCTGAAGTAAATACAAAGTGCTTAAAGGATCCCATAAGTTCCAGCAAGAACCTCAAAGATTGTCAGTGCTCCTCCAGTAACCCTACTATAGGAAAAAGAGCTTTGAGGCACCAAAATTACATTTTGAAGTTCCTTGAGTATCCAACAGGATACTTGAGGCTCCTTTAGTTTTTACAGTGTACAATGTTTGGTCAGTAACAACCATGTGTAAATATGAGTGATTCCTCTAATAGTGATGTTCTATTCTTGAACGAATCATTCTTTTAAGCAGGTAACTGTTGTGCGTTTCCCGTACAACAACGTAACTCGCTGGTTAGTAGTTAACATAGTACGATGCATCGTTGAAGAAATCAACTAACTATACACGACTGTTTCCCGAAACCTTATTGTCGCAAATTGGTCGTTCAACCACGTTGTTTAATGATGTCACGCACCTGTTGGAGTAATAACTTATTTTGATGTATCTGTTTGAGATCGAATTAATACTAGACGTTTTGCTATAAATTACGGACATGGCATCTGAGGACTATTTCTCATTTTTCTTAGTTATTTTGTTTTATTTCCAGATTCAATCATCATCTCGTCCACACATGTGCACTCTTCAAAAACAATGCCTTAAATCTCTTGACAAACTAAAAGATGTAAATCAATTTGTATGTATTCTGGATAAAAGACACAGGCTGTACTTAATGTCAGCTTGCTTATTTTGCTCACGACAAGGATTTATTAAGTCCACATGTCATGCAAACAAGAAACTATGCTTGTAACCACAGCTCGAGGACTGGTTTCGGGAAACACTGACTCGTTGAACTATGCTGGTAACGACGGAACTTGCGACCATAGTTGACTAATCATGCACCCCAGGCCGGTTCAGGCCTGAACTGAATCAAGCTTTTAGTTCCGGGTTGATAGAGCAAGATGCACATCCGAAGTAGCACACTCCTTGAGCCAATAAGCAATTTCAGATGGGTTATTGAACCAAAGAACTGGTTTGAAATGAACTAATAAAAAGTAAAACAACTTAATCCAGTAAATCACAAACTGGAGAAGTCACAGGGCCTTTGAATATTGTTTTTGACAATGGGAGGCCAAAAAGTAGTCAGAAAGGCAGAGAACCACTGGTCTAAATTATTATTGCTCAAACAACCATGTTTAACTGCAGTGTGTGTACAGTATGTGGCCTATAAGACCAAGACAAAAACCTAGAATTATGTATGACAACTCTGCATAGGACAGCACAAATTTAGACTCAGCAGTTTTGTTCACAACTGTGCCTTTAGGCACTGAGTGCCCTGTAGGAGCCAGCAGGAGATACCTGGATAGGGCTCAGTTTCACTCCACACCACAGTTTCATAGTCCTCAGCACCTATTCTAGACTGTGTATCAGCCTTCATTAAAGATTTAGCTTGTACAACATAATTCCATTGTTTTTTTAAGCTTAGCCTCATTTTTCATTTACAGATGCAGTTACCTTTTCTGAATGCACCACAGAAAGCCTTGCAAGACGTTCTAAAGCAAAGCTCCATTTCTTCCATGTAAATTCTGGTTTTGTCCAATGTAGATAAGTGAAAGATTTTGTCAATTGTTTGGCTTCTACATTTTTTTTTTTTTCAAGTTGTAAATGAGCCAAAGATTTTCGCATTTAATTCATTATGTTCCTTGCAATTTCTTTGTAACTGCTTCTGAAATTTACTTTGGTTCTACACCAATTTTTAATTTTTTTTTGTCAGCAACATTAGACTGAGTAACCCCTTCCACTATGAAATCTCATTAATCCAAAATCCCACTCCTCATAACTGTCCATTAAATATTACATATCTTCTAATTGGCTGTAACTGTGTGCCACCGGATAAATAGATAAAGATAAATAGCTTGTTGTTGAAATCTTATTGCATCGTGTCTGCGTAGGACATAGTGTAAGTCTCTTCACAGTGATGGGCCTCTGCATGAGTCCTGCTTTGCAAATGACCATCTGGAATCTCTTCTCTCATATACTGAGAGCATCAGTTAATCAAAGTTCAACACTGATTAGAGAAATCACTCAAAAATCCATGCAAATGCACTGCCTCCTCTCATTTAAGCTGTCTCCCATAGTTTGCATAACTTTGTAAACAGCACATCAAACACACTTCGAGACATGCACATAAATTAATCTGGGCGAACCAAATCAAAGCAAACAATTTCCATAAATCTTTTGTGTCCTCTGAGAATTCAGTAATTGATTATTTACAAAATGTAAGAATCTCTTCTTGGGAGAGTTATAGACCTCTGCTAAGTCTCAGTTTCTTCTCTTGTATATGCTGGATAAGGGCCTTGGCTCTCTGTTCTATGTGCCGGATGAGAGATTTGAGTCCGGACACCTTTCCTCTGCTCATCCAGAATTCCTGATCCACAGATAGGGAGCGAAGAAGCATCCTCTCCAGACATCCTGACTGCAGCACTGAAACAGCACGTTCCGGAAACCTGGCAATCAACAAATAGTCACAGTTAAGGCCTGTTCACATCAAGAATGATAACTATAAAAATAACTAGTGGCCACACCAACACACAATATCATACCATTTATTCTAAGAGTGCAGTTATATCATCTGCCACTTTAAGAGCTCCAGCTCTTTAAAGCAGGATGGATTCTGATTGACTATCAATGTTTTCATCATTCATCAGCTAAAAAATTTTGTTTTGAAAGTGATTCCAAAGATATTGTTTCTCTGTGCCGTTATCGTTAGTTGTGGTGTAAACCCTGCTTTTCTGTTATATTATATATATATTTTTAGAACCATATCTTTATCGTTCTCGTTATAGCTATCGTCCTTGGTGTGAACGGGCCTTTACACTGTTTTTACACAGTTTTGTACATGTTGATCAGTAGAAGGGCTTATTTTTTTCTAACAATACTGTAATTATAACAATATCCTTATTCTAAAATTTGAATCAGTAAACATAACTTTTCTACTTCTTGGCTTTTTTATCCAAATGTACTTGCAATGCATTTTACAGGGATATTTCCTCAGGGTCAACAGTGTGTTGCTCAAGGTCACAATGCTAAGAAGTCATGGTTCAAACTAGTAATAGTTAACACATTTTAACCAGTTTTATACTTGGCCACACCACTCTAGCCATATGTTTATACAATAACACTGTAAACCAGGGGTCTTAACCCCTGCTCCTGTGGCCGGTTGCACCAGCTGTGTGTACGTTGCTTACAAGCCTTGTTTTGACGTAAAGGGGCACTACGTTTTTAGCATTAAACTTAGTTGAAATGTAATATGTATAAAGTAAATATTTAAGGAAGTAATTAGCCTTGTCTATGAAACTGGGGTATATAATGTTATTAATGATTAAGTCGTTTCGTATTTCATAGGAAACATATTTTTATTGTTAGTTACATGATGCAAAATAAGTTAGAATAATGGATAAACAAAATTTCAAGGCATTTCTTGAATCAACTTCAAATATTTGCAGCCAGCTATTGGATTATTGAGGGTAAGCTCTAACTAATAACTAATGATCCTTGCAACGGAAGTGAATCAATCAAAACTAACTTTAGCTGGACAATAACTTTATTCTAGAGCTGCTGTAAAGCCAAACAATCATACATTTATCTGTTCGTATTATCACTGTAAAGCTGCTTTGAAACAATCTGTATTGTTAAAAGCGCTATATAAATGAAGGTGACGACTTGACTAAGCATTGCATTATGCGACTACAGATTACTTTATGCAGAGCTTATGACCTACTTGCTACATTCTGCCTTCAGAACAAATGGTGCAACCATATATAGTACAGAGTAGTTACACATTATCTAGTAGTTTCTAAGGGTACTTAAACATGACAAAAATATGCTTAAAAACGGATACGTTTTTTCTTTGAGTTTTCTGCGTACAGACGACACCGTTTTCAAAACTATCCTCATTCAAATCTGCTGGCAGGCCATTCGATGGTGATGAAACACTATAGACTGAACACGTAAAACGGATGTGCATGATGTCATCGTCTTTAGAGATTCTCGTTTTTGTTGTTTACATAGAGACTTGGACACTTTGAGTTTTCAGGCACCCAAAACGCTGTTGTGTGGCACCCAAAACGACCCAACCCGTCGTGTAAACGAACGGCCAAAACGCATTACGTTATAACATTTTTAGATGAAAACGGTGTCGTGTAAACAGCCCCTAAGCCTCTAGTGTTGACTTTAGCTCTAATTTAAGAACTTATGAATGACTCGTGCAACCCTACCCTGGAGAGCTACTATCCTGCAGAGTTTAGCTCCAACCCCAATTTAACACACCTGCACCAGCTAATCAAAGTGTTCAGGGTTACTTGAAAATTGCTGATAGGCGTGTTTGGAGAAGGGTTCAAATCCCGCTCCCGCAAGGGTCACAGTGATTTTTTCCAATTAAGACATGTTCCTGGATCAACATATCAACAATGAAGTTGATCCAGGAACATGTTGTACTTGGTGAAATCACGTTCACCATTTCTCTCAATTTCTTCTTCTTTATTCTTAACTTTGATGTTTACCGTGCATTTAGGCTATGTATAAGGTTCGTAACCTCCTTAAAACAATATTTGAACTCCATAACCTTAGACCTATTGCTTCACGTATTCTTGAACCAGCATATCATAAAGAGCATTCTGGGATGAGCGAACGACCCTGAGCAAGCGGAGCTGAATCTTCAGAAAGGCGCTTTCCGCTCCGGAGGAAATATTACAGCTGCGCTCACATGCTCACTTCCCATAAATCCTGATGTACTCGTTACATCATGAGAAGAATGGCATCTACGCTAATTTTAGTGTTTGTGTTTATCCCGAGGTTTTCCTGTAGCCTGCCGGATCCAGGCCGTATCCAGATCTGACGAAGGACCTTCACCTGGACCGATGACAACGCAGTGCTGAAGTGCCAACTAGTCTCTCCCTATGGAGGATCCCTCTACCACTATATAGATAAGGCGTTGTCGGGAAAATTCGTTTCACGTTCCTACCCCAAAGCAACAAAATAAAATAAAATTCTTTATCAAAATTTATAAGGAAAGACAAGTACTTTGTTTAGCCTTGGCTTGTAGGGAATTCCAAACCTGCGTATTTTCAAACGCACATAACTATAGAACCCATTCTAAATGCGCATGTGAACGCCATCAGCGTTTCTCACAGGTTTGCGTTTAAAGTCTGTGTAGAGAGAATGGTGTCGTCTTAGCGGCCCCTAATTTAATAACAAATGATCGTTGCGACGGAAGCAATTCAATCAAAACTAACTTTAGATGGAAAATAACTTAACTCTGCTATAAAGCCAAAACAATCTCTGTTACCTTAAATTATACGCTTATCTCTGTAAAGCTGCTTTGAAACAATCTACATTGTTAAAAGCGCTATATAAATGAAGATGACTTGACTGACTTGACTTGACTTGACTCTAGTTGGAATTGAAGTCTCCAGGAAAGTATCTTTCCAGGATCAGGGTTGGAGACCCCTGCTGTAAACAGTACGGTAGTACAAATATTAATACTTACTCATCAATACCTTTAACAAGTCTGAAGTTGAGATTGTCTTGTGGCTGGTGAGGTCTTCCTGCATTGTCAATAAAAACCAGTCTGGATGGTTCTGTCTTCCGAACCTATAAATAGAGGTTTACATAGACCATAACTTAAAACGATTCATCGTTATTTACTGGTATATTATGTGCAGAGGCCCCAAATTGTTTGAAAAATAAAAATTCTGTCAATTACTCACTCTCATGTCATTCCAAAAACCATAAGACTTTTGTTCAATTTTACTATTTTTAATGAAGCATGAGCAATTTCTAATTTCTTCAATGCCCACAGATTTGTTCAAGTTGAGCAGTTTAATCCAACTCTTCAAAAGAGACTTGATCGCGTTATCAAAAGAGACTTGATCGCGTTATAAGACTTCAACAGATTTAATTTAGGCTTTTATTCGCATAAACATTAATTAACACACATACATATAGAGCACATCAAATGTGGTAAACAGAAGCACAACTGTATTTGCTTGGCATGTGAGAACCAACCTTTTATTGGTTCTTGCAGAAGATCAAACGTGCTTGTGTGACCCACAAGAACAAACCTCATTGATTATTGTGCGTCAAGCAAGCGCATTTGAGCTTCTGCTTTGATGAACATTAATCAATTTTTATTTTAAAGACTAAATTACATTATCATATAAAGCCATAATGTCACTTTTGAAGACCTGGATTAACCACTAGATTAATATTGTGTTTACAATGTCTTGAAATTTTTTGAAGTATCACAGTTTTGGTTGTGTGGACTTTGATGGAGGGACAGAAATCTCTCAGGTTTTAATATCTATCATTTGTGTTTTGCAAAGGGCAATTGATGACAGAATTGTCTTTTTTGTTGTTATTGAACAAACCATTTAAGTCACACTTAATTATTATTGTTTTAATTGCATTGCATTAGACACAAAATATAAAACCAAGTGACACCTGATACCAAATGCTGGACCTCTTTTCTTTTTTCTTTTTCAATTCTGTTGAATTGCGTCAAGACTAAAATAACACTGAAACATCCTGTCTGCCAAAAAGTCAGACTGGCATAAAATATGACTTTTTCACTTCACATGCACGTTTAATTTCAGGGTTAGGGTTAACAAAAAAAGACAGCTTTTATGAATTATACTAGTTGCTGTGAGCTTCTAAGTGACAGGGAGATATTTCCAAAATTGTGGAATTTTTTTGTGAGCAAGCAATTTTAAAACAGATGACTTTTGGAGCTGCATTTCTCCAGTTCTCCGAACACTATCAGATAATGACTACAGAACCAATCTAAAGGCTCCCATGGAAACGGATTGCCTTGACTCATTGTAGCTGCCTCACTTAATATAGCTGGGTTTCTAACTCACAGTTTGAGTGGGAGCTCAAACTTCACATAGATCTCAAGAGCTGTTGGAAAGTTATTACTTTTGATATTGGAAAGCAGAATGAAAGGATTTTTTTATACTCTCTCCTGGTAGAAAAACGAATGCTTGCCAGCTATGTGACCTTGTTGTGAGACCAGTCAATAAAACTAGATGAATAAAAAAGGAACTGCTTCAAGTTTCACTGAAGCCATAGTATCATTATTTATCCATGTTTACTCTCTTCAAAGTCAAATGAACTCCAGACTAGTTTAAGGACACTTGAACAAGGTAAAAAGGATTTTACGTATATTTAAAAAAATATATAAATATATCCTTTATCCTCCAAATATATATAATATGAATATATATATATATATATATACAGTATATATATATATATATATATATATATATATATATATATATATATGCTTTATCCTCTAATATAATACAATGAATTACAAGTGCACTTATCGTGTACCCTTGAATAACTGTTTCTTTATAAATAATCCATTTCACATCTATAAAATATAGGACCCTTTTCTCCACAACTGGGAGATCATATCAGATGATGTGAGGATGTTGTGTGCTGCTTTGTATTGGTATGTTATAATCAGATGATCTGACAAATATCAATATTTCATTTACCAGGATGTGCACCAGATTTAAGTCCTTTGGGTTTTCACATTTGATATGCAGGAGGTTTTCTACACACAGGTCTGATGGGTCTGGTCTGAAACCACAGCAAGACCGGTCCAGTCTGTCATTCACCTAAAAAGCAACAAATGAAAAGAAATAAAATGCTCTGTAATCTCTGTTATATGAAAAATAGACGGTAACAATTCCAGTTTGGGGACCAATTCTCACTATTAACTAGTTGCTTATTAGCATGCATATTACTAGCATATTGGCTGTTTATTTGTACATATTAATGCCTTATTTTACATGACCATATTCTACATCCCTAAATCCATACCTAAACTTAACCACTACAACAACTACCTTACTAACTATTAATAAGCAGTAAAATAGGAGTTTATTGAGTCAAAAGTCATAGTTAATAGTGAATATGTGTTCCCTAAACTAAAGTGTGACCAAATAGACACGGTTAATCTCTCTTATACTATGTCAATAGACATGAATATAAGGCTTGTAAACTACATCTTCACTTTTTAAACTATTTGTAACTTAAAAATAAAGTGTTACGGTGAACTGTACTAATCCAAGAAAGACACAAGGAGATGATCAAACTGACTTTTAATGAACACTAGGTAAAACAAAGCACTACACGCTATAACATATGGTTAACACTAGAAAACCTACTAAGGAAAACGCAACACAATACACAAGAAAATACACAATGAGGCTAATTAACAGAACTGGAGACAGGTGCCTAACATAATCAGTAACCATAGAAACAAACAAGGATCGGGAACACAGGCAAACAGGAACAGAACAGAACCAAACCAACATACTTGTGACATTAAGGTTCCAATTTGTTTTGTTTTTTTCAGCAATGCCATAAAATCAATTTTGGTTCCCCAAAGAACCTTTCAGGTAACCATTTTTCCCCTAGTGCATAGAACACTTGAGTATTCTGAATAACCTTTTTCCACTATAAAGAACCTTTTGTTCAGTGGAAAGGTTCCATGGATGTAAATATCTTCATGTAACCATAGATGCCCACAACACATACTTGTTTAATCAGTGTTATTAACCTCACAAATATTCAAATAAGAGAGTTAACACAGAATTTTCAGTGTAAGCCTACTTTATACAATCATGAGTCCTAAGTACTCCGGATTATTTTCTAACCCAGAGTAGTATGAACAGTTTTACGACTCATTCTTCCTTTAACAAGGTAAGCAACTACTTTCAGGGCAGAGAGTATTAAGAGATTCCAGTGGTGATACTGTGGTTTATCTTTTCTCACAAGATATAACAACATTCCTCCTCTTTGGTTCCTGTGTGTCATGATACCACATTGTGGGTGAGGAGTTAAGGTGAGCTGTGACCCTGTGGTGCAGAAAGTGTGTTTTACCAGCTCATTCTGAACACCTTCCTTCCCCCTCAAACTCCACAAGCCATTCTGACATATCACTGCTATATTTCACATTGTAAAGTGAACCAGGTCTGATCTCAGAACAACACTGTTTATCCACTGAAAATGGATATTTCAATAGCTGGGTAATAATTCTGCTTTTAAATGTAATAAGTTTTTTTTTTTTCCTCATGGACTTAAAACTCTTAAAATGCTTTTTGTTTTGTTTTTGCTTTTTTTTGTAAAAAATAAAAATTGGTGCATGTCCATTGTTAATGTAATGACCAAAACCTGATTCCAATACATGCAATTAAAGGTAGTTCTGAGACAAAGCATAATTTATTCAAAAATGCCAATTGGTTTAATATATTGTATAGTCTTATTGCATGTATTGAAATTCATGTTTGGGCTGCACAATTATTTGAAATAAAACCGAAATGGTGAAATGGCTTATTGCAATTTTGTCATAATTTTTTACCCTTTTAATTTCATGGAGATTGTCTTGTTAATAATTCGCTCCAACGATTTATTAATTCGTTCCCTCGATTTGATTGAACTAAAACAAGGGAACGAATTATTACAATGTGGCCACGATTTAGTCATTCGAGGCAACTAATTATTATATTGTGCACATAATTTACTTAAAATGAGGGAATGAATTGGTAAAACGTCCTGACGTATTAATAAGTCATGGGAATGAAATGTTAATTAATTGCCACGATATAGGCCTACATTTATTTATTTTTTTCATGTGTGGGGCTCCATAATGATCAAAAGTGATTTGAGACTAGGGTGGAAGGGAAGATTATCAATAACAATATAAACTTTGGCCTGTTTATCACAAAACTTGTGTCATAAGTCTTGGAATACAGCAGAACATTTTTATTTTTAATAATTTGTTTCACCACATACTTTATTTTGAACTTGAAAGAGTAAATCACAGTCAATTGTTATGGAATGGACGGGAAAGAACACCTCTATGGAAAAGAGCACCTTGGAGCATTTTGCTTAAAGGAACACTCCACCGTTTTTTTGAAATAGGGCTTATTCACCTTCTTTCCTACATTTAGATAGGTGGGCAAATGCATTTTTGTCTCAGTGCATGCATTGTTTTAGTTTGACAGGGTCAGCGCTAGCTTAGCTTAGCATAATGAATGGAATCCTTTGTTGCCAGCTAGCATGTCCTGAGTAAAAGTGATATAAAAAATAAAAAAACCCAACCTAATTACTTCTTGTGGCCTGCGTATTCACAACGAGTACAAATAGCGATGCAGATTAACACTAGGCGATTTCCTAGGCAGATATTGACTTATATATTAAGGACTATATTAGGGGGAAGCACAGGCGAAGCACTGCTACTTGGGCGTGATATCTCTGCGCCCAAGTAGCAGTGCTTCGCCTGTGCTTCCCCCTTATATAGTCCCAAGTCAATATCTGCATAGGAAATCGCCTAGTGTTAGTCTGCATCGCTATTTGTACTCGTTGTGAATACGCAGGCCACAAGAAGTAATTAGGTTGGGTTTTTTTATTTTTTATATCACTTTTACTCAGGACATGCTAGCTGGCAACAAAGGATTCCATTCATTATGCTAAGCTAAGCTAGGGCCGACCCTGTCAAACTAAAACAATGCATGTACTGAGACAAAAATGCATTTGCCCACCTATCTAAATGTAGGAAAGAAGGTGAATAAGCCCTATTTCAAAAAAAGGTGGAGTGTTCCTTTAACTTCTTGTGTTTCATGGGGAAAAAATTATATAAAAATATATAAAATGAATACATAAAATCTATAAAGGTTTGCTATGACATGAGTAAATGACGATTTTACATATATAAAATAATCGTGTCTCTTTTGTGGTTATGTTTGCTTGCCTGGCTTTGTTTGGATTTACTTGTGGATACTGTTAAAGACTGTCTTGGATCTTGACGAAGAAGATAAAGATCCAAGACAGTCTTTAATAGGATCCACAGGTAAATCCAAACAAAGGCAGGCAAGCAAACACAACCATAACATAGATGAGACCGGACAAATGAGAACTGAAAACACAGGAACTATTATACACAGATCAACTAAGCTATTTAATAATGAACAGCTGAACAGAATGACGAAATCAAATCAGCAACCATCGTGACAAACAAATATAGTCCAGACGTAACAGAACCATGATTGTTAGTATAAGAAAAGTCTTTGTCGATTATGTTGAAAATGTAACCTTAAAAATAGATGCTTATGTCACTTGTCTACATGCTGATATTATACTCAGAATAATAAGATTTTAACATCAGCTCAGTGCCTGTGACAGCTGCTGTCAGTTAGCAGTATCAGAAGCAGACAGTCGTCAACACACATTGTGTTCCTCTTGCACATCATACTCAAATCTATGCTCTCTTTCTTTACACAGCCGGAACTGCGATAACCTTAGGGCTCGCTTACGTAATGTTCAAGCCCAGTACTGCCACTGAACCATGGTGAATGCCACAGAGCATTTCTGTCGAAGACATTTCCATGTCACAGCTTCTCAAATTTTGAATCATGTAACCTTTTGCTCAGAAACCAAGAAAACCATTTTTGCCATTGGTTTGAGTGATGTTGGGTTTACATATACAGAGATTTTATACATAGCACATTACTCTATTGGTAAAAGAAGATACTTCTGTTTTGCATTTTTAATGAAACAAAATTAACGAAAATATTGTAATTTCAAATTATTTTGGTAACACTGTTTTTCAATAGTCCACTTTAGTTCCTTATAGTTGATCTAACTATAAGTAACTTTCAAATGTCAACTTATTCTAACACCGAATTTCACCATAAAAGTCTGCTAATACACTAATGAGAGTTAGTTAACATGTACTTGCAAAGTTACTTACTGTATAGTTTCAAAAGTGACCATCGAAATAAAATGTAACCATTATATTTAGCGTATTCAAAATAACAATTTGATTAAAAAGCATCTTGCATCCTTCAAAAAGAGGCAAGGAAATCTAACGTTTTGTACGAAGGAGTTCACATGGTCCATGTCACAAATGTTTGTATTTGACCGTGAAGGAATGTGGGAAGTTAAACATATACTATTAATTTGACATCACCTTTTTTTTTTTTTTGTTGTTTTTTTTTTTTGTTGCAGATTTGGACCCTGTTGTACTCAGACTTTTAACCACTTACAAACAAGTAACAAAAATATTTGAATATTGCAACTCAATATATATTATAATATATTTAAGTATCCAGCTCCCGTGTCATAGAATCTGTTGAATAGAAACTGTGAAATTGAAAAATATCTTAAAGAGGAGAAAATATAAGCCATTATGCATCTTTAGCTTAATGGTTCTCAAATGGTTTTACTTCTATCCCGGGTACTCACTGATTATTTATTTTTCGGGGTTCAAGCACGAAATGCTGAAACCCTATTGTAATTATAAGGATTCGTAAAACGCATCGTGCAGGGCAAACCGTAAGGCCTAGAGACTTGAAACCTGACCAGATGGTAGGCCTCAATTTGGGGACAACCTATCAGAGTATGACCCCGATTGGCCCATAGGTGACGCTACAGCAAGCAGACCGTTTGACCCAGACCCAAGTGTTTTACACCACTGTGATCCCCGGCTCAAGGCGGACAAAATGGCCAATTTCGATTTAGGCAGGAAAAATTTTCCGCTATGTCGAATTTTGTCCGAAACCTACTTTTGCAAACTAGTCCCTGGTTTTTGGCCCGATCGGAACCAGACCAGTCTAGGGACTCTCTGGACTCTCTAGATCAATAATTATTTAAAAAAAGTTGGACTTTTACATTTGGATGACTGTAATAGGGTCATTTAGAAAAGGGGAGTGGCAAAATACACTAAAAAGCCTATAAATCCTAAATGAAAACTCAGAACTTCACAAAAATTGGTGAGCATATGTGACATAACATCATTAACAAGCATGCCAAATTTTATGGAGATCGGGCGATAGGTGGCGCTATAACTGTTAAAAAGCTTTAAAACCATATGGTACATTGCCTGTATTGGCTGTAAATGGTCTTTTCCATCTATTATGTCACTGGTTACATGCTTGCTAAATAAAACTTAATAACTTTTGATGCTTTTGTGCTTAAAGGTCTTAAAGGCCTTAATTGCTTGAACCCCGATAAATGCTGCTTGCAGCTTTAATTTTTTTATTTTTTTTTAATTAGGATTTCCTTGCCTGGAAAAGTCAGGGAAAAGGATAAAGTTTTTTAAAAGTTGAGGAGAAATAATGGAATACTAATTTATAAAAATGAATGAAAAATTATTTTTTTAAATAAATGCATTAACAATAGCTGGCCATTATATATGTCAATAGTGTAGCGATGCATGAAGCATCTCTTGGTTAGAGTTTGCTTCCAAACCATGCTGCTGTGACAAATTTCACAAAAAATCCCCTTGATTCTGATGTGAAATCCAAATTAAGAAAATGTTCACCTCGTGTCTCTCGCACAAAATTTCAAATCATGTGAATTCATAATGAGATTACCGCGTTTCACCCATGGAAGTTCGCTGTATGAAGGTAAATGTAAACACGTGGAACAAATAATGTGGTAAAAATGACAAATGATTTGACTTCAACAACAAAATGTATGTGAAGTGTTTTCCTCCTCGCAACAAGTCTATGTAATTTGCTACCCAAGTATGATTTTATGGTTGGCTGCATTGCATTTTATGCATTATCTCATTTATGATCCTATCAGGCAAGATCTGTGGCCCCAATTAAGAACCACTGATCAAGATTTCAGAGCGGCACACAGAAGGTCTTGTGGTGACAGTGAGTGTGTCCTTCACACTGTTCTGTGCTTAAGGGTGTGAGGTTTCACATCAGTGTCATCAGAGGTGCTAAATGAATAGAGAGGAACAAGTGTTCAAGGGTCCCAGTCAGCAATTTCACTAAATCAATACAAAGCTATTAGCTGTTGGCCATGTTACAGCTATTGACTTTTCTTCTAAGACCCAATGTATTATTCATGGGCATCCATACACCCACATTTTTACAGCGCACAGTTTTCACACACAGATTATACTCACAAATCCATCAAGCACATTCATGAGCACATGCAATTACACATGCCCTCACATTCTGCCTCATCTGCCATCAAGTGATATTTTCACTCTTGTTTTGGCATGGTTTGTAATCAAGCGGGAAGAAGTGTTTTTCTTAAACTCTTAAGCCGGGCTCAGACTACAGGAGTGTTTAAACTTAACCGATTGGGAAATCTTGGCGCATCACACTCTGCAAGATATTGTTAAAGTCCCCCCTGTGGTGAAAATCCAGCTTTTAATGTTGTTTATATGTCTATGTGGTGTTTTTAATATGCTTTAAGACAATCCATGTTTAAATTCACAAGTCAACATCATTGTTGAGAATTTTCTCCTTGAAAAATGCAGTGAACCAAAGACAGTCTCAAAAACACGTTTTGAGATCGCTGGTGTTTCTGACGTCACAAACTACCTTGTAACCAATCACGTCAATGTGTGATCATCAACGAGTGGATCTCTGAGCTGGTGTGAGTGAGTGGAGACGGGGCTAATTTGCATATTCATAGAACAGCATATACTAACTGATGCATGGTTGTAGAGTTACAAACCCACCCCGGGGCGGCCCCAATGTGTCATCGAGCACATCGGGAGGTTTAAGATTTCTAAAAGATCTCTAAATGCCTCACATTATCAGATAATCTGGACATCAGAACCGACTGATGCCCTGGACATGTTTTTTCTCCCCGAATTTCGGGAGGGGTAAATCGGGCATAACTCGGCCTGAAACTCCTGTAGTCTGAGACTCCTGTAGTCTGTAGACTTAAAACAGTACAAACTCCACAAAAGAAACACCAAGTTACAACATTTAATGACATTTTTGTGCTGTAAATTGCATGGAATGTCTTAAAAACGTTCTGTGTTAAAATTAGTTAAAGAGAGCGATAATTGTACTTTTGTTAATATTATCATAAAAGCTCAAAACCACAAAGTACATTTCAACCAGTCACTTTCACTTTCAACCTGTTCATTAGAAAGGACGCATGCATGGATTTTTTTCTATTACCTATGTTCAAAATTTTAATTAAACGTCACCATGATGACAATGGTTCTTAAAAGAATTGCTACTATGTGGAGCAAAAAGTGGAGGAGAGGAAGAAAAGTGTAAAAGACATCATCTAAACCTGTTAATGATGTGATACCGAATCACAATCCTCATGTGATCAAGATTAGATATATAATCATTCACAGTGAATTAAAGTCTCTCTTGTTACTTTTCCAACGTTGCCAACATAAAATAAGTGTGCTTGGATGGATGATGCTCTGGAAATTATTATGAAATATTAATTAATTAATGAATTTGTTTGTTTGACCTTTTTTCACTTTTTATCATTAGTAGTAATCTTCATAGTTATTTGGGAACCCCCAATATTTAAATTCATGTCAACAAGTTTTTCAATGAAAAGCATTATCCCCAATTCTATATTGTTACAGTCAACTACAAATCTGTTTGAACCATGTCATGTATGATCAGTGTTGGGGAAAGTTTCCTTTTAAAAGTAATGCCTTACAATATTGTGTTTGTCCCTATAGAAGTAACTAATTGCGTTACTTAGTTACTTTTTAAATGAAGTAATGTGTTACATTACTTTGCATTACTTTTTTTCATCTAGCCTGGGCTTGCTTGTTTGTTTGTTTGTTTTTTATATTAAAAAAAAACTATTTTTTGCAAATGTAAAGGCCCTTTCACACAAGGGGCCAGATTTACTAACAGCTTGCGCCAGTGCAAACCCTCTTTAGGTGTACTGTCAGGATTTACTAAAGACACGCAGTGAAAAGTTAGTGCTGAAAAGGAGTGGACAGGGTTATTTTTGCAGCTGACCTTATTGCAAATGCATTTGTAGGAGTTTCCCTTTCAGACGCAAAATTTATGGGAGGGGAGTATTTAAATGAATCATGCAAGGTGATTTACTACGGTCAATTTACTGGTATTTACGGCATTATTTGACGATCAAAACGTGTCTTAAACCAGATGCTAATTTGCACTGCTCTTGGTAGATTGTGTTGGTCATTATGGAAATGATCCGGCTGAGTCTGTGTTCTTTGTGCGCGTCGTCAGTAGATCATGCACAGAACTTTCCCTTCCCATTGGAGCTTTTATGAAATTGCCCTCTCACGCTAATTTGCACTGTTTAGTAAATCTGGCCCAAGGTATATTTGCCATCTTTAAAATATTTCATTGTTACAGGTTTGTCTAATATTATGAGTTTGCATTTTACTGTTTTTATTAATTTTTGGGAAATACTGCATCTGTTTTTTGTGCAAGAGATGAGTAAATAAATGTAGTCTAGAACTACAATAACCATAATGTTAACACAGCGCACACAATGCCTCTAGCCTGGAAATCCAGACCTAAATCTGAAAGAATAATGGTCTGGCATCGACTAATGAAAATCGGCCAGCTCGAGGGGCGGCACCAAGTATGCATTTGAAAATCTCACTGCACGCAATTGGATAACACTACGACCAATCACAACAAGCCCCATAACGCTTAGCTACCAGCGGAGCTAACTGGTAGATTAGACTCTTACCGTATCCGGTCGGCAAAAAAGCAAAAACGCCCTTCTTGCAAAGGAACGATTCGAGCGCCGTCTTCTGTTCCTCTTTTAGATAAAAAGCCAAGTCTAACTCGTTCATTGTAGCGGCCAAAGCCGTTTCAAACAACTGGTGTTCATCCATAGCCATCTTGCAATGTTTACTAATGACTTTGACATCACAGCGCTGTCGTCATCTGTTTAGCTTGCCTCTGGCCCGCCTATATCAGATAACCCGATGTGATTGGTGCAGCTCGGATACAAGGGCATATTTAATGAGCATCATTACTCGACGCCAGAGTAAACTCGCTGAGCAAATTCAATTTGTGCTCTCGCGAGAACTCTGGATTTCCAGGGTACAATGCCTCTGCATCTTTATCCCGATTTCTCTGGGGACAAGAGAGATGTCTAAACAAGACAATATAAGATAAATGGCTAAACAAATCTTGTGTTTTTTTGTTAATTCAGATATTTTGTTGTAAATTTAAAAGTTTTGTTACTTTACTAGTTACTTGAAAAAAGTAATCTGATTACGTAAATCACATTACTTGTATGATTATCCTATGAAAATCAATCCAATCTGAAATAATCCATCAAATAATGTGACTACAGTAAGTTCAGTATCCTGTTAATTAAGTCTATAGTACGTCAGCAACACACAAGGAACATCAATGAATCCTGAGAATGACCTGTTTACACTCCTCTGCCAAGTTTGTGATGGGCTGATGGCAGCTTACCTATCTTAGAAGTCAAAAAAAAAAAAAAAAATAATCCAAGAAAATAAATGAAATACAACAATGGGTTGATAACATGTTTGTTCATAGTAGGTCATGAAGAGATAATTAAACTGAGCTAAATCACCATTTCATTAAATGCATGTCAAACACACACATTCAATTCAATGCAACACTCTAACATTTTGAACCTGCCTGTGATTCAGCTGGGTAGGAACTACAGTAAGTTCAGTATCCTGTTATCACTCATAAACATTGTTTTAAACAACTAGGTTGACTTGGTCATGAACTCACAGTGATTGCATTTTTAATTAAAAATCATTCTGAGAGCTATCATTAGAAAGCTGACAAGGAAGAAAAATCAAAAGCAGCCTTATATGAAACTGCTTATAGGTGAAGTGTGTAAAAAAGTGTTTTCTCATTTCCTATATAATATTTAAAGACAACAGGCAATTTTGAGTTTGGTTTTCAATATTGTTATTAAGCTTTTATTTATATGCAAATATTCATTTAAATTTAAAGCGTTAGAATTTACACTGTAACTTTTAAAATGATTAAGCTTATACTGTATGCTTTCTTTTAAGCTTGTTGTGAACCTATAAATTACAAAAATAATCCAGTTGAGTCTTTCAGATGCATTCTCTAACTTAAAGCAGTGCTGTTTCTTCTTATCTTGTTGTTTAATATGCCATTTGTGTAAATTTATAATAGAGATTCAACTGTGGATCAAACCCTGAATAGACAGAGAACTTTTATTGTGAATGTTTGAGAACCTGATCTACCCCTGAACCTGATCTAAACCAGTTTAGATTTGTTTGGTTGGTCAACTCCAGACCTATTCTGAAAATCTGAATTTGTTTTACCTTTGTGCAGCAGGCCTACTTGACTGAGCATCCCGACCAGCACAACATAGCAATCATGGCTCAACCAATGACTTAACTTAGAGGCAAAACTTACTGTTAGTCTAAACAATGCCAGATGGGGCAAGTGTTCAAAAAACATGTTTGAAATCTAAAATCACACACTTCACTTTTAAGAGAGTCTGTTTTGAACAGGAGAAATGCCAATGCTAAACATGAATTACTTTAAATACCAGGCTTGGCAGGTAGGCCATTATGTAGTTGGCAGGCCTACATTCTGTGACTCATAAAAGAGTTTCTAACCACAACGGTCAAAGACATAATTTAAATGCATATAAACTGGAGTCATATAACCTAGTAGACCTTTTAAACTTAAGTTAGTGACCATTTCTATTCTATTGTCTACATTTCCCAATCTTTTTTGGATTCATATTAGAAGATAATCACATTTTCTTGTGTAATTTGTAAGTTACATATGCAATTTACTCTCATAAAATACATTTTTACACATTAGACATACAGTAGGAGTTTGTGGAAACCAAATATCCAAAATGTTGTAATATGTTTTCACAGTGCCTCTTACCTGCAGCAGGAAGTCAAACAAGGCCAGCCGCCCCCACTCTGAATGATGAACTCCCACACATGTTGTAAAGTTCAATGGTACTCGAGTACCACACCTGCTCTTAAGCAGAGTCTGATATTGTGGCCAAGTAAGTGAAAAAGAGTTCTGGTCATTGTCAGCATCAGACAGATGCTGGATGCTGGGATCCCACCATACCACCGGTCTGGGAGATCCAGTTGTGTACCTGTATGGTAGAATCTCACTGTGGAATGTTCTCAACACTGCGGGCAAGCTCCGGTTCAGACCTAGAACTCTGTCCAGGTGAAAGGCGAACACCTCAAACCAGTCATTGGGGCGTTTTATGAGAGCACAGCTTCCGGTCTGGCAGCGTTTGACATGATTGTCCCCTGCAGGAGCATAAATGCTATATCTATCACTGAATCCAACCTGAAGCACTTGACCATGGCCTGGAAGCCTGGCTTTACTCAACACAGTGCCACTGGAGAGAAGCGCCATCTTTTTCACATCATCCTCACTGAGCCAGGGTAGAGTCTCTGCTTTGGTCTGGTTCCAGTTTTCAATAAAAGTCTCATCAGAGACAGTCTTACACCAGTCAGTGGCTGACTCCTTGATGCCAGCCTTTGCTGGAATCCCATCGTTGTTTTCTGCCCTGGATTTGGGCCTCTTCCTCTCGGTGGGCCCTGCTCGTCTTTCATGTGTTCCTGCTTCTCCAGGGGCCTGTTTCAGTTTTGCCACCTGCTGTGTATCAGAGAACTGCCCCACAAGCCTCTTTATTCTGTCCCCATCTGGAGTGCATTTGTGCCTGCATATCTTGTTATTTGGGCGGAGGCTTTGGATGCTGGCAGGCTGAGGGAAAGCTGGGTCATGTCTGGAGCGAAGAAGATGGATGGTTGTGTTATTACTATTTCCTAGTCTATTGGCTCGCTCTCTTTTGGCTCTGGCTGCAAATGGCTTGACTTGATGCTTGTTTGTGTTCTGCAGATATCGTTCTATTTTGTTTCCTTTACTTTTTGGATGCTTTTTGATTGATTCTTTTTCCTGAACTTGTTTTCCGGAGGAAAATGATAGTTGGTGATGGTTGACCATCAGGAGATGTTTAGCTGAATCTTTCATTTCAGGGATCTTCCAGGTTCTGCTGTTCTGTCCATATGAAGACACTGGAAGGTAAGGTTTCAGAGACCACTTCTCCACCAGCTTGCTGGGTTTGTTATTGCGGGGGCCCCGTAGATTCACCCTGCTCTCCTCAGATGGGAAGGGAGGAAGGGTGTATATCATCGCCATTGTCAGACTGAAGAAAAAAAGGAAGGCCACCACAAACCGACATTTTAGTCTGAACTTCAACCACACTCTTAGAGCCTGAAAGACACAGCAGAGAAGGTAGTGGTAAAGACAAATGGTTCAATAAAGTCAGCAAGCAAGTCGTAAATGTAAATTTACAAAATGTAAAAGAGAAAAGGTTTTGTAAACTACAACAGGAAAAGCAGTCTGGATTTCAGGAAAGGTATAGGGAAATCTTTTGAATGTTTTTAGAGGGAATTCCATTCAGAGAGCTGGATGTTGAACACACATGCTTGAGATTCATTTCACCCTTTTCCATATGTGGATAAGATTGACATTATGCCTAGAGATATTTTCCATATGTGTCTGTTCCATAGTGCACTTCAGGTTCTACAGTGTCAGACTGGAATGTAGATTGAATTTTTCCAAGCTGTTAGACTTACAGAGATAGGCCTATGCCGGAGAATTAATCAGATTGAATACAGAATGTATTCATGTATACAGAAAATCAAAATGAAAAATTCTTATTTTTTATGGAATGTTGCAGTATTTATTAGAAATTATTTGTCTGTGCACATCATCTATCTATAAATTACAGAAACGTCTACTGTCTGTCAGTCAGTCTGTGTGTCTGTCTGTTATTCGCGTATCTCTCGAACTGTTAGTCCGATGGATTTCAAACTTGACAGGTGTCTTGACAGGTCTTGCTACATTCTGACATAAACACTGACACATAAACAATGACAAAAACAGTCAGCTACACTGTTTACTTCTGAATAATATTTTTTATTCATGGCCATCATTTGTAGTAACCTATTCACAAACCGTTTGCTCAAGCATAGCATTTTTTCTGAGTTCACTGTGTAGCCTGCTCCCTGAATCGTCAAGTTCACTGTGTAGCCTGCTCCTTGAATCGTCGCGCTTATTCATTTGTGGATGTTAACTGAATCTGTAAGTCACCTACGCTGTTTACTTCTGTATATTATATCTATCTATAAATTATGGGAACGTCTTTCTGTCTGTGTGTGTGTGTGTGTGTGTGTGTGTGTGTGTGTGAGAGAGTGTGTGTATGTGTGTGTGTGTGTGTGTGTGTGTGTGTGTGTGTGTGCGTGCGCGCGTGTGTGTGTGTGTGTGTGTGTGTGTGTGTGTGTGTGTGTGTGTGTGTGTGTGTGTGTGTGTGTGTGTGTGTCTTATTCGCATATCTCTCGAACCGTTAGTCCGATGGATTTTAAACTTGACAGGGCATGAGTAGCAAGTTTGATGTTGTTTGGTTGTTTGTTAAGAAATTCAAAAGATATCGTTAAATATATATCGTTAAAAGAAGCACACACTGGCTTTTGCTGCTCTAGCTGCTGGCCACTCCCCCTCTCACACTGCACACTGAGTGAGCACAGCGCAGGACCAGAGACAGAGAGGGTGGAAGAAAGCAGCGGAGCTTAAGTAGCGTTTTCTCAGAGTTCACTGTGTAGTCTGCTCCCTGAATCGTGTAGTTCAATTTTCCACATTTATTGTATGTCATTATGTCAGTATCAGTATTTGCTTTCTACCATGCACAAATAAAAATGTCACTGAACTTTTGCTGTGTAATTGTAACAATGAGCACTCAAACACACCGAACCAACAATTACTAAAAACACACACAAAAACTGATTTTGCACAGGCACTTTGAAGCACTGCTCCCTGAATCGACGTTGCTTATTCATTTGTGGATGTTAACTGAATCTGTAAGTCAGCAATGCTGTTTACTTCTGAATATTATATTTCATTCTGGTCCGCTTAACGTTATCGCTACTGTGTAATAGTAGTCTATGCTATTCACCAACTAAACATATCCTATTCAATGCGTTCATCGCCTGGACCCAATGACAACACAGTGCTGAAGTGCCAACTAGTCTCTCCCTATGGAGGATCCCTTTACCACTCCAGATAAAGCGTTGTCGGGAAAAATTCGTTTCGCGTACCTACCCCGAAGTGACAAAATAAAGTAAAATTCTGCATCAAAATTTATAAGAAAAGACCAGTACTTTGTTTAGGCTTGGTTTGTAGAGAATTACAAACTTGCGCACATATGTTCAAACGCACATAACTATAGAACCAATTCTTAATGCGCATGTGACCGCCATCAGCGTTTCTCACAGGTTCGCGTTTAAAGTCTGTGTAGAGAGAATGGTGTCGTCTTAGCGGCCCCTAATTTAATAACAAATGATCCTTGCGACGGAAGCGAATCAATCAAAACTAACTTTAGCTGAAAAATAACTTTATTAAAGAACCGCTATAAAGCCAAAACAATCTCTGTTACCTTAAATTATACGTTTATCTCTGTAAAGCTGCTTTGAAACAATCTACATTGTTAAAAGCGCTATATAAATGAAGATGACTTGACTTGACTTGACAGTCTCTTTCACGGGCATCATTTGTAGTAGCTTATTCACAAATTGTTTGCTCAAGCATAGCGTTTTCTAGAGTTCACTGTGTCCTTTCTACCATGCACAAATAAAAATGTCACTGAACTTTTGCTGTGTAATTGTAACAATGAGCACTCAAACACACCAAACCAACAATTACTAAAAACACACACAAAAATTGATTTTGCACGGGCATTTTGCACTAGTTATTTAAATAAATTATGCAACTTCCATTCCATGCCGACTTTAACATCTAATAACAAACAGTAGTGAACAAATATACAGTTCCTTGTGAATGTTATTGCATTTGGCTTATTTTTTTTGTTGCAGTCTCTAATGTTCCTGCCCTAGCCATGACCCGTTCCAAACTGGGCGAAGCCTGTCATTTAAGGTTTAGAAGAGATACCAATCCTCCCAAAACTGTACACACAACTGTAAAAACTAAAATAATGCTTGGAAAAAATCACAACATTTAGATGAAAAGCCTAGATTTTTTTGCATTTTTAGGCAAACTTAGCAACAACAAGCAACAAGCTATAGTAGTCAAACTAAAGTGAAGCTCTTTTGAAAAATTAGTTAACTACAACGTACATTACAAGCTACTAATAAAAAGAAAAAGAAATTTAAATATGTATTACCATACTTTGCTATAATTTATAACTAAATAATTATAGTCATTAGAAAAAGTAGAGTTACTCCTCAACACACTTTGAGAAGAATGTAACATACAAAACCTTTCATTTCATATGGGCAACATTTAGCCTAATACAGCCCACAGATTAAAAGCATGTTTGATATTAGTTGTTTGCAGACATAAAAAAAAAGTTTAATATAAGGCATAAACATGTGCATGAGACCTAACTGCCATGTATTTCAATTCCACATATATTTGGATGCTAAACAGGAAAGAAAAGTCTCAATACTGTGAGATCTCTCTTTCCTGGCTGAGATTTTCATGACTTTAGCAGATCGCACATGTGAAAGACTTCCATTATGCTTCAGTTTAAAGAATATCTTGTGTGAAGTTTCACAAGGCTGAGGAGAGCATCAGTTGAGACGCAGTCTGGACAGGTTAGGGCCTGTTTGACTGCTAACTTACACAAAAAAGTTCATGTTTCTTTGAAGGCAAGAGGATATGTCAATACACTAATCCAGAGACACAGAATATCTGCCAAAACAAAAAGAAACAAAACCTTCATAACCATTAACAAATATTAGACCTCTTAAAGTGTCAAATGTGTTTGATTACCCAATGGTGAGTGAAGGGGAAGGTGACTAGACATTCAGAAGGTTAAATGAAAGGGTTGAAGGTACTGAACAACTGGTGTGAAACTTAACATGTACTGAACTTTCATCTTTCTGAACTTTCAGAGTTGTTGTATCTGTGGTTTAGAGACGACCCTGGCAAAAAGTGTCTTGCATTAAGCTCTCACTTGTTCCTTTTAACAACTAAGCATATTGACACCACAGTGCTAAACTGGCAAGTGCAAACGGCACAAACAAGTATGGCATAGACATCACACTGTTAAACAAGGCAGCAATCCAAGCACAACAAACACAGGGAGACAAACTGAGAACATGAAGAGGAATTACTCAGACAAGTACAATGTTTTGGGGAAAACATGCTCACATCCCAAAGTTATTGTTTTTCCGGGTCTTACTTACACAGACTACGCCTTCATAACTCAAAACACAGTGTATAAATCCGACACTGGTGAAATAATGGAAAGAAAGTATAGAAGTAATAAAAACCAAATAGCATTACATAAAAAACCTCCAAATGAATCCAATAAACATGTTGTCTACAGTCAAAATATGACATGGTAGTTGCATTTCACCGTGAATTATTCAAAGCAAGGTGTTTGAAATGTTATAGTAAGATGATATATCACTCTATCACTCTTGTTTGTTCTTGTCAGCTCTTTCTCTTATCTCCTCAGTTAATTTGGCACATCTGGGCTAATTTTACCAGTAGTGATAAAACCCTCACAGAAAGTTTGGCATGATCAAATATATTTTTTAACGTTTTTGAAAGAACTTATGCTCACCAAGGCTGCATTTATTTGTTAAAAAATACAATGAAAATGTGGTGTTCCCTATCAGTCGGTCACTCTCGACGTACGTCGTGACCGACAATAGGTTGTCTCTCTTCCCTCCGTCATGTAACCGAGACGACATTTTATTACAATTTAAAATAACTATGTCAAGTCAAGTCAAGTCATCTTCATTTATATAGTGCTTTTAACAATGTAGATGTGTTCCAAAGCAGCTTTACATTGATAATAGGAAATTAAAGTAAAGTGTTTTGGCTTTATAGCAGCTCTAGAATAAAGTTATTGTCCAGCTAAAGTTTGATTGATTGAGTCGGCAATGGGAGATTTAGACAGGAGATGCGCGGTTCATAAGTAGATCAAGTACAGTTTATTTTCTTCGGTATTATTTTGTGAATAAAATATCCGAGTACACATCAGCCGACCCTGCCTTCTCCTCATTTCCTTGAACCTGTGTTACAGTAGTGCTGAAACATGGGAGGCGAAGGTTGCTGCCACCATGCAGTGCGCGGGCCTCCACCAAGAGCACCATCAGGTGCTCCTGGATATAAGGGAAGACCAGGACCAGTGCTTCCGTGCCCTCTTCCAGACACACCAGGAGAGACATCCAGAGCTGGATGAATCAGGAGCTTCGATCTGCAGTACCCCATTCCACCACTGCTCATGTGCCTCTCACTAAAATGTCGACAGGACGACCAAGAGGCATTTGTGGATCTATTCGAAAAGACTGTGGAAGCATGTTAGTGGCCGTGGGCCCACTGGTCAGTGCGCCTCATTGGGAGGCGCAGGTGGCCACCCAACAGCTGCCAATGCAGAACCTCCTGGTCTACGATGACCTCAGATGGGCCATCCTGCAGCGGGTCAGCCGCAGTGCAGAACAACACCGGGGGTTAACAAACCCCTACCCTCAGTATCTCTCTCCAACCCTGCCCCTTCTGTTTATCCCTCTACGTCTCGACCTGTTCAGTTAAAAATGGCATCTGAGACCTGTTCCTATGGGGGGGGGCGGGGGGGGGGGGCTTATTCGCTGTGCACGAGGTCCCGCAAGCCTCCACAGGTTTTCCCCCCTTCAAGCATCTCTATGGACGTCGGCCTAGCGGAGTGCTTGATGTCCTCCAAGAAGCTTGGGAGGATGGACCTTCATATAGTAAAAATTACATTCAGTATATTCTGGACCTTTGAGCAAAACTCCACACATTGTTGCAGCTCTCTATGAAAAATTGGCTGTAGACCACACATTACTCCAGTCTTCAGTGTTACTGGATCCTTCAGGAAATCATTCTAATTTGCTTTTTTGGGGCTTTAGAAACATTTTTTACATAATATTTTTGTGGAAACCGATACACTCAAAAGTTTGGGGTATTTAAGATAAAAAAGAGAAATAAATACTTTTAATAAGCAAATATACATTACATTTTCTCAAAATTGACAGTGCAGAAATGTATAATGTTACAAAATATTTCTGTTCCAAATAAATGCTTTTCTTTTTAAATTTGTTATTATTAAAAAAAAATAATAATAATAATATTAATAATAAATTCAGCTTTGCCCTCACAGGAATAAATTACACTTTAAAATATATTTAAATAAAAAACAGTTATTTTAGATTAATATTATTTTACAAATTTTATATTGTTTTGACTGTATTTTTGATCAAATAAATGTAGCCTTGGTGAGCATAAGAGAGAATAATCGTAAGTATTCTAAGCTTTTGACCGGTAGTGTATATATGAAACATATGATATGGTTAAAACAACTGTGAAATTATTTTAGGATTTTCCAAAACCGGTCTCATGAGAAAAACATAACTATGTTTTTGAGGTGTCGATTTCATATTTAAAAAACAAAACAAAAGACTTCTAGAAAAAAAGTAAGCATGAAGTTCCACCCATAAACCCAATTGTCATTGGGGAGTAAGTAGATTGCACAAAAATACAAATGACGAATTAGCCACCAATTCGCTAAAATGCAAAATAATTATGAGTATGTTGGATTTTGAAGTAAACTGAAGTAAACTGAAATGACCCCCATTTCAATCAAAAGTAGGTTGCTTGTTTTCCCTAAAAAGAAACAATGCACATCTGAATGAGAGTTTGTTCTTTCGAGCAGTTTATCAAGCTATTCTTAAACGACAGGGGACAGCAAAAGAAAACTAGATGTCACACTTTCACTTTCTAGCTCCCAGTTCTAGCTCCCACTCACCTGCTCACTGGCCCTTCTCATTGAAAATAAATTGTGATCATTCGAGAAACTCTTTCCGAGCAGCTCCCTGTGCTTTCATTCACTGTCCTCTCTCACTTCAGGTGCTATGTGTCCACAGTACATCATAGAATTAGGATAAGTGGTTTGTCCTTGAAAATCTATTTATTTAAGCCAAAACGTCGGTGTCAATGGATCTTAAAGGTGAACTGTGTTTCCTTTTTTGAAAGTAAACTATCTTTTTCTATCCTAGTTTAATATGCAGAGACAACTATAGTAAAGCCATTTGCTCTGTTTGCAACATTGCTCTGTTCTTTTGAACACTCTGTCCCCACTCTAACATAGCAACATTTTCTCAACCAATGGCATGACTTTGGGGCAGTGTGATCTGTTTGGATGACCAACGACAGATCGGAGGAGTGTTCGGGTAGACATTTTTTTAAAACAGTCATTAATTTTTGTAGATCCATTTGTTGCTTCAAGTGCCACAAGAATTAAACAGTCCACTTTTAACTTGTATTAATAGTGGAGCGGCTAAGTGCTTATGTTTGGCAGAATCGTTCAGTTTATGATACAAGCGTGAAAATTGGCATGAGCAGTCTCCATGGGTCACTTGACAAAAAAATTGTCCGAGCCACTTGAAATTTCAAGATGGCGGCCAATTTTCAAGATGGCCGACACCTTAGTGGAGCAGTTAAGTGATATAATGGTTTATTTGGTGATACAAGTATGAAAATTGGCATGAGCAGTCTCTGTGGGTCACTTGACAATAAGCCACCTACAGCTACTTGAAATTTCAAGATGGCGGCCATTTTTCAAGATGGCCACCACCTTAGTGGAGCAATTAGGCTTAAGAAATCATTTAGTTGGTGATACAAGCATGAAAATTGCCATGAGCCTAATTGCTCCACTAAGGTGGTGGCCATCTTGAAAAATGGCCGCCATCTTGAAATTTCAAGTAGCTGTGGGTGGCTTATTGTCTAGTGACCATCAGAGACTGCTCATGCCAATTTTCATGTTTGTATCACCAAATAAACCACTATATCACTTAACTGCTCCACTAAGGTGTCGGCCATCTTGATAAATGGCCGCCATCTTGAAATTTCAAGTAGCTGTGGGTGGCTTATTGTCTAGTGACCATCAGAGACTGCTCATGCCAATTTTCATGCTTGTATCACCAAATAAACCACTATATCACTACCATCTTGAAAAATGAAAAATCTTGAAATTTCAAGTGGCTCGGACAATTTTCTTGTCAAGTGACCCATGGAGACTGCTCATGCCAATTTTCACGCTTGTATCATAAACTGAACGATTATATCACTCCACTATAACCCAGAACATTCATTTAAATAAATACAGCCAGTTCTGTCAGATTTCTATACATCTTAAAATTGGCATTAGTCCATTACATACACATTAGTTTCTTGGCATCAAATACTATCCAGAAAGGAGGAGTTGCTGAATTTCCAATTGAATGAAAAGACTATATAGAAATGTCAGACTACTTTACATCATCTATCTCTGCCAAGAGCAAGACAAAGGAAACAAACAAATTGTCAGCGTCTGAGTGGTTATTTATGACAGCTGCATGAATGATCTGAATGAACATCTCATGACAACAGAGAACAAAGACTCACTCAATTCTATTGTCACTGTACATTCATCTGTCTATTACATTTTTATATTTTCAAGAATTAGTTAGGTAAATTGGTTAAGATAGTGTATCTACATTTTTTTATCATTGTGCATTTATCAACCTATTATGTAGTTTATGTTTAGGGTAGGGGTGAGATTAGGTAGCCAAAAATATCTTTATAGAATGTTTTGTTTTCCTTTAAAAATCAAACAAACAACAACAAAACAGATATCATAATGCTTACACTGAGAAACTATGTAGCCCCCTCAGACTAAACAAAAATTGTAATGTCAGCATACCAAGATCTTCCATACAGTACCATGACCGGCTGTAAGGAAAACTCTGTTTGATGTATGATCTTTCATGCATTGTGCAAATGTCAGCATTACCCTCTATCCGTATAGGAGGTTCGGCTATATCATTGCATGCAGGAGGCAAATGGTTTAGGGGGAGAGAAAGGTGTGATGAGGGGGAAAGTGAGAGAGAAAAGACAGAGGAAGAAAAAGGCATGAACCATCTGCTCTCTTGTCTGTCCTACCTCAGAGTGTCATCAGTGGAGTGTCTTTTTTATTACGGAGCAGATGCTTTTGACACTAGTGTCATCCAGAAATATATAATGTGCAGGTCTCTGTGTGTAGGATGAAAATGTGTCACTGACAGTCTGGCTGCTGCAGTCATTTATATTCACACACAAAACAAAACAAAAACAACAACAGAGAAACACAGCCACATAAAAAAAATATGTACAAAATACAGAAACAGGCTCTTGTAACCCATCCTTTGGTAAGCTAATAAATACACAACCAAACATGTAGAGATGTACACAACCAAACACTAGTATCTGTGCACATGTAGATGCAGGGCTACTCGCATTAATTTAGATACCACAAATAGATGTCATTAAGCGTACATTCAACATCCATTGCACACACAAAAACAAACACTGTCCACAAAACAAAATGTGAACAAATATTCGATGATTACCCAGCAAGCCATTTTGCGTTTAAATAGCCATTTCAAACACATCCCAGACGTTTAGGCTAAAACAAGGCAAAATTTGAGCTGTCGGTGAACATCTTATAGACGTTTAACCATAGCCCAAGAATAGACTAGTCATCAATTAGATAACAATGAAATGAAATTAGTGAAGAAATGAAACCAAATCACTGTTTACTTTGCTCACATGATGGAATATCATACATCTTCCAAGTTGTTTTTGGCAAAAACGACATGTAACCAAATTCAAGGTTATTTTGTTAGAAGTGGGTTACTCATAGCCAGACTATATCTATAGCCAGACTAGGTCTATAGTAAACCTAGATGGTGAAATGACGGCTATTGCTTGCTGGATAATAACATCTATGACAAAACAAAAACAAACAATTGCCATAATGGGGAAACCCCGAGACGTTCCCTTTCGAAGTAGAACTTTGGCGTTGCGTCTTGGTGCTGACGCCATGGGGAACGCCATCAGCGTGACCGGTGTCTGAGGCATGTGTAACCTCATGCCTATATCCATTGGCAGTGTCGGCGAGTACAAAAAGGTGCCTATAATACACATCATCAGCTTTTTTTTTCAGGAGCCATTTTGTTTGCAGCATGTGATCATCGAAGACAAACTATGGATAAACCAAGCAGCAAGTGCTTTAGAAAGTGTGCGCATCTAATCAGTTTTAATTTTGACAGCCATTTCTGATTTAGGTATAGTTTTCATTTGCAGACAAAAATTAGTCTTAGTCACATGTTAGTCATTTTTGTCTTTCATAGTTTTAGTTGATGAACCCTTCTATCGTTTCTCTTTAATCTGAGAGGCGTTACTGTGGCTGCGGATGCCATATGCCCCAGGAGCCTCTGAAATAGTTTCAGTGGGGCCGCCGTCCTGCCCTTGAGGGAGTTCAGGCAGTTCAGCACCGACCGAGCACATTTAACCATGAGGCGTGCTGTCAGGTTGACCAATTCCATGTCCATACCAAGAAAAGAGATCCTTTGAACGGGGCAGAGTGCAGCCCCTGCATTAGCAGTGGATCAGAATGACCCTCGTCCAAGTCTTTAAGGGCTTGAAATACATGCAGGAGAGTCATGGCATGCAGGGCAGAGGCGGCCTGTCCAGCGGCTCTGTAAGCCTTGGCCGTAAGAACAGACGAGAACTTACAAAGCCTTGTAAGATGTGGATTACCCCTAGAGGGCAGCAACGCCCTTAGGACACAACTGCATTGCTACCCAGCGCTCCACCGGGGGGATCTCCACGTACCCCTTAGCTGCCCCACCATCGAGGGTAGTGAGGGGGGAGGAGGAACCAGCTTGGTTTCGGGCAGAAAAAGGTGCCACCCACGATCTGGTAACCTCATCACGCACTGGGGCGGGGCGCTGATGGTCAGCGTGAGCCACCCCAAGAAGCCAATCCTTCAGCCTCGAGCTTTCGGACACAGTGGAGGCCTCAATTCGAGCCCAACACTTTCAGCGGCCCGGGAAAGCATAGCTGTCAGCTCTGGGTCAGACTCGATAAATGCTTTTTTCCCCGAAGGGGGCAACACAGCTGTGTCTTCATGCCCGTCTTCATACTCTAGCTCACCCTCCGACGCCGCAATCGACATCCAGTCTTCCACCGGAGCCCCGAATGAAACGCTTGGTCCCTAATGAGAAGGACCAGCAATCTTATCCGGAAGCCTTAAAGCTTGCAGTGTGCTAGAGTAGTGGGGGGGCCACGGAGATTGGATTGGTGGGTAGTGTGATCCTCAGGTCACCCTGGCCAAGTAGCCCTTTTCTGATTACCAGTAGAGGAACTAGATCGGGGTGTAGGTACAGTCTCGACCGCAACACTGTGATGTCATCTTACCGCAATGGGTGCATGACTCATCCAAAAACACCACCTAAGCACGCTTTACGCCGCCTTCACACTGGCAGTTGAAATCAGTTCCGATACGGCTTTGAAACGACCGGAAGTCATTAATTTCCTATGGAGATTCGCAGGAGGCATGCGAATGGGTCCGAACCGGGTCCGAACGAGTGCGGTGCGAAAAAAATCATGTCAGTTGGTCATCCAGATGCGTTAAAAAAAATTTGAACTCTTGCGAAAGGCTACGGACGGTTCCTATCTGACAATTCCAGCGGAAATTAGCGTTGCTATGGTACTGATAAACAAACCTGAATTCTTAACTTTTAATAAAATAAATAATGATTTTATAGCGATAAGTTGTCATGTAATTTTTTTTATTTTCATGATTTTCTAATGTTATTAGGGCAGTTAATACAATTAAAAGCCCTTTATACCACTATATCACATTTAGCTGACCTGACATGTCAACGTCCTGGGCAACTTTCCTCCACGCAGCAGCCTTCCGATTAATGTCTCTATAACCCTCATCAGAGAGATCATACAGAATTGTACATTCTGACACTGACCAAACCAACCGTTCTAATCTCTCCGCCATTTTTGTTCTACTCGCTTCCGAAGCTTCCGACGCTTTTCAACGGTGTAGTACGACGTCCGCTGGGGGCGTATTGCGTATTACGGAGCTGATTTCAACTGCCAGTGTGAAGGCGGGGTTAAGCCCTGACACCTGAGGCAGCAAACGTGACTGTCTGACAGAGCCAGGTAATGACCACATCCATAAACACATGGGTGGAATGATATCTTTAAAAAGACGCAGTGTAACACCATTGCTTGCTCTTTTAGGGAAATACGCTCTTTCAATGCCAAAGTGCACAGGGGAAATGGTCGCGGTACAGCTCGCAGGATTTAGTGCCGCCTGCAGTGTGCAACAAGCTCTTGAAGGCTTTCAAATCTCTTTGAAGTCACAACCACAGCTGCAGTGCCATCACACCAACACCGGATGCAGAACTTCTCCCGTAGAGCAATCTCAGACACTCTTATGGTGACTGGCAGAGAACACAACCACTTGGCTCCGAAGTGAAAAGCTGAATGTGCATTGCACGCTCTCTTCCTTATATATCCATTTCGTGGGGTGGAGTTCGCAATGCAAATCATGCAGGCCAATGTGCATTGGCTCGTTTAGTTTAGTTTAGTTAATGTCGAACATGACTGACTGAAAGGAAACTTTTATCTTTAATAAGGCTGCACAACAATGCTGGACACAACAATATATATCTATGGGTAAAACATGCATCAAATGACTGATACATACCTCATAGTTTCAAATAGAATTTTTTTTTTGTAAAGTTTTCAAATTTATCCGGATTAATGTGGATATAGCCTTGGATGAAATACCGGGAAGCTGAAGCCCCGTTAAATAGAGTATAGAAAAACCTAAACCAATAAGTACCACAAAGTAAGTTTGTCTTAAAAAAAAAATCAGGCATATCTACCTCAGACAAATTCAGATCCGTTTGCTGGATGAACCAAATGAATTCAGTGCAGGCTATAGATTATAGCCTCCAGATATAGCTAAACACAAATATCATCATCTTTCTTGATTATTTACATTTAGTCTCCCCCTTACACCGACTTGGTCCAAAAGCTCAACAAAATTGTGTGCAGGTGCTGTTACTCCATGGCAATTTGAAAAGCCATTATTATAATGTCAGAACTTCCTCGAACAATCAATTCTAATTCCCTCGGTGACTATCTCACTCTGCCATGTGCACTGCTCATTGGCTGCCTCTGATTAACAGGCAGACCAATAACACTGCAGACATGACTTCTAGATAATATGTGAGTCAGATTTATGTCTCAATTCATTGTAAAAAAAAAAAAAAAAAAAAAGTAATCAACTGTTAAACAATCAGTTGTTTAAAACTCAAGTTTTTACATCACCACATCACCGGTGGATGATGGTCACAGAGTAAAGAAAAACTTAAGCTTCAGCAATCTTGTTTATTTGCTTTTTATACGCTTCTAATATATTATATTCTGATTTGTTGCTCAAGGTCACAGTTGAAAATGTTTGTGCTGCTTAATATTTTTGTGGAAACTGTGAAACCGTGATTTTTTTTGCGTTTGATTATTTTTTTATTTATTCTTTTGCATTAATGTTAAAATGATAACAGCATACATTTACATAAATGTTCTTTCTTTCCAAAAAAACTAAACAAAAATATTGATGACCCCAAACTTTTATGTTACAGTTTTTCTCGGTCACTTTGGTGCATTTCTCACATCACTATTTACATTTGCACAACAGTTAATGCAGTTCTCAAAACAATTAGTACAAACTACAAAACCTAGTTGATAACCTGCAAAAGCGTGTCACTTGCTCAAAATGGATAGCCCATTCCTCAAAAGCAAGTATTCATGTCAATGAAAGTGTCAGTGTCATCAAAATGAAAAGTCCTGACACCATTGTTTATGAACAAGATAGTCAAATGGCTTTGTCATGTTTTTATTTTGACAGTTTACTCTGTAAATGTTTTCCAATGCAAAAAAGTCAGATCTTGGTGACACTACCTGAAAATGCTCAAGACAGTATTATATACTATTTGCACAGCCATTTGAAAAATACAGTAAAGTTACACATTACTGTATTTAGTGAGGGAACTGAGTACAAGACACTGAATATGTATGTTTCACATTTTTACTGCATATGCTCTTTGCAATTCTAATTTGTTCACAGCATTGTGCAAAAGAAAAAAATACACCATTATTTACAACAAACTTAAACTCCCTTTGGGTAGAGCTGTGCACAACTGTAAACAATATTGCAGTACATATTGGAACTGAACATACAACATACATAGTGCTGTAATCATTCATGCACATCCAGACGTTCCTCATAAGTGAAAGCTGAGATTCACCTGAGAGAAATTGTTCAATTTAGGAGAGATTTTCAGAAAAAAAAAGATTTAAAAAAAATGTGTAAAATTTGCTTGACAGATTTTGACAACTAGTTCAACATTTTTGTATGTAATGACTCAAGCAATAAAATGAGGACTATTAGTTTTATATGGAATGACTATTCAGCATTCACAAGTATAGTTAATTTTGACTGACATGGCATAAGCAAATGATAATGTTATAAAACAGCAGAGAGTTGTATGAAAGCATTTGATGCATGTCCAAAAGCATTTGCAATTTGTTGGAAGGAATGAGAAACTGCTACTATGATGTGCACAAATGACTAAATGTTGTGGAGGTTGAACTAACTGTTGTGCAAATGTAAATAGTGATGTGAGAAATGCACCAAAGCGACTGAGAAAAACTGTAGTAAAAGTCCTATGGTACTTACAAGATACTTCAATGTACTTCAAAGAACATTATTGAATTACCATGATACAAGCAATAGTAATGTACGTTTTCCCCTTACCATGATAATGGTAATACCATGATAATAAATGATTATTACTACTTTATATAAAATCCACCGATGTTAATTAAAGGAAAGAAATAAGCCTGGTGTTCTTAACTATTGTTTGGGAATCTGGGACAGCAATACTTAAAGTTATCTGTAGAAAATACTGCTCTCTCATAAGCTAAGCAGTAACTGGCAAACAGATGGCATAGAATATTTTCAAAAATTGTTCCCTTTACAAGTCAATTCAAGATGTTCAGCAATGAGTCACATTTAGTTGATGTTCCAACACAAGGTCTGAATAAAATGCTGAACGTTTCAACCTCACCTGCAAATGAAGCAGACTTCACTAAATGATAGTGATGTTTTGGTTTTGTGGAATGGTAATACCGTATTATTTGGGTTTTCAGAATCCATAAATCTGTGACAAATCTGGAAAAACACAGTTTTGTTTTTATAATCTAGTAGAAAAGTCATGCCAGCTATCATAAAACAACACAAACATAACTTCCAAAATAATTGGAACTCTTAACAGATGTGCATTAGATAAATGTTCTTTGCTTTGAAAACATCTGGCTATCCCAAAGCTTGCCAACAATTAAGAGATATATGCTCATGTAAGATTAGAGAACACAAATTGATGAGACATAAGGCTATAGACATGTATAAATCAGACAATACATTTAAAATAGTTTATTGTACACACAACAAGGACCACAGATGGACAATTGCAGATGCTTTTAGCATCCTGGTTTCAACAATCCTGAAACCTGTAATTAAACACCATCTCCATTCCAACAAGACAGTTGGAAGTTTCGCCAGAAGAAAACTCTAAACTCTTGCCAAAGTAAAATTATAAGTGCCCAGAGTTTCCGATTGTTTTAAAAAGGAAATTGGCTAGTAAAAAAAACTTAGCTTAACCGACAGTCACGTTTGCTGCCTCAGGTGTCAGGGCTTAACCCCGCCTTCACACTGGCAGTTGAAATCAGCTCCGTAATACGCAATACGCCCCCAGCGGACGTCGTACTACACCGTTGAAAAGCGTCGGAAGCTTCGGAAGCGAGTAGAACAAAAATGGCGGAGAGATTAGAACGGTTGGTTTGGTCAGTGTCAGAATGTACAATTCTGTATGATCTCTCTGATGAGGGTTATAGAGACATTAATTAGAAGGCTGCTGCGTGGAGGAAAGTTGCCCAGGACGTTGACATGTCAGGTCGGCTAAATGTGATATAGTGGTATAAAGGGCTTTTAATTGTATTAACTGTCCTAATAACATTAGAAAATCATGAAAATAAAAAAAATTACATGACAACTTATCGCTATAAAATCATTATTTATTAAGAATTCAGGTTTGTTTATAAGTACCATAGCAACGCTAACTTCCGCTGGAATTGTCAGATAGGAACCGTCCGTAGCCTTTCGCAAAAGTTCAAATTTTTTTAACGCATCCGGATGACCAACTGACATGATTTTTTTCGCACCGCACTCGTTCGGACCCGGTTCGGACTTTCTATTGTCTTTCTAGAGTTGCTTTACAGCAGAAGTTGAATGTCTCATATTTAAAGTTGGTTAGTTCCCTGTAATTTACTTTGAGGCTGCTTTGAAGCAATCTGTATTGTAAAAATCTCTATAGGTACAAATGAAAGTGACTTGACTTAGAATAAAAACAATCAAAATAAAACACTAAAATATTACATTTCATTTCAGTATTAAATCTTTAAGAAAATATTGGGTGCGGCTGACTATAAAGTTTGGGAATCCCTGTAATGAAGGACTCAATGTTCTAACAGCAAAGAGTGTCCACTATGTTCTAAACTGTGCCTAAAGCGGTGGCCCACATCAAAGATAACCTTAAATAATTTGACCTCATACAAGACTAGATTTATCCTAGTGGTGCAATGATAAGCAGATAAAGACCACGTATGATTTTTCATCACCTTCTCTGCAAATGATAGCAATGCAAATGCATGGTAACTGCAACCAAACCCTCACAGGCAGAACGCAGTTAACTTTGTGTCTGCTGAGTAAGGGAATTTAACATGGTCTGCTGGGGAGGGCTGGAGCTGGGATGAATGATTCAAAGAACTCTCAATGCTGTAAAAGTTGTACAACTCTTGGATGCATCTTGCATAACTGACAGAGTGTTTTCTGCAGAGTGTAAATAAGAGGTCTGATCGCAATACACACAATGTGCTTTAGTGCCATGTCCTGCAAAGCGCACTACAACAAATTCTTTTGATCTGTCTCAGAACTATTCTTTTCCACTGAATTCAGATACATAACATGCATTCCAACTTATCCAACTTAGGTGAGAGTTTGCATTGTGAGTTAAACAATTAAAAATCATCTCAGACAATGAATGCTTACAGGTATTTGATAATTCGCTGAAGAACATGACCTGTGCAACATAAACTCTAGCAACTTTAAAATGTATAATGATGAACAGTTCTCAATTGGACACTTACCATCATAAACACTAACGTCAGCAGCCTAATGCTTTGGCTGTTCACTCACAGCATCAGCGCCACATCATCTTAATTCCTGCACTCCTCATTCAAACACACTATTATTCCAGAACGGAAAGCTCTCATCTTAACTGGACCATACGTGAGATGCATCCAAAGTCAGATTGTTTAGTGACTTTCCCTTGGTTTATTCTTCAGTTTCCAATGCAAAGTCTCCAAAGTCTCAGAACAAAGCACTGATCTCTAGCAACACGTTGCAGGAGGATGGTGGACTTGAGAAGGGAAAGCAGAGTGGAGGTTTGGAGAGGAATGTGCTGTGTAACATGAGAAGTCTTAAAAAAAAAAAAACATACTGAGGAGATTTATTGTCCTGGGCTGGGCGCCTCTACAGTTTACGCCGTATTGCTAACGCACATAGTTGTATGTGATCTTCATTTTATTTTTTATATAAACAAATTCCTCATTCAAATCTCATTAAATTGACTGTTAACTGTAATTTCCACTGATGTTATTACTTCTGGAGTTAATGTTTTACAACATTTCTGTGGCATCTTGGTGTTAATATATCATAAAAAAAAAGAAAATGATGAAACATTCTGAAACATTGTTTGAAGGAGATCCGATATTAATAAATTGTGATTTCATTGTACTAACAATAATTGTCCCTATATGGGGAACTGGCGGAAGAAATGAAGGCTTTGGAAAATTGTTTCACTTAAATTTTACGAAGAAAATGATTTCTATCAAGTATATTATTCATTATTTCACATTATGTGTCATGGTCCTTAAAGATTTTGTCTAGAAATGATTTATTGGACCTTGAGAACTTATTGTGGGATTATACTGTCCTCTTCTGGTAGAATAGTGATTTACAGTAAAAGCAAAGATTGCACACCATGCTAGTTCATGGGACCATGTTGTCACTAGTGTACACTTCACCTTTTTTTCTATTTTCAGACATGAAATTTCATCTGTTTGGAGTAAAAAGTTCACTTGTCATTTCTATAACTGTGAGAGAATGGATTTGTTGTGAAGTTTGTGCAAAACAGGTTTTTAGTTAACTAAAAAAAAAAACATTAAAAAAATCCTTTTCATTACTTGAAATAAAATGTTAACTGAAATAAAATATAAAAACCTTAAACTTATTTTTTTAAGCTAGTTGCCAAGGCAGCATTTCTCATTTGCATTTAGTTTAACTTGATGTACTAAAATAACTTAAAAATAAAATGAATACAATCTACATAGACATGGACTTATAAACATAGTACTGATAAACAATAAAAAATATTTTAAAAATATTATTATAAACTATAAACTATAATGTATAATAGTATAATAGTATCAATAATAAAACACCTTTGACTAGGGACGCTTTAAGCCTTTTTAACCTAATAATATCATGGTGAATTGTATCTTGTCAGATTAACTTTACAAGTACGTACAGTACATATGTATACTCTGTATACATTGAAAAAAAAAACTTTTTTACTGTTTTGTTTAACTTGCTTACTGGAGTGTTGTAAGGCACTATTCTGTGTAAAGTGCTTTGGAACAATATGTTTTGATAAATTCACTATAAAAAATAAATGTAATTATTACTTTCTAGACATTATGAATTGAAAACAGACATGAGGGTTTCAGAAGATGTTTAAAAAAAAAAATCTCCAGCTGAAGTCACACAACAAAGTTTTTTTGTTAGGGCCAACAAAACTAGTAGTCATCATCTGGACTATTTCATGGAGAATGTCATATATATATATACATATATATATATATATATATATATATATATATATATATATATATATATCTGATTTGCAATGGGGGTTGAATATTTTTGATTGCAACTGTGTATATATATATATATATATATATATATATATATATATATATATATATATATATACAGTGCAATGCATAAGTGAATACACCCATGCTAAAGTTGACTAAAAAGAGGAATAAAAAATCATATTTTGGAAATAGAACTTAATGCCTTAATTTAAAAAAATTGGAAATCCAACCTTTAAGGACACCAATTTTCTTTGTGAATGAATAATGTATCGTAAATAAATAAATGTTCTTCCTTAAAATACAGGGTGCATAAGTGAGTACACCCCTATGTTAAATTCCCATAGAGGCAGGCAGATTTTTATTTTTAAGTATTAAAAAAAAAAAAAAAAATTAGGATATTATGCATCCTGATAAAGTTCCCTTGGCCTTTGGAATTAAAATAGCCCCACATCATCACATAGCCTTCACCATACCTAGAGATTGGCATGGAGTACTTTCCGTAAGATCATCTCTCAATGCAAATCAAACTAGCTTTTAGGCTAACTGAAATAAAACCATGCCAATCTCTAGGTATGGTGAAGGCTATGTGATGATGTGGGGCTATTTTAATTCCAAAGGCCAAGGGAACTTTATCAGGATGCATAGTATCCTAAAAAAAAAAAAAAAAAAAAAATACTTAAAAATAAAAATCTGCCTGCCTCTATGGGAATTTAACATAGGGGTGTCCAAACTTATGCACCCTGTATTTTAAGGAAGAACATTTATTTATTTACGATACATTATTCATTCACAAAGAAAATTGGTGTCCTTAAAGGTTGGATTTTTCCTAATTTTTAAAATTAAGGCATTAAGTTCAATTTCCAAAATATGATGTTTTATTCCTCTTTTTAGTCAACTTTAGCATGGGTGTATTCACTTATGCATTGCACTGTATATATATATAAATCAATCAATCATTTGAGATTGATATATATATCAATCTCAAATCTCAAATGATATATATATATATATATATATATATATATATATATATATATATATATATATATATATATATATATATATATATATATATATCATTTGAGATTTGAGATTGATATATATCAGTCTCAAATGATATATATATATATATATCAAATACATATATATATATATATAATACATTTTATGGTTGGTTTTCTTAATGTTTTGTTTGTTAACAGACAGAACCCTGGCAGAAGCATTACCAGACACAAATTATCCCCAAAGTAGTCCCTTCCTTGTCTCCCTTACATACATTTTTGTCCATTTTAAATAACATTACGAATGCCCAGATCACAAGTTAAAATGCCTAATTTCCCTAGCAATATAATCACTAGTCTTCACTGCCATAACAACCATAACATTTATTTAGATACTATGACATTTCATCCAAAGACAATGTGTGCTGAAGAGCACATGCAGAAATACATGTGTGAGATACATAAGGCATGATGCTAGGGATAAGACAAACATTAGATACAATACACAATCAAAACATTGACATGACCATAGATACTTTTTACTGTATATAAGCTAAAACCTTGTCTTCTGTGTCTTCATTCAAATCCACAGGACAAGAGCTTGCCATTGTATTCCTGGACTAGTAAGACCTGTACCCGTTTTTGGATAGAATGACATTTAATACAGGTTTTTAACACATTTGGAGTTCACATCAGGCATCTTCTTTTAACCTTAGCACCGCTAGACATTTAAGACCTTCAGGTTCCAAAACTAAAATCCTTCTCTAGCAGGTACATCTGCATTGACACATCAGTGTCTCTCCTGGTTTCCAAAACCTCCCTAAGTGGGACACTGGTCCTACAGATGAGAACTCAGTACAATATAGATGGGAACTCAGTACAAACACCTCAATAACAGAAGCGTGCCAGAGCAATGGCAAGGTACGTGAGGGTGATAATAGTCAGTGCAGAGAACAGGAGGAGGAGTCCAGTGAAAAGAACGTTGTTTATGGGTAACTTGATGATTTTCCCTTCGGCTGGGATCATGTTGGAAAGTGCGAGCATGTAGCCAAGGGACCAAGCTATACTGGTCTTATTTACCTGAAACACAAAGAGACAAATGAAGAGGTCCAGTTCACTGCAGCATTTTGGATAGACAAAGCTGATTTGCTGGAGGGGGAGATGATATAATTTGGCAGATATTTCACATTACAATCATGCACTGAGACTGGAGGAGACTGTTCCATAGAAATCATGTGCTCAGAAATACATTTGCTGTGAAAAGGTTATAAATTAATATTTTAAGTTCAGGTTAAAGTCAATCGACAACGTTTGTCACAACAAATATGAGGTTTATGGTGAGACACTTACAATGGATGTAAATGGGAGCAATTTTTGGACCATTTAGAAGCAGAAATGTTTAGAAAAATATGTACATTAAGTGTTTTGTTACACTTTTTTATATACATAAAAAAAATGACATACAGGTTTTTATGTGCAATAATATCATGGCATATATATAGTATACAGTATATATATGGCATCATTGTTTATATACATATATACACACACACAATATATAACCTATATATTCACACAATCTCATTATAAACATGAAACACAATGCACCTCTTTCTGAAAATTGAGATTTTTCCAGTTGCCTATGTTGAACTTGTAACCATCTGCAAGAATGGTATGCACATAATTTGCAGAGTAGCAGTAGGACTTCAGATGGATGTCTCTGATGCTGTAGTTTTGCTTGAGCTAAAGGAGGGGGAGGGGGGACATTAAAAGGTAGGTTTATTGATTGTACACATCAATCATAAATGTAACACAAATAACCACACCCATCCAATCTATATTTTCCTGCAAGTCGTGATTATGCAGTTGGCTGGTACTCACACTTTTCCAGTCCATTGAGCAGAACAGCTTCATGTTCATGTTAAATAGCTCCATACTTTTGGAACCCTCTACTTTAAGAGCCCAAGCAGTCCAGTAAAACCCTGCATAGGCCTAAGACACAAAAATAAGTGCTTTAATAGATCCAGATGAAAGAAATATAGCTTGTGTATATGGCTATTACAATATATGGCTGTAACATTTGGTCACATTAACATGCAAGAAACAATGACATTTGATGTTATTGGGGTTCCTCTGGGTGTGAAACTCCAGCAGTCCAGCATTAAAGGGTTAGTTCACCCAAAAATGAAAATTCTGTCAGTAATTACTCACCCTCATGTTGTTCCAACCCCGTAAGACCTTTGTTCATCTTCAGAACACAAATTAAGATATTTTTGATTAAATCTGAGAGCTGTCTCACTCCTCCATAGGATTCTAAGACACTATAACTTGCTGGCCCAGAAAATGCATTAAAGACATCATTAATATAGTCCAAGTGACTACAGTGGCTCAATCTTAAGTTTATAAAGCGACGAGAATACTTTTTGTGCGCAAAAACAAACAAAAATAACGACATTATTCCAGAGAGAAGGAAATGAATAGTGGAATAAAGTCGTTATTTTTGTTTTGTTTTGCGCACAAAAAGTATTCTCGTTGCTTTATAAACTTAAGATTGAGCCACTGGAGTCACTTGGACTATATTAACAATATCTTTAATACATTTTCTGGGCCAGCAAGTTATAGTGTCTTAGAAGTCTATGGAGGATTGAGCCAGCTCTCAGATTTAATCAAAAATATCTTAATTTGTGTTCCGAAGATGAACGAAAGTCTTACGGGGTTGGAACAACATGAGGGTGAGTGATTACTGACAGAATTTCCATTTTTGGGTGAACTAACCCTTTAAAATCTGTCCAGCAGATTTTAATGCTAATCCTAATTAAACGCACCTTAATCAGTTAATCGAGGTCTTCAGGATTACTAGGCTATGTCTGAAATTACTACACTACCCTTAAACAGGGAACAGCCATTTGTAGTGGTGTCCGAAACCATAGTGGACGTTATCGAGTGCAGTTATTCAATCTCATAATGCACCGCAATAACGATTGTACAACTAATGTACACTCAACGGTTAGAGAATACCCATAACGCACTGTAAGGGTCGTGCCGAATGAATTCCCATGTCTCGAATCATCACCCATCACCCAGCAGAATCATCCATCCATCCATTTTCAAAACCGCTGGTCCAATGTGGCAACAGCATAATATCATACAGATATAAATTGCTTTTTAATTCATTATTAAATTGTTTACTTAAGGTTTATACATGCTATAGTTTCCATGACAGAGTTCAAGATCAATCTTTTCATTATTACTGGAGTTGCTAGTTTGTTAAGTTTTGATTATTTACGGCAAGCACAATCTATGCAAAAGCAGCTGCCCTTCTGGCACACTAATCCACTCGTTTTTATTCACTCCTTCAAGTGCACTATATTAGTGGAGTAATGTATGGAATGGTGAATGAGGGTATAGGGGGGCGATTTCGAAAACAGCTGGCAGGTGTTTTGGAGCTGGTTGGAGCTACACGGCAGGACAGTGGCCCTCCAGGAGCAGAGTTAGATAAATATGACATACTGTGCAGGTTTGGAATGATATGAAGTTGAGTAATTAATGACAGAATTTAAATTTTTTCGTAAACTGTTCCTAGTTTTATCTTAACTAAAGAAAAATACCTACCATGAAGTCTCCACTGAGGTTTGGTTGATAAACTCCATTAAAGGAGCAGTTTTCAGCTCCCTGGCAGGACGTTAGGTCAAAGATACTCCTGACCAAGACTTTACACTGTTCAGGGTTACTCTGTCCAAAGAAAGTAATATTTTGCTTTGGGCTATACGTCACAGGAGCGTAATTTTTTGTACATTCACTTCCAAAAATATCCTCTGCAGGCATAGAGATATTATAACCAGAAGGATAACAGGGGTGCTTCACATTAGCCCATTCGCTGGATTCCTAAAAGGAAAACAATTCAAAGTCTTAATACATGTTATATAGAATTGTAAGTAACAGGTTAAGCTATTTCCAGGAAGATTTCACCTAAGAGCAAATCAGGAAAATTTAACGTAATCCATCCCTCTATTTCAACCTAACATTAAATGACTGAAGTATTGACGTGGCTTGTTTGGGGAAATGTTAAGCATAAGCTACGGGTTTAATTGCGTCGCTCAGCATCAGCAATAATGGATTTTCTAAGAAAGGTTTTACACAATTTTGTGATCAATATCTTAATGTAATTACTGATGGAGCAAACATACAATAATACTCAATCTAAAAGTACAAAATAGTCTGCATCCTAAATAAGGTTTATATTTTGGTTTAGGTTATAGGTTTATATATTATACACATATTTTGGTTGAAGGAGCATTTAATGACATGAGCATACTGTACCGTTGAAAGTTTGGCCAAAACTCTTTTCTCAGCTTCATTTTTCCCGTAGCAAAGGAAACTGTGTGTGTAGATATTATATGCATAGCCATAGAGTGAAACCGTAATGATATCTTCTCCTTTGGCATCATCAGAAGTAGCAAAGGCAATCTGGGTGGAGGCTCCACCCAAGTCCAATGAACCAACAGTCTTAGCCCCACGAGGATGTACCCAGGCATTCCAAAGATTTTTCTATAAAACAGACTAAAGTTTAACATTTTAAAATTACAATTAAGCTCTGTTGTCCAATTCAGGTTTAGATTCAATATTGTGTCATAAGATGACTGAAATGTATGAACACAACCGGACTCTGTTTCATAATGAATACATACAACTGGGCTAATACTGCAGTATGAGGCTAAACTCAAAATCTTGCATTGACAGGGTTTAATTCCCACTGAAGTTCCTTGAAACGTACAGCGTTTTTCAATGAGGTGACGTAATTTCAACTGAAACAGGAAGACACGGTGGGACATATCGAGCAGCTCCTTCCCTATTTTTAAAATAGCCAATAGCATTTTGCTTATATTACAGCTCGGCCAGAGCCATTGAGCTCGGCAATGCCACATTTGACAGCTTATGACAGCCACAGTCTAATACATTCCCCTTTAGATTTAATATGAAATTGTTACTGAAGCAAAACAGTGATCATAATCATGCAGAGGATGTAGTTTGAAAAGTGTAGTTTGTGTAGATGTGTCATTTTGAAATTTATGTTGGTGCATGCATGGCACCATTGTTATCTCTTCCACTCGTCAGTGCTGTTTCTAATGGCGAATCTGTTTAACCGTTTCTCCTCCTAGTCTCCTCCATATCGTTTTAAAATGTAGCATTCTGTTCAGAATTCAAATGGGTTCGATATGTTTTGTGGTCATACGATCCACTCTGTGCTATCGTGTCTCTGAACCAGAGCAGACGCTAACGCAAAACCAGACTTCATTCACCCCAATGGAAAGCATATTTACACTGTCTGAATTGTTCCCTATCCCCTATATAGTGTACAATTCGCCATTCACCATATAGAAAATAGTAATAATGTGAACAAGTGACCGATTTCAGCCACAGCTTCAACGCCTATTTATAGAGTAGGGGGCGGGACACTTCAGAGCATTTGATTGGACAGAAAATCTGATGAGAAGCTGAAGTGCAGAGTGATGTCATCAAAATCATTAATCATATTGGCAGAAGTGAGAGACGGTAAGTTTTTAATGCTTATATCTTCTAAATGCCAATTTCGTCATTGTTATTGAGCACATTATAGATAGATAACCTTATAGATAACCTTAAGGCTAACATATTCATACTAAAAGTCAAAAAAATTAAATTTTGATTTCATGGGGACATTAAACATTTATGTTGTTGGAATATATTCATTTAAGATGACACTGTAACCAAACAAATTCTGAGATATTCATTTAGTTCCAAAGACCAAAATAAAAAAGGTTCAGTAAAGCAGCCCATGAACTGACCTCTAGGAAGTTCCCCATTAGGTAGTTGACGGTGATCCAACCATAAAGGCCTTCTTCCTGTCCAGAGATGATGGAAGCATTTTGGAAATTAAAAGGAAGAGAGCTAAGGTAGTTCCTCATGTCTTCCAGGATAGTGTTGGATTTGTCTTCATTTTTCATACTGTGTAAAACAGATTGGGCAAAGATGCAGCACACATGGCGTCAGTGTCAGGTTAACTCTGTGTATATATTTGCATTTATACATAATCATTTATTTGAGAAATAACACAATCATTTAACCACTAGAAACAAGTGCAAAAAAATGTATTTTGCTATTCACCTTATTTTATTGTAAGAGTGGACAGCAGCATTTGTAAATTGAATGTTTCTGGCTTCCAATTTCAACAGCTTCCTGTTATTTTTAGCTGTACAAAACAGCTTGTTATGCTGCTTGAAAATGCAAGCTCTCTTATTTCTGACCATATTATTTCATTATGCATTGTCACAATTATAAACATTCTGGTTTGTTCTGGTCTGTTTCCTTGTTCAATTTTCCCGCCATTCATCAGTTTCCATGGACACTCATTAATAAACACAGCTGTATGTCATTATGTTCATCACCTTTGTTTATCTAAGTTCCTTACCTCCTTTCCCTCATTGTCTGGTATTGTTTGAGTCATGCACACTGTTTTATGTTAGTAGCTCGTGTTAAATAAATCTTGTTGTTATTTTGAACTACTGAATCTGCCTTCATCTTCATTGGATATAGGCATTACTGTATGATGAGCTCTCAGTATCATAGCAAATGGCTCTACTGATACATAAATATATTGCGACGCAAAGGTAAGAACATAACCAGAAAATATGATCAAAAAGAGGAATGAAAAATCATCCTTACTGTAGGAGCCTCATCCCTGCTGTCGCCCCAAGGAAGACTGGGGTGGAGTTATATTGATGGGAGGGAATGGCCTTGGTTATCTTTCCCATGCAATGTTTTAAACTTTCCCATGTCTTTTTGTCCTGTTCCTTGTCTACACCAAGATCTGAAATTCCGGGGCCTTGAAAAGACATCATATTATATAAGTTCTGTTATCAGCCTATGTACAGTATGTATATTTTTAAGTCACATTATTATTCTATCACTGTATATTATACTTTCAAACCAAATACTAATTATGAAATCACAGCTGGAAAAATGAAATGACTTCATATGACACATTTAAAGCTACAATCATTTTCCAAAGTTAGTTTTCTACATTTGACCTTTTTTACGGTGTTGTCATTTATAACTGACTTTGTCCTATTAGGGTATATGGTTTTTGGCAAATTGTCAAACTTCACACACATATTAAAATGCAGTTTCACAATCTGAAAAGTAGTGAAAAGTTCTTGGTGTTTCAAAAAAACATTAAAAAGCATTGTTAACATTCCATTTCATCTTGTGCTGCTATATATCATTTGGAACTTGCATGTGAAAATGTCAAAAACTTGGCACAAATTCAGATGCAACTTTGCTGCCTAGAAAGTAGTGAAACCATATCTAATGCCTGGTACACATTGTACGATTTTGGGTTGTCCCATACAAAAGATAACCAATCGTGGTGATTTCTGTGGCTGTGGTCTAAATAGTAATCCTACGTCGTACAGTGAGAGAGGTTCAAAGACAGCCATTCAAAGACAGCCTGCAATCATTTTCTGTGTCAGAAATTTAGCATGATCATCTCAGTGTGTTTGCTGCTACGACCTACGTCTGACTAGCCAAATAAATGCAACATAAAATGGCGTATTGATCAATGAGACATGGCGCTAAAACTACTTACCTCAAGTTCCATTTGCAAATTTGGAATGCCAAGTTGGCCTCTTTTCCCTAGCCATGATCTCGTCCATGTTCTCCTCTTTCGCCTCCTCCCCTTTTTTTTCAGCTCACATAAAAACCAATGCCTAAGTGCGATTGATTTTGCTCTATTTGTTTTACCACTAGCACGTGCTGATTACATTGTATTCTTCCATACTAACTTGCAACGTAGTCTACGATACAATGGGTGTCATCATTGTACAGTCTACATACATGTCGTACCCAAGTTTATTAGATTCATGGCGTACAGTGTGATTTGTAATGATCTTATAGGATTGCCGAAATCGCAGTCTATAGCAGGCATTGGGGTTTAAAAATTTAAATTAAAATAAAAATCTTTAACATGGTTTCTTTCTTGGATTTTCAAATCATCAAGTGAAAATCAACAAGACTCTTCTCTTTCAGTGTACCCCCACACATATCTCGATTTTGATTTGTTTAGTCGTCATTTGTGGATCATTTGCTTGTCATTGTTGAGGCCAATTGGCAGTGGCATCTTTCCTGACCTCTGGTTGTAGTATGGATAACACCTTCCAAACTGGCATAGGATAATGTACCCAAATGCCTGGCTTCCACAACGATCTGTGACTTATATTCTTCATCTCTACCCTCACCCTCACTGCTTCAACTTCTTCCTTTCTCACTACGACCTTATTTTCTGATGCATTGCCGTCACCATTATCAATACTTTCTGGAAAAGGCACAGCTTTTCTTATCTGTCTTCTATAAAACTTACTAACAAAACAGGCAAAAAGGCTATTATACTGCCTGCCAGTAATGAACAATATTGCCAGCTACGCAGAAAATATGTACCCTCTAAAAGGACTGTCATTTATGCATAACACACAGACTTTTTGGTCTTTGAGTTATTGATTTTACAAAATTTGCATTAAAAATGACCAAAAACTTTAGAAAACATGTTTGGATGTTTTTTGTGTATTTCCTAGTCTAAAATTAATTCACAATAGAGCCTTGACAGCGTGTGCCCTAACATGTGCTAATGTCCAACATCAAAATAAAGTGTTAGTAGATATTAAGCAACGAGTCTACTGATACTCTAATGAGAGTTAGTGGACATGTAGTTGCAAATTTACTAATGTCTAAGGTGGACCGTTGAAATAACGCGTTAACATATATTTAAAAGTGTAAGAATTTGGTAGCAAGGTTGCGAGTAACATGGCTGTATATTTAACCTAAATGAAAAGAACGCTCCCTTTACAATTGCTGGAGCTGTCAATCAAACAGCGCAAGTTTATCAGTGACTGATTTCTGGACTTTCGCCAAAACTTATGGTAATAATAAACAAATTTCTTATTTACAAAGTGTTTGCAATGTTAGTTACGATGAAAGCATTCGTGAAAGTGCAGAAATCGAGTTGCAATGATGAGATCACTGCATTCATGCAACTCAATACATCTGTGATCGGTTACAATGCTCATCCACTGCAACCTTTTATGTCACGATCTAAATATAATATAATACTTATCAGGCCGTTATAAGTTTGCAGCACTAGCAGTAAATGAAGAGATGTCTTATCGATCCGGGCTGTATCCAGATCAGATGGAGGACCTGCGCCTAAACACGACCACAACACATCCCTGAAGTATCAGCAGAGGTTGTGTCAACTGGACTCCCCCCGTGAAGGCCTCATCGACACGACAGCCACCGGCACTGATCCTCAACAAACCCGTCTCCATACCGGTGTGATGACTTCGATGTTAAACCAGATAGAACTGGATAATATTCTGATTGTTCCAATCCAATCTGACTTCTGACCTATAATGCTGCCTGAATCATAATCATACACTGTTCGTTCGTTGGCCAGAGGAGAACTGGTACTCCGACTGAGCCTGGTTTCTCCCAAGGTTTTTTTCTCCATTCTGCCACCTGATGGAGTTTTGGTTCCTTGCCACTGTTGTCTTTTTCACCTTTTTTCACCTTTGTTGCCATTGGCTTTTGGCTTGCTTAGTTGGGGACATTAAATGTAACATTTAATTTAATATTCAACAATAATATTGATCTGCCTGCATTGACACCATTATATGAGAACTGAACTGAGGTGGACGATGACATCACGGTTTTCTCCAGAGCGGAGAAATATATATATATATAAATATATAAATTAACTAAATTAATAACTTTTTTTACAACAAAATGAAACATCACCAACCTTACTTAAGCTGTACTGTGACGCTATTTTCTTCTGGAAACAAACTTTGTTGCATTTTCCTGTTATCTCTGTAAAGCTGCATTGAAACAATCTGTATTGTAAAAAGCGCTATATAAATAAATGTGACTTGACGGCTTTAAACCTAGTGCTTTTCACACCAATTTGAATTTTAGAGCAATAAAACAAAATTGGTATTTGTTAACCAAAGTATACAGAATTCGTGGAAAGTGCCACCAACATCTAGTTCAGCTTTTGGCTACTATATAAAGAATAAGCCACCATGTGTTTATGTTAACCATCCAAGGTTTTATGTCAGTTGATTTGTACCTTCAACCTGACACTTTGTTGTCTGGCTCACAACCCCAGTGTTGTTTTCTTTTTCGGCAGGCCACTCATAGAGATAAATGGTAGTCCTGGACGAGCCTGCATCCAAAACAATACCATACTGGAGAAAGAGAGAGCAACAGAAGTGAAGAAGGACATTACTGTAACCAAAGATCAAACTCTAAAGATCTTGCAAAGCCATAAAGAGCTCATTCATTTGCACCGTTCACAAAATACATTGCTGAATAGCAGTTGCCCAAATCCCAAGGTCTAAATCATGATCAGACATGTCTATTTGCCCTTAGCTCTTTTGAAAAAAGAAAAAGCACGTTCTTCTTTGGGAACATTTTCAAGGACTTTATGAGTCATCAAAAGGATCATGTATCTCAATATTAAGGATGCAGAATTGTATGGAATTAAATAACTCCGTGAATGGTGATTATCCATTGAAAGTTGTTTTGTGTTTAGGAAAATAGGTTTCCGTTCCGTGTTACAAAAACAGTATTTGTTTTCACGGAAACTGAATGAAGCATAATCCATAAATCATGTATAATACACTTTCAGCACATTTTACCTGCCATTCATCTGTAAATGAATAGTGGCCCATGTCATAACATATGTGGGATGTGAGATGTTTGTTTTTCCAACACATAATAGAAATATTAAAAATACAAACGTTACTATTTCCTATATAATTAACAAGAAAATCAGTATGATTAAACAATAGGAATGAATAATTTAAGGGAAAGTCATTCTTGAACATATATTACTTCCCACGTGTGACTGGTAAACACCAATTATGCTTTTATGTCCCAGAATTTTACACACTCTAAGAGGTACACAATAGGTCTGTTTAATTGGATTCCACTTGTACGGTTTGTATCAGGCATGCTCAAATTTAAGAATTTTACCTTGAGTCCACGGGATATATAAGTCTTCTTATGAGTTTGCACAACTGCTATAGAAATGATGACCGCTATGCTGGCCAGCATAAATGCAGCGGCTAAAGCTACTGCCACTTTTGCCATCCTCACCTACAGACAAAAACATGAATAAATCAAATTCCCATTGATTCCCATAGCTGAACACTCCTTATGCTCTTCACAACATTAACGTGTCTGAGACATGAGCAATAATCTTTTTTAATCTGAATGTGGTCATAAAATGCATCATAATTACTCAATTACTTTTTCACTTTAAAAGTAATGTGCCAGATCATTGGCAGTTCTTGAAGAGTGACTAGATAACACTTGAGTAATTAAGGATGCATTTTATGACCACGTTCAGAGTAAAAAAAAGACAATCTTCAAGAACTATTACCTGGACCATTATTTTAAAATGTCTCAGCACGTTAATGTTGTGATTAGTAATTAATTGGCAATTCTTTATCATTTGCCATAGTTAGTAGTCCAAAAATGGATCACTGTAAAAGGTTAAAATGTGCAGTTGTAACGTTGAGGTGAGCTTTAAATTTAAAGTCCACTGTTGTAACCTTCAAGTTTATTCATATTAAATGTAACATTTGATTTTAACATTAATTTAGATGTTATGACATGAAGCACATTTTTATTTTAACTGACAAAATAATTTTAGTGTTTTTGATAGTAAGAGGGTTATTTGCTGAGCCCAATAAAGATTAAAAAGCTTTACTTTTTAAATGATTTCACTCTCAGCATTTGCTTGAACCAGTTAAAAACGTGCGAATACAGACATATCTACTTTTGTGTACATACTTTTATGTTGTACATTTTTGAAAACTCTTTCACACACTGTCAAGCTCGCACGCACTCTGTCAATCGTTGGCTTGTCATCTCATGTGAAAATCATCCGAAGCACACCCAGTTTTGTACCTTCCTCAGCCAGTATATACACATATCCTCATGGAGACTTTTTCCATTACCCATATTATGGTTTCAGTTTCTAATTTGATTAAAGAAAGTGGTTAGCGGTTTGAACTCAAAGACTGATGCATACAGTATCTTTTTAAATAACAGCACAGAAACTGGATAAGAATGACATCCAAAACTGGTAACCATGCCATTGCTTTTAAAATTACATATATTATATATTTCTTATATATTATTGTACTATAAATATTTTATAACATTATATATTTTTTAATTTATTAATTATTTAATTGCTTTTTTTTTTAGAGAAATGGCAGATTGCAGAAACACAAATCAATAACATTTTATAACAAAATCAATTAATCTGAACCCACATTTGGTCCATGATCTGATAAGAAAGCAAACATCAAATACAAAATACATTCATGCTTGCAACAATCAGGGCATTAATACAGTAATAAAAAGTGTTGCCTACCCCTCTGCGCGAGGCTGCTGTCAGGTGGTCAGAAGATTGGGACTCCTTATTGATCATTCTGTCCAGACGTGCAAGACTGAGAATGTGTAACTGTGTTTGGATGTGTGTGAGCGTGTGTGCATATGTTTGTGAGTGAAAAAGCGTGCTGAAGAGACTGAATGGGAGAGGTTTGGCTGTCACTCCCAATAAGCAGGACCTTTCTATTGAAGTTCATTACAAAACTCCACCCATTCAGATGGATTTTAATAAACAAAAGACCATGCTGAAGAGACAAAATGGGAGGGGTTTGGCTGTCACTTACAATAAGCAGGTCCTTTCTATTAGAGTTAATTGGAAACTCCACCTATTCAGATGGATGTTGTTAATAATCCAAAAGCCATTGTTAACTTTTCTGAAAATAATGAATAATTATTTAGCTATTTATGCATTATCTTTGTGGATGATTTTTTAATCTTTTTTTTTTTTTTAATTCATTAAATGACTAAAACATAGATTCTTTTTTAAAATGGAAGCACTTAAACATGTTTAACATTCCCACGATGCTGTACAGACAAATTTTGATTCCTTTCTGGATGCGTGCTGTTACATACAGTATATCCTTATGAATATAGCAGTTCCCATTGTAAATGAAAATAAATCAATATCAGTAACAAAAAATATTTCATTCAATAATGTTAGAGTACAAAATAATGACTAGATTTGTGGGAAATACAGTCAACGTAAAGACAGTTTGCAAGAGTAGATACTGGCAATTTAGCGGTAAAATATATTCTCTTTCTGCCCACTGCACATTAGGTGTTTTTAAAAGCTTGTAATATTATTTGAAAATCCCCCTTTTAATGGGTTATTTTGTTTGCTTGGTCAGCTGGATATGTTTATGCCTGGTCCTAATGGGGCACTTTACAGCAACCTGAGAATGAACGAAAGAGCTCTGTGGTGATCAGTGCTTATGGAGATCCCTTTATTGGAAAGTACGGACCGCATGAGAGACATACTGACACAGACATTACATTAACTCTCTGCTAGAACGGGATCCATTTTCAAAACAGAACCATACTTTGCAGTGTGATTTAGGTTGAGTAATGAATCCTTCAGAAAAAAAAGAAAAAAAAAAAAAAGGAAAAAGGAAAGACCAGGCAGGAACACAATAACTCATAACTTGATGTAGATCCAGTCTTGCCGCCAGGTAGAGGTTCACAGAACCAGAGGCTTGACACAGGGGTTAGAAAGCTGCGCCAGTCAGGCTGCCAGGCAGTGGCCAGGGAACTCAGGATACTGGGCAGGAACACAAGACAAGATATAGCAACACTTAAGAGAACCAAAAATAAACTGATAAGATCAGTGACTTGAGAAACAAAAAGTAGAGACATAAATATAACAAAAGCAAATGAAGGAAAAAAGTAGGAAAACTAAGGAATAAAAACTAGGATCTAAGATTAAAAACTGGAATTGCAAAAGAAAAAGCAAGACTTCCACTAGACAGGGAAAATAAGAACTGAAGAAAATAGGCATGCTTACACTATGAAGTGGAACCTGTTCGATGAAAGTCAACGAACTGGAAGTGGCATTAATTAATAATCGCATTAATTATCACGGACGTATCGCCTGCGATAATTAATGCGATATGGCTCAGCTTGTCAGTGAACTACGGCTCAGTGTAGTAAATGCCGCTCCATCTGAAAGCAGGTGATGGCGATTTACTACTAATCAAGGAACTGGCTTTACTGACGAGATGCGCATAACAATGTCATGCGATATATCGCCCAGCCCTATTGGACTGTCCGCTATCGCTGCACATCACAATGCAGTAGATGGTAAGTAAAGCCGCGTTTCCACCGCAGGAACTTTCCCCAGGAACTAGGAACTTTGGGCTGGTACTCGATGTGTTTACACCGCAGGAACCAGGGTCTAAATGAAGTTCCGGGTAAATATTTCCCCCTCCGATAGTCCCTGCTCACGAGGTAGTACTTTTTCAAAGTTCAGGAACTTTCAGGGGTGGGACTTGTGCGCTGCACAAGCTGATTGGTTGTGTTCACGCCGCATTTTGGTTGGATGACTCCACGCAGCATTTTCTTTATTTTTAACCTCCCTTTTAAAAAGTGGCTTCATGCAGTAAAGTTGTCTGTCTGCAAATATGGAATTTAATAAAAAAAACTGGGGGACTGGCGACGAGTTTCAGGCTTTATTATTTGGGTATTTGTGGAAGAGGAAACTTTCTGCGCGTTCGTCACAGCCATCTCACGGCCAATGTCCGCAATAGCTGATAACATACAATTTTATATCTAACGTTAGCATTACGAGCTCTGAAAACGCTTTATCAGTGCTCGTCTCTTTTATGCCACAGCTTTTAATATTAAGTCATTATGTTTACACATTGTCATCTATTGCAAGGCAAACCATGTTACAAATTTACTATAACAGGATTGAAATAGCGCATTGAGGTGTAACAAACAACTATTTACAAGACTGTCACTATTTATGATTGATAGACGGGGTTCAGGCTTTTTTTAAGAGTATTTACGCAAAAGGAAATTTTTGCGCGTTATTCCCAGTCATCTCACAACGTACCTTGTCTTAATTTTATACGCATACAAGCTTTCTGAACACGCTTTAGTATCAGTGCTCGTCTATTTTGTTATGTTAATTACCTCGTTAGTAAACCAATAACTGCAACACAGTTTGAATCTCCTCCAAACTTATAAATGTGGCGCTCAAAACTGATTACTGTCCGTCGCAGACTGGGAGGAGCAGTTGCGCGCAGTTTACCTTCCCGGTACTTTAGACCGCGGTGTAAACGCAGAAAGCAACCGGTCTGGGGCAAAAAAGGTTCCTGGGAAAAAAGTTCCTGGGACAAATTGTTCCGGGTAATTTCGGTGGAAAAGCGGCTTAAGTGGGAAAACACGACCTGATCATCAAGCTCCTGAAAGGCGCGAGGAGGCAGAATCCTCCCCACCCTCACCTTGTACTCTCTTGGGACCTCACCTTGGTCTTGTCAGCCTTGCAGAGATCGCCCGTCGTGCATGCTGTGCATTAACAAGCATTTAAACAAACGTTGTATTTACAAACTTTGCTTTTTTATTGCAGTTAAATACATTTCTTTGAATTTAATTTAATTTTAATTCAAGCTCCATTCAAATTTGAATTGTGTCACAGTTGGTTGCAGAGTAGTTGAGGCAGGAACAGTCACTTTATTTAGCAATACACCTAAACAAAAAAAAAACACCCAGAAGCACAGGAGAATACAGGGACACAGGAGAAACACAACAAACTAAAAATAAATGAGAATGGACAAAGGTCAACTCAAACTGAGGGCTATATTTTCATAGAGTAACTAAATGGCTAAACAAGTAATGGGTGAATCAAATCAATCAAACAATAAGTTACCACAACAACAAAGGAAAACATACTTAGTAACCAAGACAATCAAGGAAACACAGGAAATAATGAGAAGCAAACTAAAACAACAACCGAACATTTTCAAACTACAATCCGCCGTCCCTTTTGCTAATTGTGGTCTAAATTGATTTTTTAATTCAAATTTAAAACTTTAACTGGAATTTTAAAAAGATTTTCAATTAAATTCTAAATCAAATTCTCAAAAGCTTTGAACTACCAACAGTGCAAAGCTTGTAATAAGTTAATTGCACCTTTTCAACCAGTTTTCTTACTGTTTAAGAAAAAAAATAATTTCAAGAAAATTTTAATTCTATCCAGATTAAAGGTACATGTAGAATTTTGTATAAAAAAACACTTGCATTATCCTAAATGTTTCCAAGAATTTGTAAATTCAGAGAAATTCACAATTTAGATAGTGCCCGTCCCTTGTCACCTGTCGATGACGTAATATCCGCGTTATCGCTGGTTTCCACTTGTCCTGCCATAGTAACCATGGCGACAGACGTGGACAACTGCGTAACGTCTAGCGGAACATTGTTGTTGTTTCGTTCAAACATTATGGACAATGGCAAACAGACTTTAGGACAGGGGTGCCCAATCCTGCTCCTGCCGATCGACTGTCCTGCACAGTTCATCTCCAACCCTAATCAAATAGACCTGCCTTTAATTTTCAAGTGATCCTGAAGACCTTAATTGGTTGCTTCAGGTGTGTTTGATTAGGGTTGGAGATGAACTGTGCAGGACAGTCGATCGGCAGGAGCAGGGTTGGGCACCCCTGCTTTAGGACAAAAGGAGAAATAAAACGAGGATCAATATCGGCGTGGCGTTTTCGAGATGCCGGGAGCTCCGCGTCTGTGACAAACTTCGACTTGACATTGAGCTTCACGAGTCATGACTTGACAGAGACGCCACTCTTGTATGTACTTTATTAGACAGGTGAGCAAATGTACATAAAACGAATTAATGTAATATAGCTCAACATGATGAAATGTTAGAATATGATCAGTATGTTTTTCTAATGTTGATCTAGCAGTTGCTAGTCTCATAGAGCCAACAAACTAACATATAGAATAACATTATAACTTTGAACACACTCAAATACAATTTAGTATGATAGTGTAGACCAAGTGAAACAGCGCTGCGTTACCTCACAATTTTAATTTGTTACATAAACTGACCCGTTTATTAACTCAGCACTTGCAGGTATAGTTCGGTAGAATGAAATGTCCTCATTCCTTTATATCTGTGGGACTCAGGTGTGGCGCTGATATCTGTTTCTCATTAGCAATAGCGACCTGCTTCATTCCACAGTCATGTTAAAAAACATCAATGTATTCACTCATCCATAAACATTATTTCCCATAAATATTATTAGATCCATCGGCATGATGACAAGTTCCATGATTCCACTCATTCACTGCGTCATCAATCTACGCCTTCGTTATTGTAAGAAGTTAGCGACCCCTAGCGCGAAAAAATAAATAAAATAGATGTTAATAGATGCTTCAACCTTCTTGTGACAGATCGATAGACCTTTAAAGTGGATCTAACAGCAGTGGAGATTCTCCTCCTCTCCCAGGGGGATCTGTCCCTTGAGGCCCACACACAGAAGTATTTGGATTTGGTAACTTTGGTCCATTATGACGACACCAGTCTCTGTGTGTTTTTCCGGGCAGGTCTCAACGCAGAGACCAGAGCACGCCTGGAGATGGGTCTCGGGGGAACTTCCAGGACTATGTAGAGTGGGTGCTTGTCCACAATGGATCCCCTTTTACCATCGCGGAGGGAACCAGCATGCCAGACATCATGCCTGCGACCATAACAGTCTCCGGGTGATCAAGATTAACCCTTTTGGGTCTGAGGTGTTTTCTGGGCCCTGGAGGTGTAGGAAACTCAGAAGCGAAGACCAGGAGACTTGGTTGTATCTTCAGCAGGATTCTTTATTGAGAACATGAGCTGTCGGTAGCTGCCGGATACATGAAGTATCCAGGTTTAGGAACCCGCCCTTGACTCTAGAGTGTTACCAATCCTAATCCAATCAGCATAACTATTCAACGACTGGGACAGGGGCTCCAAGAGCCATTAAAGACAAAGGGTGAGAGTCTCAGTAATCTGACTCATTTAACTTAGAATAGAGAGAACAGGACTGGCAGGAATCTCTTGCTGGAGCTGATATCATCATCATAACCTTAAATGCTAAATTCAATGTATTCTACCTTAGTTTTTCATGTTATGTTATGTAAGGATATAAGATCAGCAGATCTTATACAGATTCTTAAATTTGTAACTCCACAAGGTGTTCTGACATGCTCTGACATTTTGTGCTTATTTCTGTTACTTCATGGCTAAAGTCTGATTACGCTGTATTCAGCACAAACTCTGCTACAATAATATATCAGCAGCATGTATGTAAAAGTTTGAGATAATGACGTTTATGCATGGTTTGTGAAAAAAATAATAATAATTTGTCACTGAAATAAGGTCATAAAACCCATACTGATTATTTCTTCACAAGACTTTTGAAAATGGTATCACGTAGCCTAGAATATTTGCTCCAAAACTATGTGAAAATCATCCTGCCTATTCATTCAGATAAAACAATATATTGATTTAAAAATTGTAAGACATGTTTTGTGTAAGAAAGCTTTATGGCGTGAATCATCATGAATATTAATGTGTATCTCACACCTGAGATAGACAAAGACCCTCCCATAATGGTCATATCTGTGTGGGACTGTGAGAGAACCAGAACAAAGAATTAGGAGAGATATAAAAAGGAATATAGCTTTTTGATTGTTTGGATTTATTTACAACACAGCATAATCCAAAGATACACAACAAAGGACAAAAAAAGCACATTATTGAACACACGGATCTAAAGACAGAGACTTGAACAGTCACACACCTTTGTGCCATTCCTGAAACATAGTACATATCTGTCATTTCCAAGGTTTTGAATTTTCATTTTACCATGTTCATGTACAGAGACTCATGTGAATGTTTAAGTCTGCAGGACTCATCAGTGGCATCTGGTCCCTGTAAAAAAAAAAAAAAGAAAAAAAAAAAAAAAAAAACCCAACTGTGAACATGCTGATATAAAGAGAAACTATAGGGCTGCGTGATTTTGGGAAGAAATTTTAGATTTTTCTGGTTAAAATTGTGATTTAAAATGTACAATTTTTTTTTTTTTAAATAATATATATATATATATATATAAATAATGAACACCAGATTTGTTGTGCCTTAGGCATATACTTGTAGGGCTGTATAAAATATGATCTTTTGATCTGTTTTCCTGTTCTGTGATCTGTCTGTATTTCTAGGTTTTTTATTTCATCCCTTTCACCTGTTGTCTTGTTAATTACTCGTTAGTCTTGTCAGCTGTGTCTCGTTTTCCTGATCTGTTCTGTGTATTTAAGCCCTGTGTTTCAGAATTTTCCTTGTCTGTCGACGTTGTGTTTTAGTTGGTTGTTCTGTTCCTGTTCTTTGACACATTCTTTGATCCTGTTTGTGAGATTTGAGAGTTGGTTTAATAAGCATTACTGCAATTAGAACCTGCATCGTCTCTGCTTCAACCTGTTTGTGACAATAAGTAGGTTGTGCTCATAAAAATGTTGGTAGCTTAAACTTCCAAATTAATCAGACAATGTCTTTAAGCTCACTATAATATCACATTATTTACACTGTGCTAATTTTAATTTCTGCCTAATTCATTTCACGTTACATCTGTAAATCTTTATACGTTTACTATTATTACTTGACCAAGCTCTACAAAAGTGTAGTGTTCAGACCCAGATCGTAATGGATAATAATTTTATTTGTTCATAAAATATTTTGAATTCTCTCTATTGAGGTTCTTCTGTCCTCCACTGCAGAAATATGGGCATCCTCGCCACCCTGACGCCTCACACATCTAGCCAGAAATGCCTGAGAAGATTAAACACACCTTAACACTGACTGGAGATGAAGACAGTCAAACTGAATTAGATTGTTCTCTTCGTCATAGGGTGTGCTGAAACATGTATTTTTAGCTGCTGGAAGTGTGATTTGACACTCCATTAGCCAGAAGAAGCCGGAAAGTCAGTTCTTCGCAATTGGATTAGGATAGAGAAGAGAGGGAAAACAGGCATATTAAAGCCTTTCTCACTATGCTATAACATTGTTTGCAGTTCTTGGGTTCACTGCCACGTACACAGGCCTTGCATCTATAAATACCCTTGCTTGTCAATGGTGTTTAATATCAATAATGTGATCCACCATGTTGACAGCATGGTTTACTGCAGATTTTTGTGTTGCTGTTTGTATGAGTGAATTAATGACATCAAGATCCACTTCATCCCTTTTCCATTTTTTTTGTTGTATATTTAGTTTTTTTGTTTAAAAAACTGTTTGTTGATTTGGTGGGAATGTATTTTAAGTTTATATTTACAGTGTAAAAAAAAAACTTTCAAAAATGATAACACTGTAAAGTGCATATAAAATAATTGGTTGGATTCTTTACATTATTTAATTTACAAAATATATATATATATATATATATATATATATATATATATATATATATATATATATATATATATATATATATATATATATATATATATATATATATATATATATATATATATGGTAACACTTTATTTTAAGGTGTCATTGTTACAGTGTAATTATATATTTAAGTACTGAGTAATATTAACCAACTACATGTACTTACAATAGGGTTAGGGTAGGATTAGGGTTTGGTTGAGGGTTAGTTGCATGTAATTATGCATAATTTACTGTTAATACTATGGTAAGTACATGTAACATATGTAACAAGGACACTGTAAAATAAAGTGTTACCATATATATGTATATTTAATACAATATACAATATGCAAATATTTTCTTCCCCATGCATTTTGCCACTTATTTGCAATCATTCAAATTCATGTTCAGTGTAAAACTCTCCAACTGTGTATACAGTCTCCTTTACAAATTATGTATAATGAGTGTGATGGTAGACAGAAGAAACGTGTTCCTTTAATTCTATTAATATATCATACACAACCACTGAAATATATAATAGCACTTGATTCAATTCGCATCTCAGTGAAACTCAATACCGGCTTACCGCCATTAGATAAGGAGCCCGGAGTCGATGCAAAGTTTAAGTGTGAGGAAATATGAATGATTAACTCATTCATCATAATATCCCTGATGTTTTGATAGTTGAAGTGTTTAGAAGACTTCTTAATAACATGTATCCCCTAATAAGGCTAAAATAACACTTATCTCCAGATAAACATTGGTCATTTGAATCAATTAGGGGGTGAATAGCAATAATAATCAAGAATGAATGACCACAATTAGGATCTACACAAAGATTATTCTCAATTAATTATTAAGAAACCTTAAAGGGTTAATTCACCCAAAAATGAAAATTCTTTCAGTAATTACTCGCCCTCACGTTGTTCCAACCCCGTAAGACTTGCTACAGCTACAGCTTACAGCAGCTACAGCACTGATAATGTATTCCTTTAACTGTACAGTACATAAATATTGTGTTTTGTTGTTACATCTTTATTAGTTATTCTATCAAATGCTTTCAGAACACATTAACGCTTCCATTTGGCATCTGAAAAAGTAGAGGCTGGGATGTGTGAGATTCCTCTATAAGCAATTAGTAGAGCAAGTGCTCTTATGCTTTACAGCTGACAGACACTGGCCACAAAAAGAAATACTGTCCTTTTTACATCCACAGCAGTTAATCAAATAGCACAGATTCAGGAAGTGAGGACAACATTGATGTAGCTGTACACAAATCATTCCTTTCTTATGTCTAAAGAGTTATCATGTCATGTTTGTGGTGAACTGCACATCTTCATTACCCAGAGTGCATTTCCTCAAACTCTTTAACAATTAAGGGCAGAAGGAATCTAAGTGTGCTGGGACATCCCTGCATGGGATATTTGAAAAAAGGCGTTTAAATGAGTGGCATATGATATCCTGTCATATTCTAGAGATATAATGTGAGAGGACCAGACGCTTTAACAAACAAGCCAATGGACACATTTATTCTAAACTTTCAGATGACATTTATATAAAGGGATGATCAACAGAATGAATGATACATTTTTGGTATGCACTATGCACAGACTTACCATCTGCTAATTGTGCTTTCTGTGTCCATACTTCAAGTGTGACATCACAATTGGACACTTGTCCTTTTTTATAGACTGGGAGATGAATAGTCTTTCTGGAGACCCTCAAAGTCAAAAAGTAGATTTCAAAATGCCATTTACACAATTGAACATTTGTGTGTAATGTGTGTGATTCACTATAATCATCTGCCAGGGATGCTGTCTGGCCACCCAACTTTGGAAAGTGTTGCATGCAACTACCATTAGGCTAATTTGGTGCATTAAAAGGAAAATAATAATAATTCAGTTAGCAATTCATCACATATATGTGTAACATATGAAATATATCCTGTACTATCCTCCAATATGATACATTTAAGGATAGTTACACCCAAAATTGAATTTTGCCATAATTTACGCATTTCCATGTTGTTGGTCCAAACCTGCAAAAAAACATGAGATTTTTTTTTTTTTCACATTATCTTCTCTTGTGTTCCACTGAAGACAGACAGTCAAACAGGTTTAAAATGAAGACGTGTGAGTGGAATCCAGAGGGTTGTTGTTTGAATTGTTTCGTTTTATTTTTCGGGTTTTCTTTTTGGGTGAAATATCCCAGTCCTTCATATCATCAGAAGTGTTTAGAAGAATTTGATATGAAAGAAATTCATATGAAAGTTAATGAAAGAAAATCAGCAAATATCAATATCAATTAATAATTCAACAGTATATACTGTAGATGTCAGGGCCAGGGCCATACTAGCAGACTAAACTCATTAGTGTTGTATCACATCTGTACATCCTCTAATTTAATTGTAGCTTGTGTGGTCTGGTCCATTAATCAAAGTGTAGCTGTTAAGTGTGCAATGAGATAGGCTTGTAGCAAAGTGCATTAGTGCATAATATCACAACTATTGTGATCTCTTCCCATTAGAACATTCCTCTGTATCCTTGCATTGTTAATCAGTTGTGAGACAGCTCAAACTTCAATGCATGCAGGAATGGTAAGATATATATTATAGCAGTTCTTAAACTGGTGGCTTGTGATCCAAAAAAAAAAAAAAAAAAGAACTGCAGAGAAAGCTGCAGATAAAAAGAAAAAAAAATCCATATAACCAAACCACATAATTGTTGGATAGCAAAATAAATAGGCTTATCAATAAACGGTGCGATGTTAAAAGGGAGGTGAAAGTGATTCCCATATCTTATCAGATGCTACAGTATTTTACAACTAAACAGGGGGCACACTTAACGACTGTAAGGCCGATTGTGAATGTAATTTGATACTTACGACTGATCATGCCCTAATGCGCCAGAGACAGTTCAATCAGTCGGTGTTCACAGTTGATGTTTAAAATCTGCTGCAGTCGTTGGAAACACTCTGTAAGTGTGCTCAGTTCAGTCTTAGAATGTTTCAGCTAGTCATTAAGTGTGTCCTTGGCATTAGGCTCATTGGAACAATATGCCTCTATAACTACATTTTTGCGAAAAGTCCAAAAATGAACCTAAAGGGTAATTTCAGGTAAAGTGGCTTATCTGTAAACATGCAATTTAGATATCCACAGCTTTTCTTTTCTTTTACTTTTGTTAACTTTAAGGTTATATTTTTATATTTTTATTTGAATTCAGTTCATATAATGTGTTATTTGTGTGGTATATACCAACATACATTTTGAGATCATGCTCTCTAGACAATTTAATTTAGGTAAAGTGGGCCAAGCTCTGATTTATCAAAAAATATCTTATTTAAAAACATAGACAGGCAGGTCTAAACACAAATCACAGACAGGGCTAAAATTAAACCAGTATTAGGCCCTAGTTTAATTATGACAAAGTAGCTTTTATAAACGTTCCTTAGAAAAATTAATTTCTGGTGTAACTACATCTTGAGACAAAACAATGGCACTGACATATTTTAAGATATATCAGTGCAAGTTGCTTTCAGCAAAACAGCTCAGACATGCATTTTAGTCTGGGACTATAGGCTTAAGCCTTGTCTTTGAAACCGGGGGATGGTTTATATGAGTGTAGCCGTGTGATATGGCTGAATATCAGCACGGCTGTGATTTGGCCATAGGTAATCACATCGTGCTGATATACAGCCATATCGCACCGCTACATTTGTGATGTTGCGTTTATAGGCTACAACAGTTTGACAGCACACATGAGTAAATAAATAAGAAACAACAACAGTGTCTTTAAAAACAATCTTTTGTGCAGAACTACTTCCTTCCGTCAAATCTCAAGTTGATACTTTAACAGTTGAGCCCAAGCCTCCGTTACTAATTCTAAAATGCCACTTTAGAACTATAGTAACGAAGGAACATTGAACATTGAAGCTTGTTGTATGAGAGAGAGAGATCGACTAAACGAGTGTATTACCTGCATCTGATATAGCATTCTGAAGGGGGGTGGATTGGAATCCACTGCTGCTTCAATGTATATGTAATGAGTGATTATAATCAAGGTATTAATCAATATTTTTCCTTCTAAATATCAAATGAGTTGAATGACTTCTCTGAAGATTTTACTTTGTTATAGAAGTTACCAGTGTGATCACTGAAATGTTCTTTTCATGTATTCTTTAATGTCAGTATTTGATATCTGAATGCAGTAACAGTACTTGCTCATTTAGCCAGGCTTCCAGAAATGAAATAGGGACATGTTTTGTGTTTGAGAAAGATCTTCAACGTGTTAAAGCAAATAGGGGTCATTGAAGTCTATAGTTTAAGGGACCATTTCTCAGTTAAAGGGCCCTATTTTAACGGTCTGAAACGCAAGTATCAAACGCGAAATGCAAGTAACTTTGTGGGCGGGTCTTGGGCGCTGTTGCTATTATACCGGCGGGATAAATGACTCTTGCGCCCGACGCAAATCTAAAATGGGTTGGTCTGAAGTAGCTTCATTATTCATAGGTGTGGTTTGGGCGTAACGTGAAATAAACCAATCAGAGCGACATCTCACATTCCCAAGCAGGCACGCTTGTTCTATAGCGGTTTGCTATTATAATGGCGGATTTGTCAGGCAGGCACGCGCCAGCAGCGGTTCACAGCCGAGGAGACCGACGTTCTCGTCAGGGCCGTAAAACACAGCGAAGTGACAATGGAGATAGGAGAAACCCACCCAAATTAACTTCGGTTAAACAGACGTATAAAAATTTGGGTACAGAGCTTGTGTTAAACAGAGCTTGACTAGATACCGGCGAAAGACAATAAACATGCTTCACACAGGTTGCAGTCAGAACACACAATCAATTGTTTATATGGTACAGGTGCAGCTTAAATATAAACATCGCATGGCATGGTCACATGACAAATACACCTGAGAGGAATCCACAATAATTGGGGGCATACTCATTTACCAATCAATCAATTAACACCCCCACTTGCTCACACATTATTCACAATAATTTACAAACAAAAACAAAGAAACATCATGGAAACCAACTGCATTACATCTTGGCTTGGCTATAACCCAAACAAAAACGTGGAAAAGGTAAGTAACTTCACTTTTGTACAGGTAGCTGGTTTAGTCATTAGGTCAGCAACCATCAGATCTGTTGGGCAATACTCCAAAAACACTTCACCATTGTTTACAGTTGATCTCACAAAATGGTATTTAATATCAATATGCTTACATCTCTGTCTGCTAACAGGATTCTTTGCCAATGCAATTGTACCTTGGTTGTCTTCATAGATCATTGGTACACCATACTGATGTTCAAGCAATTGTGTCAAGTACAAACACTCTTGAATAGTGGCAGCCAATGCCATGTACTCAGCCTCACATGTTGATAATGCTACAGTTGGCTGCTTTTTGGTCTTCCAAGAAATCAGAGGACCATTCTTACATAGGCTAACACAATAACCAGATGTACTACGTCGGTCATTTGCATCACCTGCCCAATCTGCATCACTGTAAGTCACCAACCTTAACCCTTCATCACATTTCCTGTAACAGAGCATCTTGTCATGTGTACCTTTCAGATATTTCAGTACATGCTTTACAGTTGTCCACTGCTCTTCTGTTGGCTCACTGAAATACTGGGACAGTTTGATAACAACATAACTTAGGTCAGGTCTAGTGCATGAGGTTAGGTAGATTAGGCTACCCACTGCCTCTCTATATTTCCTGGGGTCACTCAGCTTTTCATCACCATCATTGTAATTCAACTTTGGTTCACAAGGTGTCGACCTGGGTTTACAATCTTGCATGTCAAACCTTTCCAGCAGTTTACCAACATAACTCTGCTGTGACACAGTCACACCCCCATCACACTGGTCAAAAGTGATACCTAGAAAATTCTTCAGTCTTCCCAAATCTTTCATCTGGAATTTCCCAGTAAGCATCTCTTTGACAGTTTTTAAAGCTCTCTCATCACTGGCAGCAATAACCAAGTCATCAACCCATATCAATATTATCACTTTCTCATGTTCTGTTTCTCTCTTGTAAACACAATGGTCAGCTGGGTTTTGTACAAAGATGTTTTCACACAGATAGTCATGTAACATTTTGTTCCAGTTTCGACCTGATTGCTTTAGCCCATACAATGATTTCTCCAGTTTACACACCATTTTCTCATTTGTCTGAGATTTTACATCATACCCCTCTGGCTGTTCCATGTAAATTTCATAATCAATCGGTGCATGTAGGTAGGCAGTTTTAATATCCATCTGATGGAGGATCAAATTCTCCTGAGCAGCTTTCTGCATTAACACTCTCACACTGGTAAGGTTGGCAGTAGGAGAAAAAGTTTCTCCATAATCTACACCCATCTCCTGACTATACCCCTTGGCGACATAGCGGGCCTTATACTTGTCAGATCCATCAGCATTGGTTTTGATAGCATACACCCATCTACCCCCCACTGCTTTCTTGTCATCAGGTAGGGTGGTCAAAGTAAATGTGGTGTTATCCCTCAGTGATTTCATCTCCTCGTCCATTGCATCTACACACTCTCTTGAGTCAGATGAAGTCACAGCTTCTCTGAAAGTCTGAGGTACATTGGAAAACATCTTATAGCAATAATCAATGCTGATCTGCACCCGATCACTCTCCACCCCATAGAAATCTGGCCTCCTTCTCTCTCTACCAGGGTATCTCCTCTCTCTACTCAGGGTATCTGGAGAATACGATTCTGGCTTGACCTCAGTTGACTGTAGACTTATCTGGCTTGGACCTAGCATAGTCTCTGGAATGTCGCACTGCTTGGGTTTGTCAGGGTCAGGTCTGGTTGTGCTATCCTGCACACCAACGTCATCATCATCAGACACGTCATCAGTCTCCTGTCCCTCAATATTGGACATAAACCTCACCAGTCTGTGTTTCATCACCTTTCTACTGTCAGGATAGTAGACCATATAGGCTGGGCTGTTCTTATCATACCCAACGAAAATGCCTTTGTCAGACCTTGAGTCTAGCTTCTTCTTGTCCTGTCTATAGGTATAACACACAGTACCAAACTTCTGCATCCTGGACATATTAGGTTTCCTTCCTGTCAGCATAAAGTAAGGTGTTTGTTTGGTGCGGTTGTTGAAACATCTATTCCTCACCACTGCTGCTGTCTGGACTGCATACGGCCATAGCTCCTGGGGTAACTGACTTTCTAAGAGCATACATCTAGCCATATCAAAAAGAGTTCTCCAGTTGCGCTCAGCAGTACCATTCTGGTGTGGTGAGTATGGTGCTGATGTCTCATGTCTGATTCTGTTCCTGCGAAGTAGTACTTGATAACCCTGTCCAGTAAACTCAGCACCATTATCAGACCTGATACATGTAACATTCCCATATGGGGCTGTGTCAGCTAAGAACCTCTCTGTGGCGTCCACTGTGTCACTTTTGTGCTTCAGAAAGTACACAAACACTGCACTTGAATGGTCATCAGTAAAAGAAAGTGCGTACCTATACCCTTCTCTGGACTTTGGGTCAATGGGGCCTGCCAAGTCGGTGTGTATCAACTCTATAGCTGACTTGGCTCTCACATCGGGCTTTCTGTTCCTACTCTGAGTGAATTTACCTTGGACACACACATCACATTGCATAGACGTGGGTACTTTACCCTATATTGACATACCATCCACAACATTCTCTAACTTCTGAACATCATTAAAATTGCAGTGTCCCAAAATCTCATGCCACTTCTGAATATCATGGCAACTCATACATTGATCATCACAGTCATTGTTCACTGGCACAGTAGGCAAATAGAACAGCCTGTTATGCTCATGAATAAGAAAACGTGTACCGTCTTTATACTGCAGGACGTCTTCACCCTCCTTGAAGATCATTGTTGCCCCCCCAGAAGTTGCAGCTCTCACGGAGAAGATGTCTTGGGGATAGGAGGGGATGTACAGCGCATGCTTCAGTGTGGCACTGAGGTGCCGCCCCCTGCTGTCGACCAGACACACCTCTGCTTCTCCTCTGCGCTCCGCAACCCCCTTGCACCTTGTGCCATCGGCCAGTTCCACGCAGTGCGTCTCGGCCTGGAATCGGTCGTCAAAGCTCTTGAACCTGGCTAGGTCGGTGATGATATGCGATGTCGCACCGGTGTCCACCATCAACCCCTTTCTGGTGACACCGCTCCCTGGCTGACGATCATTGGTCACCAACTTGAAGGCAAAGGTGTTGTCTGTCTCCTCGTACACCCCATGTGCGTTGTCCTGCCGCTGCTGTTTCCGTCCTCCTCGCCATGTGATACTCTGGCCCTGGCTGTACCACTGCTGATCACGCTGACACTGTCTTGCCTTGTGTCCTCTCTGGCCACAACGGAAACACTCAATGTCCCCGCTCTCAGTGCTCCGCACCCTTACGCCTGCCGGGGCACTAGCCTTCCTTGGATGCACCCGGACCCCCATGACATTGTCTTCAGCCACAGCTGTGCGCATACCTTCAGTGCTCTCAAAACTCCGCAATTTTGTCTTAAAATCCGCAAAAGAGAGAGTCTCATCCCTTTGAGTGACAAAAATGGAAAAAGGCTTGAATGATTCTGGAAGCCCCTTCAAAACCATTGCAACTAATAGTCCATCACTCAATACTTCTCCAGCATTCCTCAGAGCTGTGATTGAGGTCTCGGCACGTATAACATAGTCAGTCACACTCTCACCACTCAGCTTTTGCAGGGAAGTCAATTCTGTGTAGAGACTCACAATGCGGGGCTTACCCTTTCCAGCATAATAGTCCCGCAAGATCTTGAGTGCTCCACGCCCGTCATCTGCAGCCTCTCGCATGACCAGGGACAAACTTTTGTCATCGAGGAATTGGATCAGTTCAGCATATGCTTCAGAATTCTTTGCTGCATCCTCAGCCAATGCATCTGCATCTGCATCCGCACCCACAGCGGGCCCATTCAAAATTGTGTCCTTCAATTTCTGCAACAGCAGATGGCCCAAAAACTTTGTCTCCCACAGTTCATAATTCTTTTCGTCTCCGTCAAACACAAGACGAGACCAACGTGAACTTGTCCTTTCGCTCATAGTGCTGGCACTCCAAACCTTGAGACACGAATTCAAACGTGCAGACAAACTGTCTTGCTACTCACGCCGTATCTGCACAAAACATCAACGCATCTCGGCCCATAACCTGTTAAACAGAGCTTGACTAGATACCGGCGAAAGACAATAAACATGCTTCACACAGGTTGCAGTGAGAACACACAATCAATTGTTTATTGGTACAGGTGCAGCTTAAATAGAAACATCACATGGCATGGTCACATGATTCTGAGAGGAATCCACAATAATTGGGAGCATACTCATTTACCAATCAATCAATTAACAGTCCGCTGAGGAAAGTAATATGTTCGACTTTTTCCTTCCCATGACAGCACTTAAAACAATTCCTTGTTGTGACTCACTCATAAAGACAGTCTTTGCCGCCATCAAATGGCGTAATAATGTAACTTTCACTGATCCATATCACGATCCTTTCACAATACGGCATTTTATTGATATAAAATTAAATTTATTGAACAACAATATTTCAATTTACAACAATAGCCATTATAAAAGACAATAGGAAATAAACAAGCAAACAATTCAGTCAAACTTACAAGCAGCACATTCAATTAAAGTAATATTTAGCCTAAATATAAAGTTATGTAACTTAATTTTACCGTTAACCAAAATTGATTTGCTCTGGAACAAGTAATAGATAAGACCAATCATTGCCCATTTGATGTACCCCAAAATAATTATATCTCATGTTTAACCACTATCAACATAAGAGCCAGTGGCAAATTCCTGAAGGACTGGCCGAGATGACGCTGTTCTCTGCGGGTACATGAACGTTGAGCAGCTGCTTACGTCCTGGAGCTGCGAAAGCGTCTAAACATATTGTAACATAGGCACTTTGAATCATGAATTTGTACCTAATAATGAATATTAGTCACATATTAGTCACGTCACTGAGGTCAGATAAATCCCATCACATAGAGACTATTTCACCTAGATATAGAGACTGTGTCTATTCCCCGAATTAGGAAATACAAAAAACTCCCAAACTCCCATTTAATAAAATTAAATTATTGCACTTATTGTTAATGATATGATTAAAGATTATAACCTATATGTGCTGTGTTTGACAGAAACTTGGCTAAAACTAGACGATTACATTACTTTAAATGAGTCCACCCCCCCAAGATTACTGTTATACACATGAGCCTCGTCTGAAAGGCAAAGGGGCAGATGTTGCTGCTAGCTTAGAAGCACTCGATATTGCGACAGAAACTTTTGATTCTCTCTTCTCCAGCACTTTAGACACAGTTGCTTCTTTGCGCTTAAAGGGTAACTCTCGCCAAAATGCAATCTAGGGTCTTTTTGTTAATCTACCCAAGGCAAACTTTCGTTTAATTTATAAGTTTGACCGTATTTTCGTTTTCGGTCAAATTGCCTTTTGAATGGGAGTGCTTGGGGCACTTCTATGATTGCATCAAAAATAGCTATTTTTAAAACACTAAGAAGGCTCGACACAACATGAAACTTTGCTCGAAGTATCACCAGGGGTTCTACACATGAACTCGAGCATTGAGAACATTGTTTGTGTACACAGAGTTTACTAAAAAGAAAGATTTTGAACAACTCACTGTAGCTGTGTCCGCCGGCATTTTGGCAGTCAAAAATAGTCGATCTATTAGTCTAATCCAATTCCAGAGTCGTTACGGCTCTGTCCAATTTCTTTTAACCTCTCGACGATGCTCAATGGCTTCTTTTTAGCAAATAGTATTGAGAGCAGGCACGCTCAACTCCCAAATTGTTTATGGGTGCGAGTAATAAAGACGTTATCAAAAATAAAGATGAAAAACCGCACTCTCAAGGTATATTTTCATAGATTTATTGTTACCATGTCCACACAGATGCGTTTCGGCCTAAGCCATCATAAGTGTGTGATGATGGCTTAGGCCGAAACGCGTCTGTGTGGACATGTAAACAATAAATCTATGAAAATATACCTTGAGAGTGCGGTTTTTCATCTTTATTCTTTTTAGCTACAAATCACTCGAGTGAGTGTAAATACCACTAACTTTCATGTTTTATTACACAACCTGCAAAAATCGCTCGACTCCATTGCTGCTTCCACAAACCACTGATCAACACATTCAGTTACACATTTCCTGCCTGGAGTTTTCTTGTTGATCTGCAAAGTACGTCACCCGGATCGTTGGCCTGATTGGTTGAAGGACTATCCAATTGCGTACAGAGTCCTTTGAACTATGCCCGTTGATTACGCCTCTTGTGCAGTAGAAAATACATAGCAGACTCCCCAGACCAGTGATCAATCTTAAAAGATTGAGCTTGGTCTGGTGATAGCCAGACTATGGAACTGCATTAGCATGCATACTTATCTGACCGTTATCAGTTTGTAGCAGTAAATGAAGAGATGTCTTATCGATCTAAAGTTCAGTATGGTGTACCACAAGGCTCAGTGCTAGGACCTTTGCTGTTCACTCTGTACATGCTACCCTTAGGAGATATCATTAGGAATCATGGCATTAGTTTTCACTGTTATGCTGTAGATACTCAGCTCTATATTTCTTCATGCCCTGACGAAACCTATCAATTCACAAAATTAACGGAATGCATAGCTGATATAAAAAAACTGGATGACTAGTAATTTCCTACTACTTAATTCTGAAAAAAAAAAAAAAACAGAGATTCTAATTATTGGACAAAAAACTTCCTCACGTAAAAATCTAGAATACTGTCTAACACTTGATGGCTGCTCTGTCAAGTCTTCGTCGTCGGTTAGGAACCTGGGTGTGCTCTTTGATACCAATCTTTCATTTGAAAGTAATGTGTCTAGTATCTGTAAAACTGCATTTTTCCATCTTAAAAATATATCTAAATTATGTCATATGCTCTCAATGACAAATGCAGAACAATTAGTTAATGCGTTCATGACATCAAGGCTAGATTATTGTAATCCTATTATGGGTGGTTGCCCTGCACCCTTAATAAACAAACTACAGCTGGTACAAAACGCAGCAGCAGAGTTCTTACCAGAACCAGGAAGTATTACCATATTAGCCCAGATCTGTCAACAATGCATTGGCTCCCTATTAAACATCGTATAAATTTGAAAATATTGCTGATTACTTACAAAGCACTAAATAGTTTAGCTCCCCAGTACTTGAGCGAGCTCTTAATGCATTATAGTCCTTCACGTCTATTGCTTGTTAACAGTTGATAATACCTAGAATATCAAAATCAACTGCTGGCGGTAGATCCTTCTCCTATTTAGCACCAAAGCTTTGGACTTTGGTCTTCCTAACATTGTCTGGGAAGCAGACACACTCTGTCGGTTCAAATCTAGACTAAAAACACATCTCTTTGGCCTAGCATACACATAACACATTATAGACCTCTATAATTCAATGCTAGGCTGCATAGGTTAAGTCAGATGGAACCGGTAACACTTCACATAAGTCCTGATGTACTTGTTACATCATAAGAAGGATGGCATCTATGCTAATATTAGTCTCTCTGTTTTTCCAGAGGTTTACCGCAGTCCGCCGGATCCAGACCATATCCAGATCTGATGAAGGACCTGCGCCTGGACACGACGACAACGCAGTCCTTGTTTCTCCCCTGTGAGGGCCTCCTTCCCTTCCCTTTACCTCTGTACAGATAAAGCGATAAATAATTCTTTATTATTCATTTTTAAGGCCAGACAAGTAGTTTGTTGAGGGTTGGTTTGTAAAGAAGGACTACACGCCTGCGCACATATATATTCAAACGCGCATAACTATAGACTAAACGTGATGCGCATGTGCACGCCGTCTGCGTTTTCGCGGGTTTGCTTTTTTGAGGTTTGCGCAGAGATAACCTTTTTTTCTACATTTTTCAAGGCTTGCATTCTTGAGCCACCAGGAACTGTTTTGTGTGGATGAGCGGGCCGGGGCACGTTGAGTGTTTTCTGTTAGAACGGTGTCGTGTTAGCGCCCCCTAAGTTAATAACTAATGATCTTTGCAATTGAAGTGAATCAATCAATCAAAACTAACTTTAGCTGGACAATAACTTTATTATAGAGCTGCTGTATGCCAAAACAATCTCTGTTACTGTAATTTCCTATTATCACTGTAAAGCTGCTTTGAAACAATCTATATTGTTAAAAGCGCTATATAAATGAAGGTGACTTGACTTGACATATTTGAGGTCTAAATGACTACGTTCTCGCCTACAAAAACTCTTAAAACTACATTTTGTGGCACAAAAAAAATCTTATTTTTTATTTTATTTTTAAATAGTGGATTTGCTTGACAGTCGCTGCAAGCGGAGTGATACGGTCAGAGTTCAGTTACTGGGTGAATATCGCACGGCTGGAAAAGGCTCTCAGCCAATCAGATTCAAGAACTAGAAAGATCTGTTGTATAACACATATTATGAAACATATTCAACAACATATTTAACAAATCCAAAAACATAGCCTAGGCTTTGAATAAAATTCCTAAGTTTACTCAATTCATGTGTAAAATTCAAAACAACTCATCGAACAAGTTGTGCTGAAAGTCGAGTTTTTTGAGCAGGTATAAGGACTGATAACCGTGTTTAGTGAACCCAACGATGGTGCATTCAATGCATAACCAACCTAAATGTCCAATTCCTCAAAGCTGAGAGCGGGTCCTCGTCCGGAGAGGAAGAAATCGCAGAGATAAAAATACAAAATACAGAATCCTAAATGTACAGTCAATTACATGTTTGGACCAGTAGTAGCGGCGTTTTGAAGAGGCCCAGCACAAGGTGTACTGCTAACAACTCAAGGCAGTTGATGTGCCAATGCAGTCGAGGCCCCGTCCACAGACCTGAAGCTGCATGCCTGTTGTACGTGGCCCCCCAGCCGGTGGCAGAGGCATCCATGGTGACCACAACATATCTGGACACTTGTTCTAAGGAAACACCTGCCCGAAGAAATGAAGGGTCTGACCATGGGCTGAGAGTTTGGCGACAACACACCAGTTTGGTGTCACCACGGCTGCAGATGCCATATACCCCAAGAGCCTCTGAAATAGTTTCAGAGGCATTTGTGAAGACACGGGGCAACAGGGCCAGCCCAAAGGGTAAGACTTTGTACTGATATGCCCGCCCCTCGAACACAAAGCGAAGAAATGGTCTGTGTTGAGGGAGAATCGAGACATCAAAGAACACATCCTTCAGGTCGATTGCTGAAAACCAATCTTGGGGATGGATGCACTTGAAAATGCATTTCTGCGTAAGCATCTTGAACGGCAGCCTGTGTTCAGGACACGCAGGTCCAAGATTGGTCGTAACCTACTGCCTTTCTTGGGTACAATTAAGTGTGTGCTTGTAGAAGCCGGTCTTTATATCGGCTGGAGGGACTGGCTAGATCACGTCTTTCGCCAGTAGGACTGCGATTTCTGTCCTGAAGGCCGGGGGGCTCTGGGCAAACTGAATCGCATAGCCGAGTCTGATGGTACGGATGAGTCAGTGAGACAGGCTGGGAAGCGCTAGCCAGGCTCCCAGACACCGTGCAAGCGGGACCAACAGTACGACAGACGTACCCAAGGTGGGGCAGCGCGGCGGAATGCAGGGACCCTACTCGGACGGCACATCGGCCCGAAGTTGGGTCTGAGTGTGTGATGCAACACGTATCTGCTTCCGTCGAGGGGCAGAGTGAGTGTGCAGAGGCCTCTTCGGTGCGTCTGGAACACAGCCACTGCTGCTTGCTGACAATAGAAGAGGGGCCTGAGGGTGACATGGCATAGCGTTTTACACCTCCAAGCGCGCCCTCTTGGGACCCAGAGGTTTCAGAAACTGCTCTTTATAGAAATTGTGGGTGCAAAAAAAGAACAAAAAGAAAAGGAAACAAAGGATTCTCCACCCAGCCCTCCTCCAGGTGAAGGAGTTCACCATCTCCTGAAGAGCAGTCTGATCCACCTCTGGGTCGCTCGTCTCAGGGTTGTTTGCACCTCCACTTGCCACCTCATTTGCCATCGGCCTGGATGGGCGGGGTCGACTTCCTGCGGCTGGCTCCACGCTGTGGCCTGGGTGATGGCTGCTGCGACGGCTTATCGATAGCGGAGGATGCTGCAGAAGGTTGACCTCAGCGCCGAGCGGACGGGTGGAGGCAGCAGCGGTCTGCCAGGACAGGATGGCCTCCGTCTGCTTCTGGGCAGCCGAGAACTATTGGGAGAAGCCCTCGACTGGGTCGCCGAATAACCCAACCTGGGAGAGGAGTCCAGGAACTGATATTTATCGGTCTCCCTCATATCCCTCAGTAGGTGGAGAGTAGGCGGTCTTTTGTGCTGTTCAGACGTATTTGACCACATGAACGTTTTCACTATGAAAGCAATCCGGTTAAATAACTTTTCGACAACCTCTGGAAGTGGTCAAAACTGGACAAGCTCAAAACGTTTTAGACCCTGTTTACATCTGTATGCAGCGTCGTCCACTTGTGATCCGAACTACCAAAACGCATCTTAATGCCAGGTGAAAACAGGGCCTTACTTAGAATGGCTAAAAAATATCAGGGAAAATATATATGTAACTTAGGCCTTTAAAACAGAAAGAACAAACATACACACATTACTAGTTGTGGGCAATCTTTTCACAAATCTTATTTCATGATATCAGTGATTTTATTTCATGATAATGATAGTATACATCACAAAATATATATTTTTGTATTGTTTTATTTTTGTTATTAAAAATAAGAACAAAGATGCAAATAACAAATGCTAAGACAAATGCAGGGCTTTAAGATTTTCAAGTACAGTAGGTCTATTTAACAGTAGCATTCAAGTAATAGAAAAATGTAATATTGGATTATAAGAAATAAAACACTAGTATTCATTAAATATACGCTGATTGTTATTAAAGCTTCAAAAGTTATGATCCTTCAAGAGCAGTGAGTGATTTTCTCTTTGTCTTTTGTTGTTTGATTAACATTAAGGACAGACAGCAGCAGGTATAATAGGCTGCTGTTAAGACCTTTTTTAATTCATTTCTTTTCGACACACTTCTAATTTCTCTTCAGACTGTTTATATTCACTTAAGACGAGCGATAACATGGTAACATTCAAAACTTTTCCACATGGTCCAAATTGACCCAGGAATGCAATAGGCATGTACAGTTTTAATGCAGTGCCGTCTGGACACAAAAAGCAATTCTCCTTTGTCGGCCATGCAAAATGAACTGTGTATCCTGCACCAAGCAAATTTGGTAAGATGAATTTGGAATTCTAGACAATGTGTTATCCTCCAGGCCTCTCTAAGATAAATTGATGAATAAATTGGTGGTATAATGTTAATTGAATAATTTGATTATGAGATTTGAGAGCTATGGTTTCAATTTTCAAAGAATAATATTTTAAGTTTAAGTTGTTGAAGGGCTTTAGTGGACTCAGAATATAGTGCATTTAGGAAAAATATTTCAGGATTATAGTACTTTTATAGGACCTTTTTTGTTCTGTTTTTCGAGTTTGACATCTCTTGTTCACAATAAAATAATACAATCTCTAATTTTTCATTTTGGGTGAATATGTACCCTCTTAAAAATGTAACCCATTTAGAGTAACATCAACTGAGTGATATCAAATTAAACATGAATTATGATGATGACAGGAGTCAGTCAACATGTTTCGACAGCATCTCTGTTTCATAACTATGATGATGACTGGAGTCAGTCAACATGTTTCGACAGCATCTCTGTTTCATAACAGAGATCATTAGCACTGTGTGACAGTTCTTCATACAGCCCATTTACTGGTCATTCAACACTTGATATAAACAGAGAATATATGCACACCTAATAAAACATTCATATGAGTGGCAAATACGCAAACACACCCAACAGCATATCCATACACATAAGTGACCACGCAACCATTTGATGGATGGATGTTTTTAGTTTTTTGTTTGTTTTCATGTGTCCTTGTTAGTCTTCTGTAATGCCTGTAAAGTTTTTTAAGGATAGTTAAAGATATCGAAATAAGAAAAAGTTGATATAAATAATAGGCTACATAGTAAGCTGTCTCTCTCTAGCTCAGTGGTTCTCAAACATTTTCGGTAATTCCCCACTTTGGACAAGGGGGAATTTCCAAGCCCCACCTGCCTCAACATGCTAAAGAAATAAAATGTTCAAATTTATTGAATTAACAAGTAGTATCAGTATAGTAACAAGTTATATCTAAATACAAACTAACTATCTACATCAAATAACAGCAAGTTCAAAAATACACAGTGCAGCTGTGTCATAATTTACATGAAATTCAAAAATAGAGAAAATAAAAGTGCAGCTGTGTCATAATTTGCATAAAATTCAAAAATAGAGAAAATAAAAGTGCAGCTTTGTCAAAATTTGTATCAAGTTCAAAAATAGAAAAGCAATAAAAGTGCCACTTTGCAATCTGTTAAAAAAGGAAAGAAGATAAATCCATTTGGCAAGACAGGTCTATTTATCCCTGCATTAGTGGCTGCAATGAGCCTGTTTTGCATTGCACAATTTATTTGTTGCCCACACTAGCCTGCTACCCATCGGCGCGAAACATAGCTATAGCTACACATATATCTATGGGCACGAAAGTTTGTTCCGCTAATATTAATATGCCTTTATAGTCACACAAACACACACACATGCGCGCGCAGTCACTCTCTAGTGCACGATTCCGGGAGATTGGATCTCATTTGCGGGCGTCAAGGAGACGCTATCAATATGTGGGAGACTCCTGGAACTTCTGGGACAGTTGGGATGTCTGGATAAAGATATAAAGGCATAAAAAGGAAAATTTCCTCCCGTTTGGCGTGCCCCACCTGTCACGTCTCTATTCCCCACCAGTGGGGCGCGCCCCACACTTTGAGAACCACTGCTCTAGCTCTTTATTTTCATTTAACTTCATTTCATTCTTGCCATAGATGAGTCAAGTCAAGTCAAGTCACCTTCATTTATATAGCGCTTTTAACAATATGGATTGTTTCAAAGCAGCTTTACAGAGATAATAGTAAATTACCGTAACAGGTTCTTTAGGCTTTACAACAGCTCTGGGATAAAGTTATTGTCCAGCTAAAGTTAGTTTTGATTGACTGATTCACTTCCGTTGCGAAGATCATTAGTTATAAACTTAGGGGCCGCTAACACAACACCGTTCTAACAGGAAATGTTTAAACACCGTTCTTAACGTGCTCCGGTCGCCCATCCGCACAAAACAGTACCTGGTGTCTCGAGAACGCACTTCCTGAAATAGGTTCGAAGGTGCAAACGATTATCCATTATCTCTGCGCAAACCTCAAAAACGCAAACCCGCGAAAATGCAGACGTCGCGCACATGCGCATTACGTGTTCAGTCCAAAGGTATGTGCGTTTGGATATATATGTGCGCAGGCGTGTAGTCCTTCTTTACAAATCAACCCTCAATAAACTACTTGTCTGGCCTTAAAAAATTTATAATACAGAATTTTTTTGTCGCGTCTGCGTATCCACGCAAACCAGAATTATCCCAACAATGTTTTATCTGTACAGAGGTAAAGGGAAAGGAAGGAGCTCCTTCACAGGGGAGAGACAAGGACTGCGTTGTCATCATGTCCAGGCGCAGGTCCTTCATCAGATCTGGATTCGCCCTGGATACGATGGACAGCGGTAAACCTCGGATAAACAGAGAGACTAATATTAGCGTAGACGCCATCCTTCTTATGATGTAACAAGTACATCAGGATTCACGGGGAGTGTTCCCGGTTCCGGCTGACCTAAACTATGCAGCCTAACATTGAATTCTAGAAGTCTATAATGTGTTATGTGTATGCTAGGCTAAAGAGATGTGTTTTTAGTCTAGATTTGAACTGACAGAGTGTGTCTGCTTCCCGGACAATGTTAGGAAGACTGTTCCAAAGTTTTGGTGCTAAATAGGAAAAGGATCTACCGCCAGCAGTTGATTTTGATATTCTAGGTATTATTAACTGGCCGGAATTTTGAGATCGCAATAGACATGAAGGACTCTAATTAAGAGCTCGCTCAAGTACAGCGGAGCTAAACCAATTAGTGAATTGTAAGTGATCAGCAATATTTTAAAATGTATATGATGTTTAATAGGGAGCCAATGCAGTGTTGACAGAACCGGGCTAATATGGTCATACTTCCTGGTTCTGGTAAGAACTCGAGCTGCTGCATTTTGGACCAGCTGTAGTTTGTTAATTAAGCGTGCAGGGCAACCACCCATAATAGCATTACAATAATCTAGCCTTGATGTCATGAACGCATGAACACCACTGGACTCTAGAGCAGTGGAGACGTCACGCTTCTCTGTCTGGCAATCCGATGGACGAGTCTGGGTTTGGTGGTTGCCAGGAGAATGGTACTTGCCTGACTGTTTTGTGCCAAGTGTAAAATTTAGTGGAGGGGGGATTAGTGTGTGGGGTTGTTTTTCAGGGGTTGGGCTTGGCCCCCTAGTTACAGAGAAAGAAAGAAAGAAAGAAAGAAAGAAAGAAAGATAGATAGATAGATAGATAGATAGATAGATAGATAGATAGATAGATAGATAGATAGATAGATAGATAGATAGATAGATAGATAGATAGATAGATAGATAGATAGATAGATAGATAGATAGATAGATAGATAGATAGATAGATAGATAGATAGATAGATAGATAGATAGATTAACTGTTTTATAACAGAGTTGCAAAAAGATATTGTACAGTGCTTAGACCTCAAACTAATGACCTAAATGCATTAAAAGCATCTGTATTTTGAGATATGGATTCATTCAAAGTATTTATTTAAGTCCAGATGCAGCAGTGGTTGATATTGTAATGCTGTTATATGTACATCTGTTAAGTTTCCAATCAACTGACTTCCAATAGGCTTACCAGTAATGTCAGAGAGTGTAATCACATTACATGCATCTGTCTTGGGATACTCTCTGTAATCTCTATGTAGACTCATTTCTGAAACCTTGTCTTGACAAAGCCATTTTATTTCATATATTATGTAATGAGCTTCTGTGCCTCAATAAAATAACATGCCATTTTCATGTTTGGTGACTTTGGGCTTTACCCTTGAACCTGACAGCTCCCATTACGATGTTGTTCTATTTTAAAATAACATACAATAATCTTAAAAGTATGATTTGCAACATTTTGGGTAACCCATTCACAGACCTCAAACTAATGATCTGAATGCTTTGAGAATATCTGTATATAGGGATATGTATTTATTCAGAGCATTCATTATAGTCCAGATGCAGCAGTGGCAGTAATGTTGTTCTGTGTACGTCTGTTAAGTTTCCAACTAAATTACTTCCAATTTGCCAACCAGTACTTCCAACCTGACAACTCACATTGCATTGTTGCTCTGTTTTAAAATAAACACAGTCTTAAAAATTAGATTTTCAACATTATGGGAAACCTATCGACTGTTCATTATATTTTATACTCAGTGCTTCAGGAAATGAAACTGCAGCAAGAAAGTAACACTGATATTGTTTTTTAAGCCATATTGCCATCTGCTGGGTTTGAATAGTCACTGCAACAACTAACTCATCAATAAAAGTGTGGATTGATTGACTGATTGATTGATTGATTGATTGATTGATTGATTGATTGATTGATTGATTGATTGATTGATTGATTGATTGATTGATTGATTGATTGATTGATTGATTGATTGATTTTCTTCACTTTTATTTGTATAGCGCTTTATACAATACAGATAGTTTTAAAGCAGCTTTACTGTTATAAATAGAAAAGTAATGATCAATGATGTAAACATAATTCAATTCAAATCAGCTCTAAAAAAACAGTGTCATTTTTTCAGCTGAGGTCAGTTCAGTTCAATAACTGTGTATAAAGTTAATTAATTATGGAATTGACTAACTCCTACTGCCAAACGAACAAACATGGTGTGATTATGTTTGTGTATTTATTTATTGCCATAATTTTAGCCCATGCAGTTTTTAATTTTGTTACACATTTTTGAGTATGGGAATAGGGTTATCAAAGAATAAAACTTCTACACTATTTATTAAAGTCCACATGAAATCAAAATTGACCATATTTACTTTGTTTGCCTAAATTGATCGTTTTGTTGTGAACAATTCATCCATGCATGTAAATCCACACACAAAAAAAAATTTGGCTTCGTAATCTTTAATCAAAATCTGAAAATGCCCCTCCCCTCTGCATTGGAGGACCTTCCCTGATGACGTAGGTTTGAGGACTTGGGTTGGGAAACGCTTAACCACTCCCCTCAAACCATTAGTCTGTTATGAGCAGAGATGGAGAGGAGGAGCGCTAGAGTAAAACCCTGCCCTCTGTTCAATATTCCGTTTCACTGGGAAATACGTCACAACACTGGAGAAAAGTTGTTTGCAACTTCCGGTTCACGCGGACTTTAATCTTATTTAACCATGAACCAAAAAAAAAACTACACATAATTATTTCAAAATTACCTGTATTGGAATTAACTGTTTTTTGCCTAAAAAAAAAACAAAAAAAAAACAAGTAGGTTTCCTATTAAGTAAATAATTAAAATAACTGATTTTACACAAATGTTTAATATATCAATCATGTTTATTTGTCCACTTTCCTTGTATATATGCATTATTATTTTTAAAACGCATTATACATTTTTCTAAACAAACTCTTAACTAAAATAGATGTACTGTAAAGTATATTCTAGTCTGACCATTCACTCCACACATTTCTCACAGACCATGTGAAAATGATCTTTGCAGACAAAGGCAGAAAAGTAGCCTGTAGCCTTTCTCTACTCGTCTACTGCATCTGAAATCACATATACTGTCTGAGGTTCTACATTTGAGAACGTCATGACTTAAAAAGTATGCATGTGTACAGTATGAAAGTATTATCAAGCATGAATGTGTGTAATATGAGCGCAGTCTGAATATACTCCGCTGCCATGTTAGCATTGTCATGCGACTGCGAGCTATAGTTAGTTGTGTTGTTTCCCCTTCCAATCATGACTTGACTCCCATGGCCTATGGATAGTAAAATGTCCATTGTATGTGAACTTGATAATCATGGCAGAAATAGTAGGTCATCCAGGTACTTTTTTTGCCTACTGTTTAATGAATACTGTGAATTTAGACATACTACTTATTTAACATACGGCCTACTGCTTTACAATACTACAGTATACAGTATAGGGCCTACTGCTTTATAGATTTGCATATCCAGACACAGGGTTGGTATCAGAGGCGAATTCTTGGCTCCGAACAAAAAAGTCACAATATCTTTAAAATAATCCATAAAGAAATGTTATTATTGCCAAAAATGTATCCAAAAATACTGTGTTGAGTCAAAATTCCATAGGAAATGAATATGGGTTAATATGACCCCCTTTATACATTCTTGGGGTAGTAATACAAAAATATATTATTTTCCCCTATGACCAAGAAATATGAAAATGAATTGATTAGAGTCAGAAACAAGGTTTTTGAAGAATTTATGGAATATCAAAGAAATAAATGTTTTCATTGAAAAAATATATTTTACAAAAATCATAGCATGCCAGATCAGTTTGACTCCCTTGCATTCTATGGTTAATATATATTTATATTTTTAAATGTATTTATTAATATGTTAATATTATCTGTCAGCATTAGTTAGTTCCCTGTAAACTAACATGAACAAGCAATGAACAGTTATATTATTTTATGAATATTAAAGATTAATAAATACTGTTGGATGTTGTAAAATGTATTGCTCATAATGTCTGCCAATTAACTAATACCTTAGTGTAAAGAGTTTACTCTATCTTATTTTTAATTAGGGTTGCAAAGGGGCGGACAATTTCTGGTAAATTTCCAGAAACTTTCCATGGGAACTTAATCTGGGAAATTTAAGTTGGAAACTTAACAGGAATTTATTGGAAATTTGCAAATTCTCAGTTCATTCCCATTAATTCCTGTTAATTCCCAGATATTCCCATTAATTCCGATGGAAAGTTTTCAGCCTTGAAAATTCCCAACCCTATTTTTAATATAACTAATTTATGTATAATTTATATTTTAAACATTTCATATCTTAGGATGTACAAGTCTAGCATTTATTGTCTATGAATGGTTTGTATTTGTATTTGTATTATTATTATTATTATTATTTAACAATAGGCTATCGTTATTAAAGATCATTCCCTTTAGGTTACTGTGGGAGAAATACAGCAGACTGGAAGGGTGGCAGTGGCCCTCAGCACAAATACTGCAGATGATGTTTTTCCATATATATACATTCTCAACTATTGTATAATTATATAGAATGTATAGATATACAGTATATGGAAAAAAAAATCATCTGCAGTCCAGTGAACAAGATTATGAGTGTTCATAGTGAATTAACAGATTAAAACCTAGCATCATGAAATAAACCTTAGCATCTCTGAAGAATGTAGCAGTACATTCACACGCAACATTTTGGGAGAAATGCACTTTATTGTGTATGTTAATACATATACACTACTATTTAATATGTACCAGTCACATTTTGTTTTTGGGTACAACTGTGTCAAAGAAGGTTGGTAAGGTATCGCGTCACAGAAGCTGTGCTGAGTCAAGAACAATACTTCAGAAAAAGAAAGGAAAGATTAGGCTTAATATCTGATTTAGATTTTTGAAAATGCAGAATAGTGAGCAAAGCAGAAACAATAAAGGCCAATGCTCTGGTAAAAGCAGTCTGAAAACTTTCTCTATACTCTAATTCAAGAGAAAACATTCTCTGAATACTGTATATTACAAAACATATTTCAATTTTTTTAATATAGACAATTTAAAATGCACACGTACAGTAGTGGCCAAAAGGGATGTCCGGCCTTGGAAAATTGATATATTAACCCTTTATTTAAATATTAATATTGATTTATTTAACGATTTTGTAATCATATTAAGTAGTGGTGCTTGGAGTCAATTGTTTTATTTGTGACAAAGCAATTAAACATGCAAAATTGTGCTGACATATATATATATTTTTTTTTTTTGGACAGGCTGTCATACAAAGAAATTGTAATAAATATTCATAACTGATCATGTTGTAGTCAGTGCTTTTTCCAGTGAGCTTTTTTTTTTTTTTTTTGGCAAATAATTTTGTTAGATAAAAAGCTTAACCAAGCTTAGCGTTTTTTATTTTTACTTAAATTTTTGTTCAAAGGTACACCATGTAATTTTTTTAGTTCAAAATGAACAAAATTTAAATAAGTCAATACATCATCAATCCTTCTTCCAAAACATGTTTTTGTCTTAGCCTGATTCACTATGGTAAGCTTATTATAAGTGTTTATATTTTAGACCTGGCGGGATGGTTTTCACGGGAAATTGCATCCATGCGTCACTCGCCCGTGCGTGTCTTGTCATATCCATAAATACAGAAAAGTTGCTCCGGCTACTTTGACGCGCCTATGTTGTAAGAGTGGCATAGGTTATTTGTCATATCAAGTGACAAAGATTGAAATCAACATTGGCTTGGCTTTTCGGAGATGCTGATAACTGAGGGATTTGAAATGTTGAAAAAGCAAAAGATTTTTTTATCTCGTATACGTATTTATAACTCCACAGGTGAGTAAGGTATTTTATTGAACAGATAAATCGCCATATGTAGCTCTCTAACAGCGTTCATTGTAAAGCATTATCTATTGTGAAGGGTCAGTTCATTATAGTTTTTGTAGTGTTGTGCTGGAATTTATTTTCAAGAAAGTACCGTGTCTGTTAATGGGTGTAATGTCTTCAGCAACTCAGCTTGAGATCCTTTCCAACTAAACTGGTTATATCTCTTAAGCCTAGAATAGTGAATGTTTTATGAGCAGTAGGATAACCATATTCATCCACACAGTCACGAGTCGAAGCACAACCAAAACAATGTTCTTCCGTAAAATGCATGCAAATTTTTTTTTAAAAGCTAAAGGGCCAAAACCTACATATTGTACTTTGAAAATAATTTGATCATTTAATCGAACTTGTAGGGTCATAAAAAACAAATATCATTTTTGGCCACAACTGTATAATAAAAAAAAAAAACAACAACATTGCTTTTAGCAGACAACACACATGATCTAGCTCACAAAAGACAAACAACCTTAGGTAGACACCTTTGTGTCAAACATGCACACACATTTATGCACAATTCGCAGCAGTAGAGTTAAAGTAAGACAGTGTGGATGGCAGGTGTGGCACAGATCACCCTTTTTCACTTAACATGTGATGCCCACCATAGTCAGTGGGGCAGTTCCTGAAGCAGCTCTGATGCCAGGTGGCAGATGTGGCACCAAGCCTCCTGAACATGCCGTGACTCAGTACTACGGGCACACACGGCAAAACGCAGAACGAACTTGCCTGCCAGTTGGCATGGAACCAGATGGATCTTTCGTGCACTGTTGATCCTCTTCAACAGAGTTTCATTCAATTCATTGGAGCCCTGCAAGGTTTAATACACAGCTCAGTAAGTAAATGAGAATTTTTTATTTCTATAGCACCTTTCAAGAGCAAAACTACACAAAGTGCTTTACATCCGTATAAAAATAAAATGAAATCAAACTAAGATTAGAGATTAGACATTTAGACAAAAGCAAATTTTAAAAGTGTCCACAGACGTTAAATCCAATGGGAGTGTATTCCACAATTTAGGAGCAACAACCTCAAAGGCACAGTCACCTTTACTCTTTAGTCTAGAGCAAGGGACATCTAATGAAACCTATACAGAGGATCTCAGATTCCAGCTGGAATTATAAGGTTGCAACAACTCTATGCGATGATTTACACTAAAAATGTTACAGTGACAGTAATTTATTAATTTGTGTCAGTAGTGCACATTAATCATACTGAATTATACCGCATTTATCATTATTGCACTTAAAAAGTGACACATAACAACCTATCTATTCAGTCCCACCTGCTTCCCTTTATTTGTGACAAAGAAATGTAAAAAAAACAACTCCATTAAAAGGGTCATCGGATGCCCATTTTCCACAAGTTGGTATGATTCTTTAGGGTCTTCATGTAAAGTTTGTACAGCTCTGTTCACAGCAACCCGTTTCGGTGCATGTCTCCTTAAAGGGGGGGTGAAATGCTATTTCATGCATACTCAGTTTTTTACACTGTTAAAGAGTTGGATTCCCATGCTAAACATGGACAAAGTTTCAAAAATTAAATTGTACGTTTGAAGGAGTATTTCTTTGCCAAAAAATGTCCTTCCGGTTTGTCACAAGTTTCGGAAAGTTTTTTTTCGAGTATGGGTCTGTGTGACGTCAGCTGTGGCGGAATTTCCTTATATGGGTCCTAAGGGCTCTTCTTTGGTAAGATCGCGGGCGCGCGCGCACTCGTAGACCAGAGCAAGAGAGCGAAAGCAGTTCGCCATCAAAGCGCCCTGCCCGGCTTTTGGGAAGTCAATGTCACCAAAGAAGTGTGTTTTTGGTTGCCAGGGCAAGACAACCCTGCACAGATTCCCAAAGAACCCAGCGCTAAGGGACCAGTGGATGGAGTTTGTTTTTCCTGAGCATAAACGGAGTTGTGCAAGACTGTTTGTTTCCTGCATTTCGACGATGATTGTGTTATAAACAAAGCCCAGATCGACGGATTTGCAGATCGTCTAATGCTTAAGGATCGAGCAGTCACAATGATAAAGGTTCGCGGTCGTGGATTTGAACCTGGCGGTGAGTAAAACTGCTTCAAATGTCTCTGTGTGTTATTAGCTCAGCGCGTTAGCACACAGCTTTAGCTTCGCCCACACGGCCCGCCTCCAGCCGCTCGTTTTTTTTTCCGGAAAGACTCAGTACAGCCTATCTTTCTTTTATAAATATAATAAAACTAAAGACTTTTTGGAGATATGAAGGATGCAATACTACTCTATAGGTACTCAAGATTAACAGGAGATTGAGTGAAAATGAGCATTTCACCCCCCCCTTTAAATGATAATGAGCAACTGCTCACCCCACCCCTCTCTTCTGTGGAGCATGTCGACACAAGACACATAAAGTGCTGCTTTGGCTGACAGTATACAAATGGCTGAGGGTGGAAATATGCTAATACGGGACGGTCTGTAATAGTTGTGGGCGGAGCATGAGCAATATGACATCATGGAGCCAAAACAGAACCCTGGGGAACACCACAGGGACAGAGATGCTCTTGATGAGGCATCATTTTGAACTCTGCCTGAAAAACACCTGTCCGATGGGTATGAAGAGAACCATTTGAAGGCCAGAAATACTAACACACTGCCTGACCTCTCAACTAATATACAGTGATCAACAGTCTCAAAAGCAACTTTAACTAAAATTCTAATTCAATAATAATAATAATAATTAATTTAAATTAACAAAAACTTAATTTAAATAACAGTGAAATATATAAATAATATAATATATACGTATGTATATACAATATATTATTTACCTTTGCCTAAATAAAGTGTAAATAATTTAATGCAAGTTTACATCTAAAATGCGAATGAACACATTAGTACGTTTATTCGCAAGAGTCATCAAACAAGTATTATGAAATGTTTTGTGGTAGCAGAGACACTATTTTTTTTTTTTTTTACGTTACTCTTTGTAACAACATAATTTTGTGTCATTTGTGTTGTTATCTTTGCACATCTTCGAAAATTAAAATAATTCATACTGCAATTTTCCATAGTTAACCACCTCCCAGCGTCAATCTATTATAACCACAAGAAGAGATCTTTTGTGTTTCTGTAGAGAGTGTTTTCTCTGACCTTGAGTCTAAAGCAGACAAGGCCCAGCACAACGTCAGCTGAGATCTCAAAGCGTTGATCAGCTCTTACCAAAGACTCAAACTCTTTGGCCAAACCTACATGCTGAGACAAGATGAACAAAGCATTTTAGACATGAGATGCAGCTATTTTTTTGGAAGTAAAAAACAGAAGCTGGATGTGTTTATTATGATGCATTCGCGAGACAGACAGACAGACAGACAGACAGACAGACAGACAGACAGACAGACAGATTGATAGATAGATAGAACAGAAAACAAGATGTAAATACAGATAGCAGAATTTTCATATTTCTTTGGGTGAAATACTCTTTCAAGCATACCAGCAGAGGGCAGTCTGTAGATTAAAATAAACAACCAAAATATGAAAAAGTGAATGATTGTGTCCTGATCATTTGAACAAATTGTCCTATACTAAATTTGACTGTAAAATAAAGTGCTACCGAAATGTTTAAAATGATTGCGTAACACTTGCATAATCATATTTTTAAGGGGTTATTTCATTTTTTTCAAGGGATAAAGTATGTTTACGAGCTGCTTCATGCATGAATTACATTTTTAAAAAGGAATTAAAACAAGCTAATTAAAACTAAATCCGTAAAATGATCTCATGATGGGCTCTGGACCCCTAAATGGTTCTATGTATACGCACCTGACAGAACTCTTTATGGTTCTATATCAAATCTTTTCCTCTGAAAGAGTAACTTTGAGTCAACTAACAAGAACAAATATATATATGTTTAATGATTGGGGTGATTTTTAGAGTTTAAAGTGCATGCACTATATTTCTCAACAAATATAGAATCTGGACCAGACTTCCTATAGTACATGTGCAGAACAGAACACATAATGTCTTTCAAAAACAAAAAGAGTGCACTGATTTGCGTCATTCCAAATCGGCTGTGGAGCCAAATAAGATGTGATTGGCAGGGCTAATTTGATTGACAGCATGGATTAAAGGCAGTTACCTTGCGGATGTAGGCTTGGAGACCTTTGAGTCCGTACATGCGGAACACAAACCACAACTTGAGAGAGCGGAACCTACGTCCCAGTGGAATTTGCCAGTGCTGAAGGGAGATGAGATGAGATATGACATATGAACTGGGCACACATAAATACAAGAAGTACACATGAATCACACAGACACAAACCAGTGCACATACACTTCTACTTATACAAAGGTTTGTACTGCTCTCTTGTCTCATCACCTATACTTAAATACACATTCAAATATTTGTTTTTTTTCTGATATAAGAACTACTGAGACACAAATAAATTATATACCGTAGTTAATTGGCATTTAAATTGGTTCTTAGTGGTTCTTAGATTTGGTTCTCAACTGGTTCTGTTCCTGGACCAACATTTTACATAGTTTAAAAAGTATATTACATTAACAGCAATACAATTAGCAAGCAAATAAAAATTGAAATCATGCATTTAATTCAACCACAGCAGGTTCACTGGGCTAACACATGAACAAACACAAATACCTATAACACCTTATTGTAAAGTGTTACCAATATTTTTTATATTTTAAATATGCATATATGTTTTTCATTTTTGAATGCATAAACCACAGCAGGATTCACTGGGCTAACACATGGAACAAACACTAAGCTATATATATGTTTTTTTTATTTAGCCAGATAACCAGTAAAAAGGTTTTATTTGTCTATCCTAAATATGTATCTTTGTCATTTCAATGCTGTTTCACTCACCAAGTTAATAGGTCACATTTTCACAACTTCTTTACAAGCTAATAATACAGATAATAACCTATAACAGGTTTATAGAGATCATGATCTAAACATGAGCTAAACAAACATGACCCCTAAACCTACCCACCACAGAAAACTCTGCAATTCTGCATTTTTTAAAAACATAATTTAATATGATTTATGAGCTGTTTTCTCATGGGGATATTTTTTTTGTGTGGATATTTTCATCTTTATCCCCATAACGTAGGGTTTACCTGAACCACACACGCACATGCACACATACATTGCATGCAGTATACTTACTCTATAATCAGTGACAAGTCCTATAAATATGAAAAAACAAAACAAAAAAAAAACAATATTTAGTCAAATCACACCAACAGGAAAGCTCAGGTGTAAATATATACACAGCACAACAATGATTCTTTACCGGTAACAAGCAATAACATATTCAAGAATAACACAGTTCTTTTTTCCATCTGGCCAAGCCTGTAGATAATTTAATCAGGAAGTTGTTCATAATAGAAATGGCTTTAAGGTATGTATGCATATGTGCACGTGCGCGTGTGTGTGTGTGTGTGTGTGTGTGTGTATGTGGGTTGAGAGACAGGGCTGCTCTTTTGTTTTGCTGTCAGCACAATTACAATCGTCTGCACAGCTGCACACTGCCTACAGACACATGACCAAAGAAACTGTCTTTGTTTAGCCATGTTTATATGGCCAACAAGCTACAGGCAGCTCATTGGTTGATGGATTTGAGAAAACTACAGAAATAGTAGGAAATCAGATTAATGATATTGAATTAAAGGCAGGGTAGGTAGATTTAAAAAAAAAAAAAAAAAAAACATTCCAAATTTGTTTAAACTGTCTTTATATACCAATATATAATTAAAATGTAAGTACTCCGAAAAAGAGAGTATAAAAATCGAGTGTCTGTAGACCTCTCACGACTGTTGTAAACACAGCTAATTATTTCCATTCACTCCACCCCCTCCCCTCTGAGCTCCTTCCAAAGCCACGCCCCCAAAACACATGAACGCACGACGCCAAACGCTCAGGCTCAGCTGGAAGACGCATTTATTTACCTGAGACGAGTGGAGAGGAAGGAGCGCAGTGCATGCAGTGACATCATGTCAGAATCACATGTAATAAAATACCTAACTTTATCACTATAAATATAAACAAATAAGATTTATTTTAGTACTCACTATCAAGCTAGCATATCGATACTGGTAAAGTTTAAAATATACTTTGGTTTGATTCGGTAACAAGCTATATTTATAGGTAACGAGCTATATTTATAAGGCAAAGCTAAAAACAGGTTGCATTGATACACGTTTTTCCATTAGCCTACCATCGTTACACTGTGATGAAGGTGAATTTCGTGTAAGATTCATAACATATACGGTGTTTTGCATGTAAGAGTTTCCATGATGAAAACATTGTTGACTCTGAAGAGGTCTACACTTCGGAAACAAGTACCGCATCGTCGGTTCGAGGACAGGTCCGGGGTCGAGGGCGAAGCAGAGGAGGTCGTTCAAGAGTGCGGGCAACCAGGGTCCGAGGAAGTAGTTTTTGCCTTGTTTGCCTTCGCTGACTGAATATGCAGGTGCTTTGAATTTTTAATGCTCTTTCTCTGCCATAATTTTACTCTTCGTAGGTTCCGCGCCTCTCTTGCACTCCTCAAATCAAACGGGTGCGCGCGCATTATGGGCATATCTAGCAACAGGGGTGGTAGCCATGGTTGCGAGAGTGAGAGACAGTCGCCCAAACCAATCAATTGTTTCGTCCCAAATGGAAATAATGAGCTGTGTTCATTGCAGATTAAAAGGTCTACAGTCACTCGTTTTTTATACTCTCTTTTTCAGAGCACTTACATTTGAATTATGTATTGGTATATAAAGACAGTTTAAACAAATTTGAAAAAAAGTTTTTTATAAAAATCCTACCTACCCTACCTTTAAATATCAAAATATCAAGAAAGTGGCATCTGCAAACAAATGAAGAATTGTACTTGTATCCGTGGTGTAAAGGGGATTTTTAGTGAATGTTCCCTTTCTAAGTGGAACTCAACACTGCGTCTTGGATTGACGCTATGTGGAACGCCAACAGTGTGACCGGTGTCTGAAGCACGTGTATATACACAACAATTTAATTGGTCAACAACAGTCAATGACGTCACTACCGGAACGCCCACACGTATAAGAGGGCGTCTGAAGTAGACAGCATCAACTCTTTTTGTCTTTAGGAGACACTTATTTGTATGTGCAGGTGAAACAAACACTTCGGATGGAGAGTGTTCTACTCCTCGAGGAAGCTGGATGTGTTTATTATGATGCATTCGCGAGAATGAATGAAAGAGACTGGTAAGAAGCTTTGTTCTTCCTTGATTCTCACTCAAGCGGCAAGGCGGGATCAATCGCGAAGATTGTAGTTGGAGTGTGGGAGGAGTCTGACAGGAAGTCTTTCACCTTTCAGGACTCCTCCTGCTAGCTCTACTTTCATGCCAGTTTCTAATCTCAAAAAAAGAAGAAGAAAAGAAACTAATTCATGTGGAATGTTTAATTCTGAGGGATTAGATGCAGAAAGAGTTGAGGAGGACGTTATTAATAAATCCGCCCCCTCTGCTGTCCCCAAGCTGATAGCAGATGTTGCTGGTACCATCCAAGTTGAGGCAGATGTGTTTTAGTGAGGTCTCCTATAAGCAATATAGGAGAGAGACAGGAAGTTGCTTGTAGCACTTTTGATGAGCGATTCCTGTCAGGCCATAACTGTCCTGCTCCAACTGTCCCGCTCCTTTTAGCAGCTCTTCTTGTTATCAGGCACCTATTGTAAGGTGCTGGGAGTCTTGGGACTTTGGACAGGTTTGAGTATAGAGTAGAACCCTCCCCTACTGTGGGGTTTTAAAGTAGGGTTTTAAAGCAGGGTCCTCCACTCCCTGTTGGAGCCTCAACCAGTACTGTAGAACCTAACAAACATAGGTTAAATTGCTTTTAGGCAGTTGTTATTGTTACCCTGGACAGGTCTGGGCAGTCCTTCTGGGTTGAGTGTAGAGTAAAACCCTCTTGTCCTATTGTCTGGGTTTTAAAGTAGGGTCCTCCATTCCGTGTTGGAGCCTAAACTGATCTCTTAGAACCTGGCAAGTAGAGGTTAATTTGCCTTCTGGCAGCTGCTCTTGTTACCAGGCACTTTTGTCAGGTGCTGGGAGTCTTGGGGTCCTGTACTAGTCCAGTCAGGGTGGGAGTGCTATCCCCTTTACTGGGGTAATAGAGCTGAAGCTCCCCTGTGGCTTCCTAAAGGCTAGAGTTCTATGTAGAGAGGAGGGTGTATAGTTATTCTAAATGAAAATGTGTTTGCTCCCTCTATTGGTAGTAGTAGGCCAGGGTAGCATGTAAAAATGGTCTCCCTGGGCCAGTATTTCTGAATGGCTGTGTCAAGCTAAAGAAGCTGTGATAACTAAATCTTAGAGCTCTGCTCCTGGGCCGCAGATGGCTGGGCCCACAAGGAAGGGAGGAAGGTTGAAAAAGGCTGTGACTTTCCTTGTCACGGGGGCATATGAGCATGGGTAATGGTTGAGGGTAATATTACCACTTGATGGTCTATGAGTCTTAGGATGCGCCCTGTATGATTGACTCCAGCTAAACAAGTGTATGTAGAGTCAATAATGCTATGCCCATTGTGGTCACATGCACAGCTAATGAGGCAGGCATTCCCTCATCATGGCGAAGTGAGTATTTGTCCCCTATAGCGTCGATCCAAAATGCAGTGTTGAGTTCCACTTTGAAAGGGAATGCCTCAGATTACGAATGTAACCAGGGTTCCCTGAGAAGGGGAACAAGACACTGCGTCTCATTGCTATGCCTCATTGCTCCAAGATGCAGTGTCTCATTTCCCTTCTCATCTAGCCATGGTTACATTCGTAACCTGAGACGTTCACATAGGTGTTCTAACTGAGCAACCACAGGTGTAGTTCATCACACTATGAATGTTTCATTAACATTTGACAACTAGAAGCACTGATACCAACTACTTTCAAAGGAAAGTATGTAAAGCCTGCTTGAAAAGTTGCTAATAGGCCTTTATCTCATTTTTTGGTTTCGGAACGTTCGAAATCGCCAAGCAGTGTACTCGCACTTCCGGTGGTTACTTAGTTACACATTAAGATGAAAAGTAGGTCAGTAAACTTAAATAAAATCGCGATATAGACCAGTGTCTGTTTAAATAGGAATCGTGCTCTGTTCTGCGTGTCTCTGTGAATGAATGGCACCGACGCGTTTCATTTACCACACACACACACACACACACACTGAGGCACGAATGACGCTCGCGATTTTTTTCAGCCTTTCTTATTAACATTAATGCACTTCATCAACACAGCCGCTCTGAGAGTCACTTCAGCAGGATTTTTTAGCTTCATTTGAGAGAAACTATCATCATAAAACACAGAGAGAAGGTCTACACGGCAACCCGTCAAAATAAAAGTTTGGTTAACCTTTGAAGAAATTTTTGCTTAAATCATTACATTTTAAACAAATGGTTATAACAATTTAATTAAACCATTCAAATGGAATCAAGAAAACAAAAAAAAAATGAAACTTTTGGGAGATGCGAGAGTGAAGTAGTCCAGTGATAATTAAAGGAGAACTTGGTAGCTTTTTTAACTTAATAAAACTGTCTAGAAATCATTTGGATGGTTAAACAACCTGTTCTGGTGATATTGGTGACTTTCCCCGCTCCCCCCAGCGTTCCCAGGCGGAAAACCAACCTTGCAACTTGTTCACTACCGTCCCGGCAAGATAGAAATTGGAAGTCTCGTGAGAAGCGAAAGCGAGAACGAGAACGAGCGCGAAACACAAATTGCTTTACGGCAATTCGACATAAACACACACGCATTTATGATGTATTACCAGATTACCCACCTCAGTAGACATAGCTCCACGCGATACAGTTGGCTTGCTCCGATCAAAACAAACGCACATGAGCAGCGGTAGAGAGGGGGAGGAGGCTGCCGCAAGTGAGTTTTTTACGACTGTGTTGTGAAATATACGCCCCACCACAGCTGTAGGGGGAGCTCGTGGGGAAAACATGCGACAACAAAAGGGAAAATCAGCGAAGAAGTGACTAGAGTTCGCTAGAGTTGCCGAGTTCTCCTTTAACATGAAGCCATGGTGAATGCAATAACCGGAAGACGCTGTACACTGCTTCGCGGCTACTTCCGGCGTTCTATTGTGTTGTGATAAAGGCCTATTATCACTAGACACAATGTGCTAATTAGCAATAGCAAGCATCTGTTTGCTTCTTTATTCTCTGTGTTCACATACTGTTTTTAATATAGCTGAATTCATAATAGAGCTGTTTTTATTTATATATTTTTCTGTTTCTGTCGTCAGACAACAGAACAAGTATGAAATAGTCACTGAAATGAAATCAATCTTGACAGTTTTTTATGGAATTCTGCAGTATTTAATATAAGCAGTGTTGGGGGACATTATAAAGTAATGCATTACAATATTGTGTTACTCCCTAAAAATAACTAATTACATTATTTTGTTACTTTTTATGGAAAGTAATGTTACGTTACTTTTGTGTTACTTTTTCTCATCTGGGCTTGCTTGTTTGTTTTTAAACAACAAACAAAACAAAAAAAGTATTTTTCAAAGGCCCTTTCAAACCAAAAGTGAAAAGAATAAGCCTCAGACTGAAGGAAATGCATATTCACTCCTGTACAGTAGAGGGCACAGCTCAGACAAACCTTTCAGCTGTGCTGTCATTCTGGATTGGAGAAGAATTGGATGCAGGAGAAGAAAGTTCAACACTCTTACTTTAGCAATAAAACCAAAACCAAAAAAATGAAACCGAAATGTAATGTTTATCTAAAGTAATCTTTGCTTATTCGTATGGTTGATAAATTCAATAAATAGGAAAACAAAGTAACTTATTACTTATTTGAAAAAGTAACAGATATTTTGTTGTAAATTTTAAAATAATGCGTTAGTTATTTGAAAAAGTAACAGATATTTAGTTACTTGAAAAAAGCAATTTGATTATGTAACTCATGTTACTTGTAATGTGTACAACACTGAATATAACTGATTATTATTATTATTATTATTATTATTATTATTATTTATTCATGTGCCCTCGTAATCTTTACTCAAAATAACAATCGTAATTTGTTTCATACCGACTTTAAGACTCTTAACAAGTAATCAGTTCCAAGACATTTGATATTACATTTATTTAAATATAATATAGTATTTAAATTTTTTTAAACTTAATTTTTCATTTGTTAAATGTTTTTGATTGAAAAAAAAAATGTGCCAGTGCTATTTGTCTTCAAAATAAAAGATGTTATATTAATATTATTATAATTAATTATAATATTTGGATGTCTAATGCATTTTTAAGTGTATCTTAAGCATCCAAAATAAATAAATAATTCAGTCAGTATATTTGATAACATACAGTATGGGAAATACTATATTTTGCCAAACACACATGTATAACATATGCAAAAACACACTAAATCTACTTGAGGTCAGTGTAGGAGGTTAGAAAGCTCTTGTTTACCAGCACACAGAGAGGCTTAAAGAATACAACAGAGCACTAAGGGGAATAATCTGATCGAGCCTTCAGTGTGATGTAAAGTGGATGTCTCACTAATGAGGATCACGGTCATCCTCTTTACACCTCATGCTAATGCACTTCAATCTTTTATTAGTGTTATTGTACTTATTATTTACAATAACGACTGATAGTTTCCAGTGCTAAACTAACCACCAATCGAAATTTGTAAGATTGTGTCAGCAACTGAAATGTTATGGTATATGGTGCAACGTGATGTAGTGATGCCACTGATTAATTACCTGACTCTTGGTGATCATGCTTTAGATAAAGCGGCTCCATTTTAAATGCTCCAATAAGGTCTGATCTTTTCTTCACCCTGCACAGAGACATTCACATTCATCACTCACAGAGTGGAAGAGACAACAGTCAGTTATACTGTACATCACTGTGTGTACATTATATATCATTATTATTTAAATGTTCAATAATGGCTAATTAATATCTTATTTGGTATTATATTATGGATCCTGATGTGACAAAGAGTAAGCTTACTGGATGTATGCAAATGCTTTATCTGCATTTTTTTTAACAAAGTTAGAAGATACATAAAATAGATACAGGCACTGAAAAACAAGCTATATTATACACAGTGTGTCTAGTATGTGGGAGTCTGTTTTAAGTGTTGTTGTTTATTTCAATATTAAGAATAAGTGTTTTGCCATGTAATTTTATTCTAGTGTGGCTTAAAAGTATCTACAGTATAACAGTTTGGCTCAGACCAAATGAAGCCCCAGGGAGCCCAGAATGACTCAATCTTTCACTGAACAAACAAATAGGAAGTGAGGTATAAAGAGATGATATAACCTCATAGTTGAATCAAGACTGTGCCGATCAAGTTCTGTTAAAGAGCCTACTGGTATAGGAGGGGATCATGCATTGAAATACAATCATATTTTTCTCAACAAAGTAACTTCTTGTTGTATATCTATGTGAGAATCTTTCTTTCTATTTGCAGTACAGTACATACAGTACTACACTAATGGTCATTTGCTAAGAAAAGTCCAGTTAGCTTTTAGAAAAGGTCTTGCAACATTTGTTTTAAGGTTCAAGGTTTAAGGTTCCCTTTATTGCTATTCAGCACTTTTACACTCAAGTGAGAAGAACAAACAGTTTGACAAAGAGGCAGGGATTCAAGATTTGTTTCCAAAGTGAAGAATTTCCTACATTTTTAACATGTGCATGGCTTAAGTGTCAAAATATTTTTTGGGGCCACTGTGCACTACCATTTCTGAATTTTTGAATTGAACCAGTTTTGGGTTTTTAAGTTTTGGGGTTGGTAAAAAAAAAGAAAAAAAAAAAAAGAAAAGTTTCTTATGCTCACCAATGCTGCATTTATTTGATCAACAATGAAACAGTAATATTGTGAAATATTATTACAATAACTGTTTTCTATTTTAATATATATATTAAAATTATTCCAGTGATGGCAAAGATGAATTTTCTGCAGCCATTACTCCAGTCTTCCGTGTCACACGATCCTTCAGGAATCAGTCTAAAATGCTGATATTGAGTTTAGGAATTACTATAATTATTTTCAATGTTGAAAATGTTTTCGTGGAAGCCAGGATTCTCAAGATTATTTGATGAATAAAATGTTGAAAAGAACAGATTTTCTTTAAAATACTAATCTCTTGTACCACTATAAATGTCTTTACTGTCACTTTTGATCAAATTAATGCATCCTTGCTGAATAAAAGTATTAATTTCATTCAAATAAATAAACAAAATCTCACTGCCCCCAATCCTTTGAATGGTAGTGTATATCAAGGTAAATTTGTGTCTTTACTTTGTGTCTGTTTGCCTGGTGCTGATATAAATGGCAGCTGGAACTGTTTCCTCTGTTGACTGACAAAGCTGACCCATAGTGATACAGTAGATTGGGTCAGAAGATAAATTAAATAAGCTTTTTGACACTTACCACAATGTTGAGCAATCAAAGTTGACCAGGAGCCATTTATGAGGATTGAAATTGAAAGAGTCTGCAAACTAAAAGAGAAACAAATTTAGATTTTTTTTAACACTTATTCTTCTTGAGACAAGGAGCCATTGATAAAATTAATAAGATTTTCATTTTGAAATAAACCAGGGATGATCATTAGAATGTTATTAGCAATAATGTCAATAATTATTCAAATATTAAATGGGGTAATTTCAATGTCAGTTTTCATCCCGAAGATCCTCTTTCAATATTTCACTCAGTTCATCAGACAGGCTTCTGCATATCAGATAACACGTGTTATGGTCCCCATGTCTTGTTTGGACTTGATTGGTTTCCCGATTGTTCCTATAATGAAGCAGAATCTGAAGAGATTCAGGGGTTTTATTAAACAAGCAAATATAATCGAGAAACCAGGCAACACAAGAAACACAGAACCAAAAAGCAGGGACACGCACCATCTACAACTACTGCAAACATCGACTGACAAGGAAAAAGGGAAACACAAGGGCTGTGGCCGAAACCGCCCCCTAATAGGTAAGGGTAAATTGTGCTTATGTCATAACATGGCTGTTGTTGGGGGAAATTGTAGATATATTGGTCAACACTTATTATTCACAGATGTCTTCATTAAAATTAATTTAATGAATATAATTTAATATAATTAAATTAATATAATTTAATATAGCCAAATGTTTTACCATAATAATAGTAGATTAGATTATATACCTGTTAGATTATAGCCACTTCTCCAGACACCACTACAATAATGGGCCTAGCCCAAACCATGAAAAACATCCCAAGACCATTCTCCCACCTTCAACATTGGTCCATATAATTTTGCCTACAGTATATAGTGTAGCGAGGTAGTCTTCAGAATTTTTTATAATTTTATAAAAAAAAATTAGGGGACCCCCCCCCCCAAGAGTCCTAAGTCATTTCGAACCCTGGAAAAAACTATGTGTGAAAACATGGATGGATATTGCTCCTAAACATAGGTGAATACCTTTGAATAATTGAATTCCTTGATGCTCAGTTTTGGAGCCTTTTTTATCCCAATACTCAAGAATCTGTGTTAAAATAAAGACTGTAATTTTGAAATATGAAAATAAAATTAAAGATGAGTCATCTGTCACCTACCTGTTGACTTGGTCTGATATGAACTATTGACTCTGATGCAATGCGTCAAAGGCACAATCAACTGCAGCATCTGCCCAATGAGCATTCGAACAGAGTCACTATCTCAAAGTCTAATATTTTTTTTCACTCTCCCCTTTCCAATATCCTTTCTATCTGTTGCAATAAAGAATGCAGACACTGTCATGATGGTCTGATTGTTGCCATGCTGAGTCCTACCTCTCTTTCCTTCCCTGGCAACCGACTTGCAAACAGGAAACAGCAGCCTGCTGTCATTCCGGTCAATAATAAAAACCATCGTCTGAGCAGGGGAGCGCTGTCTTCACTATTGTTTGAACTTGTGATGCTAATAAACAGTGATATTTCTTTAGCGGGGGGAAAAGGAACTTATCTAAAGGTCTTTCTTTGCCTCAGGAAATTACTTTACCCTTATCATTGCGACACCCAGCTGGGTGCCACGTCAACTCAAAGGACGATCAGGGATCTCTAATTTCCCGCCCATTCCACAAGACATCGCTCATGCCAGCTCGCATCAATTGTGACATTTAAATATTCTCAATCGCACACACACACACACGACTCCTTCCTCCACACGCAGTTCCCAAAGTAACAGGATCAATAGTTGAGCCCAGCACAGGTTGCTCTTCTGTTATCACTCACACCTTTCAAGGCTTTAAGAGCAGCCTGTGTGAAGTGTGCTTAAGAACACAACGTGTGATTTGAATGTTATCTCACCTCTACGCCATTCAGGAGGGGTCTGAACTCTGGACAGATAAATGCACTCCCAGCATATGCGGCATCAATGTGCATCCAGATTTTCTCTGCATTACCTGACATAGAAATATTGACAATGTTTCTATCAAAATATTCAGCAAAATATTGATTTTATTGCAACCACAAATAAGCTACAACAGAAAATAACAATGGTATTTGGTCTTACAAATAGGGCCGAGCTCAGTGATGCAGTCGAAAGCACAGGATGGAGTTGTTCCCAATGTCGCACAAAACTACGAGAAAAATCCAGAAAATCAAATGGATGGATTATTATGTATTGATTTTAATATTTTATGTACTACTCAAACAAATAAGTAAACAACCTACAATGTTCAATGACAAATTCATTCGATCACTGCTTGATCACAAAAGATTTGTTCCTGCTTATTTTGTCAGTCTTCTAACACAGATCTGCTGGCTGAGCCTGGGGCTAATTTGACTAATGTGATTCAGAAAACAGGCTCTCCAAACAGCATTAGCCATCATGCAGACGGTGGGGGACAGGTTCAGAGAAAGAGCAGAGACAAATGTCCAATTTGTTCTCATTTCATGCTCTCTAACAGTCTGAGTGGCTGCTATCTTTCTACCATGATGTTTGACTGATTCTATAATTTTGTACTGTTCATTTTATACAGTATAGTGGATGGAAGTTATAATACTAATACTACTACTATACTACTATATATGTACAGTCAAACCAAAATTTATTCAGACACCTTCAACATTTCTCACATTATCACAGTTTATTTGATATAGTTTAGAGAAAATGGTAATAAAACATGACAAGAACTCAGTTATCAAATCAAATGATATTTCACTGGTTTTGGCCATCCTTTTGTTAGCCTGTCTCACAAATGAATTAAATTTAACAGATGACAGCTAACAGCTAATGTAAGTATACAATTAGATAATACCAAGTTAGGTCAACCAATTACCAAGACATACTTAATTTTGTTCAGTCTGTGATGTAAAAAATTTGCATTAGCAATTAAAGAAAAAACACTTAAGCAAAACATGGTCAGGTCAAAGTGTCTAAATAATTTTTGGTCCTGAATTTTTTATAAGTTTTACAGTTTGACTTCACTGTATGAAGAATTTTTGGGTATAATGTCACAGTTTACTTTATTTTGCATAAATTAACTATAGTGTCCTGCACCCACTATTAAAGGACAAGTTCGGTATTTTACACTTAAAGCCCTGTTTACAGATCGTTTCTGATGAAATAGAACGGTTAAGATTAAAATTTGGACACATGCTGCTGTCCCGAGAATTTTAGGTTTCTTTCGACTTTCAACTTTCGTTTACAAAGAGATGAAACTCACCGAGTGTGGTCAGGGATGTTCACTGATATGCTCATACAAAAATCGCTGCAAAATATGCTTTCCAACAAGTGTTTTACCATTCGTTGTAAAACTGTGGATCTATTTTTCCAAACGTCTCACACCCGTAGATTCTTCCGTTGAGAGCTTGAATTGGAGCCCAGTTGGTGGCGATAATGCAGCTTTGCCAATTGCAAGCAAACCACTGGCATTTCATTGAATACACAGAAGAAGCAGAAGAAGAAGCGGCGGAGTAATACCGTACCTCACACAGCACATTCAATACAAGTCAATGGAGTTGGACAAAAACTACGATAAAACCTGTTGGAAAGCATCTTTTGCAGCGATTTTTGTGTGAGCATATCAGTGAACACCCCTGACCACTCGGTGAGTTTCATCTCTTTGTAAACGAAAGTTTAATGCGTTTTAGGAAGGATATGTTCGAGTGCACCTATGCAGCCATTCTGTAGGTGGGGGGGGGGGGGGGAGCGAAATAAACCTAAAATTCTCGGGACAGCAGCATGTGTCCAAATTTTATTCTTAACCGTTCTATTTCATCAGAAACGATCAGTAAACAGGGCTTTAAGTGTAAAATACCGTACTTGTCCTGTAAAAAAAATAAAACTCCAAAGAAAACTCCAAAAGCAACGAAATTGTCAGACATGTAGATTTATATCTGGTGTCTGAAATTTTTTGGTTTGACTGTATATGATGAGCATGATTTCACCAAGGACAACATGTTCCTTGATCCATGTCTTTGTTGATCCTGGAACAACATTCCAATCAACCAATCATACTTGAGGGTAAAGGATACAATTGATCTCAAGTTAAGGCTTACAACCAGGGTTAGGTGCTTCAACATCAGTATTATTCACCTATTATTATTTTAGGGATAGGTTATAATAATTATGTTATAGAAGTAATACTACTATTTTGCTTTATTTATTGTTTTTCACTAGTGATGTGTTGTTTAAATGAAGCATGTGGTGATAAGATACATACAAAAAATGGAATGAGTCCTGTGGCTCTGTCCTCCTCTATGACTCTCCGCAGTGCATCTCCATGCACAGAAAACTTATTGTCAGAGAGAATTTTCTTCATCCTCACCCCACCTATCAACCCTGCCCTCTCCACCGATGAGTGCGCCTGAAATATGAACAAAACACTGCAATGTTATTTCTGAATTAATGATTGTTTTAAAAACATGACCATTACTGTCATGGCCAAATATTCATAGTTTCCAATTAGATTTTTACAGACACATAAATACTGTAAGCACATTCATAAACAAGTGGCACTTCACTGTTATCCTGATACCCTTTTGCATTGTTTGACAGTTCCATTCAATGAGAATTCTTGCTAATCATCCCTACTCACCCCTACTAACAGATTCTCGCCCTTACTTACAGGAGAACACGACACCATGGTCATAGTGCCTGTTGAATGATGTGTATTATATTGCAGACCATTAGTTTAAGTACTGTAGGTTAAATACACCCTTGCATTATTTTTTCATCTGGGCTTGTTGTCTCACCTGATCAGATGAGTAGGCGACTAGTTTGGATGTAATATCTGCCTCAGATTGGTCAGGATGGTCAGCCTGGATCAGTTTGACGATTTTGGAACGAGCAGCAAGAAGAGCCATGAGAGTGGCTTCACTGGCAGTGCCCTGTATGAACAAACAGCATATTTATTTATTCATTTGAACATGTCTACACAAGTACACCAAATGTTGCTATCTATATTGAGCCGTTTTCAGAATTGATAGGCATGTCCAATATTATTTGAGACATAATTTCTCTCATCTTGAATATTTAATTGAGCAAAACAACCTCAATCAATATGCCCTGGTGATGCAGCGGTGATGAATTTTCATCAGCTCTCAAGCTCTGTTTTGTATGTTCTCAATGAGTGAATGAGAAGACTTCCACTCGAAACCCCTCAATACAGATCACCTCAGCTCATTGTGAGTCATGAGCTGTCTTTGATTTCCCTTTGTTAGCCTGATAGCTCTGACCCACATCCTGATCACTAAAGATTCAGTTTACTGGAAAACTATTGCCACATTTGTTTGGCAACACAAGTATGAAACCAATTTCAAATTTGGAGTGAAAATGTCAGTGACTGTAGTTCTGTCTAGACAACTCTCAGAGTGATTGGCATGGTAATGGGTATGACGATGTTGTATGTTTGGTCTTGGCGGAATAGATCTGCTACGCTGCTGCTGCTGCTATTATTGCTGCTGCTGCGGCAGAGCAAGTACGGGACTTACTACTGCCAATACATATAAACGACACGCTGCTGTGAGCAAGTAAGACATGCTGCTGCTGTACAATATTGCGTACATGAATTACACCCCAACAGAGCAGGTGACATTGACAATACAATACAAGCCAAGTTTACTGTACGTCACAAAATACCCCACCCCCAGCAGATCAACCGCCAAAACATATGTACTGATGCTTCTCCGAAGAGCCATAGTAACGTGTTTATGCTATCTATGTGTGCCTGGCCCTTTAGTTTTGAGTATGAGAAATGGAAAACAATACACAGTTCCATATTAGAATTTATAAGGTTTACAGCAGAGAATGAAATGTTTGAGTTTATCAGTTCTATGCGGATTTCAAGGTTATTGATCAAGCACATCTTCATTCCCAGGACTAAAGGTGAGAAGTGGACGTGGTATTTTGGTCGTTAGGACGTACCTGCACATGTACCACAAAGTTATGTTGCTGGAACGTTATTTGGCAGGTCGCACCGACTAATATGGTCCTTTGATGTTATGTCCTCGCAACATGCCAGTTTGGTCATTGAGACGTAATCGTTACGTTCTTGCGACATACCACTATAACATCGCCATGACGATTATGGGAATCACAAAGTTATGTCGCTGGAACGTTATGTGATACGTCGCTACGACGAATATGGTCCGGTCCGGTTACGTCTTCACAACGTAACTGTGTTAGCTGGGTAGTCGCTAGGTCGTGCAAACTGCTCGCTTATCTAAGCCCATGCTATCTCAGAGAATGCCGCTACATCAGTGAGCTGTGCAAGCTGCAATGAGTCTCCTATTTACACTCTTGCACTTCTCCTATTTACACTCAGTCCTGGCATTATCCAGCGCGCACACACACACATACCTGGTGGAGCGTTTACCAAAATGATACAGCATCGCTGTGGTGCTCTGCTTTCGTTTGAGAAATACATGAAAACTGCCTTGCACGCTCTAGGAAAGTTGAAATGACAATTATCATTCTACGTGTGACCAGTTAGTCTAAATGAAAGGTTTCCAACATTAGCATACATCACTGTCCGTCCTGTAGTTATGAAATAGTATATGCCCAAATATAATTCTGCCGAAAATGCAGCTGCTCGCATACTTCGTATGTAAATAAGGTGAATGCATTGTTTGTATTTTAAAAATGAGAAACTGTAGAAAGCGCGGTCGGAAGAGTGCAGAGGCGGCTCTGCGTGAGCGGTATTTATGACAGTTACGTTAAATACAAGTACTCCACAGCGACTCTAGGGGTCGCTGTTTGAGAAAAACGGAAACTGCATAGTGTGCCTGTAAAGAGTTCAGAAAAGCTTTTCTCTGTATCCTTACATAGCCTGCTTGCTTCTGCATAAATGTAAAATGCACATTCTCTAGCAGCTAATGCTAGTGATTCACTCTAGCATTAATTTAGGACTACTGACATGACACTTGATTTAGACCTTGTGAATGGTTAGTTCATAAGGAATTGATTAAGCAGACTAGGCAAAACAGTGATAGAATAAAAACCATAGACTAAACCAAAAAAACAAAAACCCGTAGGTTTCTGAAGAGCGTTTTTGAAGCCTAAAGTGGGTGAAGCCGGCCGTTGGCATCTTGGAGCTGAGGTGCCAGGTTGCTGAAACCACGCCCGCCTAGCTGTTTAGCTCGACGTGATTGAGTTACCTCAAGCTTAGGAGCTAATGCTATATGCTACTGGCTTCGTGCTAAAGTGACAGCTGACTCGAAGAAGTAAAGCCAATAGTTAAAGTTCATGTTTTTGCCCTTCGAAATACTATAATAGGTAAAAGACATAGCTAAATTGAGACTCGTGATGCATTATTATTCTGCTAGTTAAAAATGTATTATCATGCAGTAACTTACAATATTGCTCTGAGCGTGTACGTGTGCATGTGTGTGACACTGATTCATGTGCATACATATCAGTCAGCACGGCATCGCACATCAAGTTCGTAGAGAGCTTTATTCAATCCATTTTAAATTCTGATTTTGGCCGACCTCTCAAATCGGTCGAACCAAAGATATTACCTAAGAAGTTCAAGTAAATGCAATAGAAATACATGCACATTCAAGGATGTGCATATATTGCATGGATGGAGAAAGCACTGACACCTGCAGGATTTCATCTGACGGTACTTTTTATTTAACACTTGAAAGTTAAATAAGCATATATATATATTCTATCTGTTCAGTGAGAGTACCGCAGAACAAGTGTAGCCTCTATATCTATAGACGTTTATAAATCTGAAAACTCCAAAAGCAACGAAATTGTCAGACATCCATGAGTGCATGTTCACAGAGGAAAACAACTGAAAAACAGTGCTGGTTGTTCCCTTGATAATTGACAACAACAGAATCCAACGGGGTGGGCTAAGGTATAATGTGTGTATTAAATTGTATGAAAAAAGCACAAACACAGCAGAGATGGCAAGTTCAGCAGCTGGAATTAGCTGTGGTTACATGACAGCTAACAGACACAGACAGAAGACAAACGGCTAGTAGTGACAGCAGCGGCAATCCACCTGTCACTCAAGTGACCACGCCCTTAATTATGCAGAACTGGGTTGCGGGTTCTGTCACGATTGCCTGTGTCTCTGTGTTCAAGGCCTTTTATTTTTATGTTCTTTTGTCTTTATGTTTCTGGTTTCAGGTCCTGTGGTTTAGTTCCGGTTTCCATTGTCATCTTGTTTGTTTCCATAGTTACCTTTGTTAGCATGTTAACTAATGACTTACACCTGTCCTTCATTTAGCCCCTTGTCTTCTTGTGTATTTAAACCTTCAGACTTTGTCTGTTCTTTGTCTTTTGTTAACGTTTCAGGCTGATATGTATCTCTGTTTGGTTCCTAGAGTTCATTTAATGCTATTTCATCGTTCATCTGCGTCAAGCCTCATTGTTGTGGATAATCAAGGCAAGCCAGCGCTCAACAATTATGAAGGTCTCATTGATTTTTGATTATTTACATTACAATCTAACATAATTTCATCTTTTTGACCATATAAATATCAGCAACTGCACCAAATTGCATATTTTTTGCTCAGTGTGGGCCTCTAATAAAAATTAGGTGTTTTTGCTCCATATTCTCTTCTATCACATTATATGAGCCATAAAAGCCTAATATATCAAATATGACACTCAACAAAAACATTTTTTTTTTGATTGTTTTGAGCAACTGTTCAGTTTTAAAAAAAAATACTAATAATATTCTGACTTATTTCATATGTCAGGCTTTACAGTGTTAAGACTTACAAATGAATATTGTGATGAGAATGAATGCACTCCAACACTTGCAATGTCAAACGCTACATGCTCAGTTTTACTTGCATAATTTACTTCTTGCACCTGTTCTCCTCCCCTCTCTACTATGCCCACCTTTGCTGAAAGGCATTGCTTACAAAACCCACAAACTTCCTCATTAGTGTGTGCTATCAGTGAAAATAATGCCTGTTGCCATAGTGAGCTCTCTGAAAAGCCCAGAGACAAAACCATCCAGGAGAAGGACACACACACTCCAAAGCGGCCCTAATGACAGAGCATCAAACCGACTGTCATCAGTGTGCTTTCCATACACTGTGCTTCCTGTGTTTCTCTCTAAATGGTCACAGCTGCTCAACTGCTGCATCAATAGTGATGAAATGAACATGGACTGCTCTCAACGCACGCCTCTCCTCTCATGTGTAGCTGACGTCTTAAAAGGCAATTTCTACTGGACGTAACAATTGTCAGGGCCTAGGGAAGAAATCAATGACAAACAAATTGCTGTCATTGAAATATATTTGATATTTGTTGTTGTTCAAAAGAAATTACCCGTAAACATGGATTGAGCATGTGGAATTTAAGTGGTTTGAAACATCCCGTTTTTGACACCTGACGCAAGATCCTGTTGCCAATTCAGATATTTTTAAAACAAATTTTCGATATTTCAGTGTGTGTTGTTGGTTTCAAAACACCTTTTGATTATATAAATCAACCTTTTCAGACCTACAGATGCTTAAAAGTCAATATATATATAAATATCATCAATTTAAAATTATATACAGTTTATATAAATTATCTTCTCCAATAACCTTCATACCCCTGGTTGAAACCCCTGTATAAGTGATGCCATTCAAATAAACTTACAGTACTAGCAACCAAAATCTTTTCTTAATTATCTCACCTGGATGACCCCTCCCCCTTTGCCCTCTGTACCAGCAAGAAAATCTTCTGGTAGCTTCAGCATCTTTCCCAGCCAGTCCAGCATCACTGTCTCCAGCTCCGTACAGGCAGGACTCGCTGCCTACAAAACAAAAAATCCTGCATCAGCCTACAAGAACAGACAGGTGGCTATGGATGAATGGATGGACTGATGGACGGATGTACGGATGGATGGACGGACGGACGGATGGATGGATATACAGATGCTAACGGGATGATGGATGGATGGATGGATGGATGGATGGATGGATGGACGGACAGACGGACGGACGGATGGATGGATGGATATACAGATGGCTAACTGGATGGATGGCTGGATGGATGGATGTACAGATGGCTAACTGGATGATGGATATACAGATGGCTAACTGAATGGATGGATGGATGGATATACAGATGGCTAACTGGATGGATGGCTGGATGGATGGATGTACAGATGGCTAACTGGATGATGGATATACAGATGGCTAACTGAATGGATGGATGGATATACAGATGGCTAACTGGATTGATGGATGGATGGATGGATAGATATACAGATGGCTAACTGGATGGATGGATGATGGATGGATGGATGGATGGATATACAGATGGCTAAGTGGATGGATGGATATACAGATGGGTAACTGGATGGATGGATGGATGGATGGATGGATATACAGATGGCTAACTGGATGGATGGATGGATGGATGGATGGATATGCAGATGGCTAACTGGATGGATGGATGGACATACAGATGGCTAACTGGATGATGGATGGATGGATGGATGGATGGATGGATGGATGGATGGATGGATATACAGATGGCTAACTGGATGGATGGATGGATGGATGATATACAGATGGCTAACTGGATGATGGATGGATATACAGATGGCTAACTGGATGATGGATGGATGGATGGATGGAAATACAGATGGCTAACTGGATGGATGGATGGATGGATGGATGGATGGATGGATGGATGGATGGATGGATGGATATACAGATGGCTAACTGGGTGGATGGATGGATGGATGGGCGGACGGACTGATAGACAGGTTTAGGTTCCTAAATTGATGATAGAAAAATGACTGGATGGATGGATGGACACAGACTGACAGAGAGCAAACTTGATGGATAGATGAATAGAGAGAAAAACATACCCAAGAGAATCCAATGCAGCCTATGGCTCCACATAGCATGTCTGCCAGCATTGCCGGAAAAGAGTGGGCAGTAGGGAAGTATGCATAGAAGTACGGGCTGTGCCAGTGAGTCACCTGAAATAGTGTAGTAAACATGTAGAAACAGTTGTTTAAAATTTATATTCAATGTTCATAAAAAAAAACTTCTAATAGATTATTTTTACAACCTCTGTATTTCCTTCTGTAATTCAACATTTTATCAAGCTAAAGAATAAGGGAACTGTATTCTGTCAGATTTAGTGTGGTTGCTCTGTTGTTGTTCACCTTTACTATTTTGAATATGGATTATGACTTCAGAAATAGTGACATTTGGGTTTTTCTCTCAGAAAGTTAAAGGTTAGATGAAATTATGAAGGCTAGATGAAATTATTCCATGTGTTTAGCAGAGGAGAGAGCTTGAGGCACTGTGCGTCTGTCTCTCTCTTGCAGGATTTTCCTATTGTGAGTCATTCATTAGCTCCAGCACACACTTTTAAACAAGCATTAAAACAGGACTTCTGAAAGGGAAAATTGGTCTAAGTGGACACATTGGGAAGGTTAACACCTTTAACTGAATTAAAATGTTAGTTTTTTCCCTCTGAGCTATGAAATTAAGGTGTGGGGGAGGCTTTTCTCTGACCCCAGGTCAGAGTTTAATGATTCATTTCCTTACTATCAGATTACCAGCCACAAAAAAGGTGGACTTTGAGTATGTCTAAGGAAGGAAAACTTTGAGGGTCTCTCAATATGGCCACTGGCCCATAAAACAAAATACAGTGTATCTTTATCTGTACAAGACGAATCACACAGATGTTACATCATCGGCATAGTGAATAACATACTGTAACTCTATCATCCTATCTGTTTAATACTTGGTAGACTATCAGTTTAAATGGTGGACATAATGTCAGTAAGTGAAATATACACAACTTCAGATAAAAGATGGCAAAGGTTTATTCCAATCTCCTGGTTCTAAATTGGTAAAAAAAAAAAAAAAAAAAAAAATTAAATAAGCTCTGTGTCTATAACTAGAATGTTTAGACAAATGTTGTTGTTTTTTTTGTTTGTTTTTTCTAGCAACAACTATTTCTTTTATTTTATTTTTGTGAATTTTGATTTCTAAAATAAAATTTCAATGATTATATTTTTGCTATAGTTGTTGACTAAGCATATGCACACAAAACAACATAACATACATTCAGGAAATGGCATACTGTATACTGTATAATAAATGTAGAGCTGAAATTATCCTTTTGCATAGTTTTTACAAACGTTTGATCAATTAAATGCTTACACTTTATTTTAAGGTGCCCTTGTTACTGTGTAGCAATACATTTAAGTACTAAGTAATATTAACTAACAGTGGGTACTTACTATATAATTAGGGTTAGGTTAGTTGCATGTAATTATTTACATTTATTACAACAGTAAGTACATGTAGCATAACAAGGACACTAAAATTAAGTGTTACCAATTAAATTTAAATGACTGATTATTTACAATGAAAAAAATAATGATTTGATTTTTGTGTTATATATTTCATAAATTTTGTTTCATAGTTTTTTCCTTTAACAAATTTTCTGTTAAATAGATACTAATAGTATTAATAGAAAACACATTTTAAATACAGATATTTTACATATTCACTTTAGAGATTTTATATTTTATAAGAATGTATTTTTCTCTAATCAGTGTCTATAAACAGTAGTTGCCTCTGCTATTGGGGTGCTTTTGTCACAAACGTTAACATGTTCAGTAAGTTGTACATTTGGTGGAAATGATCAATAGCTTATTAGCCATCAAGACTTAAAAGAATTTATCGTACATAAATTGACTAAAAGCTAGTAAGAGAAACATCCTATTAAAAATGATGCCTAAACGAAACATACCAGTTGAAAACAAAGTTCAACTTATAGAGATTGTTCACCTAAATTGAAAATTCTGTCATCATTTACTCATGATCAAGTTGTTCCAAAGCTGTTTGAATTTCTTTCTTCTGCTGAGCACAAAAGAAGATATTTTGAAGAATATGGGTAACCAAACACTTGATGTATCCCATACGGAAGCCAATGTGGACCAGAAACCGTTTGGTTACCGACATTCTTTAAAATACTTTCTTTTGTGTTCAGAATTCTCTTTTTTGGGTGAACTATCCCTTTAAGACAATAAAACAATGTCAGAGCTAGTTAACACTGACTCACCCCTGGCATGATCACCCTCTCTATGTCTTTGACCACATCCTCATAGTTCTCTGCCTCCTCCGGGGCCTCCTCGGGAATCAGTGGCCTTAGATATCCAGGTTCCACATCAGGGTAAACTTGCCTCTTCTCAATGTTCTCTACATAATCTGCCACATAGTCCACCATCTCCTTCCCGCGTCTCCGGAACTCTGCAGCGTCCATCGTTTTGGCTGAAAGAGGAGTAGAGTCTTTCGGTGGGAAGAATAAAAGTCAATCTGATGTATCGGTTCCTTCTCAATGTCCTCAAATGAGGAGAGCTGTAATTATATTAGAGTGATTGAGACTGTTTTCATGGACAACATGATTCTCAGTATCTTAACCGGAAAACTAGCCAAAGGCCACATGTATCTATCTATCTATCTATCTATCTATCTATCTATCTATCTATCTATCTATCTATCTATCTATCTATCTATCTATCTATCTATCTATCTATCTATCTATCTATCTATCTATCTATCTATCTATCTATCTATCTATAGTTTTTTTCAGTTATTAATTTTATTGTTTTAACTTAGGTGCCAAGGTAATATATAAATATAAAAAATCTATTGATTTGATTTCATCTTATATTTATTTCAGATTTAATTAAAATAACTAACTTGTTTGTAGTAATTTAAGTTTTAGTAAACATAAATAACCTTGCAATAATGAAATAACAACCTTGTAAAATAATGGATGCACCTCATGCAGAGTGCACAAATTAATTCTATTTGTGTGTTTGTGTGAATATGAAAAAAGGGAATGAAAAAATGTAGGTGGCACTTTATTTTACAGTCCTGTTTCCCATGTATATACTATGTACTTATAGTAATTGCAATAAGTGGGTAATAACCCTGAACCTTCCCCTAAACCTAACCTTAACCCATGTAGTTACCTTATACTTTCTTAGGTAAGTACAATGTAAGTACACTTAAGTGCACGTACTGTAGTGCAACCAAAATGTATGTTAAAACATAATCAACCATCATCCCTGCACAATATTTGCTGATAAGAACATCACAGGTTGCCAAATACATACTATAAAAATGAACAATGTGAACTTTCCAAACTAAATTTTAACAGTGTGCTGGCATAGCTAATTTGCACTAATTTTACAAATGTATGACACTGATTTTCCTCACACAATCACACATAGGCTATTGGTTAAATTTGACCATAAATTGGTACTTTTTAGAGCAAATATAATAGAAAGAAACTACAGTATGTCAGTGAAAGCATTGTTCTAAAATAGTTCAGGCTGTATCAGCAGGGTTGGTGACAGTGACTACTACTAATTATTTGTATGGCTGTTATCTCTTCACCCTAATCCACATAATACAAATGGATTGAGAAGTGTCAGTGTGTGTGTGTATGCAAGTGATGACTCATCCAGAAGGTGGCTAGTCATTTTGATTACGTACTAGTAAGTACTATTAGTTGTTCATATTTGCACACATGTACAAATATAAATTAGCTATTTGAGGAAATATCATGGACTTACATTGAAAAACCCTAACCCTATCCCTAAAAGGACATTTTGTAATTTATTTTTGTATTTTGCAAGCATTTTTACTATACATTACGTGGTGCCCTAAATGAAAATTAAAGCTAATTAAACTTAAGAATACTTCTGAAGACAAACAAACCAGCAATCGCAAAGAAGCATTTTTGGGTCAGTCATTATCATAATGTTCCTAAAACAATTTTGAGGAAAGAAAACTTGCATTTAAAATCTTAAATTAATAATCAGTCTGATTTTGATTTGTAAACCTACAACCATCTCAGGAAACACTTTATGGATTATCAAGTGCAGATATCTTTATGACATGTCATGCTGCACTGAAGTACGTGTTGTAAAAAAGGAGTAAAAACTAAAGTCTGCTGATTTGCCTTATTAGATTTAAGTGGCAAGGTGACATTTTGTTAAATGAGTATTAAACTCAACATCCTATATAATAAGAAACAAAATGCAGAAAGAGAAAGTAAAAACAATCCACCTCAGTAGTTATGCATGTCATCAACCTGACAAAATCCCATAATAGTCCTGTATTTGGACCTTGTCCCTGGACTGTGTTCTAAACGCTCAACAAGTGTTATGCTCATAATAACTCTCTCTTCCCTGTAATAGCTTTCATTGTACTTACAGTGTCAGGCAAAAAAAAGAAGAGATGTCCCCCTCGTCGGTCCTCACACGCTTTCTGTTTGTTTTAAACACACATATATAAACACACACACACACACACACACACTGAGAGAGAGCAAAGCAGAGTGATGTGGAACAGCAGGGAAGCCTGGGGGTTTATCAGCCCTGCCACCGTTCAGACGGCCAATCAGAACGAGGCTTTCATTCAGAGCAGCGCGCACAGGCAGGGCAAAAGGAGCTGATTCATAAGGAGTTAATGAGAACCTGTTCACTTTCCACAAACATGAATACAATTACAGACATACAGACCAATACAAGTCCACATAAAAAAATGCAACCTCTGTAATGTACAGTGCAGACCATTATATCACTCTGAATAATCACATTATTACAATAATAGCATATAGCAATTGAGAAAAAAAAGGTTTATGTACGAGATCATACTGTATGTAAAATCTGTTGTGGAAATTCTTAATACGAATACAACCTACTTAATCTGAATTCTTCACCACGGACAATTTAAACAACTTCCAGTTGCCCACAGCCGGGAGATCACTGGACACAAGTGAGTCTTCTGAATAGAAAGATACATGTACATTTAAATCATACAGTTGAGTAAAAATGAAAGTCACTCAAGTCTTATTCACTGTGATTTGTTCTGGTGACTGGTTTGTAATGATCTAAGCTAATCATATGACTGTTAGTTAAACTGTGTTAAGCACTTTTTGATTATGTATGGCCTTTGATCTGAGCATCCTTAGTCTGCATTTCTCTGTACATTTAATGTTGAAAATAAATACCCATTACAAAAAATATTTCTAAAACAGATCTCACATAGATTATCCTGGTCAATATTTCATGGAACTGTTATTTTGCGTTTATTATAAGCATCTGAAGTGCTTCTGGACAGTTGACAGCTATTTCACATTAACATGACTCAACAATATGCCAATAATATATTGTATGATGGAATAAATGTGTTTTCTTGTTAAGTTAGTCATTAGATCACAGGTTTCACTCTCACATCTTGAGTGAATTAGCACTGGAACCAAAGTCTATAGAACAGAAACAGACTATTTGAAAAGCACACCCGGAGCAGTGGGCAGCCATTTAGCTGTGGCACCCGGGGAGCGATTGGGTGTTAGGTTGTTCTAAAAGAGTTCTGGCTGTATCAGCAGGGTTGGTGACATTGACTACTAATAATTATTTATATGCCAGTTATCTCTTAACCCAATCCAAAAAAAGCTAATTAAACTTAAGAATACTTTTGAAGACAAACAAGCCAGCAAATGCAAAGAAGCATTTTGGATCAGTCATTATGTTCCTAAAACTAATATTCCTAAATCAAATTTGCGGAAATAATTATTGCATACAAAAGCTTGAATTAATAATCAGTCTGGTTTTAATTTGTTAAGCTTCAGGCATCTCAGTAAACACTTTTTGGGTTATGAAGTGCAGACATGCTGCACCCAGGGAGTGATTGGGGGTTAGTTGCCTGGCTCAAGGGCCTCAGTAACTTCCTGCTGGTACTGAGAATCAAACCCGCAACCTTCGAGTTACAAGTGACTCTCTAACCATTCAGCCACGACTGCCCATGAGTGTTTGGTGATAAAAAAACAACAACAACTGAATATCTATGGAACAACTCAATTAGTACGACAAATAATGATTTTAAAACTAAAAGATGTGGAGTAAGGTAGTTTATTGACTTATTTATTTATTTATCTATCAGAAAAAAAAAAAACATTGTTCTTAAAATCAGTCTTCTGTAGATCCTGTATATTGACACGTACTGTATAATTCACATTGCTGGAGACTCGTACTGATTGACTACAGGATGTATAGAACAGTTTAGATGATTTGAAACAGAAAAACAAACTATTCTACCATCTGAGATCCATTCGAACCTCGCTTAAAGGAACACTCCACCGTTTTTTCATATTAAACTATGTTATTCCCTTAACTAAGATGAGTTGATACATACCTCTCTCGTCTCAGTGCGTGCACTCAATAGCTCTGGCGCGCGGCGACACTTTGATAGCACTTAGCTTGGCCCAGTTCATCCATTAGGATCCAAACAGATATGAAGTTAGAAGCGACCAAACACCTCCACGTTTTCCCTATTTAAATACAGTTACACGAGTAGTTACACAACCAAGTATGGTGACACAAAATAAAGCGTGGCGCTTTTCTAAGCGGGTAAAAAGGATAATGTATGCCGGAATAGCACTTGGGAGCACTTTGACTCGGCGCAGTAAAAAGAGACGATCAGTTTGATACATTTGTAAATGCTTTAATTAGACATTAGTATAATTAAAAAGAATAATAGTAGTTATTAGTCTCTTACTGGCCTGTTTAGCTGAGCCATCCATGGAACAAACAAAACAAGTCCTGAAACTTGATAAAATAACACATATTATACAGACACGTGACATTTAATATTATTAGATGATTGGTTAATTGCATTTGGTAGATTTTACTTAAAATAAAACATAATGCAATGGGTTTGTAAAAGCTGTTATTACGCATGTTTGGCCTGAGCTTTTGTTATATTTCCACTTTTCTGACCAGCAGGTGTCATCATCTTTCACACAAAAAAAAAAAGCTTAGCACTACTGTTAAATTTAGACACACACAGACATCACAAATCAGTATATGAATCTCAACAACAGTGGCAATCAACAAAATAGATAAACAGATAAACTCTGAATATCAAAAAACACGCTATTAAAATTAAACAAAAACAACAGCAAAAATAAAGCCAAATAGTAAGAATTAAAGAAAACAACTGGACAATTCAGTGGCATAATTTATCCATGCTGCAATGCATGCTGGGAGTCATGGATGAGTATTGGACTATGCTGGTACCCATCTCGCACCGAGGTATAAAGCTTTTGATTGTCACCATTCTTGAGATTCATATGCCGTTTCGAGATGTCTGTGTGTTTCTAAATTAAACAGTAGTTTAAAGCTTTTTTTTGTCTTTAAGTCTAAATGATGTAGTTCAAAATGTTTTGACCACAAACTGTTTTTAAAATCCTTCATATTTTCTGACTGTCATAACACTGATATACCTTTCTTTAGAATCACAGGGATACTTTGATCATAATATAAAACATTACCCATATAATTATAGATTACACTCTGAATGAGATCAGTGGATCAGACCATTAGGTGATGATTGTGACCATTAATAAATAACCAATGTCATCTGATCAAGTTAAAGCAGCCAAAGAAAAACTAATGTTCAAAAAGTCAAGGGTCAAGAGCTCAACTAAAGCACACACTGATCTCCATCATGGGAACATTAAAAAAATTAAAAATAAATCATCAACGTCTAAAGCTCTGTTAATTCTCAATAAGAATTTTTGTAGAAAAAATGAGATGTACAATCTAGTACTTAGTACTAAGGTTAGTAATAGGTGAAGCTGGTAATGCTGTTTGTGGAGTTGTTTAATCAGATCTTGAGAGTTTTAATGTCTTCTTTTACCTTCAGTTGATTTTATCTAAGGCTGTCGCTGAAAATCAATTTGTTTTGTTTCTCTTTTTTCTGTTCTAGTTGCTTCTCTTTCCTTCAGTGATTCTGATTGTTATCAGCAGGTGGTCATCGGTGTCTGAGTTTAATCAAATTTAATCAAATTTAGCACTATTATGGAAAGATGATAATATTTAATTATCATTGAAATCTGACTAATTTTCAAATTGTTTGTTATAAATCAACATCTCAGGAAAATGTTAAATGTTAAGGTAAACAAGTAATAAAAACTCAGTGAGTGTTTTAGCGCAATTTTCTCACGTCATGGGATCACAACACTAAGAGATAGTAAATCTTTTCCTGGATTTTTTTTTGTGCGTTCCCGAGATTAGACCTTCCTTAACATAATGCCGAAAACCCGAAGTCTCTAAGTGGTCTGGTTGAGGAGTAGATAGAAGTGCAAGATTGGTGCGCACAGACAGAACAGAAATCATGAGTTAACAATCGCAATTTTGTCCGGTGGAAAATTGCGCTAAAAAGGTTCTCTTATGAGAGGTCTCATGAGAGGATATTACTGCGTAATATCTTATGCTAGGGGAAAATCTCTTTTCCACGAGATATTGAAGCCAAAAATTATCCCTAATTTTGAAATAATGTAAAACGTGTTGCGGCAGCATGCAGACATAGGCAAGACGGCTCGCACGCCTATTGGCTGCCCTGCGGCACCTGCAGCAGCCTATCGAGAGAGGCCCTTCGTGACGTCAGATCCAATGAGGGCGCTTCGTGCCCACTGCGTCACGTCCCGCCGAAACGGGCGTAGCTTGGGCCTATAAATACAGCTCGACAGGCTGATAGAATCTGATTTTTCATCTCTTCAGCGAAGCTCTACTGGATCCCGAGAGGAAGAAGCCGCGCCGTCTGATAAAGCCTTCTGCAGGACGAGCTGTTTGCATCTGAAGCCGCTGGCCGACAACTCGCCGCCTTCAGTCGCCGTTCCTGCTACGCTGTCCGGCGTGTTATATCCTTTCTCTGCTAAGTGTGTGTTCACCGCCGCGACTCACACTCTCTTTTCTAAAAGAGCCTCTGTCTCAGCAGCATTCTCCGTGGTGGACAGTGCTAAGGACAGGGGTTACCATTCTCTTCCTCCTGTGGAAGAAGCCGTAGCGGCCCATCTTTGCCCGCCCTCCGCTGGACGGCGTGCCAAGATAGCGCTACCATCCAAAGCTTGCCGCACGACCTCAGCCATGCACAGCCGTGCTTACACCGCCGCTGGACAGGCTGCGTCTGCGTTGCACTCAATGGCCATCCTGCAAATCTTCCAGGCCGACCTTCTCCGTAAACTGGATGAGGAAGGACCGGGAGCTATCAGCGTGCCAGACTTAAAAAGCGCCACGGACCTAGCTCTTCGCGCCACTAAGTCCACTGCACAGGCCATGGGGCGGAGCATGGCCTCTCTCACCGTAGCGGAGAGACATTTATGGTTGACGCTCTCAGAGATGTCGGACTCAGAGAGCACCGCGTTCCTCGACGCCCCCATCTCTTCTGCCGGCCTCTTTGGATCATCCGTCAAGGATTTTGCCGATAGATTCGCTGAGGTGCAGAAAACATCACAGGCCATGAAACATTTTCTGCCTAAGCGCTCCAGCTCCGCAGCAGGCCGCTCAAAACAGCCGTCTGCTCGAAGCTCCCAGTCGCAGCCTCTGCTCGACAGGCCCGGGACCCGAGACCACGCTCTCGCTCTGCCGGCCGCCGCCCCCCTCCGCGTGGGCCCCGGCCTAAGATTAAGATAAAGCCAGAGGCCTCAAAGTCTTCCTAGCCCACCTAGGAAAACGACGGTGTTCAAGTCCCGCTGCGGCCGGACTTCCACCAAAACTTCTCGCTCGTTCCGTTCCAGAAAATGCGACTGTTCCAGTGTATTTTGCAGAAAACAAGCCGGTACCACAGCCCATTTGCCTGCACACAAACGCCGTTTTTACTGCGACCCAGATGAATCTCATAAAGAGTGTAATTTCTGGTATTCCGGCCATGGCCGACGGTGTTATGAGTGTAGTAAAAATGCCCACGGCCCAGTGCTCATTCCTACACACAAGCACAGCCCGCCACACAGGGCTCGCACACATAAAATCGACTCATGTCGATTGTGCATTAAATATAGTGAATGTGCCCACGACCCAGTGCCCACAAACACTACACACTGCATGTCTCACGGTTTCTGTAAAAACTAAACCAACACACATACAGTCAGCTCAAGCCGACGGTGTTTTCAGTGTAAATGTGCCTGCTGTCCCGCGCCCACATTCACTCACAGACATGACAAGCCCCATGGGGCTCGCCCCGCTCGCTCTCTTTCAGCAAGCCGCCATAAGAGAGCCGAGCGCAGGCAGGCTGCCCGCTGTGATCTGCGCGCCCCCCGCCTCGAACGCTGCAAGCACGGCGTCTATGTTACAGCATACCGGTGCTCTCCGGTCGCCACCATGTCGCGGCCAGAGCCCAGATCTCATTCAACCCCTAGCTATTCATGCAAGTGCATGGGCAAAGCTTCCCGGGGTATCAGAATGGGTGCTGAACATTATAAAGAGAGCCTATTCGCTACAGTTCGCTCGACGTCCCCACCGTTACGCGACGCGAATCGAAACTACGGTAGAAAAGGAAGTAGCACATCTACTTGGAGCCGAAATAACGAAACTGTTGAGCAAAGGGGCCTTTATCTCAAGCTCAGAGCAAAGGGGGTCTATACAGCAGATATTTTCTGGTACCGAAAAAAGACGGGGGTCTCAGACCCATTCTAGATCTAAGACAGCTGAACAAAGTGCTTTTGAAATGCCGGTTCAGAATGCTTACAAACAGGAAAATCCTCACGCAAATTCGCCAAGGGGACTGGTCTATGTCAATAGATCTGAAGGACGTGTATTTCCAAATACAAATAGCGTCACGTCACAGGCGATTTTTGAGATTCGCCTTCGAGGGCCAGATATATCAATACACAGTCCTGCTGTTCGGCCTGTCCCTAGCACCCCATACATTCACAGTGTGCATGGACGCGGCGCTTGCACCCCTGAAACTCCGGGGCATGCGAGTTTTGAACTACTTGGACGATTGGCTGATTCTAGCTCGATCACAGTCAGAGCTCATAGAACACAGGACCATATTACTCGAACATCTCGAGAATCTAGGTCTCAAAGTCAATTGGGCGAAGAGTTCACTGTCTCCCAGTCAGAGAATATCTTTTCTGGGCACAGAACTGGACTCGCTGTCTATGACAGCACAACTATCGCCACAGCGCAGACTGAATATTCAGCGCATTACGAAATCCTTCCGCTACGGCACTATAGTCCCACTCAGAAAGTTTCAGATGTAAGCCTGGAGACTTCCTCGAGTGTGAAGGTGGTGTCCACGGACGCCTCCACCTCGGGATGGGGAGCGCTGCTCGAGGGCAGACCGTTCTTTGGCCAGTGGTCAGAAGGGGAAAAGCTCCTACACATAAACTGCCTGGAGATGTTTGCAGTCGACAATGCGCTGAAGCGTTTTTGTCCCCAGTTAAAAGGACACCACGTCTTGGTCCGTTCGGACAACATGTCAATGGTGGCCTATATAAATCACCAAGGAAGTATCAGGTCCCGAAACCTATACAGGCTGATGGAGTCAAGTCAAGTCAAGTCATCTTCATTTATATAGCGCTTTAACAATGTAGATTGTTTCAAAGCAGCTTTACAGAGATAAACGTATAATTTAAGGTAAGATTGTTTTGGCTTTATAGCGGTTCTTTAATAAAGTTATTTTCCAGCTAAAGTTAGTTTTGATTGATTCGCTTCCGTCGCAACGATAATTTGTTATTAAATTAGGGGCCGCTAAGACGACACCATTCTCTCTACACAAACTTTACACGCGAACCTGTGAGAAACGCTGATGGCGCTCACATGCGCATTAAGAATTGGTTCTATAGTTAAGTGCATTTGAATATATGTGCGCAGGTTTGTAATTCCCTACAAACCAAGCCTAAACAAACTACTGGTGTTTCCTTATAGTTTTGATACATAATTTTATTTTATTTTATCAATTCGGGGTAGATACACAAATTGAGTTTTCCCGTTGACGCTTTATCTGTAGAGTGGCAAAGGGATCCTCCATAGGGAGAGACTAGTTGGCACTTCAGCACTGTGTTGACATCGGGCCCAGGCAAAGGTCCTTCGTCAGATCTGGATACGGCCTGGATCCGGCAGGCTGCGGGAAAACCTCGGGATAAACAAAAGCCGCTTTTCCACCGAAATTACCCGGAACAATTTGTCCCAGGAACTTTTTTCCCAGGAACCTTTTTTGCCCCAGACCGGTTGCTTTCTGCGTTTACACCGCGGTCTAAAGTACCGGGAAGGTAAACTGCGCGCAACTGCTCCTCCCAGTCTGCGACGGACAGTAATCAGTTTTGAGCGCCACATTTATAAGTTTGGAGGAGATTCAAACTGTGTTGCAGTTATTGGTTTACTAACGAGGTAATTAACATAACAAAATAGACGGGCACTGATACTAAAGCGTGTTCAGAAAGCTTGTATGCGTATAAAATTAAGACAAGGTACGTTGTGAGATGACTGGGAATAACGCGCAAAAATTTCCTTTTGCGTAAATACTCTTAAAAAAAGCCTGAACCCCGTCTATCAATCATAAATAGTGACAGTCTTGTAAATAGTTGTTTGTTACACCTCAATGCGCTATTTCAATCCTGTTATAGTAAATTTGTAACATGGTTTGCCTTGCAATAGATGACAATGTGTAAACATAATGACTTAATATTAAAAGCTGTGGCATAAAAGAGACGAGCACTGATAAAGCGTTTTCAGAGCTCGTAATGCTAACGTTAGATATAAAATTGTATGTTATCAGCTATTGCGGACATTGGCCGTGAGATGGCTGTGACGAACGCGCAGAAAGTTTCCTCTTCCACAAATACCCAAATAATAAAGCCTGAAACTCGTCGCCAGTCCCCCAGTTTTTTTTATTAAATTCCATATTTGCAGACAGACAACTTTACTGCATGAAGCCACTTTTTAAAAGGGAGGTTAAAAATAAAGAAAATGCTGCGTGGAGTCATCCAACCAAAATGCGGCGTGAACACAACCAATCAGCTTGTGCAGCGCACAAGTCCCACCCCTGAAAGTTCCTGAACTTTGAAAAAGTACTACCTCGTGAGCAGGGACTATCGGAGGGGGAAATATTTACCCGGAACTTCATTTAGACCCTGGTTCCTGCGGTGTAAACACATCGAGTACCAGCCCAAAGTTCCTAGTTCCTGGGGAAAGTTCCTGCGGTGGAAACGCGGCTAAAGACACTAAAATTAGCGTAGATGCCATTCTTCTCATGATGTAACGAGTACATCAGGATTTATGGGAAGTGTTCCCGGTTCCATCTGACCTAATCTATGCAGCCTAACATTGAATTATAGAAGTCTATAATGTATTATGTGAATGCTAGGTCAAAGAGATGTGTCTTTAAACTAGTTTTGAACTGACAGAGTGTGTCTGCTTCCCGGACAAAAACGGAGCGCCTCCTGGTCTGGGCTCAGCACCATCTGCGCTCGTTGAGTGCAGCGCACGTGCCAGGCCACCTGAATGTGGGACCAGACAGACTGTCCAGAAACAATGTTCCGGCAGGAGAGTGGTCTCTACACCTGCAGACAGTCCAACTGCTGTGGAAGACATTCGGCAGACCTGTTTGCGTCTCAGGAAAACGCTCACTGTCCGGAGTTTTTCTCCAAGAGCAGGGATGCTCTTTTTCTCCCCCCGTGACGCTCCTGCCTCAGGTATTAGAGCGAATCAGGGAAAACGGATGCTCAGTGCTACTTGTGGCTCCATTCTGGAAAAACCAGGCTTGATTCACAGTTCTGATGCAGCTGACAAGCACTGCCCAATGGCCGATACCAGTGAGGAGGGACCTCCTCTCTCAGGCCAAGGGCTCGATCTGGCATCCTCGCCCAGAGCTTTGGTCCTTACATGCGTGGGCCATCAACGGGTACCCGCTAACCTCCCGGTGGGAGTGTTAAACACGATCACGCAGGCTAGGGCTCCGTCTACTATCAGGCTCTATTCCTCAAAGTGGTCTGTGTTCTCTAGCTGGTGCACAGCCCGTGGCATATCACCCTCAAACTGTGGGGTGACGGAGGTTCTCTCCTTCCTGCAAGAGCTACTGGACGAGGGTAGAACCCCATCCACGCTCAAGGTTTACGTGGCGGCCATAGCAGCGTTTACTAAACTGGCGCTTGGCCAGTCACTTGGAAGGAACGATCTGGTTATCCGCTTCCTTAAAGGAGCTAAGAGGCTGAATCCTCCCAGACCTCCCTCAGTCCTCATGTGGGACCTTTCTACGGTTTTGGAAGCCATGAAAGGTGCCCCATTCGAGCCAATACAATCAATAAATATCAAACATTTGTCTTTCAAGACAGTGTTTCTTCTGGCTCCTGCTTCAGTAAAGCGTGTAGGGGACTTGCAAGCGCTCTCAGTGAGCGCGACGTGTATGGAGTTTGAGCCAAACTCGAGAGTCATACTCAAACCAAGGCACTGGTACGTTCCTAAATCCCTCAACACACCGTTTAGGGCACAGGTGATTTCCCTGTCGGCTCTGCCGGTCTCTAATGAGGAGGAAGACGCGGGCTTCCTTTGCCCGGTCAGGGCATTAAGGGCTTATGTGTCTCGCTCGACTGTCTTCAGACAGAAGGAGCAGCTCGTTTTGTTCAGAGGACGTTCTAAGGGACTAGCTGTGTCGAAACAAAGTCTATCCAGGTGGATAGTTGATGCTATAGCGCTGGCTTACACTTCTCAGGGCCTGCAGTGCCCGTTAGGTGTCAGAGCGCACTCCTCGTGGGCTTGGTCTAGTGGGATTGCTTTGCAAGATATCTGTATGGCGGCAGGCTGGGCCTCCCTGTCTACATTTATAAGGTTTTATAACCTAGAGGTTTCCACCTTGCAGGCTAAGCTGCTTTCGGTCTAATAAATCAGTATTGTCTGCCCTGATGCTATCGGCTCAGAATACTGAAACTGCTTGAGCGCCGCTCGCTGATCGATTAAATAACTCTATGGGCAGTGTGTAAGACCCATAATATTCATCAGTCCAGGCCGAGTTTTCGCCCTGCATGTGTGGAACACTATTGATATATTTTGCTCCTTATAGGATGCTACTTATTACGGGAATGATGCTGTTCTAGCCCCTCTTTCCCGGACTCTCTGCGAGTCCCTGGTGATCATGCACTATATGAGCCCCGGGCACCTGCCCCTAGGACTTTGGTGTTGGATCTCAGCATGCACAGCGTTTTACACTGTGTTCCCCTGGCGTAAGATATTACGCAGTACGAGAGACCTCTCGTAAGAGAACGTACTCGGTTACTAACGTAACCTCAGTTCTCTCTAGAAGAGAGAACGAGTACTGTGTATATTTGCCGTGCCTGCAACACACTCTGGTTCGCTTCGGCGATGAAAAAAAGAGATTCTATCAGCCTGTCGAGCTGTATTTATAGGCCCAAGCCACGCCCGTTTCGGTGGGACGTGACGCAGTGGCCGTGAAGCACCCTCATTGGATCTGACGTCACGAAGGGCCTCTCTCGATAGGCTGCTGCAGTTGCCGCAGGGCAGCCAATAGGCTCGCGAGCCGTCTTGCCTATGTCTGCATGCTGCTGCAACGCGTTTGACATTATTTCAAAATTAAGGATAATTTTTGGCTTCAATATCTCACGGAAAAGAGATTTTCCCCTAGCGTAAGATATTACGCAGTACTCGTTCCCTCTTCTAGAGAGAACTGAGGTTACGTTAGTAACCGAGTACATTTTCTAATCACAATATGATATTGATTGAATAGGACATTGATTTCATACATATCCACTGTATGTTTATCATGCATTTTGGGAGACACAATAAGTGAATAGGGAAAAAAAAAATTTATATCAGTATTCCTATCAAATATTTAGATATTATGAAAATGTTGCCAATTTTTACTCCCATTATTATACTTTTTATTTCATTACATGTTAACCCAATAACACATTAATATGCAAAATAGATGCAGTGTATATATACATTTAACTGAATGGGATGACACATTTATGGCCATTTTACCCACATATTGCATAAAGTAAAATAGTAGGTAAAATAGTAGGGGAGAGTGGGGTAAGATGAGCCTTTTTTTTGTTCCTCAAGATCAGAAAATCAGGCAGAAGTACAATGAAAGTATCTAAAGTAATTTCAGGATGTTTTATAACATTTAAAATGATCAGAATATATCTATGAAAAAGGGTTCTAAAAATATGGCTTCTTATGGTGCTGTTCCGTTTGGTACGGCTCGGTACAGCTCGCTTTACCGAGCGGTGTTTTTTACGGTGTTTTTCCACTGCATGGTACAGTTCGGTATGGCTCTATAATCCCACGGTACTAAACTGCAGTGGAAAAGCAAATCGAGCCGAGCCGTACCATACAGTGGAAAAGCGCCATTATAAAAAAAAAAAAAAAGAGTTCCCGTGGCTCAATTTTTCCCAGAGAAGGGGTAAGTTGATCCGAGTCAGTGGGTAAGTTGCACCATCTAGGTGTAAACTGACCATCTAGCAGCTTCAGGGGTGTCCAAACTCAGTCCTGGAGGGCCACTGTCCTGCAGAGTTTAGCTTCAACCCCAATTAAACACACCTGAACCAGATAATCAAGGCCTGATTATCTGGTTCAGGTGTGTTAAATTGGGGTTGGAGCTAAACTCTGCAGGACAGTGGCCCTCCAGGAGCAGGATTGGACACCCTGATCTAGCTGAATCTGAATCAAACCCATGTGAAATTTTAAAGATAATTTACCTCTTTTAAAAACTAATTTAATAATTAAATTTCCTTTTAAATAGTCATAAATGGCAAAATTTTACTTTGACAAGCCAAAAACTGTTTTTAAAGTAAATGGGTGTCTTAAACCCCTCCCATGTGTTTCTCCCTTTCACAGTCTGGTGGAAATGATGAGTGTTCCAAAATATATGGTCACAATACAATAAAACTGTACGGTTGCCAAGATAAAGAGGGTGGGTCAACTTACCCACTGGCTCATCTTACCCCACTCTCCCCCTATATCAATTGATTCTATTATATATTTCATAACATAGTTGAGAATCATCTTTTTACAAAGTTTAGTTAAAAAAAAAAAAAATTGGTGAATGAAAAACATTGCATTGTTTTTGCCTATAGCCTACATGTAATTCCATGTATTTTTATTGATCCTGGTGTCCACTACAAAGGACATAGCATAACATACAATATATATATATATAATTTTTTTTTTTTTTTTTTCATATTCGATTCTTATGCTCTAAACAATATAATGACATGGAAAAATGTTCTGGTTCTCAGGAGGATAGATAAATAAAATGTGTACTGTTTGCTACATATCCCAATTATTTCCATTATTTCACGATTTCTACTATTAGTACAGGCTTTACATTTTATTTAAATGTTGTAATCGGCCATTCATTTAATTTTATCTGTGAATCAGATTTGTTATGAGTCGGCATTAATCAAAGTTTCTTATCAAAAACATGTCCCATAAGAGCGGAACAAGTTAATGCATGGCTTAGACTATACCGTACATCATGCGTGTAAGACTCCAATAAAATTATCATGTAATTATTCCCTCACAAATAAATCTCTTAGTGAGAACTGTCTGTGTTTATTATGATAGACTACACAATATCATAATGGTATTTCAAATTAATTTTAAAATTATTATTATTTAAAATTATTGTTGCAGTAGTAGTAGTAGCAGTGGCTGGGACGGACTTTAAGTATCGCCTCCACTTAAAAAGACTAAGATCTTTAAAAGATTTAATCCTGTTTACATGAAATAAAACCTGCCTCCCGAGCAGGTTTAAGCTTACGGACTTGTTGCTAATTTTTGGGTGAACTATCCCTTTAAGAAAGGGTGGCACTCCCACCCCTTTCTTTGATAGTTCACTCAAAAATTAAACTGTAGAAGCTATATAAAAGCAAGAGAAAAATCATTTTAGCAAGAGGGAAATCATTCCAGACGAAACTAGAATATATTGAAGGCCAGAGTTTCATCAAGAGGGAAAAAAAACAACAGAGGGGACAACAACAGAGTTCTGGTGTGGTCAAAGACTCATCAAGAAAATGCAATCTAACCCTGTTTACATGAAATATGCCTGCTCCAAAGCAGGTTTGAGCTTACGAACTTGTTGCTATGACAGCAACTCTGGGATGAGCTTCGAAGAACCAAACAATCCTGTATCATGTCAAATCGTCAACAGTGAAATCCAGATAATTGAGTAATCCACCGTCCACGTACGAAGAATCATCCAGGGGTGCGTTTCCCGAAAGCATCGTTGGCCAACTATGGTCGCAAGTTCCGTCGTTACCAATAGAGTTCAATGGACATTGCAATGAACTTGCGACCATAGTTGGCCAACGATGCTTTCGGGAAACGCACCCCAGGTGAGGATGATTGAAATGATTTACTGATAATGAGATTGTCTGCCCTCTAGTGGACATGAACATGGCTTGCATCACACAGAAACAGTGATTCTACAAAATAATTAAGCAAATAGTCTTATTGTATGCTGTGTAATCACAACTCTCTAACGTTTAGAACCTTTATGAGAAGTGCTCACTGTTGTGTATGTATTGAACAGTTCATTTTTGAGATGCAGCAGAACTGATTCAAGATTCAAATTCATTTTGTCGATGTAATACACATTTTAAATTCCAACATGGCCTTTAAAATTATTTATACTGCTGACAAAAATTAGAATAAACTTTCATCCATCCATCCATCATGCCTGTGTGAACACTATGAAATACTATGCATGAAATGTGCTAAAAACTGCCTAAGATATTACAGCTGTGCACATAAAAGCTGCTCTAACCACTCGTCCGCATGCATGTTCCCTAAACAGTAAGCATCTTACAAACTCCTACAACACACGTTACACACGGATATGCTAATCAGGCTGTTACCAGTGCTAATGACTTAATCATATGAATGTAAGTGTGTGATGTTTGCATGCTAATATAATATCAACACACCTTGAGATATAGCAATGAATTAATGTTTTATTCTAAACAGAATATATCAGTCCCTTATTTGTACAAAAATACCTGAAAAGGTTACAGTTAGAATGTGTAAGCCATTCAGCTATTTACAGAACCAAACAGAACACATTATCAGTACAGAATCTGAAAAGAAGAAACCTTTTTTTCAACCCAATTGTTTGTTTGTTTGTTCCATTCCCTGAAATACATAATTCATATTTATTTCTATTTTACTTACATTTACGGTCATGGTATTATATATATATATATATATATATATATATATATATATATATATATATATATATATATATATATATATATATATTGCATTGAGAAGACACGCATAGCTCAGGAAATATTACTGATTGTTGGGAAACATTCTGATAAATTATGCAGTGGAAAAAGTCACAGAAGTTCTGCTCTGGATTACAGTGCACACATTACATAGCCTACGTTATATGTTGCTATGATTCATGGCAAGAGGAATAATTAAAATCAGATCCACAAAATTACACATTAAGTAGCCTACATGTTGTTTATAAGAAATTACTACTTGTGTATAATGCAATAACATGAACGCTGTAATAAAAAGCAGGACCTCCTCTTTCATCAGAACTAATACTCGTGACACAAATCCTATAACCTGAGTAAGAACACCCTCTCAGGTCGACATTAGTGAAGAGAGAGAGGATGGGCCGTGGGGTTTTGAGGCACCTGATATGCATATGCTTTAAAACAATACTTTGCTCAAATATTAAAAGTCTGTCATTATTTATTCACCTTTGTGTCATTACAAATTCTTGCATGTAACACAAAAGGAGTTATCTAGCAGAATGTCCAAGCTTATCTGTTCCATACCATTCACTGTATGGGGGAAAAACAGTTGGGTGAGTAAATGATCCCTTTAGTTCACCCAAAAATTAAACTGTGGAAGCTATATGATACAAGAGAGTCAATCCAGATGAAACTAGAAAATCTTGAAGGCTAGAGTTTCATCTAGAGAGAAAATAGAGAGGGGGAGGGGGAGGGACAACAATAGAGGTCTGGTGTGGTCAAAGACTCAATTAAAAAGAAGTACACTGTTAGTTTAATAAAAAGAAAAATACAGAGAAGTCTTGCTGGTCCACAGGACCATTTTTAAACAGCCTCCACTTCAACCCTGAGCAACCCAGTTACATTCATTTCTTTTAAATATAAAAATGACATTTGTTTCTTTCACTGATAAACTCTCAACAGATCACACACTTCGCAAATGCTGCTACCAGCTCCTTTCAACAACACTGGGGAAAATGCAAAGAAATTCTGTCTTTGATTCATATTAAAGAAACATTTCTATAATATCTACAAGGCATACATTTGTTAGCGTTTCCATAATAAGAGTATTTGTGAGAATAAGTGAGTTTTTAAAACAGCAATTTAGCTTAATAATGACCTTCAATGACAAAGTCCAGTTTTCCATCAGCTCGATGCAAACATAACATATTTTTTAAGGTCAATTAGCTTGACAAAGCAACATAAAATAGAATAGATTCAATATTTACACACTTAACCAACTAATAAAAAAATGCACTAAAATAAGTCAAGTTTCTTCATTGTATATGCCATTTTGGAAGGAAAAAAAATTCTGCATCCAAAAATTCAGTGTGGTATCTATAAACTTGAACAACATGAATGGAGTGTAACTATAGTGTCCTGTTAAGTTACATGATATATTTAAAAATTAAACAATGCTGCAAATGAAATTAGGCTAACTTGTATGGACAACGTGATTGAAGTGTATTACTGTGTTAACACAGAAATGACGCCCCGAGTATTTGGATTGTGAACAGACATTCTGCTTACACTCACTTAATAGACAATTAATAGACAGGCAAGCTAAGCGCTAATGCTACTCAGACTACCTACAAATCAATTTTACTCACACAAGTGATTCACCAGTAACATATAGCAAACTTCCTCTCTGGCAAAATCCCAAAATCATGTTTTTACTTGTTAAATGATTTCAGAACAAAAACATATACCCTCCCCAACTCAATACATCCATCTGTCTGAACCAGGCGGAAAAATTCCTGTCATGCTGTTACACTAGAAATAGCCCAGACAGCAACATAGTGTTGGGCCGTGTGGAATCCATGCGTATATATAGATATAGATAGAATATGCTAATCAATAGCATCGTAACTGAAAGATAGTTTAGTCCTTGGCTGACTGATTGTATAGCTTCACTTATCAAACCCTGAAAAATAAAGACAATAATGTCAAAGCTTGTGTGAGTATGCATTTATGTGCTTGCTTCTTTTGGTGAACGTAAGACCCACCCAAACTGCAGCTAAATCAACACTGACACACACTCACCCTCAAACAAGGCTTGAACTAACTTAACTTACACTGAGAAAGAAATTCAAGTGAATACTAATAGCGCTGACTTAAGCCCTGCAGCCTATTTCTGTGGTTAAATCATCTAATGAGGTCTACTAAAGTACTACCTTATTACACGGTTCTCTAAAATACTGATTGGCCGATCTCTTCCTTGTCACGTAATCAAATAGTTTTGATAAATCAATATTTCACGTCTATTTATTTTATTTACTTTTTATTTGTAAGTAGCTGTGTAATAAGAGTCATAATGTACAGTCAGCCAGTTACTATCGCAAATTAAACCCCTTGTTTCAGGATCGGCCTTTTGCGCAATTTTTTGTGATAAAAGCCAGCTGATTGTGCATTATCCCTTACTTAACTGAACCGACTCAAAATATATGCATCCTAGAATACATCTATGAACTGGATTAAAAAACACAAACGGCTTAATGTTACTTTGTGACAATTAAAACTACTCACGACGATGTGGAAATTTGCTAGGGATAGACCTTAATCGTGTAGACGCCATAGTTCAATTAACGTGAACGGGAATAAAGCTGTCAGGGATATATGTACAATATTCTGTTTAATGGGTTGCACTGTCTTAATGTCCTATATAATGTGTTTTTGCATTTTTGTTCACTGGAACTTTTTTCAGAAAGATGTGTTTTCAAGATAGTGCTATATCAACGATCGAAAGCAAGATACATAACAGTACAACCCACTGAACAGACTGCACTGTATGTCTACATAAGATCCACGAAGATGGTGTTCTAGAGTGGGATACTGATGAAGAATTTGTGTTAAAAGGTTCAAGAAAGGGGGTCCTGTTAACTGAGGTCTGAAAAATTCACAAAAATGTGGAAGAATAGTATCGAACAGCGCTGAGAAAAAAAAAAAAAAAACGACGAAACTAAATTTCAAGTAATCAAATCCAGATGAATAAATAAATTTGTTGAAGCAATACTTAAAAATGATTGCGTCGTTTGCATTTATCTATATACTGGTCTCTGTGTAAACTTGGAGACATGGTGGCTGTGCCCTCTCAATCTAGTTTAATACAACATAGGTACATACTAAATTCAAGGCTCTTTCTTTACATTGCGTCACAAGTAAAAAAAAAAAAAAAACTTTACACGTCCGTTGTACCATGGAAAAGGCAGATTAGAAATTTGAACCCCGCGGTTCTGTGGGTGTTCTTAGCCCGGGCTTCACAGTGTGCTGTCCTCGAAACAATCTTTCGAAACATGGAGAGAAAAATAACAACAAACCGGACTGGAGGTGGGACCGACGATGACAGCAGTTATAAAGATTCCAGTTTGTTGATCTAGCTCCTGATAGACTGCGACCCACAGCGAAGTTCCCAGCTGAGGGTTTAGTGGTTATTTTCACTGAACTCAACAGACTCCTCTTTAAAATCAAGGCACCGTTCCTAAAGGATGTGGTGGTGATATCAGGCCATGTTTACTCGTGTTTAAAGGAATAGTTGAAAGGAACCTTTATGTCCTTCACAAACTCATTTCTGTTGATTTTTTTGTTTGTTTGTTTGTTTGTTTGTTTTGAAGAAGAATCTTTTTTTTTTTTTTTTTACTCAGGAAGTAGGCTAGACACAAGTTTGGCAAGAGGTGAAGAATGTCAAAATCATAACCAGATTCATATTTTCATGGTCTTGGTCTTAGGAGCATTTGGACTCGGTCTTGACTCAGACTTAACTCTTTTCTGGTCTCTGTCTTTTCTCGGTCTCAACCCTCTTCAGGTCTTGGTCTTGACTCAGACTCAATATACTCATATAAGTCTTGGCCTGAACTTAAATGAGCTGGTCTTGAATATGACATTGTCGCGTGGCTTCAAAAGACTTGATACATAGTAGACGAGTCGTATTTAATACCTTCATGATGTTTTTTGTCCTTTTTGTAAACTGACAGCCGTGGTACAGTTAATATGGTAAATACAAATTTCTCCATTTTACGGAAAAAGATAGTCATATGATTTTGGTACAACAGTAGGGTGAGTAAATAACCCAATTCAATTTTCTGAGGTTAACCATTCCTTGAAGGAGTGACACTTTACTTCTTGGTATGGCCAGTAGAGAGTGCTGCAGGTTATGTTTTGTGATGGGGAAGAACTAAAACACGAAAAAAAGAAGAAAAAAAAAGGCCAAATGCATTTATGCATGCGAGTTCTGTTCTCAAGACAATGAGACCATAAAAAAAAAAAAATCTAAATATTCTAATGATTACAGATGAAAAGGATAGAAAGCACAATTGTAACGGAAAAGTCTTTTCACAGTACTGAAAACTCCAATCGGCTGTCTACATCTCACAGGACATTGTAGAATCAAACCTGCTTAATTTATGAAAGCAACAATTGCTATAGCTTGGTTGTTCCTGGTTCATGAGTGCAAAATAAAATCAAATATGTGTTCCAAGAGTGTTCTGCTGGTCTTCCCAAACCACTATCGCATCTGCACAATTCAGACCGCGGATCCTGAAAACTCCCTCCGGATGATTGTTGATTGTCCTGAGAACCTGCTCTGGCCACGGTCGAGTGTGCAGGTGGCTGAGAGGTTCATCAGCGCTGACACACAAGCTTTATTTCCTTTATTTAGTTGCTGGTCCTGTTTGTTGTTTTGAATTTCTCTCTTCTTGATAGAGAGGGGCTCTCGCAGTGTGCTTTTCTCCAGCCCAGCAGCACAGCAATACACCACAGCACACGCCGTCTTAGTGTTTTAGTGTCTTTAGGTGGAATCAGGCATATGGAGGTCATAAGGCCACAGTGGTGCAAGGGTGTTTAAGTTTGCAAGGCAGAACTCCTCTGTTCAGCGTGTAGAACTCCACCAACTGGATCAGGTCCGTGAATTTGGTGGCGCCATCGTCGAGGCTCAAAAACATTTGACCGTCTTCTTCACACTGGAAAAGGGACGATTAGTCAGTAATTTATAAAAACATTGTACGTGCAGATGCTGTTTCATGCATCCTGAAATGTGTCAGGTTGCAATTTCAATGAATGCAATTCAAATACGCAAAATATTCTAAACCGTTGGATTCTGCAGACGGCGGCGCTACAGTTTGAAAAGAATTCTGGCTGAATATGTTAATTGAAGTCATGCTGACATGTTTACAGCCAGATACCTGATTAATAACAGTTTAAAGGCACAACCTTTTGAAGTTTAACTCTATCGCCCTCCTGGAGTATTGAGGATTGTTACAGGCACAGCTAAAACAAGAATGCGCGTTATGTGCAGCGGGCTGTGCGCTTTCAAAGCAATACTTGAGAAGAGTTGTTTTTGCCTGTCACATTCATTCTCAGAAAGTTAAAAGGGATTTTCAGTCAATCTAATCCATTTTCATTTTGTTTCAAGGAAAACTAGACAGTATTTTTAGAAGTGTCATATGTTGCATCAGCACAGAAAGTAAACATGCTACTATGCTAATATGTTCTGAGTGCAGAAAACTATGAAATCTCACCGGTAAAATCTGGAAATGTTTAATTTTCTGGTGGTGACACAGTGTAAGTACAAACGCCTTGGGATTGCTCTGGCTGTCCCTCAAGAGAAACATTCTGAAAAAAACAACAACAATAAAGTGTAAGTCTCTGTGGCATAGTTAGAACAGAGAAGCATCCAGCATGTTTTTGAGAATAATTAATGAGCTATGATATGTACCCATCCACTCTGCCCTGCTGATGGATCATCTTGTGGGACTCCTCTCGTGAAATACGACCATGAAACCACAGCTGAGTTCTGTGGATAACTGGATCAGAGGGGATACAAAATGCCTTTAAGACAAGAATGTTGGTGAGCAATTCTCAACAGAATGCTGTGCACATTTGATGCTATCTTTCTTTAAAAGCATGTACTGTATTTCACATATTTATATTGCAAGGATTTCAACTACATAACTATTAATGAACTTTTCTTATTAAGGCGATGTATTATAGTAATGATTCTATAATATGATGCTGAGTAAAAGAAATTCATTCTTTTATTCAGCAATGATGTCAAAATGCTCTAGAAAGTACCTCCACTTAATGATGAGGGGTGTAACGGGCTGGGGCTTCCTAGGATATTCATACGCTGACTTCTCTTCTGAAAAAAGACACAAAAACCACATAATCAATAAACTTACTACATCCTGCTACACTATATGGACAAAAAGTATTGAGATACCTGACCATTATACCAACAGTGATTGTAATGACATTGCATTCTAAAAACATAGCTATAACAGCTTCCACCATTCTTGGAAGAATTTCCACCAGATTTTGGTGTGTTTCTGTGGGATTTTTTGCCGATTTATCCAGTAGAGCATTTGTGAGGTCAGGCACTGATGCTGGACGAGAAGGACTTGCTTACAATCTCGTTCCGATTCATCCCAAAAGTGTTTGATGAGGTTGAGATCAGGGCTCTGTGCGAGCCAGTCAAGTTCTTCCACACTAAACTCATCCAACCGTGTCTTTATGGACCTTGCTTTGTGCACTGGGGTACTGTCATGATGGAATAGAAAAGGACCTTCCCCAAACTGTTCCCACAAAGTCGAGAGCATAGAATTGTCCAAAATGTCTTGGTATGCAGAAGCATTAATATTTCCCATCCCTTTCCCAACCCCTGAAAAACAGCCCCATACCTTTATCCCTTCTCCACCCAATCTTACAGTTGGCATAAAGCAGTCAGGCAGGTAACGCTCTTCTGGCATTCTCGAAACCCCGACTCATCCATCAGACTGCCAAACAGAGAAGCGTGATTCGTCACTCCACAGAACACGTTTCCACAGCTCTAGAGTCCAGTGGCAGCGTGCTTTACACCAATCCATCTGATGCTTGGCATTGTACTTGGTGATATGATGCTTGCATACAGATTCTTGACCATGGAAACCCATTCCATGAAGCTCCTGCCACACAGTTTTTGTGCTGATATTAGCAGACCACTTTATTAGGTACACCTGTTCAACTGCTTGTTAATGCAAATATGTAATCAGCCAGTCACATGGCAACAACTCAATGCATTTAGGCATGTAGACATGGTCAAGATGATCTGATGAAGATCAAACTGAGCTTTGGAATGGAATTGGAAAGAAAGGTGATTTAAGTGACTTTGAACATGGCATGTTTGTTGGTGCCAGAATGGCTGTTCTGAGTATTTCAGAAACTGCTGATCTACTGGGATTTTCCGAAAAAGAGAAAATATCCAGTGAGCGGAAGTTCTATGGGCGAAAATGCCTAGTTGATGCCAGAGGCCAGAGGAGAATGTCCAGACTTGTATGAGCTGATAGAAAGGCAACAGTAACTCAAATAACCACTCATTACATCTGAGGTCTGCAGAAGAGCATCTCTGAATACACAACACGTCGAACCTTGAAGCAGATGGGCTACAGCAGCTGAAGACCACACCGAGTGCCACTCCTGTCAGCTAAAAATAGGAAACTGAGGATAGGAAATAGGACAATAGAAGATTGGAAAAACATTGAGTCTCTGAGATGGTAGGGTCAGAATTTGTGGTACACAACATAAAAGCATAGATCCATCCTGCCTTGTATCAACGGTTCAGGCTGCTGGTGGTGGTGTAATAGTGTGGGGAATAGTTTCTTGGCACACTTTGGGCCCTTCAGTACCAACTGATCATCGTTTAAACGCCACAGCCTACCTGAATATTGTTACTGACCATATCCATCCCTTTATGACCACAGCGTAATCATCTTCTGATGGATACTTCCAGCAGGATAACGCAAAGCTCAAATCATCTCAAACTGGTTTCTTGAACATTATAATGAGTTCACTACTCAAATGGCCTCCACAGTCACCATATCTCAATCCGATAGAGCACCTTTGGGATGTGGTGGAACAAGAGATTCGCATCATGGATGTGCGTCCGACAAATCTTCAGCAACTGCGTGATGCTTTCATGTCAATATGGACCAAAATCTCTGAGGAATGTTTCCAGAACCTTGTTGAATCTATGCCAAAAAGAATTAAGGAAGTTCTGAAGGCAAAATGGGGTACTAGCAAGGTGTACCTAATAAATAACTAAATAATCAAAACAAAAATTATTATTTGAACTAACTCTCCAGGCATGTCCCTCCTCCATGGCAGCACTCTGAGCCTCCACGGGATTGTCAATCACTCTGCCTATCCTCCCTGAGAAATCCATGGCAACCAGAGAGTTCTCTGAGACACTCCTCTGGAAAAAAAAAAAAGATCAGAAGAAACAATGACTTTGTTTGCCATATAACAGATGTGTTACCTTTTGATAAATACTTTGTTCATGACCTAGTCTTCATGTCCCAAACCAGTAAGTAATGTAATAGTCAAAATATTTAAGCATAACATAAACATGGATGGATTGTTGTTTTGTTTGCTAACAGAAAAAAAAAAAGTTTTAAAATCAGAATCGGTTTGCATCTTTGTGTTCATTTGTTCTAAAATTGTCAGAATTGCATAATATCCATAGGACAAGCTGTAAAAATAACTTCACTGCCAACACTTGAACAATCATTCCATAATGTGACATCATGGCCCACATACTGACACATGTGTGATTAATGCTCCATCTGTGAGGTAGAAAGGAAGAGAGAGGGAATGCAGGAGTCGGTTAAAGGAAACAAGAGTCTTACCACAGGCGCTGAGAAGTGTGAAAGCAACGTTTCTCGCTGCTGGGGGATCTTGTAATTTTGATAGAGTAAAATTCCATACTATAAGGAAGAAAAAAAAAGTGTTAAAAAGTTGAAAAAATAATGATACTCTTAAACAAAACACCAAAATAAAACATAATGCTAATGTAGAGAAACATTCATTGCATTTAAAATGAATCATTACACACTGTATGGAGATTTTCTCCTCAAATACACTCTCATGAGAGCAGCGTATAAGTGTATGGTACACATTGTCATGACTGTATGTTAAATCAATTTGTATTTTTCCTTTCAGTACACAACGTAATAATATACAACATCTATGTATTATGCACAGAACATCACTGCATGTAAGTTATCCATGCTCTAGTTCAGTCAAAGAAAGGTTCTAGATTAGTCAGAGAAACTGTGCAGATTCTAGATCAGCCTGGAAGGTGAGGGTCCTAGATCAGCCAAGGAAAGAATGCAGGTTTTAGAATATCTTAAGTCCTGTTCACACCAAGGACGATTCCTATTAACATAATGATAGCCTAAAGATATAGTTTAAAAAAATGATTCTCAATATTAAAGAATAGCAGCGTCCACGCCACAACTATGATAACGGCAGAGAAACGATATAGTTGGAATCACTTTCAGAATGATTTTTCTCCAGCTGATGAACGATAAAAATATTGACAGCCAATCAGAATGATATTGTCCGCTGGTGTGGATGCTAAGTTATCGTTATAATTATCTTTACAGCTATTGTTGCTGGTGTGAATAGGCTTCAAGGAAAGAGTGCAGGTTGTAGATCAGTCAGGGAAAGGATGTGGGTTAAGGTCAGCCTAAAAAAGGGTATGGGTTCTAGATAAGGGAAAAGCCTCTAGTTCGAGATCAATAATGGAAAGTGTGCAGGTTCTAGACAAGCCAATGAAAGGGTAAAGATTTGATGGCAGTGGGTTCTAGATTATCCTGGAAAAGAGTGAGGGTCCTAGATTGCAGGTTCTAGACCAGTTAAGGAAAATGGTCAAGGATCTAGATCAGTCGGGGAAAAGTGTAGGTTCTAGCTCAGTCACAAAAGAACCATGGAAAGGGTGCATGGAGGTTAGAGATGTTCCAGACCAGTCAGATAAATTGTGCAGGATCTAGATCAGTCAAGGGAAGGGCGTGAGTTCTAGATCAGCCACAGAAAGGGTGCAGGTTCTAGATCAGCCAGGGAAAAGGCAAAGGTTCATCAGCCAGTGAAAAGGGCTTCCACTACTAACCTTAAAGAGTCTGAAGGCCGTCATCCAGCATGTTCTGCTCTGCTCATCCTCTGCACACAACATCCTCAGTTCTTTCACTTCATTCCGTACTTTGTTAGGCTGAAAATGATCATAATGCACAACATTAGCCCCTCTGCTAAAAATAAATAAATAAATAACTTTGTGAGATATTCCATTGTGCTTTTCTGCCTTTGACAGAACCAAATGATCAAAGCTTTTTTTACACTGAATTTGTGTTGAATATTTTATATTTTACTTTGAAATGCTTATCTACTTTAAGAGTTCTCATAACAAACCACATAAACGTACTTTTATGCAGAATTCAAAGTCAGTCGGTGCATTGTGCAGCTTTCTCCCTGTTATAACTGTAAAGACATTGCTGTCATCCAGGTCTGCTAGTAGCTGTAAATGCCTGGGCTCCTGTGAAAGATCAGCCAACAGCTCATGTCATTTAATGGATAAGGAGGGAAAGGGCACCAAAAGAGCACTCAAAAACGGGGAGGGGTCAGATCTAGCCAGTTCCTGAAGACATTAACAGAGGCTTGCACATGATGTAGACTAGTAAAACAGACCACTTTTATACAATTTTTTTTTTCTAGAGAGAAACTAAGCAAAATTTTGCCATTTCACCTTTGATGTTCCTTTTGTTGAGAAGTACAATCCTGACCGTCTTAAAAACACATACAGTTTCTTCCATGATTTCCTGCCCATCTCTTTCACATACAAATATCCCTGGATCTCAGGACAACTGCTGGAGTTTAAGAAGTTCTGGAGATAAAAGAAGAGAACACTTGAACATTCTATGAAGCAGTCAGTCAGCTAAGATTTTTGGTAGAGAATGGTTTCCTTTCAGTGTAAACTATTCACCACCAGGTTTTTAAAAAAAGATCTGAATGTGCCAATAAATCACTAATAAAAAGTAATATTTTCAAAATTGGCACACCATTGGCCATTTAGGCACACTTTGAGGACAAATTCATCCCCAGAAAAACAGTTAAATCTGACAAAATACATGTATATTTGGTGAGTCTTTTTTGTAAAATTAATACTGTAAATAGAATAATGTAAATAGTCCAAAGTGCATATAAAAGTGTTTGGCATATCTTACTTCAGCTGAATAAGCTAGTTTATAAGAGAGGGGTTACACTTTATTTCGATGGTCAACTTTGGAGACTCTACTAACTATAAGTAACTTTGCAACTACATGTCAACTAACTCTCATTAGAGTATTAGTAGACTGTAGTAGATTTTTAGTATTATCAAGTTTAGGTGTTTTGGGTTTTAAGAATAAGTTGACTTATAAAATTACTTATAGTCAGTAGAGTGTCTGTTGGGGGGAACATTAACATAAAGTGTGAGCAGATATTAAGCAGACAGTCTACTAATACTCTAATGAGAGTTAGTTGACATGCAGTTGCAAAGTTACTTATAGTTAGAAGAAACTTTCCCAAAAATGTATGGGCTGATGTTAGATCAGCGGGTGATGGGAAAGAGAACACATGCCCATGTTGTACCTGCAGGAGCTGAGAAGGTGGGATGGTCCCATTGGCCTCCTGACACCAGGCAACCATTTGCTCTGGGAAGAAGTTCTGTCGAGAAATATGTTTTAGCTCACTGCATGCATATCAAGATAGTATATTGGTATAGTATATTAACAGTCATTCCAAACTAAATCCTTATAATTTCTAATGAAATTAAATACATCATCCATTTAGTCTAAATTACACAGATATTTAAGCCATTCCATGTTAAATAAGATTACTATTAGTATCATGCAAAGTAATCCCTGTATATCTCTGAAACCATGACTATAACTGCATATTTAATAAAAAAAAGCCTTATAATAATGCAATATAACAATAATAAAATCTCTATGATTAAAGACATTCATCTGCTTGTGTAAAATTGTACTTCTACACAAAGAAAACAAATGGAAAGATTTTGTAATGACTGCCGAAAAGGCCTGTCTTTTGTGGTTAAGGTGGATGAAAGAAAAGAGCAATCATTCGAAATTATACTAAAAGCTCCTCATTCCAAAAACCCACAAAGGAATAGAGTATTACATAATCTTTTAAAACATAAGCCTGCCACCCATTGACTTTCTTCTAATGATTTTAAACCAGGGAATTTCAGAAAATTCAGGCCAAAGCTTTGCATAGCTTAGAAAATAAAGTTAACTAAAATTAGTGACTGTAGAGCCATATTAAATGATTAGCTGACATAAATTAAGTTACTCAAGTTACTGGAAAGATTATATAATGCTCAACAGTTTTCATGGCATTTCTAAACATCTGATTATAGCCTAAAACAATGATCTTTTATGTATTATATGTCAAGTCAAGTCATCTTTATTTATTTATATTATTATATTATTCTTATTACATAGTATTATATTATTAGCACTTTATACAATACAGATTGTTTCAAAGCAGCTTTACAGTGAAAACAGGACAATGATTTAATGATGCAAACAGAGTTCATTTCAGCTTTAAAGCAGCTCTAAAAAGAAAAGTGTCATTGTTCATATGTAAGGGATAATATACAGTCAGTCTGTTATTATTCCAAAATAATTGGCAACAGGATGTTGTGTCTTGCATCACCCTGAAGGGTTTTGTTGTTGTTGTTGTTGTTGTTACAGTAATATTTAGCTGATTTTACATTGTCTGCCTTTTTACTGTTACTTTTTAAACAAATCAATGGACATGAAATATTGATGTGACTTGAAATCATTTTATTATGTGAGAAGAACGAGAAACTAGGTGTGTACTAAAATTGGTTGTACAAGTTTAACTGAATATTTTTGCCCCGAAAATGCAGCCACTGACCAATCAGAATCCAGTATTCTACAGAGCAACATTCAGCTTTTCAGGCCACATACTTAAATTCTTCTCAAATGGAAATGTGTCAGCATACAGATACTAGGCATCGTCCCACTATCCACAAGTGAGCAAACAATCATGTATGAGACAAATGGATGGAGAAACCATGAAACTAATTACCACATGACAGAAAGTTTGGGGCGAACAAAACATATTGCAGCCTATTATATTTACATTTATTTTTCGGGGTATAAATGGAATGCAATTCGATCAGTCAAGGCACAAACACAGATTATGTGTAAATATGCCCAAAGAAAATGCTACCAAAAATTATATAGTTGAGAGCTTACTCGTGTTATGGCAATTTAAAAGTGTCAAGGGCCAAAAAAAAAAAAAAACACATTTAAAGCACAGATTTCCCTCCCCTCTGTCTGCAGCTGAATTTACAAGAGGACTGAATGTTCGTGAAAGTGTTTGATTTCCAGCCCAAATAGTAAGAGGCATGGGTTTCTTTTGGATTGTGTGTGAGAGAGTGTGAGAGCAGCTCACTGAACTGGAAGCATGTCACTTGATATCTGCATCTAACAAGTAAGACTGAAAACAGTCCATTAATGTCAGGAACTTTCCTTCAGCGATAATCCGTGTCATGTTACTTCTGTACCTGCTGACACCTGCTCTAAGAGGAGGAAATAAAAATAATCTACAATCATCTTAACCTAATTATGAAATAGTTCATGTGAAGTCTTGGATTAACTTACCAAAGGATTTTTAAAGAATTCATATTTGGCATAGTTCTTCCTGAAGAGAAATTTACTTTCACTGGTCATTGACGTCTGAACTTGGACAACCAGTTCATGGTCTTCTAAACATCGTTCTGTAGATTGATGGAAGGGGGGAAAGGCATAAATTGGTCACAAACACACTGCATTCACTTAAAAATCTGTATTAGACATATACAAAGGTCTGTGTGTAAAAAAACACATGACAAAAAGGCATCTTTGTAACCAAAGACTCAAATGTGGTGTAATATTGGCATCTTAAATGACATCATTTTCTGTTAGCATTCATCCAGGCAGACAAAAAATAAACAGGGTGAGCGATCCCTGCCTCATGAAAAGAGAGTTTGTCTGGAGGAGAGTTACCCCCACACTTCTCTCTCCCCACCCCCCATTCAGCTTATCCAGCGCAGGGACTTACTGAAACTAAAATAAAAACCTCCGTTTGATCAATGTATATATTGTAATGTATCTGTTTCTCTGCCTTTCTCACAATCTCTCTACTATTAGTCCCAAGGATGGTTTATGACCGCTCCAAAAACTGACCCTGAACCCTTATATGGACATATGTTCTTCATCCAACTGTGGAGACGGTCAGAGAGCTTGTTTGGAAACAGGAAGCTATAGGGGGATCAGTTCCACCCACCCCACAAACACCATGAGAAGTGTAAGAGATGAATGACGAGAGAAAATAACATATCAGCAGAAACACATGAGAAGTGTAAGCGATGAATGACGAGAGAAAATAACACAATAACGTTTGGTGAAAAGAAGAAGAAACTGTGATGTTTTATAGAAGGTAAAAACAGTGAAGATGTGCTTCTAAAGTGCCAAATTGAAAAACAAAAATTGAAAAACAAAAACACTTCAGAGTGCTTTGATTTTAAAGCAGATTTGATTATTGCTGAAATTCATTTGCATTTAACAATCTTCTTAACTTTGTATTAAACCAACTAAAGAAATTCTTTTTTTTTTTGTTTTTGTATTTTAATTAACCTAAAAATGTGACTCATGGCAATATCTCAATTAAATAAGTATTTCAATTTAGTTTATTCTTCACACATGGTCAAATGTGCATGTTTACAAGAATATAGTGCACGAGTCGTGTGAACGTTTTTTGTGTTTTTATAGTGCATTTGTGTATAGTTTGAAGCTTGAAAACTCTAGCACATTATTTAAAAAAAATCTTTAATGTGCCATGAAATGATGTGTTTTATGGTTTGAAACTAAATGAGTGTGAGTGAACTATTATTTTATGGTAAGAACCACACAATGGGCCCTATCTTGCACCCAGCGCAATTGACTTTGTACACCGACGCATGTATCATTCCTATTTTGCACCCGCGCAAAGCACGCTTTTCCCTCCACAGAAGCACGTCGGTAAACTAGGGAATGAACTTGCGCTCCCTGGGCGGTTCAGCGCAAAAAAGGAGGCGTGTTCCGGCGCAAACGTTCCTTAATGCTATTTTGCAGGTTTAGAAAACAATTGCGCCACTAACCAGGAAAAAATTGTTTAAAGTCAGTGGCGCGTTGCGCATGTTATTCATATGCTATTTTAAGGGCGCATGCTTGGCCATAATCAATGTAGCGTGTGCACAACGCGCATACACTTTGATTCTCTCATCTACACAGAAGCAGCAGTTTTCATTTTTGCAAATCATACATTATTACGATAGATAGATAGATAGATAGATAGATAGATAGATAGATAGATAGATAGATAGATAGATAGATAGATAGATAGATAGATAGATAGATAGATAGATTATAAAAGCATACATCTAGCTTACACATTTACCCAAATTATCATACGCCTGTTTAACCGAAGTTAATTTGGGTGGGTTTCTCCATCCCCAACGTCCCTGACGAGAACGTCGGTCTCTTCGGCTGTGAACCGCTCCTGGCGTGCGCCTGGCAAATCCGCCGTTATAATAGGAATCCGCTTTAGAAAAAGTGCGTCTGCTCTTAAAGGGAATGTGAGATGACGCTCTGATTGGTTTATTTCACGTTACGCCCAAACCACACCTATGTATAATGACGCTACTTCAGACCAACCCATTTTAGATTTGCGCCGGGCGCAAGAGTCATTTATCCCGCCGGGAAAATAGCAACAGCGCCCAAGACCCGCCCACAAAGTTACTTGCGCTTTGCGCTTTGACACTTGCGTTTCAGATCGTTAAAATAGGGCCCATTGTCACTTGTTACAGTGCATAAAAAATGAAAGCTTCATTTTTCACAACAATTTCTTTTCTACAGTAACTCTTTTTAGAAAGCATTGCAATTGTTTAGCAATTATAACATCCACTCACAGCAGTTTTGTATATGTGTATCAATTTCTACACACTTTAATCCACTTTACGACAAATCTGGTTTATGACTTTTCCCCACAACACATCCATCTTGAAATTAAGGTTTGAGATACAGAAGTACTCAGGAGTGACAAGCTTTTCCATCATTCCGCAGTTCAATATTTGGCTTAGTAAGGAGAGAGTCTGGCATTGCAGAGAGATGATGTCATGCTTTCGCTCAACCACACTTCACACTAGCAGAGTGGATCCATAACAAATGAAGAACGCTTTGGCGTTTTAAATGCAGCCTGTGTTTCGCATATAAAATGAAGAGTTTGTCCAAACATTCAAATGAGCATGTTTATGGATTGATACTGTTGAATAAAGTAGAAAATGGGAATCGGATATTAATTCGAATTTTATTTATTATTATTAATATAAATGTCTCTGGGATACCAAATATTGAGCCTGCTGCAAAATACACAATATTTTTTTTTTCTCCGGACAAATGACTGATCTAGCATTAATGACCAACTAGCAAAATGTCTAATATACCAACACAAGGCCTTCTTTCAGAGTCTGGGTTTACCTTAAACAAGTTTATTACTACTAACTTAACTACATTTTTCAGTAGTGTGGAAAAAAAGCTTATCTGCTTTACAAAAGATTTAGCTTTTACAGTACAGTAAGTTATTTTGCCAACAAAATGTATGTAGCAATGTAGTATGACAAAACTACATTGTTATTTGAAATATTGTATTGCACAAACTTTGCAACCGAGTGAGCTAAGGTTACTATTAAACGCGTATTCCAAGACTCTTCTTTCTTACGTGTAGCATTGAAATGTGTAGAATTGATTAATTTTGTGAATCAGTTCATTCAGACATATCAGTTCAAAAAAACAATTCACAGACTGACCAGAATTATTTCTCTGCAAAGACATCTCTGTGTGGTATTATTATGTCTTTTTGTTTAGTGTATTATGCCGTTGACCATGTTTTCAACTTAGATATAAAAATGTATGTTATTTCTATTAGTTATTATTATTAAGAGTATATTATCTTAAGAAAGAAATTGTTCAGATTTGGGTGAAATTATCCCTTTAACATCTGAATGCTGTCATTGAGATTTCCATTGCATTTGTGTCAGATAAACAGTGCTATGATTACAAAAAAATATCTGCTAGTTATATATTTAAAACAACATATATTTATTACTCCCTTTATTAGCTGAAATGTTGTTAGCTACTTTTTATGAACAGATTGTAATGTAGCTACCTACTATTAACTGACTTAAGTTTAACCACTTGAAATTAAGAGTAGGCTATATCTTTTTGCAAGCTACAGTTTCAAAATTTCCCCCAAATTTTCCAAAATTTCCCCAACATTTCCTCCAATTCCCTAATGATCTGTCATATCCTCACACTCATTGGGAAACTGAAAGTAAAATAGAACGTTGAAAGACCGATGAAAGAATGATGATACAGAGAAGGGGAGCAGGATGTAAATAAAAGGTTGAAAGTAAAAAAAGAAAACCATTTGTTTGCCAAACAAAACAAATAGTTGGATGGCAAACAAAATCCTGTCCAGACCACGTACTCGGGTGGCTGAACTTCCTGTACGACTCGTTGCCCTGGGTTGACTTTAGTTCTACTAGCAAGCCCGTACATTCTCGACACAGGTTATTTGAGGTAACCAATTAACACACAGCATGCGTTAGCCTCGAGATTTGCCCGCAACGCGCACTCTGACAGCAACGGTCAATGTCAAAAAACCCACTGAGCATGTCTGAGTTTAAAGAGCTAACAGCAAAAGCAGTAGTTTTCAACTGATCGGTCGCAGGTCTGTTCTAAGACGGTCGTGGACAGGACAATGCTAACTACAAATATTAAAATGCAATTTAATATATAATTCTATATAGTTAGAATGCCAAAATCATTGACTTATCATCTTCTCAGGGCTATGTGCCCACCAAAGTCTATGGTGTTTAGTCACAAAATCATCAGTCACTTGCTAGAAGTTAGCCAAATTAGCAAAGGGTGACATGCACTCATTCTGGAAAAAAACATGAACAGAACTATGCAAGGCAATAGAAAATATGATTCATACTACTTTCCACATGGTTTAAAATGCAAATAACCATGATGCATTCTTTTTTTTGAATCGCATTTAAAATGGTGTCCTGAAGCATAAAACACAAGACAAAACTACACATGACAATGCCGTGCTCGACTAAAGTACCAGAACCAATACCAGTTCTACTCTTGGGGAACCTAACTTCCTGTTATGTCTTTCTGTGAAACGGGATTTCCCCCGGCGACCGTTAATCAATTACTCTCAGCCCGGGGACATAAAAGGATGAATCAAGGAAGTCTGTCTTCTTCTCTTGCATGGTCATCATTGATTTCAACTCCAGCACAAAAGACCCTGTAATTACTGCATCTAAAGTGGTTGACGCACACACAGACACATTAAAACAGCTCTATAAATTCACTCGCTCCCCTCTAGCCTAAAAAACTAGCAAGCCAGTTACCGAGTCCCAGGGATGGATGATGCTCCACAAGCGCCCAACTGTTATCGTCCACACAATGGTTTTTATAGACGAGAAACTGGCACAGGTCTCGTGCAGTCATGTCGGCTGGGATCTCCACCAACTTTCCCATCCCGTCCTCGTTGAAGATTTTTATGATCTGAAATAGATGAAAAAATTTTTTTTATGTTACTTAGATATGATGTGGAGAAAGAAAACAAATTTCTAGTTTGGAAAAACACATCTACACATTGGTAAATTTTACTGCGTCACAGGACAATTTTATTTTCAGGGTCCCAACGGGAATAAAACAAACATTAAATAGTGCTACACAACAACATTTTAGGTGACATACTGTATCTTTTTACAAAAAAGGGAATATCTGAAACTCTTCTACGGCTTTGACCCAGAGTGTAAAGCCATTAACGCTCAAATCTGGGTCTTTTCACATATAAATTCCATGTCTAGACTACATCCTTGCTAATACGAGTAGGAAAAGCTGAAGAAAAATGTTTCATTTGAAATAGTTTGGTGCTCGACAACTGAATGAGTCCCGTGTCATTGTTTCCCCTTCGTCACTCACATACTAGCTTTTCTCGAAAATTCTCTATTCCTATTTGCAACATCATTCACCCATTCTGAGATCGTTCATACATCCTCTCACCCAGAACATGTTTATAAATCCGTTACGCCAACCTTTACGGCTTTTCCACCACATTTACTCTGGCGAATTCCATAATTCACTTAAACTGTGAATGTAACCGTCGCCATCACACTCTATTTTAGACTTTCCGTTTCATTCTACAGGTTCTATTTTTCACCCCAGTGCAGATGGACACAAACTCCCCAGACTCTTTCAGTCGCCTAGGGGAAGAGGGACTCTGAAGTACTCAAGAGGAGCCGTGCGTTTGGGGGTGAGGAGAAATCTTACCTCCCCGGGCCTGAGCAGGCAACAGTCAGGAGAACACGATGGCATTTTCCCCAGCAGCCTCTGTCCTCCTACACACACTGAGAGACAAACCCGCTCCCCGAATGTCTCCACAACTCCACAAGAGAGAAAAAAGACCCCAAAAAAAGGAAAAAAAGCAGTTCCGATGCTTTGCAGATGCTTCTTCCTGTCAGTGGCTCAGCGTATCCTACCTGTCACAATCTCCCTCCTTCTCTTTCTCTCTCTGTTTAGCTTTGGCGCAGGACAGAGCATGCAGATGGCACTGTTTCCAGCTTGGCAGACAACTTGCCTCTGTTCCCCTCACAAAGGGTTACAGCCACAGGCTTTTAGGTAGTGAATCAAACCACACTTCCCTAACCAATCATAGAGCTAGCTCAAGCTGATGTAATCATTCCCACACAGACACAGACGCACACACACACTCACACACCCCTCACACACGCACACACACCAACAGGCACACATACACAGACGCGCAGTCATACGCACGCACAGCCTTAACTTTTCTTTCCCCCCCTTCTGCATAGCTTCAGTTTCTTTTTGCTCTTGAAAGGAGAGCGGCTCGTTTTTAGCAGCTTGTTCGTTTCCTCTGAAGTGGAGATGGCGATAGGACCGGACAGAGCAAAGATTCTCGGCTGTCTAAACCTTAACTTTTTAGAGTCTTGAACGAGTTTCATGTGAGGACTTGTTGAAAGTTTTTTTAACTTTCAAAAGCCTAGCTTTGAAGTTAGAAGTTCGAAGCCAGAAATGTCTCTCATGACAGGACAAGACTCATTACAGCTGAAATGAAACAAATGCCAGCACTTGAGACGACACTCACTGCCTTCCCCCCTGCCAAACTTTATGCCAACATTCCTCCACTAAAGCCATGGAAAAAAAAAAAAAAAAGAAAAAAGAAAGAAAAGCGAACCCCAGTGGTTTCATTGGTGACCCCTGAATCCACACACACACACACACAAACCTAAACACACACACAAACAAGGAAAGAAGTCAGACGCAAACTTTCAGACAGCTAATTCAACAGAAGAAGGACACAAAGAGAATACACCCCACCCATATTCTGTGGAAATGAAATGAGTTTTTGTCTTAAATGTATACAGAGTTTAATCTCAAGTCTTCATCTCTCTCGGTTATGACACTTGCATGCATCTCTGCTTGGCTGCCCATGCTAAAATTAACTTTATGTGACCACAGGAAACCGGACAGAAAGGATGACTCAATCCTTTTCAATCCTTTAGGAGACTATTTCAGTTATGGGGGTGGGGAGGAAGGGAGAGAGCGAGAGGAAGTCGGGGATAGAGGGCTGGAGAGAGTCCTGGAAGCAGTCCAGAAGAAAGAGTCAGTAGGGGTGGTCACATAAAAGGTATGCAAACTCTCCAGTGCTCCAGCTGGCTTGGCTGCTCCTCCTCTTCTCCTCCTCCTTCTCCTCTCTTTCACTAATCACTCTACCATTTAGACAGTCAGCGAGGAAAAGACTGGGTCACATATGTCCGCACACCATCTTATAGCGTCATAAGCTACAGCCATGTCATTCAGTGTACAGTGTGTCCATCATTACCCTACTGACCCATATTGCCACGTGGTGACTGTTGGACTTGATATAGTAATAGTTTGTCAGCAGATTTTTCCATTCCATTCTAGAAGTGTTTCTTTTTTCTTTTTTTGTCAGGGGCATGCCATTAAAGGGACAGTTCACCCAAAAATGAAAATTCTTTCATCAATTACTCACCCTCATGTCGTTGCAAACCCGTAAGACTTTCATTTATCTTCGGAACACAAATGAAGATCTTTTTAATGAAATCTGAGAGCTTTCTGTCCCTCCATAGACAACTACCCCACTACCACTTTGATGCTTCAAAAAGTTCATAAAGAGATTGTAAAACCAATCCATATGAATTGAGCGGTTTTGTCTAAATTTGTGTTCCAAGGAACAACATGAGGGTGAGTAATTAATGAAAGAATATTCATTTTGGGGTGAACTATCCCTTTAAGACCTTAACTTCATAACTGCCCATGACTTTTACATCTATCTGCATTCATCTCCCCAGATTGTGTCATTACATCATACAAAACGTGCAAAGGTCAAACTGATCATTTTAATCTACACTCCTGATCAGGGCCGTCACTAAAAATTATGGGGCCTGGGATAACATTTTTGTGAGTTGGCCCCCTCCGTCCGGGGCAAAGACAAGATTTTATGTAAATATCCAGCAACTGTCCCTTAAACAACAGTGTTCTAAAGTCATTGCATGGCTTTAGAACACTTGGCATATAGAAACAACATATGTACTACTTTTATGATACACTTTTGTTGTTTGGGAAAAGAACAACTTAAGCATAAGAAAAGAAAAAAAAAAGAAAAAAATGTCAAAGAGGATTGGAATGACAGGAAGGTGAGTTAATGCACCCCCCCTTCCCCAGTAAACTATTTCTGTGTGTGAGCACATATCATAACTGCTAGGCTACAGCTCTGACAAGTGTTTGTTTCCAAAATGGTCTAAAATAACACAGGAACATTTTCCATTGCAAATCTGGAAGTCATTGGTATCTTTCAGAGCCCCGAAGAGCCTCCAAAGCATTCCTAAATCTCTTATTTACTAAGAAAAACAAGGATTAGTTAGCAATCAGATTCCTATAAGCAAATAAATGCATCAGTCTTGAGATGTTTCCAGTCTCTCGCAAAGTAGACATATTAAGTTACATAATACAATTATGTTGTTACAGAGCCTTTTTCCCGACAGTGTCGTGAAAAAAAAATTGCGAGAATTAATGACTTCCGGTTATTTCATCAGTAAATCAAGTTAGTGATGAAACCAGATTGCAAAAGAATTGCTATTACATAAATCAACAAATATTACCACACCTAGTTTTCCAGTCATTGATTACAGGAAAGGAATGGTGTTAACTTTTGGTTCCAGGCTAAGACCCACACTTCCTGTCTCTTTCCCCTTTCCTGTTTTCCAGTACGCTTCTGTTTCTAATTTACACAGGCTAAATAGACAACAGTCTTTGACTTGGTCGAATGTATCCAGATCTGAGACCAGATTTTATTTTTTTTTATTTTTCAGAAAAACAGCAGAGCTGGTATCTTTCTGACACAATGTATAATGTAATGTTATTTAAAGTATATTATGATAAATACTTTGCTTGTTACATACAACATTTCAGCCGTAAATAAATTATAAATGTTAGCTAGATTACGTTCATTATCTGTCTAGCGATGTATGTTTATGCTGAAATATAAATAATATATGGTTTGTATTTTTAAAAACATCTATCGCATGTTATGTGTAGTGACTTGATTTAAGTGATTTAAGTTTTTTAAAGTAATTTAAGTTTCGCGCTTCAGAACTTCTTTTTAGGGAGCAAACTTTCAGTGCCCTGGAAGGATTCTGCGATTGAGACAGCCCTTAAAATGGCTGACTCCCTGATCAGTGCCCTGACTACTGAACTAGGGAGCTGAATGAGGCCACCCTGTGTTTATGTGAATACGGGCCAAGGCTGGCATAAAAAAAGTTTTATTCTAGCTTTGTGCATAAAAAAAAAAAAAAAAAAAAATCAACACTTGAATGAGGGTAAGTTTCATATAAAAGCAACATTTTGAGCAAAAAGCTGAGAAAATCAGGTTTTTGTCAAAGACTACGTCTGGATTGGATTCAGAATGATGATTAAAACAAATATGGAGTAGATCAAGTCCATCAACACCCCCAAAGCTTTGCAGCCCTATAGCTTGTCCAGGGTCGACATTTCATTCAGTAATGTTAGGCAGTTCTGACTTAAATGCTGTTTAATGTTGATGATCACGTTATTTTACATATGCATATGATGAGATATGCTTTCTCCTACTATTTCGCCTTTGTTTTGATCAGTAGATTCAATACTCTTTCAGAAGATGCGTAATAGCACCACCTACCATATAACAGTGAAAACACGGAAAGCTGGAAATGAACGTCAATGGCGGGGGAGCGTTGTCTCATAAATGATGTAAATTTCCGTCAATGGCGGGGAAAGAGTTAAAAGACTACAACTGAAAAATGTATAGGCCTATATTTTATATCAAATTCAACCCGCCAAAGTGGCTAGTAGGAGTGAGTGCGTTTGCGGGTTTTAATGCCAAGCCCTGCTGTCAGTACAACACAATTATACAAATTAACTAGATAATTTATTTCCCTCCAAAGGGATGGAAACATATAGAAAAAAAAATTGACTTAAAGGACAAGTTCGGTATTTTACACTTAAAGCCCTGTTTACAGATTGTTTCTAATGAAATAGAACGGTTAAGATTAAAATTTGGACACAAGCTGCTGTCTCGAGAATTTTAGGTTTATTCCGAGTAAGAGTCGACTCTGAGTCAATGGGTCATTAGCCGTTTTGTTGTGACGTCAAGACGAAACATTAGCATACTGCCCGCCCACTTATTGCGCGCAGACACCAGGGAAAACTTGAACCTCAAACACTGCAGCTGATTCCTGTGGATACTGGACAGCATCATGTCGAGAAGATGCTGGGCTGTACAATGTGAAGGTAAAGCCACTTTTTTTTCACTGCCCAAGGATGAGCATGTGAAGAATCAGTGGTTAAAATTCATCTTTACCATGATATCACAGCAGTATAATCCTAAACTTTTGTTGTGTTCCCTTTATTTCACTGACGACTGCTCAAATCACGGAGTTCAATGCAGGATTCGCAAACCGCTTGCTCTTGAAATATGGTGTTCAAAATACTTAGTTTTGAGTTTTATATTGTGTAGATCTCCTGCTAACTGGCTAACTCAGGTTATCACTGTCTTACTTAAATACTTCTGCTAATCAGTTTGTGGGCCACTATTACCTAAAACTGTGTCTATTAATGCAGATTGTCTGTCTTTCTCACTACTTTGAGTAAAGATTAAGCATGGAGCAAGATTTGTTTTACCACTGTTTATGTTACATCAGTCATTCACGCTAGAGCTCGGCTAATGTATACATTGCATACATGCACGTTCACCGCAATAAATTAGAAAAACACTCGGTAAATAAATTAGTACAAGTAAAATAATCGGTTTGTTGATGGACATGCACTTGTTAATGCTGATGGTGAGGAATTACAGTTGCAACATCTCATAATGTACCTCAAACTGAGTAGCGTATAACTGAGAAACGTCCTGCTCGAGTCGTCCTTCCGATGGAGGTTCGGGTTGAATAGTTCTTCCAGTGTTTCATCATTGGACTCGTGCTTGCATTGATATGGTAAAATCAACGTAATTGTTCGTTACTGTTATTGTTCGTTATTGTATCGTTTACGGTGTAGGAAGCCTCAGGACACCTGACGTTGTTATGGCAATGGGCATTGTTGTTTTCGACGCACTGTACGCGGTAAACCAATCACAACAATGTGAAAAATGTGGTGATGTGCAAATGTATATATGAGGAAATTAACCGTTTTTTTACCTTTGATGCATGTAAACCTGTTGTAGGAGACTCCAAAACAACATTAGGAAACTTTAAAATAGCATAATAGGGGCAGTTTAATATCACAGCGTTCATCTTTCAGTTGAAATGCCTGATAGTTTAGAATTGGCTGTTAGAGAACCGAGCATCATAAATTCATGAAAATATGCCTGTTTTCTTAGAATGACTTGTTCTCCATACTGTATGTACAAAGTTTTGAGATGTTTGGATTTTGTGCACATAAGATATAAACATTATAGTCATTATGGGTCATACCAGACACATATAAACAAATGTATCTACTAAACTGTTTAATAGAATAAAATTATTTTGTTAAGTTTTAGCCAGTATGGTCTAGAGCTGATGTGTGCATAGTTTGGTGAAGGTCTTACTCACGGCCTAAGAGGAATAAAAAAAAATAATTGATTTACTATTGTTTGGGCTTAAGGATTCTAAAGGAGGAATTTAGAATAAATAAGTATTTTGATTCTGTCACACACAGTTGCAGCATAGCGCAACCTTGTGGGTAATTGTAATTTTAATTAACATATAACTTTGCAATGCTTTGATTAATCAAAATTAGCGTGATAACTTTTTTTCCCAGCACTGTCCCTAGCTGATATGTGCCTATTCTGGTGAAGATTGGACAGGAGGAATTCGAAAAAAGCGGAAATGAGATTCTTCCTGTCTCAGCGTGGGTTTTCTAAACACATCTAATCACTAGCTTAACACTTTTCTAAACATCAGCGGTTCACTATGCACCAGGAAATTTGGCTGATCCTTTTGGTCAAAGTTGATCTACTATTTAACGTTTTTTTTTTAAATCTTAAATATTTTTTTGCTGCAAATGAGAAATGTTAAAGTTACCAAGAATTTTTTTTTTTTTTAGACAAAGATCTAGTAAATGATTTTCAGTTTTGTTAAAAGTAATTAAATCAACAGTTTTTCATTTACTGTAAAAATGTGTAAAAGTATGGTATTTGCAGTTTATGATGCTTTCAGAATTTAATATTTTCTTTTGTATTTTTAAAATGTATTTATTAAATAAAAGTACATTTTATCTAGCAAAATAAAGAGAATATGGTACAGACTTTTCTGAAGTGCTTGTTTTGATTGTATTAAACAAATTAATGTTCATATGATTTTTTAAACTGCTTTTATGATTTCTTTGCTCACAAAATGTCTTGCTTATACTACGTGAGTAGTGAAAAAGAAAATTTTCCTTAAGGTGTGCATTTAACCCAGCTGTACTCTATTATTTACCATGTAATGTACAAGACTCTTGTTGTAAATTATCCGTTGAAGAATGTGTGCAAATGACGCATGAGAAAAAAAAAATCTAGTCAAACAGGATGACCTCAAAATGCTTTGGAAAATGCCATTGTCATCACTGGTTCTGCAACCTTATAATCCTTCTCTGGCCTGGAAAATTATTGACTGTAAATCATCCATTGATGAGCATGACAGGTTCCCCCTCCCCTTAGGTTTACAAGTGCCTTTTTAATGACCAGACTCCTCCTCTGAGTTGTTGTGTGTTGAGGGCTGAGGCCTGACTTCACCTCTAATGAGACAGTAAGACAAAACCAGAGCAAAAACAATCAGAAGACTTTCTTTTTCTACACAACACAGCCAGGCGACCATGGGACTTGAGTTAGTCCCTTTATTATTCCTGGCTGCCTGCCTGGGTAATTGCTGATTCATGGGTCAAGCATCAAATGCGCCTTGTTGTAATTATTGTGTCAAATTAGATTTAACAAATCCTATCTTAATATATATTCATTAATACACCTTTTGTGTTAAAAAAAGAAAAGGAGCGACATTAGAGTAGGTGGATGATAACAGAGTGTGGCTCGATTGGACTGACCAAATTTACAATTGATTTGAATGGTTGATGTTTAGACTACTACATACATTTAACTACAGCAATCTTTAAAAATAAGCAAAGGTACACAAAACATTATTTTTCTGGAAGCTAAATCCACTAGGTTTAAAAATCTGAGGTGGCATGTAAATGAATGGGCATGGTGGTTCCCAAATGGCTCACAAACAGCTGATAATTTGATAATTGAATGACATACTGCATTTCTAAAATTTCTTAAAACACAACACCAATAATTAAACATTATTTTTTTATTGTCACCATATTTGGTTTCACTTTATTTTGATGGTCCCTTTAACACATTCTGTTGTCTATAAGTAGCATTGCACACCTACATGTCTACTAACTTTCATTAGAGTGTTAGTAGAGTATTAGTAGAATGGTAGGGTTAGAATAAATTGACATGTAGTTGCAAAGTTACTTATAGTCAGTAGAGTGTGTTGGAGGACCATCACAATAAAGAGTTTGCAGATATTAAGCAGAGAGTCCACTAATACTCTGATTAGAGAATAAGTTAACCTCTAGTTGCAAAGTTACTTACAGAATGTTCAAAAGGGACAATCAAAATAAAGTGTTACCCTATATTTTTATCAGCCATTGATCTTGGGTAGACTATAATGATGTCTTCTATCTATTGTGATAAAGACAGCGTTTTTGACTTGGACACTCCTATCAGACGACAGATCTCCAAAAATGTAACTGCGACCATATGATTAACCTTGAGCTAAAATAACCCAGCACTGCCTTTTGGTTACAGTGCAGTCTCTGGTGGGCCAAAAAGTGCTGAGCTTGCTTCACAGCTTTGACTGTAGTCTTCAAAACACTGAGGTTTCCATGAACCACAGAAACAACTGATCATCCCCACACAAAGGAGATGAGGGCAGAATTAAAGGAAGAAAAAAGACAAAGAAATATATATTTCTATATATAGTATTGGGACACCTCTCCAAATCATTGAATTCAGGTGTTCCAATCACTTCCATGGCCACAGTTGTATAAAATCAAGCACCTAGGCATGCAGACTGCATCTGCAAACATTTGTGAAAGAATGGGTCGATCTCAGTGAATTCAAGCGTGATACCATGATAGGTTGCCACCTGTGCAATAAGTCCATTCGTGAAATTTCCAGCTGCATCCAAGCCTCACATCACCAAGTGCAATGCAAAGTGTCGGATGCAGTGGTGTAAAGCACACCGCCACTGAACTCTAGAGCAGTGGAGACGTGTTCACTGGAGTGACGAATCATGTTTTTCTGTCTGGCAATCCGATGGACAAGTCTGAAGTTTGGTGGAGCGAGGATTATGCTGTGCGGTTGTTTTTCAGGGGTTGGGCTTGGCCCCTTAGTTCCAGTGAAAGGATCTCTTAATGCTTTAGCATACCAAGACATTTTGGACAATTTCATGCTCCCAACCTTGTGGAGTTTGACTGCACACCAGTGCACAAAGCAAGGTCCATAAAGACATGGTTGAGTGAGTTTGGTGTGGAGGAACTTGACAGGCCTGCACATAGTCCTGACCTCAACCCGATAGAACACCTTTGGGATGAATTAGAGCAGAGCCTGCGAGCCAGGCCTTCTCGTCCAACATCAGTGCCTGCCCTCACAAATGCTCCTCTAGAAGAATGGTAAAAAATTCCCATAAACACACTCCTAAACCTTGTGGAAAGCCTTTCCAGAAGAGTTGAAGCTGTTATTGCTGCATATATATATATATATATATATATATATATATATATATATATATATATATATGGCTTATGAACATTTTTATTTGCATTATCCTTCAGCACTATTTCTAGGTCACTATTCCAAAATAAGAGTTATGACATTGACCATGACCATCTTTCTACAATCTTTTTATCAACTTGAATGTGGGTAAGTTTCATAAAAAAAAAAAAAAATTTAAACAAAAAGCTGAGAAAATAAAAAAAATGTCCAAAGACTACAACGTGCATAAACAATGCTTTTATCGCTTGTTTCTGCTCCTTTTTTGCCTGTTTTGATCCAGAGATGCTGTCCTCTTTCAGAAGATGCATAATAACAGTGAAAACACGAAAAGGGCGGAAAATTCTGTCAATGGCGGGGAAGCGTTGTCTCAAAAATGACGAAAAATTCTGTCAATGGCGGGGTAAGAGTTAAACAGTATTTCTGTGGCAAAATGCTCTCTTTTTCTTTTGGGCCAGCAAGTGGAGGAACAGAGGGGGAAATATAGATCACACAGACGTATCAGTGTGGATGAATCCCTGCTGTCCGATCCTTTGGCCCCTCATCTCGCTCTAAGCCACACACGTCGGCACTAACAATCCAGTCCTGAATGGGCATCCTCTTTAGCCTGTGGCATCCAACTGAGATCAAACCAAAGAAGAGCCAAATATTTCCCCAATAGGAGCAGGGAGTTTAATTGAGTCCTTGGGCCGCTCATTCAACCCAACAGCAGATAATTGTCTTTTTGGGAACAAAAACCCAGCACACAAAAAGAATGACATAATTACTTTTAGGTTAACAGTCATTTCAGGGCAAGCAGCACTGTACAAATTCTTCTCATTCATGCCACCCAGACACTAACTCCTCCTCTCCATAACCAGAAGAACTAAAGGCCATTCACTCACATGGCAGAGATCCATTTCACAGTTAAAGGATTCCCATAAAGATACTTTGATTGATGTGTAATGAAATCTAGATATGTTTGATGCGAGCTGGGTCGACTTCCACTAGCTTAACCTTTATATGTCACATGGATTGTTACATGTGGGAGCTTAAAGTGGATATCCGTTATCCTAGAGTCTCCTGTATAAAAATTCACTTGACAAAGTCTTATACAAGAGCTTCAGAGTCATTCTTGAACTTGAACATGGTCAGACTTTTGGCTTTAACCCCATTGTACAGTATTTCTGGGCTAGAAAAGGAGAGTCTCAAACATTTTCCATTAAAATATTTCATGTAAATAAATTGCTGAGTATTTTCCAGTAAACCTAAAGGGACGGTTCACCCAAAAAAAAACAAAATGTTGTCATTTATTACCCTCATGTTGTTCCGAACCTGTATGAGTTTCTTTCTTCTGTTGAACATAAAATAAGATATTTTAAAGAATGTTGGTAACCAGACAGTTGAAGGCACCCATTGACTTCTACAGTAGGAAAAAAAAAATTCAATGGTAGTCAGTGGGTGCCACCAACTGTCTGGTTAACAACATTATTTAAAATATCTTCTTTTGTGTTCAACAGAAGAAAGAAACTTTGGAAACTTTGGAACAACATGAGGGTAAGTAAGTTTTCATTTTTGGGTGAACAATCCCTTTAAGCCTTTCCAACTTCATTCATAATTTATGACTTTAAATGTGAAATTTCTGTGCCACTATTAACATCAAATGGAATTGCAATTTTTTTTTTCAAATAGGTTTTCTGAATTCAACACTTCCTGAATTCTAAAACTATACATTTATACATTATACATTTATTTAAAGCAATAGTTAACCAAAAACGTCTCAGGTTACAACTGTAACCCTAGTTCCCTTTCAGTTGAGAACATCAGACGTAGTCGACTTTCGCTTCGGAGCCGATCAGATGTCTCTGAAGTTACTACTGTTTACACAGCAAGCGAGTGTGTCGGTGTTCTGGCTGGAAGACCTCCCAGTGTTGGTGTTTCTACAGCGTGAGTGCAGCGGTGATCGCGAGCTTCTTGAGCTCTCAACTGCTGACAGCAACAAATTTGTTTGTGTGTTTGACGGTTGGTTAGAGGGCGAGAAGTGAGTGCTTCACTGTTTCAGTTCACTGATTCAGTGTTGCCATGGTCATTCCCTGTGTGCTCCGGCACTGGTGACCATCCCATTTCCTAAAAGAGCAACACGGGTGCGTTTGCATCTTTAAAAACAAAAATATATATATATTCATTGCGGGAATATGACTTTTCAGCCCCGGGTGAAACAGCCGGTCCACCCATTACGGATGGACCAGCACGCTCCACGGGGGACTCCACCGGCTGCAGTGGAAGGGAGGAGTGAGGAGCGCACAGGGAATGGTTACCGGGTGAGACATCCAACACTATCCTCCTGTCACCCACCCCACGCGGCACCTGAAGGCAGGGCGTGGTAATGGGGACTCGCGCTTCGCGGATGAATCATCGAATCATGAATCATTGCGGGAATATGACTGTCGCGGTGTTGAAGTCGAGACTCGCCTTCGTCCGTGAAGCGCGAGTCCCCATTACCACACCCTGCCTTCAGGTGGAGTCCCCCGTGGAGCGTGGATATGCGGGATATTACGGATGGACCGGCTGTTTCACCCGGGGCTGAAAAGTCATATTCCCGCAATGAATATATATATATATATATATATATATATATATATATATATATATATATATATATATATATATATACATACATACATATATATATAAATATTTTTTTTTTTTTTTTACACATCCGACACATCCTGTCCTGGCGGCCCACTGCTGCCTTCACCCATCTGCCAGGGGCAGATCCTCCGCCTGCCCGTCACCGAGGGCCCCTGTGGCCGCCTCCGCTCCCGTCGGACCATCGCAGCAGCCTCCACCCAGGTCTTGACATGGAGCCGGCCGCAGAAGGGCTGCCCAGCCCATTCCAGGCGCTGCCAAGGCAGGTGGTAAGCGACAGCGGAAACCACCCTCTTGGAGTGGCCAACGATCCACTCCCTCCAGCCGATGGAGGGCCGGTTGGAGTTTTTTGTTTTGTGTGGGTCTGTTCCGCCTCTGGCTCCTGTAAAAACGGGGCCAGCGGTACCCACATTCTCAGAAAAAGAGCAAACTTCTCTATTCCTGGGTCACAAGAGGGCCAGTCTGGCGGTGTGTGACCCTACATAGCCTTACACCCCTCAGCCACATCTTGGTCGCCAGCTGGCAGCTTGGTGCGGTTCGAGGACCCGGTCATCCGGTTGGGTCCTCAGGTCAACTGGGAGAGAGTAATCTTGTTCACGGGCTGAGTATCTCTTTTCCGGTGTGGAGATGGACTTGGTCTAACATGCCTCTTCAAGAAGAGAGTGTGTCCGGTCGGTGCTATACAGAAGTGAGAAAGGGTCCCACTGAAAGAATTTTCAGAGGCTCCTGGGGCATATGGCAGATGCAGCCACATGGCTTCCTCCATATGAAGACCACTTCAGCACTGGCTTAAGGTCGAGTCCCGAGGTGATGCCCTGTGTGACAACAGAACACCCCGGCCTGCCACCCTCAGCCCGTGTTTAGACCTTTCATTTCTCCGGGCCAACCGCTCCTAGAACGAGGTCCACTAACACCGACTGAGGGGCCACGTACAAAGGGCATGCTTTAACAAAGGCCTAGGCGACACCAACTGCATTGGTATTCATAACCTCGAGTTTTTGCAGTTCACCTCGCTTTGAGCCACCGCTGCTCAGCAAGTTGGTACTGGTCTGAAAAGACAGCATTGCAACCGTTGCGCTAGCTTCCCTCGCATGTCACAACTCGCCTGTCACCTCCTCCTTGGAGTCAGAAGCTTCTGAGGATCGATTCATTCCACTATTCTCCCGGCCTGCTCAATCGTGCCGCCACGAGCCTCACGACAGCCTTTGGCCAGGGAGAGTGGAGACTCCATCCCCGGGCGGTACAGCTGGGCAGGGACCACTTCGGGGGTGCACAGTCACATCTATTTGCCTCTCTGGATTCATTCCTCTGCCAGTTGTGTTATTTCTGTGGACAACCCTTGGACAGACTCTGGCTCTCAGCTGGCCCCGGGGCCCCGCAGAAATGCGTTCCCCAGTGAGCCTTCTAAAGAAGCGGCTATGCGATTCATTGTCGCTTGGCGCCCGTTCAAGTTCAGTGATTTTCATCACACTCAGGTGTTGAGCAGAGATGCTCCTGAAGCTCAGTGAATTTCTTCACACCTAGTGTTGAGCAGTGCTCCTGTCTTGTGCGCGCATGTCGCTTGCACGTACTGTGCTAGCCCAGGAGTGGAGCAGGTCTTGATAGTTGCCCCTTATTGGCCCAACCAGACCTAATTCCCCTCGACAGCACATCCTGACTTTCCCCTAAATACATTCTCAGGGACGGGGCATGATGGCACCCGCATTCAGACCCCTGGAGAAGTCCAGGCTGGTCCTAAAAGTGGATGCGGAGGTTCAGGTGGTTACCGCAGGAATATGTGGTGGTCACCATTACTTCTGCGAGAGCACCCCCTAAGAGGAAGCGTTGCTTTTGCCGAATAGAAGGGGAACCTATTCGATGAGTGAGTCTTCTTTCCGTGCGGAGATCCTGAAAGCATTCAGTCATTTCAGTGCTCTCTTTCCTGCAAGATGGGTTGGAGTGAGGGCTGTGTCCTCCACCCTCAAAATGATGTCTATTTTTCTTTGACGCACATCATGATGCAGTAGCTGGGAAGCACGTCCTGATCGCCAGGTTCCTGGGGGAGCAAGGTAACTAAAAGCCTTGCGCCCCTCTTTATCCTCTTGGGCCTTATCTCTGGTGCTACTACACTGCAGAGACAGCCCCTGAGCCACTGCAAGCAGTGAGTTAAAAATTCTGTTTTTAAAGAAACAGTTCTCCTGCTCACATGGCCTCTACTAGAGGGTAGGGACTTGCTCGCTTTCGGTCAACGAGTCGTGCCTGGAATTCGGGCCGGCTAACTCTCACTAGCTGAGACCCCGGCCTGGATGTGTGCCCAAGGTTCCTACCTCTCCCTAAAAGGTGGGACCAGGTGGTGAACCTGCAAGCCCTGCCCTGGAGGAGCCAGACCCAGCCCTGGCTCCTCTGTCTGTCCGCTTCATTGCGGTTATACGTGCACAGAATGCAAGCCTTAGGACCTCAGACCAACTCTTGTCTGTTAAGGAAATCAGCAGAAAGGGAAGGCTGTTTCCAAGCGACGTTTGCCCACTGATAAAGGTGGCTGCCTTCATCTTGGTGTTAAATCCCGAGATGCACGTGTCCACTTGCGTGGTGAGCTCCTCTGAAGTGAGTGGTGCTCCCGCCTAGGCGTTGACACAGTGTGCTTCGCTGACAGATATTCTAGAGTTGGGGGCTGGGCGACACCTATGTACGAACCGCTGCTTCTCGTGGGCTCCCTTCTCATGAAGCCAGTTTCACTCAAGCCCAGTTCAAAGTGTTGGCTTGCTGCGCCATTCCCCTCCTATGGACTGGATACATGCGCCATTTTTGCTCCAGTTGAGTTCCCTTTAACCGAACCCTGTCGAGTTCCTCCATACCCTCTGGCGACGGACGCGGTGGAGCGTCAGGAGCCAGGCCTACCACTTGTATGCACTAGTGCACTAGCACAAGCCTACCACTTCTGTCTAGGCACTGGAAGGTGGCAGTACTAGTGGCGCTTTCAATAGATCCCCATTCAGACGATGTCGACTACGTCTGACGTTCTCGACTGAAAGGGAAAGAGGGAACGGAGGACGTAGTTCCCTCGCCACTACTGCTGGATCACCGCTGACTCCAGGAGCCACTCGGCTCCTCAGCAAAAAAGCATCTGGTGTGTGCATCCACTTCCGTGTTTATACCCGCGCTGCGGGGTGGAGTGTATAATCACGCACGCCAATGTTGAATTAGCTTGATTAAATAGTAGTACGAAAGAAGACAGGCTCCCTAAGCATGATCCCCATTCAAGCGACGTTGACTACGTCATACAAAATCCTGCATACACAACCAGGACATTCCCTGAGAAGGGAATGAGACGCTGCATCGACGGCGCTTTGGGAACACCCCTGCGTGATTGTGTCTGAAGGGGTGACGGTTGGCTAGAGGACTCATAAGCAAGAGAAATAGCCTCAACTATCCACTTGCTGATTGACTGCTTGGATGCTGGAAGACATTTCTTAGGTGATCCAAAGCAGACAAACAGCTGATTTGATTTTCTCCATGGGGCAGCTCTGTGGACATATGTGTCAAGTGCTCACACTGGTTTTCAGCTTTTCATCTGGTAGATTCAGCTTTTCCTGGTCCTGAGTAGTAAAAGAAGGAGGACAGAAAGCTTGCAACACAATAGGCCATGGTAAATTAGTCTGCACATTAGGGACGTAGCCCTGCTTAGGGTAAAGAAATGCCTTGACCATCCCAGGAGCGAATTCAAGGCAGGTGGGAGAAACCGTAAGGTCCTGAAGGTCTCCGACTCTCTTTAGGGACCAAATAGCCAGAAGAAAAAGTCTTAAAAGTCAGAAACTTTTCTGAAACAGATTCCAGGGGCTCGAAGGGAGCCACAGATAGGCCCTCTAGGACTATAGCAAGGTCCCAAGCCGGAACCCAGGTATGAGTTGCAGCCCTCTGCCTCAAAGTTCCACGGAGGAAACAAATAATCAGAGGGTCTCTCCCCAGACATGCAACTCGATGGCAAAGAGCTCCCGACACTGGACTCTAGGATAGGAACCAAGGTCTCCTTCATATAATCAAGGCAGGGAGACACCGCTGCATGATCTTGATCATACGAAGTGGGTTTCCCCTCGGGGAGAACCCTTTGGTCCTGAGCCACCACTGCAAAGGTTTCATGTACAGCAGGCCAAAGAGTATCACATTGGACACCGCTGCCATGAAGCCTAACAGTTTCTCGAACTGTTTCACAGTGCGTGACTGGCCTATCTTTAACTCTTTCGTAGCTGTGAGGATAGCAGCTACACGAGTGAGCGATAGGACGGCCCGCATCGTGACTGAATCCCAAACCACACCAAGGAAAGTGGTTCTCTGTACTGGAGAAAGCACTCTCTTCTTGGCATTGAGTCTCAATCCCATTTTTTGCATGTGTGCGAGGATGACATCTCGATGCAGAACCGCCACTTACTTCGACTCTGCTAGTATGAGCCAGTCGTTGATATTGGTATTCTTTGCCCCCGAAAGAAAACCTCAGGAACTTCCTGTGCTGAGGGAGGATGGAGACATGGAAGTATGTGTCTTTTAGATCTATCGTGACAAACCAGTCCTCAGACCTGATTTGAGTCACAATCTGTTTGAGTGTCAAAACCTGATTCTCTGTCGGGTGAGTATACCTGCTCTATAGCTTCCTACGCTAACAGAGCTTTCACCTCTTGTTCCATTACAAGAGCCTGCTCGGGATGCACTAATGTGAGCAACACCCCATTGTAGCGTAGCGGATGAGAACCGAACTGGATTCTGTAACCTTTCTCTACGATCTGCAGGACCCACTGAGATATATTCTGTAGATTCTTCCACTCTGTCAGATAATCTACTAAGGGTACCAGTCTCTCAAGACTGGCCTCTGGTGTAACTGGAACAGCCATTTCAGTGACCTGAAGCATACTGGCAGGAAACAACCGAAGTGACTGTTTTTGAATCCCCCTCAGAGGGTGCAAGTTAGACTGCGCTCAACTCGACTTGTGTGCTCGCTGGAGACCACTGCGCCCCGAGGCACCAAGGGTGGTGGGGTTGTCAGAACGCACCCCTGAGGACCCCGAGGTGGAGTGGGCACCATATACTGAGGTGCATACCACTCCAACCCGGTTGGGGCTGCCCTCAGAGGTCTGACACACGCTGGCCTTCTTTATGAGCTGAAGCCTTCTTAGCTTTAAGAATGGTCCTCAGATCCGACTTCTGCTTCGAAGGCTACAGCTGAGAGTGTCGGCCATGCCCCCATGATTTTTGTGGAGGAGCACGGGACACGACACTCTCTTTTTTTTTTCACTCACTCACTCTCGTTTTTTGAACGCCTCTGCTTGTCTCTAGGCATTGGTGGGGCATCCAGCAAAAAGGCTCTAGTTTTACCTTTGTTTTCAGCTAGATTGAGCCATAAATGCCTCTCAGTGGCCACCAAGGCTGCCATAGAACGCCCTATTGCTCTGGCGGTCTCCTTAGTGGCCCTGAGAGAAAGATCTGTGGCTCGAGGCAGCTCTCGAACTGCATCGGGCCCTACACCCTTGCTCTCATACAAATCCCTCAGGAGGTCAGCCTGATATGCTTGCAGGGTTGCCATGGTGTGTAAGCATGCTCCTGCCTGACCTGCTGCCGTATATGCTTTCCCAACTAAGCAAGAAGTTGTTTTTAGTGGCTTAGTGGGTAGCACTGGGGCCTTCAGGGACGATGCAGAACCACAGGCCAGATAGCTGGCTAATGTCTGTTCAGCCCTGGGCATCGTCCCATAGCCGTATTCTTTCAACCCCCTTATATCGGAATAAATATGTACTTGGGGGCTGAAAAGTCGGGATGAATATGGCTTATTCCATGATCTGAACAGCTCACTGTGCAGATCAGGAAAAAAATGGAAGGCCCCATGATGGAGGTGACACATTAGTTTGTAACAAAAATTTTTTGTTTAATTTGCTTTTTGGAAAGAGAGCCTTGTTTCTTGGCTGGCCAGTCAATATTAAGTTTAGCCACGGCACAAGTCATCACCTCCACCAGCTCCACATATGCTGGGGAAAGAGGTGGCGAATCCTCTTCCCTCTTATTTTCACTTTCAATGCTCAGCACATCTAATTCCTCGGAACTAGAGCACTGAAGCATTGGGCTCTCACCCCGTGCAGAGGAAGCCGCTGGATCCCTTGGATAAAGGAAGAGAAAGGGTGGAGCCCGTCTCTAACCTCGCCGAGAGATCCATTTGCGATCCCCAAGAATGCCTTCTCCGTGCTGCCTCAGCAGCAGTGTGTCCGGATCCCTGAGGACCGCAAGCCTGGCCACTTTCCTCGAAAAAAGACAGGCGAGAGCGGAGCGGAAGCCTCTCGCAATGCTGACAGTCAGCCCCCTCGAAGGCTGACATAGCATGCTCTGCTCCCAAACACATAACACACAAATCATGTGAATCCCCACCCATTAAGTAACGCGGGCAGGGAGAAGCACACAATTTGAATGATTGCATTTCTTTCGCCATGAAATACTGAGTGAATAGACAATACAACAGTAAACATAGAGCGCTTGCTGAGGCCGGATGTGCTTTTATTGTTACTGATGTGCCTAATTTTAAATTAGGAATGAGAAATGGTCAAAAGCACAGGCGGTGGGATTCTTTGGTTGTTCTTTCATCAACAGATGGTGAAGCTATAAAACATTTCAGAAAACTGGCTTGTCTTGCTCAGTCACCACATCAATCACATTGCTTTAAAGGGTCATACATTTCATTTTCCAACTTGTCAAATATTATGTTTGCTGACAAGAAAAAATAATGGAAAAGCAGAAGATTACTTGCATTAAGCTTAGTGACACACTTCCATTTTGAAATTGCACAACTCATTTATTTATTTAAAACATAAAAATCTGGACATTTTCAGAGATGGGAGAAGAGATATTCTGATGATTACGGTGTAATGAATTTTCCAAACTCAACGGAACATGAAGTTTTAATCAAACCCAAGCCGATCTGAGAAAGCAGCGACTGGTAAACATATACGTGATTATTTCACCACAGGGTGTCTGTGCTCATCTAAACTAATGAGCATGATGCTGAAGTGAGTTAGACCTGATGAATAAGATGAGCACAAACCTTTATTTACTTTTTAAAAATATTTTAATCACTATTCTTGTCACAGGTTGTTTTGGTTTTTGATTCACGTTTCATGTCAGTCATATTTCATGTCTTGTCATGTGATGGCCCTCATGTGATCCTGCCATGTGTTCTGTGCTGTAGTGAGAGCAATTTCAAAACACTGCTTCATGAAGTTTCTAAATCTTTATGAATCTTTTGTTCCGAATCAATGGTTCGGAGCGTGTATCAAACTGCAAAAGTCACGTGATTTCAGTAAATGAAGCTTCATTAGGTCATAACTGTATCAAAACGTTTTGAAACGTTTCGAAACACTTCAAATTTCAATGGTTCACCGCTGTGGGCGATGATCTCTGTCAACCCATGAATCATGAGGAGTCACTGAGAACCACTGAACAAGTGTCTGTGGGTTTTACCTGATCTCTGATCAGTTTAATACATTTATAGATGTTTTAATTAGCCATTAGTATAATTAAAATTAATAATGGTAGTTAATAGTCACTTTTTGGCCTGTTAGCTGAGCCATTCATAGAACAAACTAAACAAACCCTGACAATTGAAAAAAGAACATATAGCATAGACACTTGATAATCTTATTAGATGATTAGATAATTGCATTTGACAGATTTTACTTTCAAAAAATAAAATTTGCAATAGATTTGTAAAAGTTTTTTTTATGCATGTTTGGTCCTGGTTTTTGTTGCATTTACACTGTTCTGACCACTATGGGTCGCCATGGAGATGGGTGTCGGATTTGTTTTGAAGCCTCGACACAATACGGCACATCTACTTGAACTGTTTCAGTGTTCCATGAAGCCTCGATCTGCCCACCACTACTGTGCTGTCATGTTATCATTGGTTCATTGTTTCATTGTGCACAGGTGTGTCTTGTCATTTAGCCTTGTGTATTTAAGCCATCATGTTTGCCTGGGGCACGTTCAAGTTTAAAACGGTGCGCAACGTTTTGCTACGGTTTCCGGGTTGAACGTCATGTTTCCTGGAAACGGCGTGCACCGGTGTGCAACGGGGTTTGAGATACGTTTTCTCTTGTTTGGTGGGTGTGTCAGAACTGCAGTCCAATCAGCAGCAACATGTATATAAAGCACGCAGTATTAAAGTGAACTCGCACAATGGGTAAGGAAAGTAATTTACAAATGTGTTCGATGCAGCTCGGTATACGCAACAACTGAGGATATTAGAAGACATGTTTATCGTAAGTTTTATTGTAAAAATATAGGATATCAACATAATGATGTAGTTGTTTATATTTTTAGCTTCATTGCAAGTGTATGACATTTGGTATAGAAATAAACAATGGTTCTCTTACGAGAGGTTCTCTCGTATTGCGTAAGTAGCTTACGCATCGGGAAAGTCTTCTTTCTTCGAGATCTGAAGCCAAAAAATTATCCTTAATTTTGTATTCATTGTCAACGCAGTGCAGCAGCCGACAGACCTAGGCAGGCTGTATAAGCGTGCTCATTGGCTGCTCGGCTGCAACTGCTTAAGCCTATCGGTGAGCGCTCTGAACGCGGCAACCAATGAGGGCTTCGCGCCCTCCACACCCTTCTAACCGTCAGAATGGGCGTGGCCAGCGTGTATATATTCAGCGCTCACAGGCTAAAATTCTGATTTTCTTGTCTTCAGCGAAGCTCTTCGCATCGCTGGATCTGGAGAAGCCGCCGCCGTTGAAACCAGCGACCAGCAAGCCTAGGACAGCGCCTGAAGAAGCCGGCCGCCTTCGCCGCCTTCAGCCTTCCGTGCCTGCTACGCTATCCGGCGTCATATCCTTTTTCACTGCTGTGTGTTCGCCTACTGCAACACACCCTCTTCTCTAAAAGAGCACGGGGCGTTTTTCTAAAAATGCCCCGTTTTTCTTGTGGCTCGTGCCACGCCCCGCTCAGCGACGGAGACCGCCATCACATCTGCGCTCTCTGCCTGGGCCGCGATCACGCCGCCACCGCACTCTCCACGGGCGGCTGCCCCGAGTGCGAGGAACTTTCAATGTCGACCCTGCGGGCTCGGCTTGAAGTTTTCGACCAACATGTCTCCCCGCCCGTCCCTGCTGGGCCGCGCAAGAAGAAGCGCCGCTCACAGCGACCGCCGGAGACCAACCAGGCGCACAGAAGCTCGCCGGAGTCTCTCCCTCGAGCTTCTCCCTCGCCTTCCCCGCCCCCCCTCACGGCCGCGCAGCCGCTGGCTCTCGCCCGCGCCTCCGCCGCTTCAGGGGATGAGGCGGATGAGTTTGGTGAACGCGCCGCGGACAGCTGTTCTCTCCTGGCCTCTGACAGCGAGGAATGGTCCACTGCCTCCTCGTCAGTCCAGGATTCAGGCCGATCTCGAGCGGGCGAGGACGCGGAACTTTTACGCCTCCTCACGCGAGCTGTCGAACAGCTGGGCCTTGACTGGTCTTCCCCGGAAGAGCCAGCCCCGAACAGACTCGACGGCTGCTTCCTTCACCAACGCCGCCGACAGCCGGCGTCCAGAAAAGCACCCTTCCTGCCTGAGCTTCACAGCGAGCTCTCGAAATCGTGGAATGCTCCATTCTCCGCGAGAGTGTCTTCACATGCCTCATCGACGCTCTCAAAGGTTGACGGCGCCGCTGAGAAGGGGTATAATTCCATCCCCCCTGTGGAGGAGGCGGTCGCAGCGCACCTTTGCCCGCCCTCTCGTTGGCGCTCAAAGGCTGCCCTCCTGTCCAAAGCATGCAGGACCACTTCAGCCCTCGTCGGCCGCGCTTTCGCCGCCGCGGGGCAGGCCGCATCAGCACTCCACTCTATGGCAGTACTGCAGATCCTCCAGGCTAACCTCCTCCGTGATCTGGACGAGAAGCGCTCGGAGCCTGCTTCCCTTACGGATTTGAGGAGCGCGACGGACCTTTCCCTTCGCGCCACGAAATCCGCTGCCCAGGCCATTGGAAGGTGCATGGCCTCTCTGTCAGTTACAGAGAGGCATCTCTGGCTCACGCTCGCGGACATGAGGGAGTCTGAGCGCGCGGTGTTTCTCAACGCCCCCCTCTCCCCCACCGGCCTGTTCGGCCCAGCGGTTAGCGGGATCGTCGACCGCTTTTCGGAGGTGAAAAAGACTTCTGAGGCAATGAATTTGTTTCTGCCTCGACGCTCCAGACCCGCTGCACGCCGTCCTTCGGACCAGCCTGCACAAAGCTCTGCCCAGCGTCCAGCTCGACCTCCGTCCTCGCAGCGACGACAGGGCGGCCGCCCTCGCTCTTGCTCGACCAGCCGCGCTAGACCGCCGCCTCCCCGGGGACCCCGGCAGAGGATCGCGGTGAAGCCTGAGCCTCCAAAATCCTCCTAGCCCGAGGAGAGAAGCGACGATTGGGTCCCGCCGCGGCCGGACCGTCGTCAAAGCTTCAAGCTCTGTCAGTCCCCGTTGCCACGGTTACTGCAGACACTCATTTCGCAGCCAACGAGCCGGTGAACTCACCCTCTCGCCTGCACACAACCGCCGTTTTCACGGCGACCCAGAGAAATCTCAAAGAGAGTATTATGCCTGGTCGCGCGCCTCGCGCTGTAAGTGTTTCAAATGCAGTAAATGTGCCCACTTATCTGTGTTCACCCCTGCACACAAGCACTGTAAACCCCACACTTCTGTGCAAAAGGGCAATAGAACCGGTTTCCCCTTCCATGAGCGAGTCGGGCTTTTACAGCCGTTATTTCCTCGTTCCCAAGAAGGACGGAGCTCTCAGACCAATTCTAGATCTGAGACGTTTGAACAAGGCTCTTATGAAAAGACCGTTCAAAATGCTCACAACCAGACAAATCCTCGCGCAAATTCGCCCGAGGGACTGGTTTATATCTCTCGATCTAAAAGACGCATACTTTCAGATCCAGATAATACCCCGTCACAGGCCATTCTTGAGATTCGCCTTCGACGGTCAGGTATATCAGTACACCGTCCTGCCGTTCGGCCTGTCTTTGGCACCCCGCACATTCACGAAGTGCATGGACACGGCTCTCGCTCCCCTGAGGGGTCGGGGAATGCGAATTTTGAACTACTTGGACGATTGGCTGATCCTAGCACAGTCAGAGGCCGAACTCATCGCCCACAGAACAGTGCTTTTAAGCCATCTGGACAGCCTGGGGCTTACGGTCAACTGGACCAAGAGCTCGCTCGTGCCCAGTCAATCAACCTCTTTTCTGGGTTTGGATCTGGACACTGTAGCGATGACGGCCCGCCTGTCGACACAGCGCGCGCGCTGCATTCGACGCCTGGCCGCGTCCCTCCGGCCGGGCAGCACCGTACCTCTGAAAACATTTCAGAGGCTACTGGGTTGTATGGCCTCAGCCGCAGCAGTGCTTCGGCTGGGTCTTTTACGAATGCGCCCGCTACAATGCTGGCTGAATGCCCGAGTGCCTCACAGAGCATGGGCTTCCGGCGGTATTCGCATCAGAGTGACTCAGAGCTGCGTTTCAGCTCTGAAGCCCTGGTTAGCGGCCGACTGGTACCAGCGGGGAGTGACAATGGGAGCCATCTCACACCGCAAAGTTATCTCGACGGACGCTTCCACCTCAGGCTGGGGCGCTCTGTTCGAGGGCAAACCGGCTTTTGGCCTATGGTCAGACCGGGAAAAATGCCTCCACATAAACTGTTTGGAGAGGATAGCGGTCGAAAACGCGCTCAGGCGCTTCCTCCCATTCATACGGGATCACCATGTGCTAGTCCGCTCGGACAACATGTCCGTGGTATCCTATGTGAACCGACAGGGCGGTGTCAGATCCAGGAACCTGTGCAGGCTGACAGAACGCCTCCTCGTGTGGGCTTACCGCTCGCTGCGCTCGCTGAGAGCCGCGCACGTGCCGGGCCACCTGAATGTCGGTCCAGACAGACTGTCCAGGGACAACATTCCCCCGGGAGAATGGTCTCTGCACCCCCAGACAGTCCAGTTTCTCTGGCGCCTATTCGGCAGAGCGGAAATCGACCTCTTTGCGTCGAAAGACAATGCTCAATGCCCGAAGTTTTATTCGAAGAGCGAGGACGCGCTGTCCCAGACATGGCCCAGCCTCCCTCTGTATGCTTTTCCTCCGATCTCCCTGTTGCCACAGGTCATTTCGAGGATCAGAGAAACGCACCACTCAGTGCTGCTTATAGCCCCGCGATGGGAAAACCAAACTTGGTACCCAGAGCTAGTGAGGCTGTCGCACTCACCCCCATGGCCGATCCCGGTGAGAAAGGATCTCCTCTCCCAAGCCGCTGGATCGATCTGGCATCCCCATCCAGAGCGCTGGTCGCTGCATGCATGGGTGATCAACGGATACCCGTTGACCTGTCAGAAGGGGTCGTGAACACGATCACGCAGTCTAGAGCCCCCTCCACGAGACGGCTCTACGCGTCTAAATGGTCGGTGTTTTCTAAATGGTGCGCTACTCAAAACCTGGATCCGCGCGCATGCGGGGTCCCGCGGGTGCTCTCCTTCCTGCAAGAGCTGTTGGAAAAGGGCAGATCCCCTTCCACGCTCAAAGTATATGTGGCCGCTATTACAGCGTTCGCTGAGACGACGCTCGGCCGGGCAATGGGAAGGAATGAGCTCATTATCCGCTTCCTCAGAGGAGCTAGACGGATGAACCCCCCGCGGCCCCCCTCGGTTCCCTCGTGGGATCTGTCCTTGGTCCTGGCGGCCCTAAAGGCTTTTCCCTTTGAACCGCTTGAATCCGCGGATCTAAAGTATCTGTCGCTTAAAACCGTTTTTCTGATAGCTCTGTCTTCAGTCAAACGAGTGGGTGATTTGCACGCGCTATCTGTTAGCCCTGCATGTCTCGAGTTCGGGCCGAATGACTCGAAAGTCATTCTCAGACCGAGGCACGGTTACATCCCCAAAGCGATTGGAACCCCGTTTAGGGCACAAGTTATTTCCCTCTCGGCTCTGCCAGCATCCGATAGTGGGGACAGTGATAACCTCCTATGCCCTGTCCGGGCGCTGAGAGTTTACATCACGCGCTCCGCCGCTTTCAGGCGTTCAGAGCAGCTCTTTGTTTCCTTCGGCGGACGCACCAAAGGTCTTGCCGCCTCGAAGCAGAGCTTGTCCAGGTGGATAGTGGACGCGATAGCAGCAGCTTATGCCTCCAAACACCTGCAGTGCCCTCTGGGCATCAGAGCCCATTCCACTAGAGGCATGGCCTCGTCGTGGGCCTGGTCCAGCGGAATTTCTATCCACGACATTTGTATGGCGGCGGGCTGGGCCTCCCCGTCTACATTCGTGAGGTTTTATAACCTGGAAGTTCCTGCCCTACAGGCAAAAATATTGTCGGTATAAGTGACATGTATGCTCTGCCCAGCTCCCGTGTGCAGACTACGTTCATATGCTGGCGCTATTCTGGTAACTACTCAGGGTGAAGTGTTTGACTCAGACCGGCTGTTCCGTTCTGTTTCCTATTTCCCGTTACGCGCTGTTATCGGTGCTGGCCCGCGCTGCTGGCCGCCCGCATTTATTTCTGCCGCACGGGAATTTTTCTCTTCATGTGAGACCGACTATGTCGTTTTCTCCTACCCTTATGAGTGCTTATGTACTGTATGGGCTCGCTCCGCCGGCCCTACTGTTTGTACTGCTATGTTTATAGACCGGCCGCGCCGCTCTATTTCATATGCTGCATGAAGTGCATGTACTACGCTAGCCCGTCTCTCCGACCGGCCACATTTCCCAGCAGAGTGTTTTCCCCGGTTCCCCTGGGATTCATGGGCTGGATGCTCGGCGCACACGGCGTTGACAAAGGGTTCCCGATGCGTAAGCTACTTACGCAATACGAGAGAACCTCTCGTAAGAGAACGTACTCGGTTACTAACGTAACCTCGGTTCTCTCTAGAAGAGGGAACGAGTATTGCGTAACCTGCCGTGTCGCGCCACGAGCTTTTGCGCTTCAGACTGCGAAAACCAGAATTTTAGCCTGTGAGCGCTGAATATATACACGCTGGCCACGCCCATTCTGACGGTTAGAAGGGTGTGGAGGGCGCGAAGCGCCCTCATTGGTTGCCGCGTTCAGAGAGCTCACCGATAGGCTTAAGCAGTTGCAGCCGAGCAGCCAATGAGCACGCTTATACAGCCTGCCTAGGTCTGTCGGCTGCTGCACTGCGTTGACAATGAATACAAAATTAAGGATAATTTTTTGGCTTCAGATCTCGAAGAAAGAAGACTTTCCCGATGCGTAAGCTACTTACGCAATACTCGTTCCCTCTTCTAGAGAGAACCGAGGTTACGTTAGTAACCGAGTACGTTATTAAGTGCTTTTCCTAAAAATGAGAAAGAAAATACAGGGTATTAAAACAGTATGAACTACAAATAAAGTCAGTATGTGAGGCTAAATAGATGTGTTTTAGTCTGAATTGGGTAAGATGTGTGCTTCCCTTTCAGTTTCAACAATCCCTTCACTCGATTGGGATGTTCTCTTTTGTTCTGGGCGGCAAGTGCAGTAACGGTAACATCGAGCATATTTTGTAGTATTAAACACATATTTATACCGACTTCATCAGGCTCCGAAAATTCTTCACAAAGAACACAAAGAATGGCCTTCTCAGCTGCCATAGTTGCAACTCTTGCGTCATCAGAACAGTGTGTTCAACGCATCACCATTTCTGTTTAAAAAACGTTGTGCAACGTTTTGTCGGGGCTGAACGCAGCCCTGGTTCCTTGTCAAGTATTGTTTGTGTAATCACTGTCGGTGAGTTCCACGCCACGCCATGCCATACCATGCCTTTGGTTTTGTATTTAGTTTATGTTGAATAAACTTCGGTTCGTCAAGCTCACCTCCAGTGGAATTATTACAATTCTTTGTCATTTCCATTGTCAATCATTTCACTGTATGTAATTTACATGTTTATGCCAAAATTCTTAATTAATATTCAAAATAGTAAGTGCTGTCAACACGTTACTGTTTAAGATTAATTAAATATATAAATATCGTTACATTTATTTAACGCACTTACCAGACATTCATTCATTCAACTATTTTAAAAGACTGGAATAAGAGCACAAATGCATGCAGCAATCCTATTTATAAGTCAAATTCATTTAAAAATGAAAACTCTAACAGGTATGAAATATGATCAGTGAGGGAAAAACACTGTTGAATGATCAAACGAACACTAGACTGCTGCAGGTTAGTAGGTATTATTCAGAATGCACAGTTGGAAAGAAAATATATTTATATGAACATTTTACCAGGTTCAGGATAATTCATGTTAACGCAGAGAACGATTAATTGTTTTAACCAATTGACAGCCATAAAACAATAATAATTTGTGTACTCATGACTAACTGTCTGTATGCAGGTGCACTGAACATTGTTACCAGAAACTCCAGAGTAATAAGTAAAACGCGGAAGTAAGGCATCCACGCACTACAAGATAATCTGGCCGATTTTAATATAAGTACGTTTAAATATTTGACCACTTGCATGAGCAACTTAATACTGTATAAGTAGAAGTAATGCATGGAGTAATAGGCCTACGTTGTTTAAATTGTGTTTAAACGTGTATACATCCTTTAAAGAGTGTATATGTGTACAAAGAGAATCGCAATGCTGAAAAAACTTCTTTTTTTTTTTATAAAAGTTGCAGCATACCTTCTGGATTTGAAATAAAAATAGCTAAGTATGTGTTTGTGGTACAGCTGGGGATCAGTTACGCACTGCAAACGCAGCATATGTGAAAGCACTATAGCGCGTGCTGCTCCTGCACCACATACAACACCACGTGCAACACGCACCGCCCACGGAGTATGTGTGAAACGGGCGTAAGAGTGATTGAATCTGCTCTGAAGAACTTCGGGACTGTATCGATCTCAAATCGTAAATATCCAACATGTTGAATATTTATGATCAGAAATTCTATTTTGTGGAGGGAACTTCGAGGACAGATTGTCACATGGAACAAAACTAAACCAAATCAGAAAGTGAGCTGACAAAAGATGGAAGCATAACACGATTTCATCCAAACCTTCTTCTTTTCTTTTTTCCTGATTTTTTTTTTGTGTGTGTGTAAAGAGCACTATCATTGCCATTTCTTCTTGCCCGTCGTCCGTCATGTTTGTTTACTCTAAAGTCATGTTTGACCACGAGAGATTTTGCGAGATTTCCTGTCTTCACAGTCGGGACTCTGGTTATTTGGCTGATCGATTGCTCCTGTCTGCCTCGCTGCCTGCTGTGAGTGTGTTTGTTTGATTCGGTGCGATAAGCTCCGTCTTAGCCATATATTTCTTTGTTTTGAACCATCATTTTACTACCATTTCTAGTTGTTTATACTACTACATTTTACCCAACATCTCAGATTAACCTGACATCGCTAGCTTTTGTTATTAGTACTACTAGCACAAAACGCTAGTAATTCGCTAGCCTGTTAACGCGCCACCCGTGCGCTCAGCTATTTTATTTATTTATTTTTCTCTCGCGCGTCCGCGCCTTTGAGTTCATAAAAAGCTCAGGTGAGTAAGAATCACTCAACAAACACGGTGAGTAATGTCTTGTCCTGTTATTGTCACTTGCACTTCATGTCACATGTTTAGTATAGGCTTCTCTGTCGACAATATAGGATTTATATGTGATAAATGTAAGGAGACAGTTAGGTTGACAGAGAAGATTTCAGAATTAGAAACACGCATCCAAACTTTAATTGAGGATAGTAAGAGTGCTAGTGCTTTAGATGTTTTGGATGCGCATAGAATAGTGCACACTTTACATGAGTCGGTTCTGGCTGAAGTAGAGCCTGTGCAGCCGGGCAAATGGGTGACAGTGAGGGATCGCTCTAGTCGCGGATCTAAAAACCACTCTTCCGTTCCGATTACCATAACAAATCGATTTGCCCCGCTCAGTGAAACACCCACTGAGAATGATTGTGCCCTAGTTATTGGCGATTCTATTACACGGAACGTGAAAATAGAGACACCAACCACCATAGTCACATGTTTGCCGGGAGCCAGAGCGCCTGACATCAAAGCAAATTTAAAAGTGCTGGCTAATGCTAATCGTAAATTCTCTAAGATCATTATTCATGTCGGCACTAATGATGTTCGACTCCGCCAGTCGGAGATCACCAAAATTAATATTAAAGAGGTGTGTGAACTTGCAAGTACGATGTCAAGGACTGTAATTTGCTCTGGCCCCCTTCCTGTTCGCAGGAGTGATGAGATAGTTAGTAGATTGTGTTCGCTTAACGGTTGGCTGTCTAAGTGGTGTCCGCTTAATAATATAGAATTCATAGACAATTGGAAAAGTTTTTGGGGCAAACCTGACCTGTTGAAAAGAGATGGTATTCATCCCTCCTGGGATGGTGCTGCTCTTCTCTCTAGTAATATGGCTCATAGTCTTAGAGCTCAAACATGACAATCTGGGGCTCAGGTCAGGAAGCAGACAGACTGGCTAAACCGACTGTCTGCTAGCGGCCTCTCGTCACCAAGGTCAGATAAATCCCATCACATAGAGCTTTTTTCACCTAGATATCATATAGAGACTGTGTCTGTTCCCCGAATTTGGAAATCCAAAAAACGTTTAAACCCAACTAAGGTTAAAAATTTAATTGATGTTCAACAAATAAAAAACAGCTATAATACAGATGAGCAAATGCTAAAGCTTGGGTTGCTGAATATTCGATCGCTTACTTCAAAAGCACTCGTTGTTAATGATATGATTTCAGATAATAACCTAGATGTGCTGTGTTTGACAGAAACCTGGCTAAAACCAAACGATTACATTACTTTAAATGAATCAACCCCGCAAGATTACTGTTATAAACATGAGCCTCGTCTGAAACGCAAAGGGGGTGGTGTTGCTGTAATCTATAGTAATAGTTTCAAAACCACTAAGAAATCAAGTTTTAAATATAATTCTTTTGAAGCATTGGTGCTTAATGTAAAAATATATAGTGTAAACGATAAATCACGTTTGAGATTTGTGCTGGCTACTGTATACAGGCCACCAGGGCACCATACAGACTTTATCAAAGAATTTGTGGACTTTCTATCAGAATTAATATTGACTGCAGATAAAGTACTAATTGTTGGTGATTTTAATATACACATCGATAATGAAAAAGATGCATTGGGATTGGCATTTAAAGACATTGTAAATTCAATTGGAGTTAGACAACACGTGTCAGGACCTACTCATCGTCGTAATCATACTCTAGATCTAATATTATCACGCGGAATAGATGTGGATGCCGTTGAAATTCTGCAGCAGAGCGATGACATCTCAGATCATTATCTAGTCTCGTGTAATTTGCATTTAGCCAAGGCTGCAAAGCCGACTCCGTGTTTCAAATATGTGAGACCTATCACTTCTGCTACTAAAGATTGCTTTATTAATAATCTTCCTAATCAGTTTCATCATCTCAGCATCTCAGATAGCTTAGAAGAACTAGATATTACAACAGAAACGTTTAACTCTCTCTTTTCCAGCACTTTAGACACAGTTGCTCCGTTGCGCTTAAAGAAGATTAAAGAAAATAGTCCAACGCCGTGGTACAACGAGCACACTCGGGCCCTTAAGATAGCAGCCAGAAAAATGGAGCGCAACTGGAAGAAAACAAAACTAGAGGTATTTCGCATTTCATGGAAAGAGAGCTCAATTACTTACAGAGAGGCTTTAAAAGCTGCTAGATCTGCTTATTTTTCAACCCTATTAGAAGAAAATAAACATAATCCTAGGTATTTATTTGAAACGGTGGCTAAACTAACGAAAAATAAAGCTTCAAGCACCGAAGTTTCCAAGCAACACAGCAGTAATGACTTTATGAACTTCTTCACTTATAAGATTGATAATATCAGGGACAAAATTATAACTATGCAACCGTCTACTACAGTATCGCATCAGGCAGTGCATTGTAGTCTCCCTGAGGAAAAATTTGATTCATTCGTTGCTATAGGAGAGGAAGAATTTACTAAACTCATTAAATCATCTAAATCTACAACATGTATGTTAGACCCTATACCGACTAAGCTACTGAAAGAAATACTTCCAGAGGTCATAGATCCTCTTCTTAATATCATTAATTCGTCTTTGTCTCTAGGATACGTACCAAAAAACTTTAAGCTGGCTTTGATTAAACCGCTTGTTAAAAAAACGCAACTTGATCCTTCAGAATTAGTCAATTACAGGCCGATCTCGAATCTACCTTTTCTGTCAAAGATATTAGAAAAGGCAGTATCCTCACAACTGTGTTCCTTTCTTGAAAGAAATGATATCTGCGAGGATTTCCAGTCCGGATTTAGACCGTACCATAGTACCGAAACAGCTCTCGTTAGAGTCACAAATGATTTGCTCTTATCATCCGATCGTGGTTGTATCTCTCTATTAGTGTTACTCGATCTTAGCGCTGCATTTGACACCATCGACCACAACGTTCTTTTAAATAGATTAGAACATTATGTTGGCATTACAGGAAATGCACTAGCATGGTTTAAATCATACTTATCTGACCGTTATCAGTTTGTAGCAGTAAATGATGAGATGTCTCATCGATCACAGGTTAAGTATGGCGTACCACAAGGCTCAGTATTAGGACCGCTGCTGTTCACTCTGTACATGCTACCATTAGGAGATATCATTAGGAAACATGGAATTAGCTTTCACTGTTATGCTGACGATACTCAGCTCTATATTTCTTCAAAACCTAACGAAACTTATCAATTCACAAAATTAACGGAATGCATAGCGGATATAAAAAATTGGATGACTTGTAATTTCCTACTTCTAAATTCTGAAAAAACAGAGATTCTAATTATTGGACAAAAAACTTCCTCACGTAATAATCTAGAATACTGTCTAACACTTGATGGCTGCTCTGTTAAGTCTTCGTCGTTGGTTAGGAACCTGGGTGTGCTCTTTGATACCAATCTTTCATTTGAAAGTCACGTGTCTAGTATCTGTAAAACTGCATTTTTCCATCTTAAAAATATATCTAAATTACGTCATATGCTCTCATTGACAAATGCGGAACAATTAGTTCATGCGTTCATGACCTCAAGGCTAGATTATTGTAATGCTCTACTGGGTGGTTGCCCTGCACGCCTAATAAACAAACTACAGCTGGTTCAAAACGCAGCAGCTCGAGTTCTTACCAGAACCAGGAAGTATGACCATATTAGCCCAGTTCTGTCAAAACTGCACTGGCTCCCTATTAAACATCGCATAAATTTTAAAATATTGCTGATTACTTACAAAGCACTGAATGGTTTAGCTCCGCAGTACTTGAGCGAGCTCTTAACGCATTATAGTCCGTCACGTCTATTACGATCTCAAAATTCCGGCCAGTTGATTATACCTAGAATATCAAAATCAACTGCTGGCGGTAGATCCTTTTCCTATTTAGCACCAAAACTCTGGAACAGTCTTCCTACCATTGTCCGGGAAGCAGACACACTCTGTCAGTTCAAAGCCAGATTAAAGACACATCTCTTTGACCTAGCTTTCACATAATACATTATAGACTTCTATAATTTAATGTTATGCTGCATAGATTAGGTCAGCCGGAACCGGGAACACTTCCCAAAAATCCTGATGTACTCGTTACATCATGAGAAGAATGGCATCTACGCTAATTTTAGTGTCTGTGTTTATCCCAAGGTTTTTCCTGCAGCCTGCCGGATCCAGGCCGTATCCAGATCTGACGAAGGACCTTCACCTGGACCGATGACAACGCAGTGCTGAAGTGCCAACTAGTCTCTCCCTATGGAGGATCCCACTACCACTCTACAGATAAGGCGTTGTCGGGAAAATTCGTCTTGCGGTCCTACCCCAAAGCAACAAATAAAATAAAATTCCTTATCAAAATTTATAAGGAAAGACAAGTATTTTGTTTAGGCTTGGCTTGTAGGGAATTCCAAACCTGCGTATATTCTAACGCACATAACTATAGAACCCATTCTAAATGCGCATGTGACCGCCATCAGCGTTTCCCACAGGTTCGCGTTTAAAGTCTGTGTAGAGAGAATGGTGTCGTCTTAGCGGCCCCTAATTTAATAACAAATGATCATTGCGACGGAACCAAATCAATTAAAACTAACTTTAGATGGAAATAACTTAACTCTGCTGTAAAGCCGAAACAATCTCTGTTACCTTAAATTATACGCTTATCTCTGTAAAGCTGCTTTGAAACAATCTACATTGTTAAAAGCGCTATATAAATGAAGATGACTTGACTTGACTTGACTTATTTGTGAATGGAATCTGTTTGCTTGTGGTGTGCCGTCTTGGTCATATCACCGCAATACACACACTATAGGAACAAAACTGTTAAATCTATGATTTTTTTTATCGTCATGTTTGTGGCCTCTCACATTTTTATTTGCTTATTTGCAAACCATGTACTGAAGGTGGGTATGATTTCACCCAAGGATTAAACAGTTAACCCCTGGCCTTTGATACAGCTAAACCTCTTTGAAGGGTCTAGCTCCAAACCATCAGTAACAAGAGTACTTGTAGTTTGAATGGAGCCAACTGGAATGAGGTTCTCAAACTGAGCCAGCAGTAGAATGAGGCCAAAGGTGAAAGTTTTTTTTTTTTTTTTACATTTAAAGCATAAAGTTCTGTACAGTACCATCCACTCTGCCTAGCTGAGTCTTCGTATTAGCACCACTGACAGGAATGTAGGCTAAAAGTACAGAAGTACGGTGTGTTCAATGGATTGTACTGTTGTGTAACAACATGCTAATTGTTAATTTTATGAAACATCTTTCCAAAAAACTTTCAGTAAACATAAAAACAGTTTTGACAGTTATGAGTTTTGAAAATGTCATGTAATTTAGAAACTTTATCCAGTAAACACTTCCTTTAGCTATTTTTTTTTTTTACTGGACATAATTACTACACAAAATAAAGATAGTTGAAGGTTTTTATTAGAAATGTTTGAATCCTGACAAAGAAGGACAAAGAGCAGCCCCCAGCCCCCAACCCCATCACCCCCCTCCCCCCAACCCCACTCTTTTTTTTCCTCTCTGTCCAAGTTTTTTCCTCTGAAAGACATGCATTCCTACACTCCAGATGAGTGCCTAAAGCCTTACAGCTACGTACTGTATGCATGACCTACATGAATGCAGCTGCTCTATGCTGACAACTCTGAGCCCCTCATCTATAAGTCTTCAAAATGCTGACAAAGCAGTTCATGGCACAGTCACAGTTAACAGGAAGGGTTTAACCAATAAGGAAGATAGTGAGGAACTAAGAGTCACATGCAGATATTATTCATAAAACTACATGTTGTTTCTCTCCAGTCTCTTTCAGTCTAGATTTATTAAATTTGACCCTGTAAACACACATTTAGTTCCCTACAGTTTAAAGTCAACATGAAATCAAAATGGACCTATTTTGCCTTCTTAAAGGTAGGATAGGCAATTTCGGAGAGGCTAGCAATAACAAGCTAGCTTTGAAAGCATGAGATCCCACCCTTCATTCAGAGCGTCTCCAAACCCACGCCTCCTCCAAAAGATATGAAGATGCAAGAACATCTTTGGGTCCTAAAACTTCCACAGAAGATATATGTTGTTGTTGTTGTTGTTGTTGTTGTTGTTGTTGTTGTTGTTGTTTTATCTATACATTTAGGCTACTTCTATTATTGAATGCTATCAAGATGTGAAGAGAGTTTCAACCAGTACAACAAAAAGTAAAAAAAAAAAAAAAAAAAAAAAAGGCCTACCCTATACCTTTAATATACGTTCCTGGTCTTATTGTGAACAATTCAAGAAAAAAAATATGTCTACATAATCAATCAGAATGTAACAACTTAAACGTGATTTCTCGTTTTAAATTTACTTTAATAGATTACATGTTAATAAAATCGACATATTATGTATGATATTTAGCGGCGATAACGTGAAAACAGGCCATGCCCAGGAAGCCCCAGGTACTGAGGTCTCCCGGGTCAGGGAATCAGGTCGTGCTTTTTCAGAGACCTTTAGGACAGGAGTTTATGACAGTGCACCTCAGAAAGACAGCATTAGTATCTTGGCAGTGTGTCCTCCACATCTTGTTTTAATTGGTGTCCCTTCTGAAAGAACCGTTTAAATCACTGTTCTCGGTCACGACTGTACTTAGCAGCCAGTTATCCAGGCAGGCTGAAACTTGCTCAGTGGGCTAAAGGATAAAATTGGCTCTTTGACTCTGGAGAAGCCTTAGACTAAACCACAACCTGGCCAGTGTCCAAGCCAGCATCTGTCAACAGCTTTGTTGTGACTGGTATCAGCCCAGCAAAGAGAACTAAATGCACTCTGCAGACTTTATGCCAGGAACACCTGCATGTGTGATGTGACACGTAGACACATCTTGGTGGCTTAAACCGGCACGTACTACATCATGACACAGGTGCCTGGGAGGGTGAAGAGCTATCTGTAATACACTAAGGTGTTACAGTACTATCTTTCTATGTAATTTAGCTACGTGGAATATAACAGGAACACCTGACACACATTTCTCAAAATAACCTTTCAGGATCCTACACACAGCTCAGGTATGAGCTCATAATTATTAGGGCCCAACCCCCAAGAGGCAAAGGGCCAATAATGAAACATTCTCACACTTTCTGGTACTTTTGTGGCCCTTAACATGCTCAAAAACTCTTGAAACGTTGCACACGTTGAAATCATCAGCCATCAGGGCCGGGCACAAGTTGGCACACCGTTTTATATGGTTATATTTGAGGGCCTCTGTAGTGCCCCCTTTTTCATACAGTTATCGCCAGCCCAACAGGAAGTTGGCTATTATGGGTTGTTTTAAAAACGCATGCTCTGGAATTTGGGCAGCGAGGCAATGGATTTATGGCGGACAAAGGGAAAGAGGAAGTGTGTTATAACTTCTGCATACATTGATTTTGATGAAATATCAGCTGTGTGTTCATTGTAGGAGGCTGATCACATGGGAGTGACTATTGTGAGTGAAAGTTACAGCACCACCAACTGGCAGCAGGAATGTGTCACTTTAAAAATGCTTTAAAATCACCCTCTTATTTTTGCCCGATTTGCTTCAATCTTAATCAGAATAATGTCAAGACACTGCAGATGTACACCTGTGAAAGGATTCTTGATATCTTGAATACTGTTTTATTTGCAATGGTTCAAACTTTATTATTCTTTTTGGGTGTTTTTGAGCATGCTTCAAATTTCATGAAACTCGACAAACACATCATAGTTGTCAGCCAGAAGACATGGGAAAAGACATAAAAATGGGTGTGGAGGAGGTACTCTATAGCACCACCTTTTGACTAAAGTCGGGGGTTAGTTTTACCTACAGTCACCTAACTCTGTAAATATATTGTTCTCATCGAGCTGGACAACTTTCTAATTTACAGTCATTAGCTCTGACCAACAGGAAGTCAGCTATTTTTGTTTGAATGTGGTTTATTTGAATCAAACTCTGAATTTTTAACTATTGCTTCAAAGGCCGATGTACGATTCACACCAAACTTTCTCAACATGATGCCAATATATTGAAGATGCTAAATTGCAAATGGCTATTGGATATCTCAAACAGTGTTGCCAAGGCAAGGGATTAAAATAAGGACAAAAAGGAAACAGGAAGTGTCTCATATTTTGTAAAATCATTATTTGATTTAAATTAAAATAAGATTGTATGTTTGGTAATTGAATCTGAATGACTTTAAAATGGATGTACTATATTTCAGATCAATATATTTGTTTTCTTAAAAACATTTTTTTCTTTTGAGATTAACTCATGACACTAAACAATATTCTCCTCTGAATTATATACCATTTATTTTTATATAAAATAATACAAATTTACAAAAAACTTTACAAACTTTCTGTCACAATGTAATTTTTTTAAAAAGATGTCATATTCTGGCTTTACTGACTAGTAAACTGTTCACAACTGCTCCTTAGATCTCACTCTGCCTCTGAGTGTTTGTGTGCATGTCTATGTTTTATTTACCCCTTTAAGACCATTAGATGAACCCTCCTTCATCTTTAGCTGAACCAGTTGTGAGTTTAGGGGACAAAGCTGGAGGATCAATAAATGGATTACAGCACTTCCCTGTAATCAAGATCTAAGCTGTGTTAGCATCATAGGGTGACATTGTCTGGGTGAATGGTGAGCACACACATAACATGGCGTGCATGATGGTGGTATAACTACAAACTTAATGAAGTAGCAAAAGTTTAAAGGTCCCATTCCATGGATTATTTTATTATTTTATAATGTTTCCTGGGGTGCCCTTATAATGTTAGTATGTTTTTTAGATAAAATTTTTTTAGAAATAAAAGGCATTTTTCCTAGCCTGATTTCATCACCTGATTTGAACGCTCTGTTTGAAGGGGCGTGTATGCTGTGAGACTTCAATCTAAACGTCCTCTGCTGTGATTGGCTGACATGCTTGCATATGAAATATCTGGCATTACATGTGGAACTATCTGGAAAACTTTTACTATTACAGCTATTATACGTTTTTACTATTACAGCTATCGGGATTAACGAATCGTGAGAAGTTTAAGTATTTAGATCTATTTCAATCACATAAAAGGTTGCAGTGATGAGCATTGAGCAGATGACAGTCTGTTGATCGCGTGAAAAAAGATCTTATCATTGCAACGCAGTTTCTGCACTCACTAATGATTTCACCAATGCAAACATGATGTATATAAATACAGTAAGAGATTCGTTGTGCAGTAACAGCGTCATTGATTTCATAACAAGTTTTGGCAAGTGTCAAGATAAACTCACGCTGTGTGATTGACAGCTTGGGCGATTGGGAAGGGATTGTTCTTTGATCGCTTTCTGTATATTAATCAGAGTTTAAGTAAGATTATTTTCATCCTACTAAGAGAAATGATGTGAAGTTGATCGCTACTTCCATAGTAAATCACTACTTACCGCTTGCTGGAATATAGTTGAAATTGTCCCCTTCGTCAGTATGAAACGCTGAGAGAAGCCTGCTTAATATTATCCCAGGTTAGAAAAACAGTCTGAAGTGAAATGGACAGAGCAAACTAACAACTTCGAATTAAACTTTTGCGGTATCCGATTATAGATAAACATCAACCACGTCTGTTGACATCAATACGCCTGTATTCCTGTGGGCGGAGGTTAGTCAAAACACGGTTTTAATGACATCATTAAAGAAGGAAGTAGAGGGATGTAGTCCAATCCAGCCGTTTTTTGTAGGCGACTTCTGTTAAATAAAATATCTCCCTTGGCATTGAACTTTGAGCTTTATAATTTTACAGATATTATTTATACTCTAACAACAACATTACACACTAACTAAAGTTTGAAACATGGGATCACGAAGAACGGGACCTTTAAAGGTTCAAACCCTACAAGGTTTGAGATACCACTATTGCGTCCTTGAGCAAGACACACAACCCCTGGAATAGCTACAATGGAAACAAGGCGCAATGTGTCTTGGAAAATTCATTATGATCTGGTCACTGCAATCACATTCAGTCAGGGATGCATACGGCTGCATTGCATGTGTAGTGTAAATGTTGATGCGTGACAGCATCAAATGATTGCCTACTAATGTACTGGATAATCATTGCACCAAAACAAGAATATTAAACTCTCAATACAAATACATAAAGTAGCAAAGCAGCATTGTGACATGACATGAGTTTTGGCCAACACGTGAGTTTTAAGTGGTATTGTCAAGCATTATTAAAGGGATAGTTCACTCAAAAATTCAATTGTTCTAATTGTTTACTCACCCTCATTTCCTTCTTAAGCTCTATGGCTTTATTTTTAATTTTGAAAACTGTCTCAGTGTTTTTTGTCCATACAGTGAAAGTGAGTGGGGTCCAATGTTGTTTTGGACCCATTGACTTTCTGTGTATAGACAAAAAACAGTTTGCACCGTTCAAAATATCTCTTTTTTTGTGCTCCGCAGAAAAAAGAAAGTCATATAGGTTTGGAACAAGTCAATGAATCATTCACTCGACAGATTTGTTCAACAAATGCTGATTTGTTCTGGAACAAAACAAGTGACTGAGTGAGTGATTGAATTATTCACTGAACTGATCCATTCAAAAATGGTGATTGGTCTGCTATTGCTTTGTTGGGAACTTTGTCCATTGGAGGAGTAAAAATAGACCACGTACCTAAAAATATTGTGTATGTGTAACATTTATGACATGGAGAGAAGAGGAAATGGTGAGGCGACGATCAATATGCTCCTAGAATAAAAGCAATATCACACTCTCAATCATGCTGTTGGTCTGAATATCAGCATGGCTGTGATTACCTGTTCTGATATTTAGAACAACACCCTATTGCTTGTCTGTTTTTGTTTAAATATCACCTCCTGGTATGACAAAAAAAGACACAATGACCTCAGACCAATTGACAACCTCTGCCCATACCACACCTCAGCGTCTACAGCAAACCCAACACAATAAGCACTCCTCATTCTATCTCAAGTTGTGCCATATTGTGTGGGCTTGATGAGCCTGCAAGCCCTTCCCAGTTCTGGGTTATTTCCAGCCGCTTACCTCACCCTATGTAAAAATGCATCAACACATTAAAGTGAGGTAAGATAGTATTAAGTATATTGCTCATCCCCTTATTTCAGTTCCAGGCCTTCTCAGTGGGTGCCAGAACCTGATGTCAGTGAGTGCTTTAAATGGATTAAAGCCTTTGTGTAACTCTCTCTCTCTCTCTCTCTCTCTCTCTCTCTCTCTCTCTCTCTCTCTCTCTCTCTCTCTCTCTCTCTCTCTCTCTCTCTCTCTCTCTCTCTCTCTCTCTCTCTCTCTCTCTCTCTCTCTCTCTCTCTCTCTCTCTCTCTCTCTCTCTCTCTCTCTCTCTCTCTCTCTCTCTCTCTCTCTCTCTGTGCTGTTGTGTTTCTGATAAGGGTGAAAGATTGTAGAATGTTTGAACCCTGTTAAGATTGTAGAACCCTGTTAAATCTGTTACACATAAACTTTAAACTTGACTCATGTAGGGCACACATGAAATTCATATGAGTTCTGAATATGCAGAGCAATCAAATGGCCTGCTGGCTTGTGGAAGCTCTATGGTTCGCGTGCCTTACACGTGGGACCTGGGAGAGCAATAGGGGCCTGTCAGAAAGTGCCCGCAGCTCGGAAAATTCTGTAAACACAAAACGTCTTGTTTCTTACCAGGCGAGCAGGCCGACAGACATCTGCACTTCTTTGAGCATGCATTTCAGAAAAAACTATCCGGGTGGTGTACACCAGAGGCAGCTGTGGGAAGGTAACATGTAAAAGAGTCCAGAAACCAGCCTCATATCACAAATGATTTTCAGAATGCTCTATGTTGCCTCTAAACAACGCTCTGCAGACACATACCGTTGTGCAAAGGTGTATAGGCATGCCAAACTTAAGTATGATGGTAGGAATCTAACAGCATAAATAGCAATTAATAGTTTCAAAATGGCATTTATATTAAAGAAAGAAAGCACACCCTTGTGAAAAAGAAGTGTGCTTAATTGCATTGAAGGTGTCCTTGGTACTGTACTTCAAAACTGTACTTACAGATAGTATAATGTTAAAAAAATAAAAGGCCAATTAAGCGTACTTAATGAGAGCACATTTTCATGAATGTTTCTTAACACACTTATGTACACATTTAAAAAGTACACTTTGTAATAATGCCAAATGAAACGTTTTAATTGAATATGTTTCCATAATCTTATGTTGTGCTTTAAAGAAGTGATGATGTGCTGACAAACACACTAAAGCACATGTAATTACCTGACTATCGTTTTAACTTTAATGTGTTATTTGATATTACATTTAAAGTTGGCATGAAATGGAAGTTGTTATAGTCTATCTAGTGAAACGGCTTCTTGAACAATAAACTTTTTTAGGGCGGGACTTGATTTTGTCCATCAGGAATTGATTGGATCATTGTTGTTTGCTATTTCTGTGATCTCATATGACAGGTTTGTCTTGCCCTCGTGTCAGTAAACATGTCATCAGAGAAGAGAAAAGAGAGGAGGTGAGAGCATATGAATTAAAATAAAAGATGATGAAATGCATGGATAAACCATTTATAATAATTACCGCAATATTACATAAAAAATAAGAATGGTTCATTTTGAATTCATGGTGACTTTAATGTAGCATATTTGAAATGTATTCAATTGCAACATCATTTTTTAATAACAAATATTTTTTAAATACACACAAGTTTAAATAGAAATGATATTAAAGTTGACCATAAATGCTTGTCAGTACATTCGGCAGTAAAATTTTGCACGTAATTAACAAAGAAGGCGGCAGACAACTGCGAGAGCAGTGCAGCACATGGGCATTTTAGAAAGCGCACAGGCTTAAATGAAGGAAGCATTATTAATGAAGCTTACTTAACAACAGTTCCTATATCAATATCTTAACCAATAGAAAATGCATAGTTACATAAAGATCAAGATTTTCTTGTACTTTTTACACACAAGAAGCACGTTCAATGTGAACACGCAAATGGTTGCCTTGGCAATAAACAATATCTGCTCCTAAAACTGAATGAACATATCCTGTATTTGAGGCTTAATCAGTGAATTTTGAGAATGCAACATCGCGTATTATATTTTTCTAACTCCAAACGACTGGCCATTGATCAGAACCAGCTGATAATCAATTCCTCACACTGTGAATATGAAATACTGAGCGGTGGCGGCGGTGAATGCAGGAGTACATTTGTAATCAAAATGATTCAACCCCCAATCAGGACCAGCAAATCAGGTTTATTGGTAAAATGTACAGACTTTCAGCTGTTTGCAATGAACAAATCAAATAAAAATAATTGAAATAGCTCAACAAAACGCCTCGGTTACGACTGTAACCTCGGTTACCTGAAGAGGGAACGAGCGTTGCGTCGAGTTTGACGCTATGGGAACGCTTTGCGTGATGACGTCTTGAAGCACATGTAAAATCAGTCCAATGGTGTGGCGGAACATCAGAGGCGGGTGACGTCACGTACCAGGAAGCTATAAAAGCCGGCCCGAAACAGAAAGCTTCGTTAAGTCTGAAGTCGTGCTGAAAGGCATGAAGGAGATATGGCAAGGTGACGCAACGCTCGTTCCCTCTTCAGGGAACCGAGGTTACAGTCGTAACCGAGGCGTTCCCTTTCAAGGGAACTCGCGTTGCGTCGAGTTTGACGCTATGGGAACGTCTATACCAACGCCACCATAGCTACAAAAGTCTGTCCTGTGTGAAATCAAGTGAGCAGCACTAGGAAGACAGAACATGAGACCCCGGTGTAGAGTCCAAATCCAAAGAGTAGAACCTGACGAAGGTGTGCGGTGAGGACCAGCCTGCCGCATCACAAACGTCCTGTAAGGAAACTCCTGATATAAGGGCCTTGGAGGCCGCCATACTCCTGGTAGAGTGCGACCGGACAGCCATAGGAGAAGGCTGCCCGGCCGCTTCATAAGAAAGCGAAATAGCCTCAACCACCCACTTGCTCATTCTTTGCTTAAACACTGGAGATCCCTTGTTAGGGGACCCAAAGCATACAAACAGTTGATCACTTTTACGCCACAGGGCAGCTCTGTGGACATAAGCGTCTAACGCCCGAACTGGGCAAAGCAAATTATTCGCCTACTGGTCCACATTTCGAACGGGAGGAGGACAGAAGGCCTGCAGTACAATAGGTCTAGACACATTAGTGGGGACCTTGGGGATATAACCCGGTCTCAGATGTAGAAAAGCTTTAACCATACCTGGTGCAAACTCTAAGCATGACGGAGCAACCGACAATGCTTGAAGATCCCCTATTCTCTTGAGAGAAGAAATAGCAAGAAGGAACAGAGCTTTCAGAGTTAAGAACTTCTCAGGAACCTCCTCAATGGGCTCAAAGGGGGCCAGGGAAAGGCCTTGCAGCGCAATGGACAAATCCCAAGGTGGCACTCTAGAGCAAACTGCAGGCCTCAGCCTCCAAGTGCCATGAAGGAAACGAGATACCAAAGGGTCTTTCCCCACAGACATTCCACCCAAAGGAATGTGGTAAGCACCTATGGCCGCCACATAAACCTTTAAAGTGGACGGGGTTAGACCTGCAGTGAACCGGTCCTGCAGGAACTCCAGCACTGTACCAATTGGGCAGTTAACTGGGTCCAACCGACGGTCACCACACCATGAAGTGAATACTCTCCACTTCAGGGCATAAAGTTTCCTCGTGGAGGGAGCTCCGGACTGTAGAATGGTCTCTACAACCTCAGTTGAGAGACCTGACTCTATGAGCTGGGCCCCCTCAGAGGCCAAGCCCACAGGTTCCACAATTCTGGTCGGGGGTGTAATATCGAGCCCTCCGATTGGGACAGAAGGTCCCTCCTGACGGGTAACTCCAAAGGGGGCCCGTCGAGGAGAGACACAAGATCGGGAAACCATACTCTGCCCGGCCAGCGCGGGGCTATAAGAAGCAGGCAAACCCGGTCCCTGCGAACTCTCTCCAGAACTCCCGGGAGCAGAGCAACTGGGGGAAAGGCGTACAGACGTAGCCTCGGCCACGTCTGTACCATAGCATCCAGTCCCAGAGGAGCTGGATGCGTGAGGGAGAACCAAAGTGGACAGTGAGACGTCTCTCGAGACGCAAACAGATCCACTGGAGCTTGGCCAAACTCCCTCCATATCAGCTCCACCACCTCGGGGACCACGCCTAAGAAAGTGGTCCTCTGGAGTAGAGAAAGCACACTCTTGATATGAGCGACTACCGACGTGTTGTCCGTATGTACTAGCACATGGTGTCCCCTGAGATCTGTGATAAAGCTCCTCAGAGCCCGGAAGACAGCTAACATCTCTAGGCGATTGATATGCCAGGAACGATGATGGTCCTCCCACAGACCTTGAGATGAACGACCCTCTAGGATCGCTCCCCAACCTGTGAGGGAAGCATCCGTCGTTAGCATTTTGCGACGACAAGGAGCTCCCAACACTGGGCCCTGGGACAGGAACCAAGGTTTCTTCCACATAACCAAGGCACGTAGGCATCGCCGCGTGACCTTGATTGTGCGAAATGGGTTGCCCCTTGGGGAAAACCCCCTGGTCCTGAGCCACCACTGCAGGGGCCTCATGTGCAGAGACCCAACAGTCTCTGGAACTGTTTGACAGTGAGTAGCTGGCCTAGCTTTACACTTTTCACAGCTGCAAGGATGGAGTCTGTACGTGGCGGTGACAGGCGCGCCTGCATCGACACTGAATCCCAAACCACGCCTAAGAAAGTGGTCCTCTGGAGTGGAGAAAGCACACTCTTCTTGGCGTTCAGCCGTAACCCCAACTCTTTCATATGGGCGAGAACAACATCTCGATGTTGAACCACCAACTGATGCGACTGAACTAAAATCAACCAATCGTTGATGTAGTTCATGATGCGAATACCCTGGAGGCGCCAGAGCTGCATCCACGCATTTGGTGAAAGTGCGGGGTGATAAAGCCAGGCCGATTTGGAAGAACTCGATATTGGTATGCTTTGCCCCCGAAAGCAAACCTCAGGAACTTCCAATGACACGGACGGATGGAAATATGGAAATACGCGTCCTTGAGGTCTATCGTGACAAACCAGTCCTCGGACCTGATCTGTGGCACGATTTGTCTCAATGTTAACATTTTGAACTTGAGTTGCATGACTGACTCGTTCAGAACTCGAAGATCTAAAATGGGACGCAATCCCCCGTCCTTCTTTGGAACTATGAAATACCGGCTGTAAAACCCGGTTTCCCTGTTGGAGGGAGGTACATATTCTATGGCCCCTTTCTCTAACAGAGTGTTTACTTCCTGTTCCATAACCAGAACCTGCTCGGGACCCACCACTGTGGGCAGGACCCCCATAAACCGAGGTGGGCGTTTCTTGAATTGTATTTGATACCCTTTTTCTACGGTCTGCAGGACCCAACGAGAAACATTTGACAGTAGCTTCCACGCTGTCAAAAATTCTACTAGAGGTACCAGCCTCTCGAGACTGGTTTCTGGATTTTGTTGCTGTTGAGTAGTCGGTTCGTCGCCCTGTAGCGGCGCACCGGCAGGGAACGACTGAACGGACTGCTCTAATACCCTCCTCAGAGGGGGTGGGCATTCCGAGGCCACTACGTTTCCGGGTGGTCCTTGAGATATGTGCTCGCCGGAGACCGCTGCGCCCTGAAACACCGGAGGCGGCAGGGTTGGCAGAACAGTCCCCTGAGGGCACCGAAGAGAGACGGTCACCGTAAAAAGAGGTGTTGACCGCTCTGCTTCGGGGGGGACTACCCTCATTTGTCCTGAGCCCTCGGATGTCAGGACTTCTTCCCAGCAGCCTTCTTGGCGGTAATAACGGTCCGCAGATCCGTTTTACCCCTCGAAGACTGCTGGGTTTGAGAGCGCCCTCCATGTCTCCGAGATTTTTGTGGGGGAGCACGGGAGGAAACGCTCTGTTTTTGAGTGGCACGATACTCAGCGCTCTTTTTAGAGGAGTGAGGCTGCTCCCGCTCAGTAGCCTCATAGAAAGAACGGAGGGGGAGAAGTTTCTGAAGTGCAGCTGTCTGTTTTGAAGCTTCTTGTGATTTAGCTACAGCACTATTAACTGCGTCTCCAAATAAACCTGCAGTGGAAACCGGTGCATCCAAAAGAACATGTTTCTCTTTGTCCTTAATATCACCTTATATCACAGATGCCTCTCAGTGGCCACCAGGGCTGCCATAGAGTGACTGATGGATTTAGCCGTCTCCTTGGTGGCCCTGAGAGACAAATCTGTGGCTCTACGCAGTTCGGATACCGTATCGGGACCAATCCCCCCGCCCTCCTCTAAATCACCCAACAATTCTGCCTGGTATGCCTGCATTAGTGACATCGTATGCAAACACGCTGCAGCTTGACCAGCGGCGGAATAAGCTTTATGAATCATGGAAGATGTAAATTTTACTGGCTTGGAGGGTAATACAGGAGCCTTCAGGTAAGATGCCGTTGCTGGAGAGAGATAGCTCGCAAGCGTCTCCTCCACCTTCGGCATCTCCCCATAACCATGCTCTTTATAATTGGATATAGTGGAGTAGTGAGATGTTTGTGCACTGTATACTCTGTAAGACATGGGTTTCCCCCACGATCTCGACACCTCGGTGTGGAGATCAGGGAAAAACGGAAGGCTTCTGCGCTGAGGCTGTGCACGAGATGGCAGGAAACACTCGTCGAGCTTGCTTTTCGAGCGAACGCCCTGCCTATCTTCTGGCCACTCAACAGATAATCTCTCGACAGCTCTTGTAACTACGTCGAGTAATTCCTCAAACGCATGAGACTGAGGTGGCGAATCCTCAGCCTCAGCGTCAATACTAACAACGTCCAACTCCTCAGAGCTGGACAATTGCAGTACTGGTGCCTCCATCGGGGGGGAAGAAACCGCAGCGTGTGCTTCCACACCCTGATGAGAGGCACTGGATCTATCAGAAAGAGGCTGAGATAAGGCAGAGCCCGTCTCAACATCCACTGATAGATCCATTTGCGAACCCCAGGTCTGAGATCGACGCCGTGCCTCGGCAGCGGAGGGACCTGAGCCCTTGGGAACGTGATCCTGGTTAAATAAAGCCAGGCGGGATCTGAGCGTACGCATTGGAAGCGCGTCGCAATGCTCACAGCCAGCACCCTCGAGTGCCGACTGGGCATGCTCTTCACCCAAACAGACAACACAAAGAGTGTGAGTGTCCCCACCCGTTGAATAACGCGGACAGGGGTGAACACACACTATAAACTGCTGCTGCTTACTCGCCATACTGAATATATATAATAATATAGACAGACAACACCAAATAACAAGGACAGATCACACAGAGCGCAACTGAAGACTCAGAAAGCTTTCGTTTTCTGTTTCGGGCCGGCTTTTATAGTTTCCTGGTACGTGACGTCACCCGCCTCTGACGTTCCGCCACACCATTGGACTGATTTTACATGTGCTTCAAGACGTCATCACGCAAAGCGTTCCCATAGCGTCAAACTCGACGCAACGCAAGTTCCCTTTATAGGGGACAAATGTTTAAAGTGGTTTCCCCAAATTAAACAAAAAATTCAACTTTTAATGACTTCAGCAGTCTCAAAATGATTCAACCCCTCTGAATAGAATCCCTAACAACAGCACAAATCTGCAAAACTGCCATTGTCACAAGCACACCTGATGCATCTAATCAAGGGCTTCATTAACTGGACCAGGTGTGCTTGAGCTAGAACACATGCAATTTCTGAACTGGCTAGGTTTGTTGATTGTCACGCTTGACTGCATGTTAAAAATATGGCTAAGTCAAAAGAATGGTCCAAAAAGGTCATCGCCCTTTACAAACAAGGGACAGTATACAAAAAGATAGCGAATGCACTAAATGTTCATAGAGACACTGTTGGAAGCATAGTTTGCACGTTCAAAGTTAAAGGAACAGTGGTTACACTACCTGGACGGGGCAGAAAAAGGAAGCTATCAACGGCTGTAATCAGATTTCTTAGAAGGAAGGTTCAGAAAAACTCTTGACTGACTGCAAAAGTCCTGCAGCAAGACTTGGTGGCAACAGACACTGAGGTTTCAGCTTGCAAAGTTAAGTTGTGTACTAAACGCATGCCAAAACTCCAAGACGTACACCAGTACTGACCCAAAAGCACAAGATGGCTTGAAATCTTATATATAAGCCACAGACGTTTTGGGATTCTGTTCTGTGGAGCAGTGAAACAAAACTGGAACTTTTCAGCCCTATGGATCAGTGGTATGTCTGGAGGAAGAATGAATCATATGATGAAAAGAACAATGTGTACAGTTAAGCATGGTGGTGGCTAGGTGATGCTCTGGGGCTGCTTTGCATCCTCTAGCACTGGAAACCTGCAGCGTGTGGAAGGCAAGATGGATTCATTGAAGTATCAGGAAATCCAAGGAGAAAACATCATGCTGTCAGTGAGCAAGCTGAAGCTTGGGAGTTATTGGACCTTCCAACAGGACAATGATCCCAAACATACCTCAAATTCCACCCAGGCTTGGTTGCAGAATAAGTCTTGGAAGATTCTACAGTGGCCATCACAGTCACCTGACTTAAATCCCATAGAAAATATCTGGTGGGATTCGAAGAAAGCGGTTGCAGCACGCAAACTCAAGAATATTACTGAACTGGAGGCCATTGTTCATGAGGAATGGGCTAAGATTCCTCAGAAACGCTACCAGAAGCTGATGTCTGGTTATACATCTCGTTTGCAGCAGGTCATAACAGCAAAAGGGTATTCTACTAAGTACTAAAGATGTTTGCCATGAAGGGGTTGAATAATTTAGAGACTGCAGAAATCATTAAAATTTTCATTTTCAGTTGAATTTGAGGTACAACTTGAAACATTGGTTGCCAATAAACCTTATTTGCAATGGGGGTTGAATAATTTCGATTACAACTGCAGGTAACTAACCCATTAAAAGTCAACAAGAACGGACAATCAAACAACCCAAACTGAGAGCTATAAATACAAAGACAAAATTATGTGAAACGTCTAGGTTACGACTGTAACCTCTGTTCCCTGAGAACAGGCGTCGATTTGATGCTATGGGGAACGCCTCCGCGTGAACCGGTGTCTGAAACGCTTATCTAATCACGGTAATCCTATTGGCCGGCGACAGCCTATGACATCACTACTAGTGCGACCCAGAAGTATATAAGGGGAGCCTGGAGAACATGTCAACAACTTAACGTCTGAAGGGACTGCATCCGATAGGGAGGACTGCAGAAAGTGGCAGTAATCGCTCACAGACCGGACCATAGATACGGGCAACCTGGAGAGTAGAACTCAGAATATCACTTTCTAACCCTTGCAAATGAGCGGAGGAACTCTACTCGATCCTGGATCTACACTGTGCTCCAAGCCCCTGAGGCTGCTGGGCACTCTGAAGGGACCCAAATAAGGGGAGCACCTCCAGCTATAATGTTAAAGCAGAAGGGCTATCGTCCCTTTAAAGCAAGGTGAGTACAATCTTACGCTACTGGACTATCGAGGAGGCCTAGTGTAAGGCTTAAAACTTCGAAAGTCACAGGCGTCAGTACTGGGCAGTGCTTTTCTAACCAGAGTCTCTAATATATTTTTCCACACTTGTTGAGGCATCCGATTGGAGCCATCAGTAAGTGGCCAACGACATTCAGCCTTTTGACTTGAATTATTTTATTCAAGGGGCTCAGTGGATTTAAATGGCTGCTCTGTCAAACCTTCGTTGTTGGTTAGGAACCTGGGTGTCCTCTTTGATACCAATCTTTCATTTGAAAGTCACGTTTCTAGTTTCTGTAAAACCACATTCTTCCATCTTAAAAATATATCTGAATTACGTCATATGCTCTCAATGACAAATGCGGAACAATTAGTTCATGTGTTCATGACATCAAGGCTATATTATTGTAATCCTATTATGGGTGGTTGCCCTGCACGCTTAATAAACAAACTACAGCTGGTCCAAAATGCAGCAGCTAGAGTTCTTACTAGAACCAGGAAGTATGACCATATTAGCCCGGTTCTATCATCTCTTTGACCTAGCATACACATAACACATTATAAACTTCTATAAATCAATGTTAGGCTGCATAGATTAGGTCAGCCGGAACCGGGAACACTCCCCATAAATCGTGATGTACTTGTTACATCATAAGAAGAATGGCTTCTACACTAATATTAGTCTCTCTGTTTTTCCAGCTCATCACTCCCGTTACCAGCTGCAGCTCATCTCATCACCCTATATATGCTCACCACTTTCTCATCTCCTTTGTCAGATCGTTGGTTGTGGTGTCCCGGTGTTGTTCCAGTCAGCGTCTCGAGTCTTGTGCCTTCCTTGTTCCTGTTCGTGTTCCTGTGGATTTATTCTGGATTCATCTCACCTCTGGACTCATCCCATCGCACTGCTGCACTCCCTTTCACCGGGTTCATCTGGCCATCGGGGTCCCTGTGCCGCTAGCCTGTCTGTTCTGGACTTTTACCAACTATTCATCAATATATACAATAAAGAGCTTTTTACTTGTTGTAGGAGCCATGTTTTTCTTTTAGTTTTTCCCCCAACCACTGGAGGGTGGTGTTTTCATTGTTTGGGTGTTCTGCCTGTGGCCTGGGGTTATTTAAGGTCAACTGTTTGTCACTCAGGTGTGGGATGATTGAGGAGGCGAACAGTTTTTTACTGTGTTCAAATGACAGGCGTTTGTCTAAAAGGAAGACGAATAAATGTTCAACTTTAACAATGAGAGTGTGATCATGAGCCTTATTGAATTCACGTAAGAAAGTAAGCTATCAGTCATCAACCAGTAGCATTTAGTGGTACTTAGTCGCTACACTTGTAATTGCTTCCTTTTTCTCATTCGTGACATAGACTAAACACGTAAAACGCATGTGCACGCCGTCAACATTTTCCAAGGTTTGCGTTTTTAAAGCTTGTGCAGAGATTAAAAAAAAAATGTTCAAGGCTTGCACCTTGGAATTTATTTCAAGGTTTGCGTTCTCGAGCCACCAGGCACTGTTGTTGTGCGATTGAGTGGGCCGGAGCGCGTTAAGGGTTTTTCCTGTTAGAACGGTGTCGTGTTAGCGCCCCCCTAAGTTAAAGGGGTGGTTGATTGCTATTTCACTTTTTTCATTTTAAATACTGTGTAATGTTGCTGTTGGTGCATGAACAGTATCTGCAAAGTTGCTGCGCTGAAAGTTCAACGTAAGCAGAGATATTGTCTTTTAAAAATCAGGAAGTTTAATGCCTACAAAAACGACTCGAATGGGACTACAACGAGATACTTCCCGGGTTTTATACGTAACTAACCCATACATTTACATCAACCCTCCCTCCGGAACATGTTCTGCTGTCGAAGAGGAGGAGTTATAGTGGAGAGCTGTAGCTGTCAGGTCTTCTGTGTTCAGGCTTCCTACAGACGCTGTAGTTCGTCAACAATGGTTAAAATTTAAGTTTGATTATGTTCCTGACAATTACAATCGTAGTTTAGCTCTCTGTGCTGCGCATTTTACGGAAGACAGCTTCCAGAATCTACACGAGTTCAATGTCGGATTCAACAAGAAACTATTACTCCAACATGAAGCAGTTACAGCTTTAAAACCAGAGGCCACAACCTGCAAGTAAGATTTAATCATTTTAAATGTATTTGCCTGTATAATTTAAGACGTACGTTTTAGTTTTATCAAGGATGTAAAAAAATGCCAGCGCTGGCTTTAGTATATGACAGATGCGTATAAACATTTTGGACCCGAATTTGTATATGTACAAATTTTGTAAACGTATTTTCCATGTATACTTTATGACGTAATTTTTTGATTTGATCAAGAACGCAAACCAATGCCAAAGCTGTTTGGTTATAGTAGCTAGTTAGTTCGATGTTATTTTGTGTGTATAAGAAACGTGAACAAACTTCAAAAAATTATCGCAACAGCGAACTTCAGCTGCTGTTATCACATGTACACCTAAAGAAAACGACAAACTGAGTAAACTACCGGTAAGTGTTGTGAATAGTTAAACGGTTGTTCATTCTATCAATAAAACAATATCTTTAAAAAACGGTATTACTCAGTCATGTATTCAGTTATATTAAATGTTTAATCAGGGGGAAAGCGTATCTCAAAAGCTAACAAACAGCAGTAGCATTTTCAAGTAACAGCGTATGGGAATTCTTTGAGAAAATAATAATAATTAAAAAAAATTACCATTCAGAAACGTTTAGTAAGAGCCGTGTTTGCGGAGGTTCTGCTTGACTCTCTTCATCACCGCTCTCTGGGTCTGATTCTGGCTCAAACTGATGAGGCAATATTGACACCATTACATTTGACCGGGTCCGGAGCACATGCAACTGTCGCCCGTAAAGGTAATGGGCGTGAAGATTCCGGACGCAGTTTAGCCAATTACAACACACCGGCCGAACTAACCAATCTGAGCTCATTGCCTCTTTCTGAGGGAGTGGTTTCATAGAATCAGGAAGTCAACCGGTCGTTCAAATGACAGAGGAGGAAGCGGCTTACAATAAAGGTGAAATTTATGAAAAATAAGGCGTTTTTTAAACAAACGAAACACGAAGACATGTTATATTGCAGCCCATAAACATAATCAAGCTAAGAAAAAAGGCAGTAAACCACCCCTTTAATAACTAATGATCTCTGCAACAGAAGTTAATCAATCAAAACTAACTTTAGCTGGATAATTCTTTAGGGATTTTTTAGATCTTTATTCTAGAGCTGCTGTAAAGCCAAAACAATCTCTGTTACTTTAATTTCCTATTATCACTGTAAAGCTGCTTTGAAACAGTCCATATTGTTAAAAGCGCTATACAAATGAAGGTGACTTGACTCGTCAAATGGAGCATCGACACATACCCGTGTTCGCGCATCCCCTCAACATCAGCATAGTTCGCTGATGGTAATGAATTCGCGCTGAATACGGGTTCTTTCATGCCTTTTCGATCTCATTATTTAGATCGGGCAGGAATGGAAGGCTCACAATAGCTGGAGCTTTACTCAAAGTGGCACAAGCAGATCCCTCAGGAACTGATCGTGCATGCTCTGAGCACAAACAATAAAAGCACAAGTTGTGTGTCATCAAGTATCAAATATCTTAGACACGGATGCACACACTTCCTGAAGCGTTTTTCACAAGCCATGATTGAACTGATTGATTGAAGTTTCAGGTTGAAGCGTACAAACAAGACAGTCCCTGAAGACGAAAAAGTTGTTGACATGTTCTCCAGGCTCCCCTTATATACTTCGCACTAGTAGTGATGTCATAGGCTTTCACCAGCCAATAGGATTGCCGTGATTAGATAAGCGTTTCAGACACCGGTTCACGCGGAGGCGTTCCCCATAGCGTCCCTATCGAAAGGGAACAACGAGCAGGTGATGGTAATTAATTAACAAATGAGTAACCATAGCAACAAATGAACAGCAAAAACATAAATGAAATACAAAGAACCAAACTAAACTAATTTTGACAAAAGTTCAGCTAATTATTTTTAATATGAATTTAAATTATGATAAATTTTTCCCTTTAATTGCATTTAACATGCACATTAGTGGTGTTTTGTAACACATAACACACAATTTAAAAAAGCTTTTAAAGCTGATTCTTTTACATTCTTAATATATATATATATATTTGGCACTGTCAGGTTGTAAAATGTTGTGGAGAATGTCCACATGTATTGTAAATAGGTGATTTATTGTGAATTCATGAAAAAATACACATTTAAAGGCCCAAATATGCTTAGGCTACTGTACACTACAGACATAATAAAGTCATAAATAGATGTGAATAGTAAGAAAGAAACAAAATGTGCCAAATCCCACACATGTAGTGATAAATGCCTTTACTAACTCAGAGCAAGACAAATGTCATTAATTGTCTTCAAAATCTGCAACAATCTTCCTCAATCCAGCTCCGCCTAACATTGTGTCTACACTGAAACACATATGTATGCAAACAATTATTTATTTATTTTGATTTTTAAAAATATTTTGTCTAAAGGCTCAATAAACTGTTCCATTAAAAAAAATAGATTTTTCTGATTATTATTTCATATATCAGTCTTTGCAGGGTTGAAATGGTGGTGATTTAGTTTTGACACATTGAGATGCACCACTTGCATCCTTTGTTAACTCAGTGTCATCACATGTTTGAGGGCCCTGCAACAAATATGTTCTCATTTTCCATATTCCAAAATAATGTCTGCTATTCACATGCACTTCACATTCAAACAACAGGCAATGTGCTTGATGTCTTGATTATATTTATGGACATCATCAGTCACTGAAGATTTGTCAGCTGTTTTAAATGACTTCCAGGCCTTCTTCCAGGTTGTTTTCTCTTTTGTACAGACAAAAAGCCTTCTCTAGCACTTAGAGCCCTACTGGGTTTCATCCACAGGACAATAAAAGTAAAGAGAGGGATAAGGGTAATTGATTAATGTCTGTAGCGATTTTTACGGTAACATTGGGACCATGTTACGGTAATAGACCGTGGCCCCATATGGAGGAGGATAGCCTGGAGCAATGACAGGGCTTTCCAGGAATATACTGGGGCCTCAGTCAGATCACACAAGACATTCAGAGGTCTAGAGATAGCTACATATACACACACACGCACACAACATATGCTCTCACGCATGCACACACAGAGATCCAAACAATGCATGCGCGATGTATACAAATAAATACAGGTGCCGGCAAATCATCACAGGCACACATGCACACATAAGACTATCCTAAATGCGATAAAATAAAGTGCATGTGTCACAATCTTAGACACATAACACGTTGCAACTTGAGTTCAAATCTGTCTTCCATCATTTCCCGATCACACCTCCTCTCTTTTCTCAATAGTTTCCCATCTGTCCTATCCCGTTAACGACTAAAAGCCCATAAAAAATCAGAATTTTTTTTTATTTTGTTTTAGATGAAGATATTATTATGTTTTAGGCGACATTCGTGTGGACATAACTTTTTATTACTGCTGTAAGTGAGCTCTTACTGTAAGAGCACATGAGTCACACCATACAGGAAGTGACCTGTTTCTTAGGAAACCAGTGTCTGGACACATGTTAAAGCAATATACCACACTGAACTCCATTTCAGCACATTTCAAAACCTATGTTGTCCCAACAGTATTTAACATCTAAAATCTCCAAATATGGCACAATGCGAATATCTGAGTCACATTTCAAGACATATTTTATGTGTGCTTGTTACACGTGACATATGATGTAGTTACTATAGTAATAAATTATGTTTTATTAACAAGGTTCGGGAGGAGCAGGTGCAGATAATTAACCCGATTAGCACAAGTGGAGATCAATCAGTAATCAACTCAGAACAAGATAAATAACAGCAGAACCCACCTCTGTTCCTTGACAGTTTATCAGCATCCTACCTCCACCCCATCTCCTCACTTTTAGTTTCATCTCCTCACTTCTAGTTCCATCTACTCTTACCAACGGGGGGAGTACTCTGGGTTCGGGCAGAAATTCCGAGCTCAGAGCCCTCCACCCGGACAGCACACCAAATACGCATAACCTTTACCGTAATAATTATATGTAGATGTGAACTCATGAAATATAAATTATACAAAATTTTACACATGCAAGTAACCCTAAACCAAACCTGATAGCACTTTATTTTACTGTCATGTTCCGCATGTACATACTATGTACTTATTATAGCAATTACAATAACTGGGTTATTAATAAGTGCTAATCCTGAACCTATCCCTAAACCTAACCTTAACCCATGTAGTAACCTTGTATTACCCAGTACTTTCTTGGGTAACTACACTGTAAGTACACATACTGTAAAATAAAGGAATGCCAAACCCTAATCCTAACCCAATAATAAGTACATGTAGTTACTTAATATTACTCTATACTTAGATGTATAATTACACTGTAACAAGGACACCTTAAAATAAAGTGTAACCAAAACAAAAAACAAATTCCAACCAAGTGTGCTATTGATTTCGCTACTTTATTTTAAGGTGACCTAATTACATGTTACATGTACTTAATTAATATAGTAATAACAGTAAATTATGCATATTTACTGACCCTAAACCAAACCCTGACCCTAAGTAATTAATTAATATTACTATGTACGGTAACACTTTATTTTACAGTGTCCTTGATACATATGTTACATGTAGTTACTGTAGAATAACTAACTATAAATTATGCATAATTACATGCAATTAACCCTAAACCAAACACTCATCTTAAAGGGTTAGTTCACCCAAAAATGAAAATTCTGGCAGTAATTACTCACCCTCATGTTGTTCCAACCGCGTAAGACCTTCGTTCATCTTCGGAACACAAATTAAGATATTTTTGATGAAATCTGAGCCATGTCTGAATCCTCCATAGGCTTCTATGTGACCGAAACTTGCTGGCCCAGAAAAGTTATTAAAGAGATCGTTAATAAAGTCCAAGTGACTCCAGTGGCTCAATCTTAAGTTTATAAAGCGACGAGAATACTTTTTGTGCGCAAAAACAAACAAAAAATAACGACTTTATTCCACTATTCATTTCCTTCTCTCTGGACCTCTAGTTGGTTTACACGTCACCACGTAGGCTCACTATTGGCCGACGCCGGTCATGTGTGTGATGCGTGATGACGTGCAACACAGACGCGCTGCGCAAAAACACTACGAGGCCCAGAGAGAAGGAAATGAATAGTGGAATAAAGTCGTTAATTTTTGTTTGTTTTTGCGCACAAAAAGTATTCTCATCGCTTGATATACTCAAGATTGAGCCACTGGAGTCACTTGGACTATATTAACGATCTCTTTAATAACTTTTCTGGGCCAGCAAGTTTCGGTCACATAGCAGCCTATGGAGGAGTGAGACATGGCTCAGATTTCATCAAAAATATCTTAATTTGTGTTCCGAAGATGAACGAAGGTCTTACGCGGCTGGAACAACATGAGGGTGAGTAATTACTGACAGAATTTTCATTTTTGGGTGAACTAACCCTTTAACCCTAACCCTATAGTAAGTACATGTAGTTAATTAATATTACTCAGTACTTAAATATATAACACTGTAACAATGACACCTTAAAATAAAGTGTAACCCAAGTACTTATTTGTGTAGTTACACTGTAGCAACGTCGTCACCTCGTGGAAGAAGGAAGGACATTTTTTTTTTTTTAGAATCTTTCTGCACATTATCACAGAGAGAAAATATTGCGGGTTTGGAACAACATGGCGATGAGTAAATAATGACAGAATTTCTATTTCTGAGTAAACTAGTCCTTGCAGTGAGAGAGGAATAATAACAAAGGATCTCTTACATATTTGCCTGAGGGCTGACACTGAGGTAAGGAGCCAGAGCTGAGTGTAGGGGAACTCGCAGGGCTGCAGAGCTCAGGAAAGGGATTGGGGATGGCAGGTAGAGAGGACGTTCGGTACTGTTGCTCCTCTTCCTGAAGTCTTCTGGAAGAATAAAGCAAAATCTCCGATTTAGGGTTATATTACATACAAGAAACCTTGTCTCTAAGCCAAAAGTATTACTGTCAGCCTCAAATTGTTGGCGGCTTTGGGCAGCATTAGCATTTTGGGCCATTTTTTGAAGCTGCCATTAGACAAGGAGTCCTTTTGAAGTGGGGACTTCAGAGAAAAGCTGAAAGACACACACACTTTTGTGCCGTAGGTTTGAGAGCATGAGGGAGTGTGTGATATGGAATTCAGAGCTGAAGTCTGAACGGTAACCTCTGAGTGAACCTTTGCTTGAGTGAACCCTCGTTCACAAGCTCGGTATGCTCAACTTCCTGCTCTGATCCGCAGCTGAGAGGCAAAAACACGCTCACCAAATGGAAAGCATTTATTCTCAGAGGTTTCAGCATAACAGAGCAATGGAATAATAACAATAGTGTCACTCTTGATGGAGGCAAAGAAAGCCAAGCTGAAAAAGATCATAGTGTGTGTGCTTCATTTAAGCTATTGTTTTGGAAAATCTTTGAAGTTTTGATGTTATTGGTATGGTTTTGGTATTTCTTACGGCAAAATGTTTGCACACTTACTGTTGTACACTATATTAAGAAATGTCTGAATGTCGCTGTTTTAATAACACAATATCAAAGCAGGTATCGTCTGCAAACTAAATTCTTCACTAATTAACTTTACTTTTCTGATCAGACAAGACTTTTGTGCAACTGGTCCCAAGGTGATTTTTAGTGAATGTATGAAGTCACTTCCCATCAACTACAGGTGCACTTTTTCATATTAACTAGAAACATGTTCCCCCAATGTTTAACAACAATAAAGGTTCAAGTACATTTTAGGGTACGTTTACACGACAACGATATGCTTAAAACGGAGACGTTTTTCCTTCGAGTTTTCTGCGTAGAGACAAAGTGCCATTGTCAAAACAAATCCCATTCACACGGATCTGTGAAAACGAATAAAACCCCTGTATTCTGCTACCAGGCCATTAGGTGGCGATGAAACACTATAGATTGAACACGTAATACGCATGTGCATAACGTCATCGTCTTTAGAGATTCACGTTTTTGTTGTTTACATGAGAACGTTTTCAAAAACTTGCACTTTGAAACCCGTTTTCAAAACTTTGCAGTTTTCAGGCTCCCAAAATGCCATTGTCGTGTAAACGAATGGCCAAAACGCATACAAGGTTTTACGTTTTTAGTTGAAAATGGTGTTGTGTAAACCATAGACATAATAGAGAGTAGATGCCCTATTGGCCGCTGGGCGCAAGAAATGCAGCCGCCATCTTGAACCGATCATACTCCTAGTTGCGTAGCAGCAGAAGAAACAAGATGCCGAGCACTGTGCAGCATATTCCTGCTCAAATCAGCGGACCATCACAAACAGGGCTCGGGGGATTACTTTTCAAAAGTAAGATTTAACATTACTGTACTATTGGTTGTATTTTGTGAATAGAATCAATAGACTTGATAAGTCATATTCCATAACACTGACTTAGATTACAACTGACACAAAAATGCTATTGTAGAAATAAAACAAATATTACTGGAATAACATTGGCCAGCAAATTTTACACAAGTGGCACAGACTGTATTATCAGTGTTGGGCAGTCACTACTTGTACTGTAGCTTAGCTAGTAACTTAGTATTTTGGTAGTAGCTTCACTATCTATTTCCTGAATCAAGTAACTTTTCAGTAGCTTAACTCCTTTATTTATCAAGTAGCTTGGCCACACAAGCTACACTTTTCTTGTCATATGAAATTAGCGCAACTTAAAGTAGCTTCCTATGTGGTGAACTAGCCTACTGCTGTGTTTGTGTTACTTGCTACATTTGACTGGGTGGTAGCTTTTGTGTAGTGAAGCTTTATTCATGGCAGAGTAACTGATAGCATAGCTCACAACAATTTCCAAGTATCTTGCCCAACACTGTGTATTATTCACATTGTAATTCACCCTAACAAAAGTAATAATAATATAATCATATATGGTTTCTTCAACTTATTAAAATAACTGACTTTACTGCCACTATCTGTTTCTGCTTCTCTATCATATTTATAGTGTGTGATTTTCAAAATACCTATCATAGCCTACATCACATATCATAGGGTGACCAGACGTCCCTGGTTTCAGGGGACAGTCCCCGTTTTTGGTTGCCTGTCCCTGGCTAAAAACAGAAAAAACTACCTCTGTCCCCGTTTTGTTTTTGAAGACACAATATTATAGCCTAGAAATCTAGACGCACCCTAGCGGCAGCAAAATGTATTTCGCAGCCAGGTGGGTCTAGCAACTCTCAATAAACCTTCTCGCTGCAAAAACCCAGATTGGGTCAGGCCAATCACGTTGTGTATAGAGTAGGCGGGGGCGGGCTTAACATATGACGACAGAGTTGCGACGGTTACCTGGCTGCTGCTTGAAAACAAAGAATGGCAGCTGCTGATGGAGAACAACGGTCTTTCGAATCGGCTTTGGCCGCGACTCTGGAGGACTTGGAGTTAAGTTTTTCTTTGAGAAAAGAGCAAAGAACGGCACTTAAGTCATTCTTAAAAAAAGGAAGATGTGTTCGTCGTTTTGCCGGCCAGATATGGCAAAAGTTGAATCTATCAACTAGCTCCGCTGTTGGGAAAACGCTCTGGTTGGTTGAAGCGCTGTCCTATTGCGTGCAGAGGGAATATTAAAGACAGCCGTTTATCCCGCCCCTCGGATTGAGCCGTGACTATGGTGAGTTTCCAGACCTAACATCTTGATGTAGGTCTGGCTTGCCAGGCTAACAATATTAGGTTTATCAATCAGATTGATAGTCAAACTGGAAATGTCCCCGTTTTTCTACAGCGCCAGTAGGCAGTAGCGGTCGATGCGGTGTCTACTCTCTATTGTCTATGGTGTGTAAACAGTCCCTCAAACTCTATATTGATTGTTTTAAAATGTCAGACATATAAACTTGCTAAATGTCTTTCTTTAAAATAAACACCCACAATGACATTCATACATTTTAAAGTGTGGCTTCAGAGTCTAAATACATTTTGGGGAAACCGCATGTGTGCGTTTCATATATTTTCAGGGTTTTTACCTGACAGCGAGAATGTGCATAGGCTGGGACCGCCGCAGTCTCTGGTGTGGGGAGGTGGACTGAGCGTGTGTGTGATATGCAGCGGGTCGGTGCGTTGGTTGGCCATTGTGCAGCAGTGGAGTGGATTCAGTCTGAACACTGCAAGAAGTGTACAGACTCTCAAAGGAAGAGTTCATGTCATTCACCAGAGCTTCTAGATCCACGTCATCCTCTGGTAGGGAGAGAAAGGGGAAGAAAATTAGACATACAAAACCACATGTATTAGTTAATTAGTTACCTTTTATCAGACAAGTATAAAATGTTTATTATATCAAGTAAAATCAAGATATGTGTGATCTAATGTACATATATCTGTCATCTGCAATTGCTGAGCAGGAGAACAGGTGTTTCAAGTCACATCCATTACTAAATTGGGGTTGTTATCACAGATGGAACATTGTATTAAGCAAAAAGGATCTTGGACTGGTACTATCATACAGTACATAAGTTATGAACTTTCAGAAATGTGTTTCATAATCACACCACTAGAGGGCGATCTAAGATTTAATAAACTCTCACAATGTAGTTCAGGGATGTGTAGACATGTAACAACAATCCTGCTCTTAAGCATTAAAGGTATTTTTTTGACCCACAAATTAAAATGTTGTCATCATTTACTAACTCTCAAGTTGTTTCAAACCTGTAAAAATGTATTTCCTCTGCTGAACAAAAAAATAAGATATTTTGAAGAATGTCCATAACCAAACAGTTGATGGACCCCACTGACTTCCAAATATATATATATATATATAATTTCATTCTGACAAATCCTGGGAATTGATCTTTTTTAAGTTGTTTCAGCAGTACTTGAAGTTTTTTTCCCATGGGGACCTGGGTACAAATGTTGTGGACAAATTGTTTTGGTCAAAATTGCCTTTTATACAACACCTTATCTAGAAGAAATTGATTACAATTGGCAAAAGGCTGGGTTACCTGTGCCCTCTGCAAGACCTTTTTCTGAAAACCCATCAGATAATCAGATGATCCCTATGTATTATTAGAGACAGGTAAGCCCCTTCTCTACTTAGAGATCCTGGAGAGCTATAAGATACATTCACACACCGAGGCTTTAGCACGAAGGGGGGGTTGAGAGTGAAGTCACGCCATGGGGTAAAAGAGACAAAGTTCTTATAGGCCTGTGTAAAAATAATAATACAATAAAATAGGAGGGCTTGGTGACATTAACTGATAAAAAGAGACATTTAAGAGACAGGTATTTATTTATTTATTTATTTATTTATTTATTTTTGTGTTGACTTTAGGGATAAGTGTTTGGGATGTGCTCACTCTGTTCCCAGTCTGAACCCAAACTCTGTTGAAACCAGACAAACAGGTCTATGCTCTGAAAGAGCTGTGAATCTTTTAATTGAACATGGCTTATCAGTATGACAAAACAGCACTCTGAACCACACATTTGGCAAACATCAATCATGATGCAATTCTGTCCTAGCACTGAATAACTCTAATTAAATCTTTGCATTAACATTAATTCGAACTGTAAATCTAAATCTAACCTCATAACTTAGTAACATCAAGCACAAGTTCCCATATATTCTGGTCACTCACTTCCATGAAATTAGAATGAATGGTAACTAAAGGTTTAAGACTTCAAAATGGAAGCACTATAAAGGTATCATGAAAAAAAAAATCATGGAAGTAGTTATAAATGTGGGCTATATTCAGAGTCTTCTGAAGCCATACGATAGCTGTGAGTAATGAACAGTCTGAAATTAATTAATTCATAATACAGCTCAAGAGTTGTAACCAGTTTATTGAGTCCCAAAACTTATACCAGTGATCGAATCATTCAAACCGGTTTTGTGAATTGCACCAATTTATTTGTTGTATAAATTCAGATGACTTGAAATAAAATACATTTAGGGCCCTATCTTTCACCCAGCGCAATTGACTTTGTACACTGACGCATGTATCATTCCTATTTTGCACAGCGGACTTTTCCCTCCACAGACGCACGTCGGTAAATTATGGAACTTGCGCTCCCGGGGGCGGTTCAGCGAAAAGAGGAGGCGTGTTCCGGCGCAAACGTGCCCTGGTGCTATTTTGCAGTTCCAGAAAACAGTTCCGCCACAGACCAGGAAAACCCTAGTCTAAAGTCAGTGGCGCGTTATTCAGATGCTATTTTAAGGGCGAATGCTTGGCCATAATGTAGCGTGTGCACAACGCGCATACACTTTGCTTCTCTCATCTACACAGACGCAGCAGTTGCCATTTTTGCAAACCATACATAATTACAAGGAAAAATATTCCACACGAGGGAAATCATTGTGGTGTCCATGAAGATGTGAAAAAATAGGCATAAATCTCGCTTACACATTTACTCAAATTATTATATGCCTGTTTAACCGAAGCTAATTTGGGTGGGTTTCTCCCAATCCCATACGTCACTTCTCTGTCTTTTACGGCCCTGACGAGAATGTCGGTCTCCTTGGCTGTGAACCGCTCCTGGCGTGCGCCTGGCAAATCCGCCGTTATAATAGCAATCCACCATGGAACAAGCGCGCCTGCTTTTAAAGGAAATGTGAGATGACGTTCTGATTGGTTTATTTCACGTTACGTCCAAACCACACCTATGAGTAATGCAGCTACTTCAGACCAACCCATTTTAGATGTGCGAGATCCGCCCACAAAGTTACTTGCGTTTCGCGTTTGATACTTGCGTTTCAGATCTTTAAAATAGGGCCCCAAAAGTTCTATAGGATTTTTTTTAATTATCCTTTTGCATTGCACTGAAAAAAAATGTATTCATACAGATTTGGAATTACATGACGATATGTAAATAATGTAAATTTTAACTTTTTTTAACAATTTTAACATCTGTTTTTTTAACAGTACAGTGCAATATGCATGCAATTGGCCTTCTGTAATAGAAACAGAAGCAAATTTCCAGCAGAAAAAGTCCAGCAGAGGGTGCTAAAACAAACAAGTGGATAAAAATCTAAACAAATTACACACTGGACAAATTCTAATATGTAGTTGGAATCCTTTTATGACCAAAAGAGCCGATTTGATTTTTTGAAATTTGCCCATTTTGAATTCATGTTAAGTCTAATTGATGAATAAATTATTCAGACCACTTTTGTGAACTGGATCAAACAATTTGTTGAAAGGGATTTCAATGTTTATTAATGGGTGAATCGAAGTCCTGGATAAAGGTTGAATCACTGTTGAATTTTGTTTCGATTTTACAAATAGAATACATTTTAATATTAACATATTAATATTAACAACAACTGACATTTCAACCACATTTCAATGTTGAAGGTCAGTCACATGCTCAAAGAAATTATTTGTCCATGAATCAGAGATTTCTACATCTCTCATATACTCTCAAGAATGGGCTACAGAATTAGTTATATGGACCACGTTTGGGATACTTTTAAGTACTGACAGTCGCAACATATTCATTAAATTGAAAAGAATGAGCAGGATATTCTTTAAAAAGTAACTGTTTGGTCCATAATGAGAGGTATTCAGATTGGTCTTTTAGGGATGATACAAAAGTAGACATAAGAAAGTTCAACTATTAATTATTTAGAGACATCCTGGAGACAGCAAATACATGAATCCATCCTTCAACCTTTCCTCAGGATTTGAGGCACTGAATTCTAAAAGCTTTTTGTTTTTACAGAAAATATTAAAAATTTAAATCTGCTATGTTTCAGGTAGAGGCCTGTGAGGAGGGCCTGGGACTCATCTCAGACGTCTCTTATACATGAATGATTCAGGAGAACAGCTCCTCCAACCCCGCCTTTATTAAATTCTGTTCTTTTGAACGTCCTATTCAATAAAAAATCCTGATAAAATCCTGGTATGTGGTATCATGGTTCCCACACAGAAAATAAAGCCAAGCAGCACAAATGTTTTCAACTGTGATAATATTAAGAAATGTTTCTTGAGAACCAAATCAGCATACAGTATAATGATTTCTGAATGATCATGTGACACTGGAGACTGGAGTAATTGCTGCTAAAAATTCAGCACTGCATCAAAATAATAAATTAAACTTTTAAATATATTAAAATAGAAAACAGTTATTTTAAATTGTAATAACTTTTCACAATATTACAACTTTTGTTCTGTATTTTTTTATCAAATGAATGCAGCCTTGGTGAGCATAGAGACTTCTTTCAAACCATTTTGTAATCTAATTACTCAAACCATATTAGGAGGCTGACATTTTTTATTATTAATATATATATATATATATATATATATATATATATATATATATATATATATATATATATATATATATATATATATATATATATATATATATATATATATATATATATATATATATAATATATATATATATATATATATATATATATATATATATATATATATATATATATATATATATATATATAAAATATATATATATATATATATATCTTTTTGTTGTTGTTGTTTGTTTGTTCTGTTGGGTATTTATATTTTTACTATTGTGACACCATCTATGGTGATGTACTCCACCTAGTGGTTCCCTTTTGAAGTGGAACTTTGATGCTGCGTCTTGGTGTAGATGCTATGGGGAACACCATCAGCGTGAGCGGTGTCTGAGGCACGTGTAAACAATTGTCAATAATCATTGGCAGACGACAGACAATGACGTCACGTGTGGAGTGCCATATGGGGTGTCTGAGTTACGCATCTCAGCTTTTTTATCTTCAGGAGTCGCTTGTTTGTATGCGCGTGTAAGACAAGAGTCTGTTGGAGTGTGTTCAACTCTCAAGGAAGCTGGATGCGCTCATTACCTCATGGCGCTGGTCTGCACCTCATGGTTTGGGTCCCAATGCAGCTGACATGGCAGGGCAGGATCGATCGCGGGGATTTTCTTATTCCCTTTTGGGCTTCTCCTGCTAGCTCTGGCCGCTCTGTGGCCACATCTGACCTGACTGATTAATATGACATGTCTTATTCTGAGGAATTAGATCCCTCCTCCGCTGTCCTGCATATAAGTTTGTGAGTCTTTTATTCCTCCTGGATCTCCTCATTGGGGTGTCAATATAATGGAGGAATTTGTATTCGGCTCGTATAGTCTAACTATTCCTGTGTGGAGAAGCTGTGTGAGAGTTGAAGAGTTGCTTGCAAGCTATGTCTCCCCCGGTGCTGCATCCTCTTTGAAGTCTCTCGACTGCCAATGGAGCGAGCATGTTCAGCTCTCCAGGAAACTGAATGCACTCACTGTGATGAGCCGCGTTGAGGGAGCTCCCCTCTCGCTTGACTTTTTTCTTGTGGGTTTTCTTCAAGTGTTTGCACCTCATGGTTTCAGCATGGCAACTTTGATCATGGGATCAGAGGTGGGCAGTAGAGGCAGGTGTTATGAAATAAGTCTATCTCCTCTGCTTACCACCTTGTGGCTCATGACAAGGCATATGCTGAGGCAGGTCTGTGGGGTCCTGCCACTGATCTATATAGATTGACTGGATAGCTCATTACGTCATAAACAGTGAAGCCACCGCGCCGCCATATTGGTATTCCCTAGTGAGCTCATGCGTTCTATTGAATCAATAGGAAATTTTATGATTTGAATGAGAAAACATTGCCTAAGGAGACACCGGTTTTAAATCTAAAGTCTCCCTGTACATTCTTACAACGCAAACATCCTAAGCATTTAAATGGGTATTTGTTTAAAGTCGAAAATTTTTCCTGCTTATTAAAACATAAAAAAAACGGCTATTTTTTCACTGAAGAGCTATCTTCACAGGTAAGAAAAACAGTTTGATACTATTAATTAAATAGTGAATGCTAAAGACCTATATTTTTTGTGAATTGGTGAATATTCAGGTGAATATTGTTTTGTGGCCACGAATTAATACCTCAGCACGTTTTACTAATTTGTTCCATCGTTTTACTATATTGTGGCCACGTTGTAATTCGTTAAATCAAAGGGGGGAATTAGTGAGGGACAGAATTAGTTTAACGCGTCCACGAAACGAGGGAACAAATAAGTCGTCGTAACAACAAATTATTTAGATCAGCGGACAGGGCGCATATAAGAACGAGCAGAGAGAGAGAGAGAGTCCTGGCTGCGCACACGCACTCTCACCGTCTTCAAACAACACGAGCGCTGTATTGCTCTCTCTCCCGGCCGGCCTCGCGCATATCAAAATCAATTGACACGATAGTAAAAGGTCGGAAGACCGATTGTGTTTTATAGATCGGTAGTTTGTTCAAATAAAATGTTTGATTAGTTAGTAAGCACATGCTTAGGAAATGCATAATACAAATTATATGGGGTAACGGTAAAAACACTCTACACGAAGCTCTTTTGAAGCTGTCAAATGGTGTCTCTATTGGACACTTAATTGTGATTATTGCTGCTCTGAGGTTTCTCGGAGAAAACAACACGGGAATAGCGACAATTGTGCATATAAATTACTATTTACAGGGCTTCAATTACAACCTGTGGGCAGTTTTTCTACATCCTTTTGTGAATGTTGTTTTAAACTTGTATGCTGCACAGCGGGTCATCCTAAAAGTGACGTCGGAGCTACCAATCTCTGTATAACGGCCGTTGTAGCCCTCTGCTGGTAGGGAATTGTAAGATGGCCGCCGAACACTTCCGGTGGCTTCACTGTCTGCTGGCAGTTTAGAACGTCATGAGCTATCCAGTCATTATCAGTGGGTCCTGCACACTATGAAATCTGCCCAATCTCCGCTCAGCAGTGCTGCCAGAGGGTGGTATCCCCTCACAGTGAAGAGTGTTGGGACACAGGTGTTGTGGGGACTCCATGCCCACCTATTGAATGGTCTGAAGCAAAAAAAGCAAAAAAAGATCTAGCCATTTGTGCCACAAAGAACACAGCCAGTGCATCGGCCATTCTATAATTGCAATAGAGACATCTGTGAAAGGAGAAAGAGAAAATCTTTATCTTCAATGCTTTGATCTCACACTCTGACCTCTTCAGTCAGCCAGTGAGGCGGTCGTACAGATGTTTACAGAGCTGGGGTCTCAGTCAGCAGCTTTCATGAGATGTATCCCTCTCTGGGGGTTCCGTGAGTGTTGAAGGAGTGGTATTTAGCAGAGATAGGAAACATTTTTCTCTCTCATTCTAAGCTTACGCTGACGTTGGGGTCTGCCTACATAGACCTGCATGAGTTCTCCTATAGAGAAGTTAAAGGGGTGGATGGAGTTGCAAAATTCAGCTCTATTGCCCTCTTCAACTTCATAAAAAGTAGATTGGAGACAGATTATTTGTCTGCTTATAATTGCAGACAAATGCTCGCTTCTCTAGAAGAACCATGCTTAAGCCTTACATTCTTAGGGTTGCTGCAGTGTAAACGGAATAATGGTGGACAGTCTGCAAACTTCCCTCTATTTCTTTGCCTCCCAACCCTAACTATTGTTGAGTTTTGAAGTAGGGATATACGCTCCCCTTGAATGTGTGTTTCTATAGGCAAGTCAGGGTATGAGCTGCTCTCCCCCGGTTACATTGGGATCTTTAAGCAGTGAATAAACGGCTTTCTTGGAGTATAAAGCCTGGTTTAAGCGAATTATTGGGCAAACTGCAATATGTCCTTCTCTTGTTTGCCTCACTTCCTGAATAATGGTAAGGATGTACGGTTCGTCAGACAAAACAGTTAATGACGTGCAACTCAGGCACTCTTTTATACTCATGGGTGCTCCATGTGTGACCTCATGGACTGCCGTCTGACAATGATTATTGCCATTTGTTTCCACTTGCCTCAGACACTGGTCATGCTTATGGCATCCCCCATAGCATCAACCACAAAAGACACAGCGTTTCGTTCCCCTTTTCAGGGAACTTGGTTGCATACGCAACCTGAGACATTTTTTTTGTATTTATTATCTTTATGTGCTACTTCATTTGAGCAGGTGTGTTGAATTTGGTTGTTCTGAGTGAGAACTCTTTTCTGAGGCATTGATGTGTTTGTAGGTAGCACTTTGAGGACATTTGTTGCTGAGACTTTTATTTTGAAAGCTGTGTGTGAAAGCTGTGGACTCTTCTGTCAGATACAGTTTGAGTAAAGAGTGCCTGAGAAAAATGCTTTGTCCTGATTCAGTATCTGCGGTCAGATTAGATGGTGTCAGGCTATATGCCAGTGTCATTATTCTAATGTTATTTTCGTAAATTGTTACGAAATAAAGCAGACAATCTTCAATTGCATGTGCAAATGTGAAGGTGCACGCTATATATCACTTCACGATATATAAAGAACAAGAGAAGTTACGAGCATGTAAAGTCATAGTTACATTGTCAATTAGTAAGTCATGAAATTACGAATAAGTACAAAAAAACTACGTAACTGGTAAGTTGTGTGTTAGCTGGGAAGGATTTACATGCAGGTATAATGTTCATTCTATTCATCAGGAGCAGTTTCGTTATGTTTCATTTACAGTTCAGTACAGTATATATAGGAATTTGGCCAGATTCCTAAAACATTGGGTTGCGGCTTTAGCCTGGTTAAAACCAGACCATTCTCAGTAGTAACTGAGTTATGGTCTGGCAAAGCTTCATTAATAACTCATTTCCAGAGGGGCGTCACCAACGGACGTCGCTCAAATGCCTCTGGGCACAATTGGATAGACCTAAAACCAATCAGAGCGATCGTCATCGTGTAAAGCCATATGCTGCGTCCCAATTCGCCTAAGTTACACCACGCCATAAAAGTATGTACTCTTTTTGTGAAGAAAAGGTATTTACTTTTGAATGTGTAGCAAAAAAGTTGGCAAGCTTTGGGACATACTGCTTCGTCATCTTTATCGGACGGATCTGTCGCGTGCATCCTGTCACGTAAACTGCCCTGTCATTCATCTTGTCACAGTTAAAATCCTCTATTAAATCTAATTTAATTTCCTACCGTTTCGGAGAGAAATGTAGTAGCACATTCATCTGCCAGTGGGTCTTTCATTTAGACTGTCCTCATGTGTTTGCAATTTGAATATAATAATGCATTTAAAAGTTGGTGCGCTTCACCAACGGACGTCGCTCGCCTCTGGGCGCAATTGGAGAGACCTAAAACCAATCAGAGCGATCGTCATCGTGTAAAGCCCGCCCCAACGTTTCTGATTGGTGCCGCGATTTCGACGGATTAGAAATGGGCTTGAATGAGCTCTTTGCCAGACTACTTGCAGAGCAAATCGAAATTTGCAGGAAGTTGTCTGGGTTTTCCCAGGCTATTGCGGCTTAATAACTATGAGAAAATGTTGGTCCTATAGCAAAACCAGTTGATAACCACTGTCTTAAGCCTTATTCGGATGGGATTAGTTTTACATGGAGAGGTGGGGTAAAATAATTATTACCAGAGCTTTGCAGTGATTTTTGTCTCGTCCAAATGTGCCACCTCAGTAATCATTAAGGATGTTGTCAGTAATGTTCTGGAAAAATTACCTCAGGTAATGCTAACGTCCGCATGTGAATGTCTGTGATTGCTGATATTGTATTATTATAACGCTCTTCTTCGTGTTTTTTTACCTACCTGAGCTATTGTTTGCACACAAATCTTAAGCATGCTTTCCTTTCATTTCAATATGGATGGTATCCGATGAAAAATTGTAATAATAAAATTAATAAATGAACCCAAATCACAAAAAAAAAAAAAAATATATATATATATATATATATATATATATATATATATATATATATATATATATATATATATATATATAATGATCACCTGCAATGGTTATTAATATGTACTGTATAACCAGGGCTTTAAACCGGGAAACAGTGTTAACAGTCGGTGTTTAAAATCTACTCCAGCCGTTGGAAACAGTCTGTAAGTGTGCTCAGTTCAATCTTAGAATGTTTCAGCTAGTCGTTAAGTGTGTCCCCGGCATAAGTTTCACAATCAAACACACTCGAGAAGTGATACAGGAAATAATGTAAGATCATGCGCGAGATTAGCTGTCTTTCTGATAAAAGTTGTAGCCCTCAAAAATCTTGCGATCCAAGTTGTCTGTGCGCTGATTTGCAGCAAAAAAGAAAAAAAGAAGAATACAAAGAAGAATGGTTGTTTTCAGAAGCCATGCTTGCTGATTCTGATGCAGGTCTATTACTCCTCCCCCTCTAGCTATCCCTTCCCACCCATCTTGCTCTCTCATTGGCTGTAGCGTGTCAACAATGTAATTTCCAGTCAACACATTTCACACTGCATTACTCTAAGTTGCAGACAGGTCCAGATATTTTGCTTGAAAAATCTCACAGGCATTGCCGATGCATCGGCTCTTCTCTCAGATCACTTCTTGGATAATATACATTATGCGATTGTCACTCATGTGAACGAGCACCGACTTGCCTCCAATTTCAGGAATTTGTTCATGATACTACTACTACAAAACTTTCAGTAAGTAAAAAATGGAGCTATAATAATGTAGTATGTACCCAGAATTAGATTTTTTGTCTTAAATGATGGCCCAAGGTTTTGAGAGTAATGTGTATGAAAAATGGAAGTTTCCAACGATTAGTAAAGGGTGATACCCAAACACACCCTGATACGTCACTGATTTTCATATAGGTCCACTTTAGCAGCATGGCGTGCATGAGCTAATTTACCACTGTGTATCTGGTTCTATTAGTGGGACAGTGGCAAAATACATCTCAGCTAATCTACTTTTGAGGCTGCTGATTCTTTGCCCAATACAAGTGGTTAAATTGTTTCACTTATGCCAAAGACTGTTAAAGACAAAGTTTTAAAAGCACCATGTTTTATAGCACTATGTTTATGACTGAGTTCCTTAGGCCATCCAGCTGGTGACAATTAGCATGCAAATTGTGAGTGAACAAAGAGACGGGAGTACTAAAAGGGGAAAGGAGGAGTCACTTTGGCAGGAACGTCCTGTAGAAGACCTGTGGGGGAGATGTGTGCCTCAAAAACACATACACAGATGTATGTGAAAGGAGGCAGTGGAGCAAGTCTTTTCACAGATATAGACAGCACTCTAATAAAGCTTTCCCAAGTTGTCTAAACAATACAGTGCCTTCATATAAGCACCACAAAGGAGGGGTGGACAGAAGGGAAGGAGGGAGATATAAAGGATGGGGGATTCATATAGAGAAGGAGTGGGAGAAGAATAGAAAATAGGACCCTGAGTTTTATTTTAGTTAGCCATACAAGTTAGTTAATCTAGATGCAGAGCTGATCCTGATTCTTCAATATATACAGTATACTGTACAATACAGTGAATGGTGATGGGTCTGTCAAGATTCAAACGACAACAACACCACACCAAAAGAAAGGTAGATTATACGACTAATCTGTTATAGTTTTACAGTTGCTTGTATGAGGATAATGGTGGAATTTAAGTCAATTTTCACACAATATATTATTCTCTGCCATGTAATGACATGAGGTCACAGGATAAAAGTGGTCACATTAGCGAAACCTCACATTAGCGAAAAATTTTGTAGGCAAGGAATGTTCATTGTCAATAGTGTAGCGATGCATGAAGCACTGCTTACTCAGAGGTCACTTCCAAATCCAGCAGCTTTATATTGGTAAACGCAGCAAATCCAAGAGTTAACAGTTCAATAAACTTGAAGCTAATGTAAAATCCACACAGATCTTTTTTTTTCCTCAAGTGTCCCTCACACAAAATTCTCAATCGTGTGGATTCCTATTGAGATGACTGCATTTCACCTGCGGAATTTCACCATACTGTATAAAGGGAAATGTGATATATAATATTAGATTAGATATATAATTGTAACCAAAACTGTTAGGTTACCAACATTCTTCAAAATATCTTATTTGCCATTCCACAGAAAAAAGTTATACAGGTTTGAGACGACACCTTAAACAGCTTTCTTGCAATAAACTTTTTTTTTTTTTTTGTGTGCATGTAAAAGTAGTCAGAGAGATTATGATAGCTAAAAATGCCCCTGGCAGTCAAGCAGCAGAGCATAAAAAGAGAGGTAAAATCTGGAAAAACAATAATGGAGATCAAGGCCTGTTCTTGGGAAACATCAATCTAATCAGTGAGTTTCATATACTTCACATTCTATAATCTTATAAGCCCCGTCCGCCCACCATACTAAAACCATTCTTTGTTCTAAAGAATGCAATGAACTGGATGTTGCTGCTTAAGGGTCCATCAGAACCATGCAGTTTAGGAGAGGCACTGACATCAACAAAGGGATACCTTGAATAACTCTGCAGTGGTACGATCCAGCCTTCCAGTTTCAAACCCAGAACTAGTAAATACCTCAACTAGCAATAAATTAACATGATAGTTCATCAAAATTCTATCATTTACTCAAAACTGTATGACTTTGTTTCTTCTGCAAAAGGCAAAAGAAGATCAATTGAAGAATACTGGCAACCAAAGATTTTTTTGTGGAGACATTTATCAAAATATGTAATTTTATTTTCTGCAGAAGAAATAAAATCATACAGTTTTCGAATTACATGAAAGGGAGTAGCCTAAATGTTTTTAATGTTTTTAACAGAATTTACATTTTTGGGTGAATTATCTTTTTAAGATCACTGGTCTCATGGGTGAGGTTTTTAAACACAAATAATAAAATGCAAATAACCATATAATCATGCACAAAAAAACCTGTAACATTTAAAACAAAGCTAAAACACCTTTCATATTTTGTTGCAGACGTGGCTGTGTATCCAATAAAACTCTTCGCATGAGATGTTAAGCCAAGGTCCTGACTCTCTGTGGTCATTAAAAATCCCATGACACTTCTTGTTAAGAGTAGGGGTGTGTAACCGGTGTCCTGGCCACATTCTCTCCATTGGCCGTTATCAATCATGGTCTCCTAATAATCCCCATTCTTTGATTTGGCTTTATCACACTCTCTCCTCTCCACCTATAGCCGGTGTGTAATAAGCGCACTGGCCCCATTGTACTGTGGCTGTTGTCACATCATTAGATGGATGTTGCACACTGGTGGTGGTTGAGGAGAAACCCCTGATACGATTATAATGTACTCTGGATGTACAGTAGTACATAGTAAAGTGCTATATAAATGCCTCATTCATTCATCCATTTATTCATTCATTTTTTCATTCAGGCATTCATTATTTCTATATAAGGGAATTCAAGTAAAGGGGTCATTGACAAGATGTTCATTTTCTATTAACTTATTCAAAAGCTTCCAGAATGAGCTTATTGAGGAACTCAAGGATGACATCTATACCTGCAACCCCCCCAGAGCACTTGGACGATTTGATCGACCTTGGCGCCTGTCTTGACAGTGTGTTTTGTGCCTTTCACGTTTACATGTGCATCTCTCTTAGTCTTGTCAAGTTTATTGGTCTTGTCTGTTGGTTTAGTTTTTGTTGCGCTTACATCTCTGTCCTCTGCCCAGTTAGTGCTGTGGTTCCCAGTCCCGCCAGAACACAACAGACTGCCTATCCCGGTGCAGACTCTTGTACTTATCATTGGTTCTGGTCCGTGGATTATCCCTTGGTGCTGATTACATTGTTGGACTGTATACCCGTGTTTGATTTTTGCTCGGCACTAACCTTTGTACCCAGTCTATGCTGTTGTCCACCTAGTAATGCCCTTCTTGCCTGTCCGACTCTTCTCTCGTCTCCCGTATGGATCTAATCGCTGTACAGACTGTTTCTCTGGCCTGATCCATGTCAGTCTGACCTCTTCTAATTTGCCCCTCTTTGAGTTGGCTCAGAGCCAGGTGGCTTGCCCAAGTCTTTTGTTGGAAGTTCTTATAAAATCTAAGTTTAGCATATCTGTCTTAGCATCTTGAGTCTTTTCTTCCAGAAAACCTGATAAATATACAAATATACATACATAGATATTTGTCTTATATCCAATTATAGATAAACAACTTGACAGCAAAGTTGAATTCAAAGTCAATGTGGCGTTTTATCAATTTTGGGTTTAAGGTTTAAGTTTTATATAATTAAAGTAGGTTTTATATATTAAACCTATATTAATATAGATTTAAGTCAATATTGTTTACTGGTTTTTACACATTTTTCATTTAGCTTTTAAAGCAGGACAGGACAATCACTTCTGGTGTAGTTACACTTAAGCCCTATTTGCACAGAATTAGTATTATCTGTGGACCTCGTGTGATTTAGAAATCACAGAGATGCCAATTCGCACGGGACTAATATGTTCAGGACCTCAGTGTTCAGCGAAATATGGTAGGTCATTTGCGGGGGAATTTTTACTTTACAAATTACAGACATGGCCGATTCGCACAGGATTGAGATCACAGGCAACCTCCGCAATTATTACAAATGACTAGAGGTCACCAGGTAATACTTATCCCGTGCGAATAGGGCTAAAGTCCGATTTTTGATCACTGGCATGAAGCATGAACTCTTCTGAATATCCCAGCTTATTCTGGCAAGAGCTGCCCGTGCCATGATGGGGTTGTCTGTTCAATATATATAATGATCAATCTCTATGGTCAGAATTTCTGTCCGACCAAAGTTAAGTACCAATCATATTCATATGGATATATTATTTCACTCCATATGACAGCAGAGAGTACTTATAAATATTCAAATGGTAGGATACAAGGCAATGCTAAATCCTTTTTGCAGTGAAATACATCTGTGCCCAAGTGAATTATTACTGATAAACATAATCTGACAATAGAGATTATACCGACCTGAAAATTCCAATAAAATCCAAATCATACATACAAATACATACATTCTTACTAAAAATCTTTCAGTTCTACAAAATATGATAATGCAATTTCATTTATAATGTAACTTAAGTGCAATTCAGTTTTGAATGCTCCTTTCCTGAGAGAGGAACAAGGAAAGACTCCACACGATCCCAAAAAAGCAATACATTTACATAGACCCATCAAATGTAAACCATTTGTGCTGAAAACATACAATGTCAAATTCTACCAAGCGCCTCAGTTTCAATAAGTTTCATAACTAACAAATAATAGAGTGGGGTCCTTAACTCTGTTTTAAGAATATAAGTATGTGAGAGTTTTTTGCTGTAAACGTCATGCAGGATTTCGATGCAGCAACAAATATTTCTGGCCTCAATCTGAGATTTGACGAACAAATCCAGCATCCCAAAATAAGACCTTTGTTGTCACAGTTTGTTGTTTTCAATGGAGTATGAAAATGGCAGGGTCAAAGAACAGGCATGGGAACATGCTTTGCTATTTTGTTCTCGTTTTTTTTCATTCATTCATCCATTTAGATGTGATAATAGTGTCAGTTAATAGTCTGAATAAATGTTTACAGAACCATGTTTAAAAAATCCATCAACAGAAAATAAAGCAACTGTGTTCGACAAAGACCACTGGACAAATTAAATATTAAGGGGTATTAAATTATTACAACCAAGAGTTTAGTGTAGTCACAGCTTTGAGGATTAACAGCGTACTTCTGCTCCATTTACTTCAATGACAGCATCAGACTTTCAGAAAAAAAAAAAAAAAACAAGAAAAAAAAAAAAAAACTTCAGGCTCTACCTCCCATGCTGAGGCGATATTGTGCTTAAATCTCATGCTCCAAATATCATGCCTCTGTATTTTTGTATGGCACAATTAGGTTGGCGGCTTAATGAGTGGCACCCTGTGTCTTTACAAATCAAATCTTTGAACTGCAGGAGTGTTTACAGCGGAAGAGGCCTGAATATAGATCCCAGTTTGAACTTAATGAGCAAGTCTCCAACCATATAAGGCATCTACGACAGACAGCCCCAACTCAAGTCCAAGTGTGTGAGACAGACGGCCCCCGCCGATAATCAAGTATGCACACACATAACACTTGTTATTAAACCATGAGCAATTCCGCAAATCTATTAGAAACTCTTTACTTCTGTTTTGGATATTAAGAACAAAGAAAAAAAACCACCATAACCACAATTTCTTTTTACTGTCATTACAAATATCGGAGCCAGGGAATCTTATTTTAGGAAATTTATGAAGTGCACATGCAAATTATTAATTTACTGACCTTGATGGCTGGGTGAATTCTGATTGGTTGACTGCTGAAAACTTGGTCCAATCATATCTGGCTGTCTGTGATTGGCAGCTCGTTCTACATTATCCTGCAGAGACAGAAGCCAATAAAGTCGTCATGCTAAAAGCATTTTTTGACATCACACCACTCCCTCACATACACACACACATTGGAACTATTTTTATTGTCCATAAAGGAATAAATCAGTTTAGTTTTGTAAGTTTGACAGAACATTCCTGGAAAAAAACTCAATCCCTCCAAAATGTTGTCTATGAATCTCATCGTGCAGTGAAAAACTTTTTGTTAATCAGTATTTTGGTCCTTTTCTTCCAGTAAAATATCTTTAAAACAAGGAACATTTAGCTGTTAGATATAGCTTAAATTAAATAGATTTTTTTATCTTAATGTTTAGCATAATGCTTTTTCTAGGTTTATGTTTAAACAAATATATATTATCTAACACAATTTTAAATAAAGAAATACATTTGTTTACTAGAAAACAAGACAAAAATACTGATTAAATACAGTGCACATACAATATCAGACAGCTGTATCCATGTCAGACGTGTCTTAAGGAGCATTACGTGTTTACACGTATGTGTATGCATAAAAATTCTCCCGTACTCTTTCAGCAAAGGGAACGCCCATGATGCAATAGGCTATGTGATGAAAGAGACGTTAGGAGGCCCTCTCCTTGTCCTCAGATGCCCCCCTGCTGTAATTGGGGAGGGTCACGGGCGTGTTTACAGGCTATGAGAAAAACAGCATCGTTCAGACGCGGCCCTGTCATGTGATCAGCTGAAACTGTGCCATTGTATTCACGGAACAAGATCTAAAGCAACTGGCAGCTGGGAGCCACGTTCTCCGTGTGTAAACTACAGGTGGCAGTGGATTCAAAAACTCATTCCTTTCCATAACAGAGCTCCCTGCTGTCTCACCAGAGGGGAACACTTTGAACTCTTGGATGACGTACAAAAAACAAAAAGCTTGGTTTGAGCGCAGTAGGATCAAGGATTGTGGGATATCTCTTTCAGCGCTGATTGGAGCTTTCACAGCACGAGCTGGGAACAGAATGTCTTGTGGCACTCTCGTATTTAGAGATGGTTCTCAAAGCGAGACCACAAACCCATAATCTGGCTGTGATGTGGCTATAGAGCGTCAGTAGTTTTATGGCTTCTGAATGCTATGTACAATGTTCCAGAACCAGAGCAAGATTGTTTTGTTTTCTTATGTAAATGTGTTTATGTGTTAATGGATGCCGCACACATCATCACTTTGTTGAATGCAAACGGAACTGTTGTTGACATTTTTTTCATATACATTTGGTCAATATCTTGATGCTGATAAACATCTTAATATCATTTAGAGTGAGCATTTTTCATGACAAAACAATAAAAAAAAAAGAACAATTTTTTTTTTCTCCCATTCTTCTCCATGAAAATCCTTTGATTACAGTAACATCATATCCCTCCTAAAATGACCAAACGATTTAAGTATCATTTATGTCCATAGCACAGTGCGGGATGAGTTATGCGCTGAAGTTTATGTGAAAAATGTTGATACTTGCCACGCACCACTAATTATAATCCCAGAACACATCTTGTGCAATTGGCCACTTTATATGTACTTCAGCCAAGCGACAAGTGTGTAAATTTGCAACAATACTGAATCTGGATATCATGCTAGTTTATCCCAAATACTGCCATATAGGAATTTTGAATGTTGATGGTGGTATTTTAACAAATGTTGTTGAAAACAATATATACAATAAAAACAACAACTTGAGTCGTCACCTTTATTTATATAGCACTTTTTACATCATAGATTGGGTCAAAGAAGCTTTACAGTGATAATAGGCATTGTACTTGAGCATTCTAAAACAACATCAAATACCTTTAGCTAATGCTTACTGAATGAGTGAACCGATTCCTTCATTTTACCACTAATCTGAAGAATGCATTACCAGCACCAACATTCACATTACTGGTTTAACATGGAATCCAAAGGATTCGAGAAGAATCACCATTTTCATTCATTTCTGAATATTCTAAAATAATTATTTTCGTATGCTCATACACATCACAGCTGTCTAAGATATTTGTTCTTCAGATTTATTCTACAAAAGTATTTATACACTTTTAAATTCCTAATGTATTGATATAATGTGTATAAAACTGTTTATTTTTTATTTCAGCACTGATGCATCAGATCGGCTTGGAGTGAGCAATCCATCTTGTGTTCTTTGAGAATTCTCAGGATGTTTCTAATGAGTCTTTGAACATACAAGGCATTCTAGTCTCTTCTTTGGTCTCCTGCAGTCTGACGGGTAATCCTAAAGCAATGCACCTCGACATAAGCATTAAAAGACTGAAATGTTCTTAAGGGCAAAAAGACTGTATTTTTGTTTAGCGAGCATGTGTATGGGGTTCTAGCTAGTCGAGTGAGACTGATCCGTTCTAAGTTCCACCCATACTGGTACTGAGGGAAGCCACTGTGGTTCTGTCTGACTGAACTCAGCAGAAGTGCCCAGAGAGAGATAAGACCTCACACTAATACACTTTAAGTTTGTCTGGACCATTCTTTGCTGACTTCACAGAACTTTCTCAGACATCTTGAAAAAGTTGATCAGTTCAAATAAGAACTGTAAAGCTATGACATAATGTTAGATTTCATAGAACCTTTTCCACAATTTTATAAAATATATATGAGGTGAAATACAACCTTACCATGTACCATTCATAATTTGGCTCTGCTACTTTTCAGATACCATTTCAATAATAAATTAAATTAATTCAAATACCAAATACCATGTTTTTTTTACTCTTAATTTAAAAAATAAAATAAAAATAAGAACATCTATAATAAACTAAAATTGCAATTTATTGAAGTATGATAATACAAAATGACAAAATAACCAAAAAATAATTGGGATATTTAAGAAAATGCTAATTTGTTTTACTCAAATTATGACTAACAGTTGAGGCATTATTTTTTCTTTCTGAATTTTGTGTACTTAATTATCAAGATGACTTCGGTTTCAGTGAAGAGCATTCTTTATATCAAACATAAGAAATGTGATGTGTGAAGAAAAAAAACATAGGCCTGCATCTTTTAAGGGAACTATTCAAGGATGCTATGATTCATTTATCCCCAAACACACGTGACGTAAAGTAAGAACCCTCCATGTGCTGTTGTACGTAGATCAAGTTTCTGCTAACACGTGGATGCATATCCATGAGGTGTTTATTAAGGTTCATAGATCTCCTATGCGACCTGACTTGGCTTTACCTGCTGTATAATCTAAAGCATACGGTTCATAACATAGTCAATAAACATGGCTATGTCAAGCAGCATTTAATGTACTGACATGGTTAAACTTTAAACCTGTGGTATTAATATAATGCTAAAGGTACAGTCGATATTTTAGCCCTGCTTATCCTCAGACGGCCAAAGCTACCGTGAATTCCTCTGGCAGGATGGATTTCACTGTGAAAACAGACCCACATTCATAAAGTAATTTACTCTTTACTCAAATGCAAATGCAAATGTACATTGGTATGTTAGGTGTATAAGGTGTGGCATACATTTTAAATACAAGAGGAACTGGCTCATTAGAGTCATACAGATGTACACGACTGTTCAAGAGTCATGGGTCATTAAAATGTCTTAATATTTGAATGCTCACCAAGGCTGAAACAGTAATATTATGAAATCATACTACATTTTAAAATACCTGTTTTCTATTTTATGTAGATTTTAATAGGTAATTTATTATTGTGATGGCAAAGCAAAATTTTCAGCAGATATTACTTAAGTCTTAAGAAATTGTTCTAATATGTTTATTATGTTTCTAGAATGTTAATTTTTTTCTGAATTCTTTGATTATTAGAAAGTTTAAAAGAAAGCTCAAAAGTTTTTTGTAACAATGTAAAGATCTTTACTGTCAATGTTGTCAATACTGTCAACTTTAATGTTGATTAATTCAACGCAACCTTGCTTAATAAATGTATTAATTTCTTTAAAAAAAAATCTTAGAGCCAAAACTTATGAATATACAGTACATCTAATTTTTTATTTATATATTTATATTTATTTATTTTTTATGTATATCAGCATTAAGGCATAAGAAAAAAAAAGAGAATAAAAGTTGAGAAATAAAAAGTTCTTCTTGAGAATCAAAGCAATATTACAATAATGTCTTTTCATATACCAGGCCCACCAGGTTCTCAAATCCTTCACTTCAATTCAGAGAAAACATCTGGAAGTATCTGAAAGACAACAACATAAAAGACCTCGATACTGAATCCTCAAGCTCTCAGAAATACCAAGAAGAGGAATATTGACTTCAAGGAACTTGGAACCATGTTGTCTTAATTCACTCTAAAAACAGCTATAAAACTCAGGGTGAAAAGATTTACAGCTCTTGAAATACTAATATGCTCCAACAACAGGCACTTTAATGGCTAAAGCAGTATGAGGAAAAAATACAATATGGCTGGTAGGCTAATGACTAACCCACATTTCTGGATTAGTTCATCTTCAATTGGCACAAGTCATGTTGCTATGACCAATAACATCCTCTTACACTAAGCTAAGAAAACACAGTTTCAAAACTTACACCAAACTTGCATACTTCTAACTGTCACAGAAAATGAAACAGATCGCATATGACATTCAAAAGCTGCCACCGCATTTTGCTTGATATTCTGCATTTCAATTTAATTTGCAAGCCATATTTGATTTATTAGGTTATTATAGCAAGACCTCTTTAATTATGGATGCTCAGGAAAACTGAGTACATTAGCGTAACGCTCCCTTTAGCTGTACATTTTTATTCAATTCACGCCCACACACGCTTAATGAAGATCCTGAAAGTAGGGGCTTACACTTTCAGAGCAATTCAAACATTAGCTCATCACCTTAATTGAGAGCACAAAGGCGAGAGGCACAGCTCAATAAAAGCCAGTTCAGCAGTTCCTTTAAAACAGTAGTTAGGGAGCTTTCCTCGAAGTGCTGTGGCAGGCCTCCAGTTCCCCTGTATTAGCCAAGCCTGGAGCCCGGCCCAGACTTACCAGACTTAAACAGGCTACGACAGATGCTGAGGGCATTTTATTTACCAGTATCTAAAAGCATCTACCATTCCTCCACCTCCCAAATACATAAAAAAATAAATAAAAATCTTAGTGGTTTAGTTTGCAAGACCTCTCTTTCAGTTCACACTTACATACAATCAGATATAGTATAACATGTGCATATTTGGTGTGCTGTCCGAGGAGAGGGCTCCAAGCTCGGAATTTGGCCCATACCCAGAGTATTCCCCCTCTCCCCATCCCTGGCTGGAATGGTAATAATCAAGAGTGAGGAGTTGGAGTGGAGAAGGGATGCTGGGAAAACTGTTGTGGAACAGAGGTAAGTCGTCTCTAAATCCTTCCTCTCGCACTGATAAATTATCTGAACCTCCCGAGCTTTGTTAATAAAACTATAGGTTTAACTATGACTATAACTATGGGCACGTTTGGTGGGCTTTTAGGTATTAAACTCTCTTAAAATTCTCTTTTTTTAAACTCGAGATTATTTGACATGTCTAACAGTGGACACATGAATTCTCTCATTTTTGTTTTTATCTTTTCCTCCCTGAACCACCATGAACATACTGCTCAAATTATAATTACATTTGTGATGGAAATGATGGTGGTGGGAATTACATCTTTATGTATTCTACATTTGTGTTTAAATATAATTTATATATAATAAATTATAAATGAATGAACAAAAAGGGTGGCTGACTGCACACTGATCCACTCAAGACTGGAAAAGTCTACAAAAAACATTTATTTATTTTATAAATTTCATCTTGCAAAAAGTGCAAAGTGCATGTAAAAAAAACAGTTTGTTAAAAACAAATAGACACCAGCAAGCAAATGTTTCAGCACATTGCTATCTTGAGCACAGTGCTTCAGGAGCTCTGAAGATAGCAATGTGCTGAAACATTTGTCTTTACTGACTGTTGTTAAACAATTACACTAACACTTTTTAGGAGAAATGTGCACCTACATTTTTGCAAAACTCCAAAAACGTACATATGCATACAATTCAATGCAGCTTCCAGCTGAAATGAACAATAGTGACAGTTACACCTGTGTCTTGTTAATTATCTTGTTTAGTCCCTAGTGTTTTTCTCTATAGTGTTCATTCAGTTGTTCTTTGTCAGATCTTGTTGTTCTTTGTCAGATCTTGTCTCTATTGTGGTTGCTCTGTTTCCTGTATAGCCTAAGTGTGTTGCTGAATTTATTTTGATTACGTACTGCTTGCAAATAGATCCAGCACTGCTCCGTCTTTATTCAACCCCAGCGTGAGAGACAAAAGAGCTCAAAGTAGAAGCAAGCTAAAATGGCATAGTCGCTTCAGCAAATGTTAATCTCCTATTTTCTTTTCACTATTGGGTATGGTTTATAGTAGGTGCTACATTATTTTTTAAATGAGATAAAGAATGAACTTTTTAGCACCATTCAGTGAACTTTTAATTTCTGAACTGCCATACATACAACAACCAAGATTCACGTATCTCTGGGTCAAACTGAACATGCTTTTAGTGCCACTCACTGGACATTTCACTTTGAAAGTGTAAACATGCAAAAAGCAACGATAATGTCATTTTTCAGAAATGTTGAATTTCCAATTAGCCTGGGTTGCAATTTTCACACAATTATTTAAGCAATGTGTTTTTTACTCTTCGTACATTACATTTTGACAGGCCCAATAAGGGTAAAATAATAAAGGCTCTTGTCTCATTTAAATGCTTTGATATATCCCAGGTAAAGAATTGGCAATTTTTTAAAAAAAAATTGGAAGAAAGATTTCAAAATAACCTTCATTAAAACAATTTACCCATGAAACATGAAAGTAGTTGATCAAATAAACATCTAGGTTACTAATATAACCCCCGTTCCCTGAAGGTGATTTTTATTGCAAACCATACCCTGTGGAGCGTAGGTAAGGAAGCGCGGTGCACTCGCTCAGTTTTGCACTGAGGAGCCGAGACGGTGTGTCCCGGCCGTTCCGCAGTGGTACAGCAATTGCGGAGATGGGACATAACGTCTCTGTTCCCTCCTCCCTCCTCCCTCCTCGTCGTTCCTTATCAGTCAGTCACATTCAACGTTACGTCAGAAGTGAACTGACGAATTGGGATCCCTAATAAAACGGCACAATTGATGCCCCTTCCAGTGCCCCGTGTAAGCCGCCTAATCCCCCAACACCTGCTGGGGCGGAGAAGGGACAGGGCTTTAACGCAGAGAGGGTCAATCACTTCTGTTCCTTCTTACCCACACAATTAGACTATTTGGATAACACTGAGAATGCGTGCCTATTCGAGACAGAAAGGGATGCTACGGAGACCACATCCTGTCCGTAGGGAGGTGGAAATTAACATGTGGAAATTACACATATGGACTGACCATTAGAGCAGTGCTACATGTGGAAGTTCTCTGTAGTAGATCCAGTGCCTAGCTAGGGAGAAGTCAACACCCAGCAGAGGCGGCAGATCGAGCTCTGCCAAGGGAAAGACACAGGCTCACCGACAGGGAGCTGTACCGTGGAAGAATACATATGTGGGATCATCCGTAGGGGAATCACAACGAATGGGCACCTAGTCTAGCACAAGGGCTGACCTTCTGGGCATGCACACGAGTGCTAGACCTAATGTCTGATGTCTGAAAACTCCAAGTGGAGTGAGCTCTTATCTGAAGGGGGCACGACTGGTCTCAAGCTTGATACACTAAGACTATGGCATCCACAATCCAGTGGGCACACCTCTGCTTGGAGACAGCCTTTCCCTTCTGCTGGCCTCTGTAACAAACAAAGAGCTGGCTTGAGGTCCTGAAGCTCTGCGTGCGGTCCATGTACAAGTGTAAAGCATGAACGGGACATAGCAGGGCAAGTGCTGGGTCTGCCTCCTCCATTGCAGTGCTTGCAGGTTCACCACCTGATCCCTGAAAGGGTGGTGATCTATGCCCATTGCATGTCCGGTTAGGCCAGTATGGCGGAGCTAACAAAACCTGCTCCTCGTCCTCCCTGACCTTGCACAGTGTCTGTGCGAGTAGGCTCCCAGGGGGAAACACATACTTGCATAGGCCTCAAGGCCAGCTGTGTGCCAGCGCATCTGTACTGAGGGTCCCCTCAGTCGGGGAGTAAAACAACTGCCAGTGGGATGTGTCCGGAGTGGCAAACAGGTCAACCTGTGCGGCTCCAAAGCATCTACAAATCAGCTGGACGTTCTGGGGGTGGAGTCTCCATTCTCCTGGGAGCATGGGCTGTCTTGAGAGCTCTTTGGCTGCACAATTGAGCTTGTTTGGAATGTGAATGGCGCAAAGCGTCCTCCGATGCTTCTGACTCCTGATGGCGGGTGAGTTGTGACATGCGACGGAAGCGTAGACAACCCTGATGGTTGATGTGCACAACGGCCACAGTGTTGTCTGTCTGGACCAGCACATGCTTGCCCTGTAGCAGCGATCTGAAACGGCACAGAGCAACACATATGGCTAGAAACTCAAAGCAGTCGAGGTCCTGTCCAGGAGCCCGAGGCTGCATGCCCATTGCACATGGCACACCAGCCACTGGTGGAGGCACCTGTTGAGACAACAACATGCCTGGACACTTGTTCTAGGGGAACTCCTGCCTGTAGAGAAGCAAAGTCTGTCCACAGGCTGAAGGTTTGGCGACAGGGGTGATTGCCACCCAGTGTGTGCCACGATGCCATGCCCATCTCGGGACTCGGTCGTGTAGCCAGTGCTGACTGCAGTCTCATATGAAGCAACCTGAGCGTCGTGACTGCGGGTGCAGCTGCAGATGCCATTATGCCCAAAGAGCCTCTGAAACAGTTTCAGTGGAACCGCTGCCCAGCCTCTGAAAGAATTCAGGCAGTTCAGCACCGACTGAGCACATTCGTTCATGAGACGTGCTGTCATGTTGACTGTGTCCAACTCCAGACTGAGAAAAGAGATTCTCTGTACGGGGGAGAGTTTGCTCTTTTCCCAGTTGACCCGAAGCCCCAGATGGCTGAGATGCCTGAGCACCAAGTACCTGTGTTCACACAACTGCTCTCGGGAGTGGGCCAGGATGAGCCAGTCACCGAGGTAGTTGAGGATGCGAACGCCGTGCTCCCTCAGAGAGACAAGGGTCACCTCCACAACTTTCGTGAAGACACCATGCAACAGGGACAGCCTGAAGGGGAGGACCTTGTACTGATATGCTCACCCCTTGAACGCAAAATGTAGCAACGGTCTGTGTAGAGGGATAATCAAGACATGAAAGTACTCCTCTCAGTCGATCGCTGCAAATCAATCTTGGGGTCAGATGCATTCGAAAATGAGTAACATCTAACATCTTGAGTTAACATCTTGAATCGGAGCTTGTAAAGGGTCTGCTTCAGGACATGCAGGTCCAAGATTGGTTGTAACCCACCACCTTTCTTGGGTACAATGAAGTAAGGGCTGTAAAACTGAATCGCAAAGCCGAGTCTGATAGTCCGAATGAGCCAGCGAGCCACCAAGGCCGTCGAACGTGACTGAGGGAAATATACATTCTTTGACTTAATTAAAAGGACAAGTTAATTTCATGTCAGAGTGTCTGGGTATTTTGCAAGACAGTGAGTGTCCCCCAGAATATCTTATAATCAAGCTGCACTAATGCCAGATCTCCACGGGGTGATTTGCCTGATTGATATTTCCCAGTTGGTTTTGATCTGCTGCACGTGGATGCACTTTAAACAGTGCCAACCGATGAGAGCCCTTCAAAACTGGCCAGCTACTTCACTGAATGAAGCTAGAATTGAGATGCTTTTACATCAGGTTACACTATGTGAATCAAATGCGCTCAGCCCAAATGAATGCAGACTGATGCAATGGCCATTCACTGCAACCCCATTTTCATTCATGCTCAGACTCCTACTTCTATTCAGAGTCTACTGCTCATGACAGGTACATTCAAAATACACAGTAGCTCTCCACTTTATCCTACTCTCACATGCTCTCAAAAAATATATTGATCAGTATTGATCTGTATTGATCAGGTTTTCTGCTGATCAATACAGTATTCAAGGCATGATATAACAATTGATACATACATACATGTATACATATATACAAATTTTATAAATAGCTGTGACTATATTCACAATATAGTACAGCCTGTCCTGACGTGAAGGTTATGCATGTATTTAAAATTCATACTTGGCTATATCCCAAGTCAGGAAAGGGCAGCTTTGAACAAAATGCCCTAAACAGTCCACTGACATTAGAATTAAATAATTTCTTCTTCTTTAGTAAATAATACTACTTACAACATTACAACAAGGATATTTGGTATTAGCATATATGTTTGACTAGTAGTTTTAGTGTAGTTACTAATTACTTTAAATAAGTAAATACCAAAGCGGGTACTAAAGGAAAACTGCCTGACACTGCATGAACAGTTTAGTATAGCTGTGTAATCTGGCTGCATTTTCCAGATGATGTTTAAAGGCTAGGGCAGATTATCTAGTGTGTTTAAAAAAAAAAAAAAATGTTACAATAATGTAGAGGCTGGGTAAATACACAAAAAAATCATTTACCTGGTAATTTGGATGGTGTAGAAAATAATCCGGACATCCGGCCACAGCCATGATACAGTTCTGTAATGTCTCTCTTGGATATCACATCCACCTCAGATAGATGAGAAAAGAGTCTGAAATTAAACCAAAACAAAAATGTTACATCAAATGTTTCTTCAAGGTAAAAAAAGCTATCTCTTTCTTAGTTTAGTCTAAGTGGCAACTACCAATATAGCACAGAGCACTTCTTAACCCAAATAGTTCCACGGGGTCAGTAAACAACAGAAGAATAAGAGGAGGGAAATGCAGAATCCAAGCTGACCAACAGCCACGCAGTTAGAGTATCTAAAATAATTTCTAGATTATCCTCTTTAAATCCAAGGCACTGGGAAAGCAACTTGACTTACATTGTAAGGAGAGAATGAACATGTTAAACAAACAGATCATACAGAGCTCCAAATAGTGAACATTTCCACTGAGACCAAAATTATATATTTTCACTCATATAATGGTACCTTATTTTCAGAGGGTAAGATTATGTAGTCTAGCAAGCTTAAATGCATGTATTTATTTAGCTGTTTCACCATTTTGAAACTTTAAAAGTCATAAAAACATTAGAAGACACATGAACTGGAGTTTGCAAATAACTTTACACTTTCAAGGACCGTTCACCCCATGGACGATAACTATTACTACTATATAACTATAAAGTTTAAATTGTTTCTAATTCTATGAGAATAACTATCCTGGATAAGTTTCAATAATGTTTCAGAACTTGTCAAAGCACTGCCCTCATCAGGATGCAATATGACATTTTATTAAAAGTTGACCATGGGAACTGTGTCGGCCTTGTCTTGTTAGACTTAAGAGCAGCTTTTGACACGCTGGATCATGTCATTCTGCTAGAGTGCCTTGAGTGGCATGTTGAACTAAATGAAGTGGCCTTATGTTGGCTCTGCTCTTACTTGGAGGCCAGAACATTCACAGTAAAGATTGGGAATCATAATTCTTCTTCTGCTCCTATAGAGCTGGTAAGTCCCGCCCCTTCCGCTAATCCCCCTGGACCTCTAGGTTGAAAAATCGTCAATGCAAGTGAATGGGAGAAAATAATTATTTTCTGGTCCCGTTTGAATTTTGCCATGAATGTGAACATATGTTGTCTGTGAATTTTTTATATAACTTTTCGTGTAAAGAATGCTATAATTTAGCGGGTAGAAGTTTGACACGGTTAGACTTTGTGTGAGGGCACTTTGTGGACTACAACTCTTCGCTGCTTTCGACGCGTTTGAAACGTCAACACCACTAGCACACGGACACTAGCTCACGGATCCCGCTAAACATGGCTGTGTCTTTGGTGCACTTCACCGCCTTCTTTCAGGGAGAGGAAAAAATCGTTGAGGTTGGCGAAAACGACGGGTAAGTCAACTTTATGGGGTGACGTCACATAGGCGACATGTAGTCTTTCTCGTTATGTCTTTTCCACAGCTGCTAGCCGAAGAATCATACCATATACTGTCAAACTCGTAACATGAAAAGTTATAGAAAAAATTCACAGACAACATATGTTCACATTCATGGCACAATTCAAACGGGACCAGAAAATAATTATTTTCTCCCATTCACTTGCATTGACGATTTTTCAACTTAGAGGTCCACTTGGGGTTTTACGGATGGGCGGGACTTACCAGCTCTATAACTTATGGGGTAACTCAGAGTTCTATTCTAGGACCGCTTTTCTCCCTTTACATGTTGCTGTTTTGCTCTATATAATAAGCATGGCATTTCATATCCCTGTTATGCCAATGATATGCAGTGGTATTTTCTTTTTAAAGCGGGAACTAATGCATCTGAAAATTCTCTACTGGATTGCCTTGAGAATGTGAAGTGCTGGATGAATTACAATTTCTTAATGTTAAATTACAAAAAGACAGAAATTTAAATTTTTGACAAAAAAGCATGAGTGTACTCCAGTAAAGTGCCTTCTTATCCTGCATAAAAATGTCACTAATCTACGTGTAATTTTATTTTTGTAATTTTGGCAGACCTCAAATTTGACCGTCAAATAAATGAGGTGCTAAAAATTGTTTCTTTCAGTTAAGAAGGATTGCAAAACTGCAATCAGTTTTATCAAGAAATTATCTTGAAAAAGTTTGCAACTGGATTATTATAATGATTTCCTGTACATTCAACCTGTCAGTAAACTTTATTGAGGTTACAATATGTTCAAAAAGCTGTGGCCACAATTAACAAATACTAAGTAGAGGGACCATACAACTCCAATCTCTTAACAGGCTCCCGATTAATCAATGAATTGAGTTAAAAAAATATTGTTGTTTACTTTTAAAGCCATTCATGGTTGCGTGTGTTGCATTCATGGTTCATGGCTGCATGACACTTGTGTGTGTCATTATATTATTAACATTTTTCCAAAATCAAATGTCGGAGAATTGTGTTTTGTCCATGATTAAAACAGTTGCATCTGACGCAGAAAATGCATTGCATTTTCTCAGGTTATAAATGTTATTATAGTTACAGCGGGGGAAATAAGTATTGAACACGTGATCATTTTTCTCAGTAAATATATTTCCAAAGGTGCTATTGACATGAAATTTTCACCAGATGTTGGTAACAACCCAAGTAAGCCATACATACAAAGAAACAAACAAAAATAAGTTCAGAAATTAAGCTATGTGTAATAATGTGAAATGACACAGGGAAAAAGTATTGAACACATGAAGAAAGAGAGGCGCAAAAAGGCATGGAAAGCCAAGACAACTGCTGAAAACTTACAGTAATTAAAAAGCAATACAGCCCCCTGTCAGTGGAAATTAATAACAGCTGGTTCAGTCCCAAATGATGGCCTACAAAAAGGTCTCACTGCCAAGGTGTCACACAAGACACATCTCATGATGGGTAAAAGCAAAGAGCTGTCTCAAGACCTTCGCAACCTAATTGTTGCAAAACATAATGTTGGCATTGGTTATAGGCGCCATTCTAAGCTTCTGAATGGTCCAGTGAGCACTTTCGGGGCCATTATACGGAAGTGGAAAGACAATAATTTCACCATAAATTTGCCTCGACCAGTGAGTGCTCTTCGCAAGATTTCTGATAGAGGAGTGAAAAGAATAATCAGAAGAGTTGTAAGCGAGTAGTTCTAAGCGAAACCCCATTCGTCGTCACTGACGTAACGTCTCCGTTCCCTGAGGGTTACATATGTAACCAAGACGTTTCTTGTGAAATGTATCAAGACCACTCTAAAATATAAATCATTATTATAGGCTTACCATAGTGATTCAGGGAAAGGCAAAAACATGTTTTAGAAGATGGATTAATGATGTACTTGCCAAATATTTAAAGTTTGTTAATTTACAAAAAAGAAAAAAAAGTTACTTTAAAAGGGGAACTTTAAGTTTCCCAGCAGTTTGGGCTGATTTTAGAGGCCCAATTCGCAGCCCCTGGGATTACATAATGGAGTCAGGTCTGCACGTTTCACAGTGTCCAATCCTGCAACAAAAGAGTGGGCAGCCCCAGGGGATGATGTCATCACCGTTAATCATGTGATTGACCTCTGGGCCACGCAGGTCCGACAGCTACTCTTTTGGTATCTAAATTCATTCAATGTGTCTGACTCAGAATCAGTATTCAGAAGCTTGCTGAGCACTGCATTGCACTCCTCAATCTCTCAATGCCTCTGGTTCAGTCAGCCATAGAGCTAAAAAGGAGAAGTGGGGAGCCAGCAACACCTCAGCAGGGATCTGTCTCTGAAAGAATAGTGAGGGCCCCTTTAGTTTTAGTTCTTTTTATGCGAAAGAGAGACGCAAGTTGAGGAACAGAGGTCTGTCTGCAATGGACTTTTGATTTCCAAGAAAGGGAGAAAAGTATTTTTTAATATGAGGTAGAAACTACAAATAAAAAATGTGAAATTATGAATGAGGGAATATTGAACCTGATACTGAATTGTCATACACAATTAAGTATATTGGTGCTGTCACCACTCACCAAAAGTCATATATTTAGACTCCTTACAGGGATAGTTCACCCATCAATTACTCACCCTCACCCCATGTCATTCCAAACTCATAAGACTTTTTTTTATTACTCTTTGACACACAAATTAAGCTATTCTTATTATTTTTTCATTGAAAGTCAACTCAGGAAAAACGTTCATGCTTCAAAATGTCCATAAAGACATTTTAAAAGTAATCTATGTCAAACAAGCGGTTTAATCCAAGTCTTCTGAAGAGGCACGGTCACTTTAAATATGATGAACTGATTTAAATTTAGGCTTCTATTCACATAAAAACATTCATCAACACAAATTTAACACACAGAGCACATCAAATATGGTTAAAGGATGGTCAAATGTGTTTGCTTGGTGTGTTGTTCATGAAATCAGTTTATCATATAAAGTGATCACGTCTCTTCAGAAGACTTGGATTAAACTTTTTGATTCAAACGGTTTTATTTTTGCGATGTCTTTATGAACTTTTTGAAGCACGTAAATTTTGCTTGCATGGACTTTCAATGGATGGACCAAAATGAGGTGGAGAATATTAAGAATATCTTCATTTGTGTTCCAAAACTGAATTGAAGTTTTGGAACAACATGGGTGTGAGTAAACAATTATAATTAATAAATGGTGAACCAACCCTTTAAGATTTCTTTTATTTTTGTTTCATTCATTGTACCCCCATAAGAAAAAGAACAGAGTGACTCTTTCCTATCTCAGTTCAATCAAACAAATCACCAATCAATCATACAGAACATTGTATGAGAAAAAGATTCTCAAACTTGCCTCAAAACTCATTTATGAAGGGTGGGAAAAAATGAAGACCACAAATCTATCTTTTGTATTTTTTTTTTAACAAGGTATTCAAGTAAACGCACAGCTTTAGGAAGTCCAAGTTAGGGAAGAAATCTCTATGAAAAAGGTATACAACTGCACACCTTGTCAAGGTACCTTGATAAAGGCTTATCATCGAAACGCTGGTTCAATAAACTTTTGTCAATGTACCTGAGCGCTGCACATCGCAAGTGTAGCACTGTACCAGCTGAGCTACTGAACATGTTAACTATGTCTGAAAATCCATACATACTGTATGGAGCTGGTTATGTTATGCAAACATAAAAATGCGGTAGTTTACAAATCATGCACTAAGAGTTTTGAGGTCATAACATAGTACTGTGCAAGGAACCATGCAAAGATTCTTTATTAATATGCCCTTCTAATCATAAAAAAGGAATACAAGTTACTGATGTTTTACTGCCACTAGTAATAATTTCAGTTGGAAACTGCAGTGCTTATGCTACTGCTATTCATCCTATTATCTATGATTTTAGGCATTATGGAGCGTGGAAGAAATAGAGTCAGTGAAGAATGTAAAGAGGGATATAAAACCCGCCTTGACCCCTACGGCGCTCTGTGTGTGGCTTGTTTATTTGTTATACAGATTGTCCTAGCACAAAAGCTGAATTGTACTGTGAGCTATGACGGCATGATAGGTTTGTTGAGTATTGTGGCAAGAAGTTCATGTGTGCTTACACAGTAAAAGGAGAGCTTTAATGTCTAGCAGTGATTAGCCCTGAAGCAAAGGCAAAGGCCAAGCCTTTGGGATCTCCACCAGCCACCAGCTATTTAAAGTAAATCTTTATTGAAACAGTACCAAAAGTTCTCTGTAAAGATCTCCTCTTTAGCAAAATAATATTTTGACAGCCTTTACTCACCCTCATATTGTTCCAAACCTCTATGACTTTTAATTCTTCCAAGGAACACAAAAGGAGATTTTCTAAACACTTGTCACTCTTCTTCATGCAATTACAATGGGACATTAAGCCTTGAAACTAATCTATCTATCTATCTATCTATCTATCTATCTATCTATCTATCTATCTATCTATCTATCTATCTATCTATCTATCTATCTATCTATCTATCTATCTATCTATCTATCTATCTATCTATCTATCTATCTATCTATCTATCTATCTATATCTGTCTGTCTGTCTGTCTGTCTGTCTGTCTGTCTATCTATCTATTCGTTCGTCTAACTTCAAGAAAACTATTTTAAACTAGTTGTGGACATGTTCTGCATTTTATTCTGTCTTATTTTATACAAAGATTTAAAATCAAATCTTTCTGTAATACTTCATCTGAGAAATGTTCATGTATAACTAATGGCTTTAAGGAATGAAATGGCAGACAGTTAAATCTGCATTCATGACTGAGATCTATATTACAGTTTTTTTTATTCGCTTTGGTACTATTTTCACAAGTAAGGTGTACATTTTCAAAACTCTTAGTACAAAAATCCAAACTGATCACACTTGTAACACAGCTAGTCATTCTTTCAAAATCTGATGTAATGCTTTCAGTCAGTTGCACATGTTTTCAGTCCACATAATCAGTGTTTCAAACACAAGATTATTGTAATATGTAATGAGAACATTTGGTTTAATCACAGAAACACAACAGTATGATCTTCTTTCAATTTAGTACTTTTAACAATCAGCTCATTCAACAGCAAACAATGCAAGAAACATGTTTCAAATCACTGTTGTTGCTGAATTAATTACAGTAATACAGGCTATGCCACATTAGAAAATGCACGTGCATAACCTAACTTATGTAATTTTATCCATAATGTTTGTAATAGTATCTATCCAGTGTGTTATCAAAAGGTGTGATGAAGCACAGCCATGATGTTCTGTGCTAGAACAGAGTTTGCTGGCAATGAATACAGTAAATGATTTTGACTATTTGACTGAATGTACTGTAGTGGACCTTTACAGATGAAGGTTGAGTTACAGTAATCTAACTACCATGTTTCTACCATGTTTACAGTATCACATGGCATACATACTGTAATGTAAAATGCTGTATTTGATGCCGTCTGTCTCCCTTCTACTGATGCATCTCTGATCAATCTGATGTTTTACAATCATTGACTGTTTCCTCTCCCTTATACTCTATTCTGCTTTACAGTATTTTCACAAATGGCAAATTTCTCTGTATCTTTCTCTCTCTCACACTATCTATAGGTATCTATAGGTGAAATCTATAGGTGTACCAAATGATTCATTGATTAACCATTAAGATCAGTTGGATTAAATAATAGACAAATGTATTAAACTGAACAAGAAGAGATGCAAATCAAAAGTTTGGTAGTAAGAGCTTTATGAAAGGCAGTTTGTGAATGAAACATTTATGTAGATGAAACACTTATTTTGTGTTGTGGAAAGGATACTTTGTGATTTTGTGTATTGTACTTATACGATTGAAAACATAATGAAATGTTTGAAAAAAGTGCACTTTTGATGATCTGTTGTGATATTAGCACTAAGAGTTTGGAAAATGTACACCTAACTTGTGAAAATAGTACCAAAGCGAACAAAAAAAACTGTATTTGGTGAAATATCATGGCAGAAATATCATCTGCACTAGTAGATCTAACTTCAGATTGGGAGCACAGTTCCACAAGGGCTATCTTCAGCTCCAGAAAGAGTTCTAACTTCTTTGTGTGGTTGTCAGAGTCCATAAAACCACTGTGTAATGCAAGGCTGTCAGCGGGAAGCAGGGGAGGGAGGGAGGCGACATGCCATATTACGCAATCTAAATCTACAGAGAGAGTGAGAGATCCTGGCTGAGACTCAACTCAACTCTTCCCGAACACATCTGCACATTCACAGCATGTCTCTCAGTAATACTCAGTTCTCACACTATAAAATAAATCTCATCGCTTGTATTCATCCATGACATGGAGCAGAAACAGAACACTAAATCCTTTAATTCACAAAACATCACAACTATTCCCTAAAATATGCACAGAGATTCATCGCACTAGGGAGAAAACACACAGTGAAAAGGAATGTGGCACTTGAGTGCCACAAAGGCAGTTTTTAAATACACACAGCCACTTAACATGAGTGTAAAGTGAACCTTTTCACAAATTTCAGAAATTAGGCCAAAATGCATGGAATACATAACCGTAATAGGGAATACTGATAAAGAGAAAGGTGGAAATTAGGCTCATTGCAGTAACCACTTCTGTTGGGATCTACTGGGATACACTGTATGTTGACTTTCAAACTTATTTAGTGCTTTTGCACCCCTCATAAATTCCTTGCATTCTACAGGCTACAAAAAATCTTTCTTTCTAAATGGGGCACTCATGAAAATATGTGGGATATTTATAGTCCATCCAGTATAAAAACACATAGCCATGGGGTACACACGCACCTCACTGAAGTTACCAATCATAGTGTGGTTTTTACTTAGCTGTTCAGTCTAAAAATGATCCCAAACCCACAGACAACCATAAAATGACTTATCATTTCGCAAAACAGATAGACACACAGTAGACATACAGTACAGATAGACATACAGTACTGTTAAAAAGTATAAGAGCATTAAAGACTTCTTTCAAAAACCTTAAAAAATCTTTCTGACCCCAAACTTTTGAACGGTAATGTAAGATCAACCTTATTATAATATTAAAATGATTATTAATAAATTAACATTTCATTTATTTCATTTACAGCTGGTTACTGTACAGGTACTGTACAATTTTTGATTGTAACGGAAACATTTTCCCATTGTTTTACCTTTGTTTGTAGACATGTAAATTGAAAACTTGATCAACTCTACATTCAACTCTCATCATTTTAAATATATAAACATCATTGAGAAATAATCTCAGTTCTGGCCAACTCCAACATTACCATGCAACATCCTAGGAATACTCTGGAGACCATTAGCCAAAATGCACCATCTCCTCAGGAATGCTGGGAGTACATTCTTTCCACATAAAGTACTGGGAGGAGAGCCGCAAAATGGTATGCATTGATTTGTAGGGCAAAGTGCAGAGATGAGAGAGACAAGCTGAAAATAGGACAGCAATAAAAAGTGAGAAAGAGAGAGATAGCAAGGATGAGAAAGAGAGAGAGTGACTGGTTGGGAGGGATGCTGGAATGTAAGCTGCTCTGTCCAGCTGTGTGTCCAGAAGGAAAGGGGCCTTCCAAATGCAGCAAGTCATGAATATTTATAAGCTGTTTCCCACACCCTTTCCTCTCTGACTCCTCCCATTGCAGATTAAATGAGCAGAGGTCAGGAGCAACGGAACCCTTACCAACACTAATCTCTGGGTTTTTAATCTTTAGTTTCTGATTGGACAAGAATTAAAATGGTTAATTGTAATCAAAGAACTAAACAGAAGCTGAGAAGGATTTCAGTAGGTTCCGGTTTCACAGACAAGGCTTAAGCTTAGTCCTAGACTAAAATACATGTTTGATCTGTTTTAACTGAAAGCAACTTGCACTGACATATCTTAAAATATGTCAGTGCCACTGTTTTGTCTCAAGATGCATACCAGTAATGTTTTTTTTTTTCTCTAATGCACGTTTAGAAAAGCTACTTAAATGTCCTAATTAAACTAAAGCCTAATCCTGGCTTAGTCTAAGCCCTGTCTGTGAAACCAGGCCTATCCTATGTCTTAAAATCGTGGATAAATTAGAAAATTACCAGCCATAAATATTTCCAACTGCACTGTGTAATTTTGTCACTCACACCATCAAATATGACATGAGCCTGCCTCCATCAGCTGGTCAAGAGCTGCAAAATGTAGCATAAACCCCCTTCACACAGCGCGCTGATCACGGGAAATTGCCGTAAAATTGCTAGAGTGCCTTCTGTGTGAACGCAAACACGTCCTGGGATTGATGCCGGGATCGATGCCGGGATGGAGACCTACTAACATTGCCGGGATCAGTCCCGGAACGCGCCCTGTTATCACCAGAACTGACATCTGACAGGAGTCATCACATCCTGACGTCACGTGTCTTTGTGGGATGTGTGTGAACGCACTCACAGATTCCGGAAAATCACTGGCAGTGTGAATGAACATTGAAACATGAAAATTCAGCCTTTCCATCACAGGAATAAATTTGTATATGTTTATTTATATTATATTATAATATTTATATTATAATATTTATATGTTATACATAAAATACATTTTAATATATTAAAATAAAAAAAAGTTATTTTAAATTGTAATAATATTTCCTAATATTAATACCAAGTTCTGGCATGAGACTCCAGATGGCGCAAGCTGATAGGTCCTTAACTCATTTGGTAGCGATCACTTTTGTTATCTACATAGCACAGCTGATTGGTTGCTGTTGCATCAGCGGCCAATGAGCTGCAGCTCAACTTTCAAATACCAACAGTGTTTGTTGTAGCAGTCATATATATATATATATATATATACTGTATATATATATATACATTTACATATATACATACTGTATATATATATATATATATACATATATATATATATATATATATATATATATAGCAGTCATATTTATATATATCATCCAACAATCTCCTCCCTACCTCATACATTCTCATCTTCTCGTTACCGGCCAAAGTTAATTTTTACCCGCATTTGACGGGTTGGCTGGTGTTAATTTCAAACCCTGTTTACAAGTCATAATTTTTACCAATAATTGGAATACAATATCAAAAATATTTTGCTATATATTTCTGTCATGTGCAGAGTGAATCCAGCATTTATATGTAGATATCAATTCTGAAATTTGAAGCATGCAATTGGCCGTTGGTCCTCTTAACAGCAAGAAAAAACATTTTTAATCAATTTATTATATAGGCTGTAACCTGAAAAGTGAGCCAAGACAGTTCCCTTCACTAAAACGCTGTCGCTTTGTCAGTTCATCGCAATCTCACAAAGTTCCGTTATACTGTAATCAAAGAAGTGTCTACACTCTGTTAATGAGAGGTTTCGTAAGCCTGCATATCTCAGCACTGAATAAAAATTCTGCCGTTTTGAGCGGCGAGTGGATTCTGACTTAAACTTAAATACCACTGATTGGCCATTGCGTTCAAGAGATCAACAACTATGTCTGTGATTGGCTACTTTGCTCACCGCAGCAAAAACACGTTGTAAATAGATACATTTGACGTTCTCCAACTACCGGTTGCATAAACCTCTAAGACTCGTCTTACAAGTTAAACATCAATTTATTTTCTTTAATACGGTTCATAGCTTTTTTAAATCAGTTACATAAAAACGTAGATAAGCCTACTTTGATACCGAAAACTAAGACTGACTGCCCCTGACTAATTGCTAGTAGGTCACCGTCATACTAGAACTTAAGACACTGTCTTAACATTATGGCTATGTTTATGTAACCGGCCGCAGAGCGCAAACACAAATATGCATTGGAGCGTTTGCCAAATCTTTTTCACCAATATGTGTGCTCTTGCTTGCGTTTGAGGGTGCTTACTTAGCACACTGTGCCACGTCTTAACTCCATATGTTCAGCCAATTGAATTGGCATGTGTATACACATACTTCAGACAACGGGTCAAGTGGAAGCTTTCCCATAGTGTCAACGCCATGATGCAGTGTCAAAGTTCCTATACGAAAGGGAGATGTGCCTGTCAAAAACAAAAAAGCAGTGCTTGTATTTATTTATTTGCTTTTTTTTTTCATTCTGGCTTTAATGCATGGAATATTCCACATTGCAACATGGAATTTAAGCTTGATTACATCAGGGAGGGTCAGCCAATCAATCTTACAATCTGATTTAAACCATATATTATTTTGATCAGTTACCCAACTGACCAGTAACTCATTTTATTTACTTGTCAAAGCCAATTTGTTCTTACCTTTACATTTGGTGCTTAGCAGGTGTTCATTTTGGACCCTTATAATGCGTGTGAACCTTGGACTTGAAATATGTAATATGATGTACAGTATGATTGTGATGTATTAGACATATTAAAGCATATTTGAAACGCATTAACTAAAAAGTGCTGTATAATTACATAATTACATAATGTGCAAAATGTTACATAATGTTACAAAAAATGCATGACCACATATAAGTCTTTTACCCTTTAAGACACCTAAAACCAGTGTTGTAGTTGGAGTCCAAAAACATATTCAGTCTTGAGCCTGAGACCAATGCCATATTTTCATAATGTCATGGACCTATGCAGGTCTCAGCCTGGACTTGAACTCAAATGAACAGTCTGTTCTTGACTGTAAGAATGCCTAAAGTAAACCACATGTCAACCAACAAGACCCAGTAACATTTTTCAAGCAGTCATAAAACAATATCCTTCAGCAAAACCAGTAAAATTATATACAAAGTTCATTGGGACTAATGTGCAATGACTGTGAATCTATCCAGAACTGGGCAATCCAAAGCTGTGTGTCCAAGAAAGAATAGCCTAGTCATTGAAAGAAAGGCCACAAAGAGGCATCTAGAAGTTCAATAGGGCTTACAGTTCTCCATTACAGGGGAAATAGGAGCATCAATCAAGAATGACACACACATTCCATAAATCTTTCTTATACATGAAGATGAAAACTTCTAAGAAGTGTTGGGTTGAACCTAGCCAAACCTAACTCAGCACATCAAACTGCCCCACAGTGTAGCCTGTTGTTTTAGGGATGCTTCCTTGCATCAGGGAAAACCCATACAGATCGAGGAAAAGATGCAAGGTGTAAAGAAGATTCTTACTGTAGAAAAAACATTGTTCCACAAGATCGCTGGGACCAAGAAAACAGTTTGTCTTCAGATAGTTACGAAGATACAGCATGTTGAGCAATACATGTACTGGTCTGCTGCCGAGAACAGTTTATCTGACGACAATCCTGAGGCTGGATATCTGCCTTTCCTTCAGAGTTTAGTTTCAACCCTTCTCTAAGATACCATTCGTTTTCAAGTGAAAGTTGCAAAAAGCTGTGTCTCAATTCAAGATTTGAATCGGGCATACATGCTTTTTCAGCTATTCATTTTCTCCAAAAAACCCTTGCGTAATTGGAAGAGGAGGAGGGTTTACCTTTGGCTTTTCCAGTCGTACTAAACTCATTAATTGAATTTAAATAGAATGCTGAGAAGCAAATGCAGACATATGTAGTGTAAAGACCAATTTATTATCTTTAAAAACTATAGGACAAAAGCTAGCAAACATGTTTGAAATAAATAAATAAATAAATAAATAAATGAATATGTTAGTTTTAAATAAAACAATAAAAATAAAATATATATCTTTATAAGCAGATAGAAATGTGACGTTAACTGAATAAAAACTATGTATTAAAAATTAAAACAAAACAACTAAACTTATATTATACATGTATATTAATTCAAAATTTACAGTTAAATAAAATGTAAAAAGTGACATTTTCAAGAATAATACATGTGCTAAATCTCACAAACTAACTACTTACTCAAAATGCAATCACCAGCAAAGTTTAAGTGCATACATATACACACTGTCACACAACTTGACCAGTTCGCTCAATAGTTTGTACATAGCTGGAACTCTACCTAAAAATTTGGATTTAACACTAAAGCTTAAGTTATATACTAAACTAATATTTGAATGTGGACTAGGGATACAAGACACTGGCATGACTCGTATATTATTTGATGTGAAAATTAGGGAATTGTGGAGAACTTCCCTGTTCCATCAGGACTACATTTGATCGTAGTGAGTCCTTATTTCCTTTTTTTTTTTTTACTTGAGGCACATTTTTAAATTTTGATTCCAAATCGGGGTCAGTTGCTTTATTGCTCTGATCTAGTACCTGTCTTTCACACGTTTCATATCCATGATTATATGACATGGCAGAAACAAATTTTTTTTTTAAAGAAACATATAGGAGACATTATTTAAAGCTGCAGATGTACTCACCCCCAAACACCACTATGGGCCCTATCTTGCACCCAGCGCAATTGACTTTGTACACCGACGCATGTTTCATTCCTATTTTGCAACCGCGCAAAGCGCGCTTTTCCCTCCACAGAAGCACGTCGCTAAACTAGGGAATGAACTTGCGCTCCCTGGGCGGTTCAGCGCAAAAAAGGAGGCGTGTTCCGGCGCAAACAATCCCTGGTGCTATTTTACTGTTCCATAAAACAATTGCGCCACTGGCCAGAAAAAACCTAGTCTAAAGTCAGTGGCACGTTGCGCGTTGTTCATTATGCTATTTTAAGGGCGCATGCTTGACCATAATGTATAGCGTGCACAATGCGCATACACTTTGATTCTCTAATATAGGAAGCAGCAGTTTTCATTTTTGCAAATCATATTATTACAAACGATAGATAGATAGATAGATAGATAGATAGATAGATAGATAGATAGATAGATAGATAGATAGATAGATAGATAGATAGATAGATAGATAGATTGATAGATTGATAGATTGATAGATAGATAGATAGATAGATAGATAGATAGATAGATAGATAGATAGATAGATAGATAGATAGTTTATTATAAAAGCATACATCTAGCTTACACATTTACCCACATTATTATATGCCTGTTTAACCGAAGCTAATTTGGGTGTGTTTCTCCATCCCGAATGTCACTTCTCTCTCTTTTACGGCCGTGACGAGAGCGTTGCTCTCCTCGGCTGTGAACCGCTCTTGGCGCGCGCCTGGCAAATCCGCCGTTATAATAGCAATACGCCAAGGAAAAAGCGCGCCTGCTCTTAAAGGGAATGTGAGATGACGCTCTGATTGGTTTATTTCACGTTACGCCCACACCACATCTATGAATAATGAAGCTACTTCAGACCAACCCCTTTTAGATTTGCGCTGGGCGCAAGAGTCATTTATACCGTCGGGAAAATAGCAACAGCGCCAAGACCCGCCCACAAAGTTACTTGCGCTTTGCGCTTTGACACTTGCGTTTCAGATCGTTAAAATAGGGCCCTATATCTCTTGAAGGAGAAGCTGAAATTTTCTAAAATAACCTTTTTGACAGCCCTAGATATCAGATCTCTACTCAGTCCCAAAGAACGAGCTCTGTGTCATGATGCTTGTACATACATGCAGGTTATTAAAGACAGAAATACTAAGAGAACAAAAATTGGGCTGTTTGCCAACTTAATCTCTCAAAACAAACACGCTTTGCTATTGCAACAGAGCAGTGATGTCTGGCTTCATTTTACTCTCACAATCAGTGTTTGGGATTGACAACCACATATACAGTGGATATGACAACAATATTCTGCTGCTTTGTTAATATAGCCTTTGAGAGAACAAGATAGTAAGGGAGATTCTCTTCACTGTAAAAAAAAAAAGAATATTGTATCCTTTTTATACAATTAACACAAGACAAGTTGCAGGGGCCAATAATCTTGGACCCAGGGCTTAGTGACCTGATAAAGGTCAAGTGGGAGTCGAGTTACCTTCATAGCAATGGAAGTTCCTGCAACTCCTTGGGAATTAATCAAGGGAATGTGTTAATTTATTCATAAATCTTGACAAGCAATAACATTAGCAAAAGATTATCAAGAACCAGCGCTGAATTATAAAATGTTATGAAGATGGTAAGTAATTCAGTATGCCCATGATTTTCATGTGAATCTTCTAAATGAGGCACTGGTCGACAGCACAACGGTCACACCTCAGTTGCTCATCCTGATTTCTTTATTAATGGGCAACTCCATTATTTTGGAGTGACTGCGCAGAGGACGCTATAAGAAAGCGTCATGTCATCAGATGGCTGAATGGGCAACCAGGGAGAAAAGCTTTTGGAAACATGGACAATCACTAATTGGATGAGAGATTCATTGGACAACGAGGAACAGGCTCTTATGCAATCTGAATAAAGAATGGGACTGAAGCTCTTCTAGTTGTGCACATGTTTGCTGTATGGGTGGGCTAAGTTTGTTCGCTCTTTAATTTCGGCAATGAACATCGAGTTAAGGGAGGAAAAGGGCTTCCTGTGCAGTAAAATGCAGTACTGCATAAAAGGATTTTTTTGTTTTGAGAGGGCATTTAGGGTATTCAGATAAGACTGAGGTATTACTTACTGGACCAAAAACCTGAACACAGAATCTCTTAGAATACATTTAGCATTTAGAAGGATGTACTGTTATTTCATCCTCTACAGTTAAAGACCTGGGAGATATATTTGACAGCAACTTGTCTTTCGAAAATCATATTACATGTGTTTGTTCAAAAAAGAAAAGCAGAAAAGTTTGTTCATGCATTCATGACCTTTAGACTGGATTACTGTAATGCACTACTAGGTTGGTTGTCCTGCATCCTACAGTTAGTCCAAAATACAGCTGCTAGAGTTCTTACCAGGTCAAGACAATTATTTTATTTTTTGATAAATGTATTAAATGTATCATCTCTGAACTCTGGTTACCTAAGTTCCTTATTGATTACAAAGTATTGCTACTGACCTATAACTATTTAACCGATTTTCTGTCGCCCATCAAGCTCTTTAAGGTCATACAACTCTGGACTTTTGCTAGTACCTAGGATATCTAAGTCTACTAAAGGAGGAAGAGCGTTTTCACATTTGGCTCCTAAACTCTGGAATAGCCTTCGATGTTCGGGACTCAGAGAACCAATCCCAGTTTAAAACTAGATTAGTAAAGACACATCTCTTTAGTCAAGCATTAACAAAATACATCTCATAACCTTGTACTCTTGTTATGAACAGCAGCTACACTAATTATTTTCCATTTGCTTTTCTGTTTTATCTCGGGATGCCCATCCTGAGGTAACATGTCAGCTCCAGTTTGGATCCAGCCTCTTAACTTCAAATAACCCAACACATGTAAATAGAGATGACTCCAAGCCCTGCAAGGACCTCAGATGGCGCAAACTCTGAATCAACATGCACCAATGCTACATTTTCTATATTGTCTATTGTAATCAATATGTTCACAACTTGTAATAATTACTTCAATGAGCTCTATGTTTCTGCCTAAAATTAATACAAGATGTTAGCTAATTGCATGATTTGTATATCTGAAATACATTACTTGGACACAGTCACCTCTGATAACAGACATTGTAATGAAGACACATGCATTTTCTGTAAAGCTGCTTTGAAACGATATGTATTGGGAAAAGCGGTAAAAAATAAATAAATGTGGGTTGAATCGAAATTTAACAGTTTTTGTTGACGAGCTAACAAGTCACTTACATCCCAAAGGTTTAAATGTGGACTTCGACATGAGTGTCATGCTATAGTCACAGCTGTACTGTTTTTATAAGTCTTGAATACTGCAGTTTATGAAGGTTTTACTGATGTCCTTGCAGTTTCCATGCACTTATGCAGCATGTATGTATGTATGTATGTATGTATGTATATATATGTGCCTGTATTTATGTATATTTGTATTTATGTTTGTTTCTTGTAGTGGGAATTTTCATTATGGGGAGTAAATGTGTAAATTACCTAGATAACTCAGTATGTTGAGTAGGTTAAAGAAAAACTACAACTCCCACCATTGGACTACAACTCTCCTACCTGGATTTCACAGGTGTGGTAATCACTGTTGATTGTCCTGATGTGTTTGAACACAGTTAAGTTGATTGCTACATTCATTGTCTGTATGCCCTGAGGATGGTCGTTTGACCGAAAGCTTGGTGATTAAATTTGCTTAAAGGATTTAAGTGTGCAGACAGTTTATTTTTTTAGCTAACTTCACATCCATTTTGATTACATAAATACAGTATTGGGTAAGCAGTTTTGCATGGAGTAAATTTTAAATATAAATTTTAACTACTGTAGACATTAACTGATTGTTCACATCATCTAAATTACTATAATTATGTGTTTTCCGACTAAGAACCATTCAGGTCTTCAATGGATTCATAATTACAACTTGGAAAGCTTGTCTATTTCTCTCCTTGACAGTGTCGTAACAGAAGCAAAAGGGCAAAGGCATCCACAGTTGGTTCCTTCTGTTTGATACATCATTTGATTATAGTTAATGGTAATTGTGAGCTTGCTTTGTTCTTAAACAATTTGTGCACACATATAGAAGTGAATTAACATAGTGGTTAAATAATTTGTTGTCATTAACAACCAAGTGACACATAGATCCATGTTGGTGTTATGATTGTTGCCACAGTAACAAATCCAAGGACGTTTCCTACAAGTAGAATCGCTGAGTTGGTATCTTGTAATTACAGTAATTCCAACACAACATGACTGCAAAAGACAGTCTGTGAAGCTCCATGCAGCAGAATAATAATCACAGCAATACTAATTCTGGGTCAAACTCACCATGACAACCGTATGATGACTAAATGTTGATCCTAAAGATGGGAACATTTCAGTCTAGTTAAGAACAAAAACATTTGAGTAGGGTTGGGGAAATGCAATCCCTCTTAAACTTCCAGGACATGCAAGAAACAGTTCATCCAGTACTGAAGTAAAAAAAAAAAAACATGCAACACAAGCCAGGAAGAAAGATGTAAGCACACCAATGATGAGTTGCATAAAACTTTAGTTCATGATGCACAGGACAGCCTGATCCAGTGAAACGTGGTATTATTAAGCACTAGGACAGATCGCTCTGACCACAGCACCCATAATCATCCCTTATCAGTCACTAACTCAATGTACATAATAGTTGAATGAATGAACTGCAGGGATTTCCACTGGCTGAACTGTGGTGTCCAGGCTTGGGTCTATAGTGTCACAACCCCGCCTCAGTCCGGGGGTATTAACACTGTATAGGAAACTATGAATGATAGCAAAATGACGCAAGATAGAATGGAATGCGTCCATGAAGTCGGCCGGCCATTGAAAGTGGCGGCCATGAGGTTCATGATCAATTCCCTCTGCAGCAAGTATCTTGTTAAATAAAAGTAAGTAAAAGGAGTCCAGACCTTTTTGTCCATTTATTGGAATTTGTCAAAGGGATCATGAATTGAGAAATCTAATATTCCTTGATCTTTTGACATATAAGAAGGTCACTGCACTATAAAAAAAACATCCTGTAAGTTTCAGAACTCAAAACTTCCTTGTAAGTCCAAAAACTGCTTTTATTGAAACCAAGCTGCCAAAACGGTTTGTTTCATATTTTGTCTCAGTATGATGTCATAGTGCAACGAAAGATCGCCTCTGCAGAAGAAAATCAATGCCTACTTCTACGTCATTGCCTCATTAGCCCAGCCCAACGATTTGCGCATGTAGTAAGAGGTGAGTAAATACAAGAATGATGCAAACACACGATTACTCAAGCAACAAACCAAGAGATTTTGCAGTGCCAAATTGTGGGAAAAGAGACTTTGCATTGCCTTCCTCGTGATCCTAACATTAGGAAAGCATGGAAGAACTTTATTTTTAAAGTTCCAGATCGCAACACAGATGCACCAACAGAGTAAAAGCTATTCAGAACATCTTTTTCATTTCATTTAAAACACGACACAGTGTAATTGAAAAAGGTATATTTGTTTTACTTTACTGCAAATGGTGAACGATGAGAGCCAACGATGGTACATTTATTCATAATTAATTTACACAAAACACCGTAAATTATCCTTTATCAACCATAACTGTGGTCATTTCCAAGTAAGCTACTTAAACTTTGCTTGCCACAACCAAGACTTATAAAGCATATGTAATACACATTTAAATGTTTCACAGTTGACAAATGCTTTAACTATAATAACAAGATAAACACCTTTTTGTAACGTCTTCGGTTAAACGCTAATAATGTAATAGCTACCTCACAAATACATAAGGAATAAATATAAATAAAGATGATTAATTACCACGCTGTCGCAAACTGGAGCAGCCTTGGTCTTTGAGGCGCAAGTTATTTCTTCTAATTCGGCCGGGATCAGACTCTGGTTCAAACATGTACTGTACGGCTGAATTTCACTGGTAACCAATTTTCAACAGCAGAAGTTGTTGTCAGAACACTTCCACATGTGTATTTTAATATACAATCCCAATCATAGCAGCAGGCATTTACTTGCAAAACTTGAATGCGGTATTAAAGGGAAAAAAGAAAACTTAAGTCAGAACCCACGCTCAAATGCTATTTGAACATTCTGGCACTTACTGGCTTTCATATACAGTATAGACCTAAATCGTGAAAACAAGATGCCAAAGCAGCTGAATGGAATAGTTTCTATTATCAAATAAATCGGATGGCCTGCAGGGTGTAGCCTACTCTTCAGTGTTTGTAATAGTATATTTTGTTAGATCACCCATATAGTAAATTAAAATTCTGGCATAATTTACTCACCATGACGTTACAAACCCAAGACTTGTGTTCATCATAATTCTCTCATAATTTACTAACCTTCATGTTGTTCTAAACCTGTATGAATTTCTTTTTCTGCAGAACACTAAAGATACTACTTTCGGAGGAAAAAACATTATTTCCATACAATGAAAGCGAACGGGGTCCAAAACAACACTGAACCCCAGTGACTTCCAAAATAAAATAAAAAAATCATAATTTAGATTCAGATTCAGGATTTGCGAATAATTCACACCTCTACAAGTTTGACAAATTCAAAGGAACCGAACTGATCAAAAGAATCATTTGCGAAATGGAAATCGACAAAGATTGCTTTCCGTTATTTTTTCCACTTTGCAGCTGCAAATGTTACGAAAAAGTCTGGACAAATGTATCGGAGTAAAAGTATCAATTTTCTCAATTTACATATGTAGTAAATTAAAAGAAGACATTTTAATGTTCGAGTAAAGTACAAATATACAAAACTGTATAAGTATAGAAACAAAGTATTTGTAAGTTCGTTATACACCACTGTCTATGAATTTATTTATCTATGAGTTTTAATTTAGTCTTTTATTGTCATATAATATTGATCAACACATTGAGCACAGCAAATACAATAAAGAAATAAGAAGCTCAAATGAGCCAATGAGGAATGTTTTCACATGTCAAGGTTGCATGGTTGAACTTACCATATTTAAAGGGATAGTTCACCCAAAAATGAAAATTAGCCCATGATTTACTCACCCATCCTAGGTGCATATAACATTCTTCTTTCAGACGAATACAATCAGAGTTATATTAAAAAATGTCCTGGCTCTTCCAAGCTTTATAAGGGCAGTGAAGGGCTGTTTCTGTCCATAAAAGTGCATCTGTCCATGATAAAAATACTCCACACGGCTCCGGGGGGTTAATAAAGACCTTCTGAAGCGAAGCGTTTGTGTAATAAAAATATCCATATTTAAAACCTTATTAAGTAAAAAAACTCGCTTCAGGCCAAACAAACGTGCGGATTCCACTTAAGTCTAAAGCGCAGTATATGTGAGTAATGTGACGTACTGCTGATATTTACACTACGCCACGACCCCCTACGCTACTTACGACGTCACAAGTTGCGTAAGTTGCGCTTCAGGCGTAAGCGGACTGCATATGGCCGTTTGGCGGGAAGCTAGAATTTTACTTTGTAACGTGTTAAATATGAATATTTATAACACAAACTCATCGATTCGCTTCAGAAGGCCTTTATTAATCCCCCGGAGCTGTGTGGGGCACTTTTATGATGGACAGTTGCACTTTTTGGACTTAAAAAACAGCCATTCACTGCCATTTTAAAGCTTGGAAGAGCCAGGACATTTTTTAATATAACTCCGATTGTAATCGTCTGAAAGAAGAATGTCATATTGGCTACACCTAGGATGACTTGAGGGTGAGTAAATCATGGGCTAATTTAAATTTTTGGGTGAATTATCCATGTAATGTGCTCAATGTATGTGTGCTGATCAATGTTTATAAATTACAGCCTAAACAGGGAGATAAATCTATCAGGTTTCATTAAAAATATCTTCATTTGTGTTTCAAAGATGACTGAGCATGAGTAATTGATGACAGAATTGGTGACCTGTCCTTTTAATGTGTAATATGCATGTAAAATTGCACAATTGTTACTAGGTCTGATGTAACCCCATCCAAAAAGCAAAAACAGTCCAGTTAAAGGCATCGATCTAGACAACCATCACATTGCATTAACCAACACACAGAAAATTATACAACACATATATCAATAATTAGCTGATTAAAAGAACAAAAATCTGTTATATTTATATGTTCAGTATCTTACCATAAGGACGTACAAGAAACTGCAGTATGACAATTAACTACAGCAAGCAGGTATGTGTGATAGCAATTATCAAAATTTAAAACATATTCATTGAAAAAATATATTTTAGAGATATTTTAATGAAGCAGCTCAATCTTAGTGAACAACTTGCCTCAGAAAGTTTTATTTTATTGTTTATTGAGCCTTTATTTAACCAGGAGAGAACCTTGATGAGATTAGTCTCTTTTACAGGAGTGTCCTGGTCAAGATAAATACATGATGTGACTGTCCATGAGGATGGAAAGAACTCAGAATATAATGTTTCTACATTGCATTTCCCTCTTGTATTAATGGATTAATAATGAGCAAAACACTTTAACACAAACCTTCCCCACTCTGATCTACACACACAACCCCCCTTCGACACTCCTTCAGCACTACACAGTGAATGAATCACCATTCAAAGCTTTTTAAATTTGTCATGCTCTTTAAACAGGGGTTTAAATCATTGTGGACCCATTTAAAAGCATTTATGAATCCGAACTTACCGGTGTCTGGCGTGTGTAAAAAAGCCCTGCGTCAGCCCGGTCACAGAGAGCTAAATGCACACGTAGTATTACAAGACTGCTTTTCCATAACTGCTCCTGCTTCTGGATCTCTATTATCCCAATGCATGTATCCACAATGTTTCTATCTCTCAGCTGACTTTCCCCAATACACAGCAAACAATTCCTCCTCTTCCAATAGCCCCACCCCTAAAAGCTTAATCCTCAAACTGAACCGTGTCTTTAGTCTCAGCCCATCAGTGGAGAAACCTCCTGAGAATGAAATAGGACCTAGAGCAGGACCTTGTGGTATTCCTCATCAGGACTACAAAACATGTTTTTAACCCATTTAATCTCACTAGCATTTGTTATCTAAGTTTAAATTGTTTAAGTATTTTTTCACAGTTGTGCACTATAAATGAATGTGCAGACAGTCCTGATTTAACTGAACATTTTAACTGATGTAAATAGTCACATGATCAGAACTGTTTAAGTGCATAGTTCACCCAAAAAACAGGCTGTCATCATTTAATAACCCTCATGTCATTCCAAACCTGTATGACTTTCTTTCTTCTGCAGAACACAAGGAAGATATTTTGAAGAATGTTAGTGACTAAACAATTTTGGTGACCATTGACTTCCACTACATTTCTTAAAATATCTTCTTTTATGATCCACAGAATTTTCATTTTTGGGTGAACCATCTCTTTATTTCCAGTTTGGTCTTCTAAAAGATGATATCTGTGCCAAAGTGCCACAAAAGGAAGCATGTAAAACATGTCATTATACAGATACAACTACTGTCTCTTTTGTTACATTTACGTGACATAATTGATTATTACTTCTGACTAATAGGTGGCACTAACACCAAATTGGTCTGGTGTACTCAGTGTTGGGTGACACATTTTATTATACATTGTATTGACACAACTGTTCAATAGTTATAAGCAAAAAATAATAATAAAACATCGTGTCTACTAGTTGGCACTGTGCTAAATTGTTTAAGTTTGCTTAGAATACACTAAAGCGGTGCGGAGATATAGCCTCACGTCCATATTGGTGTGTTTGTAGAAATTCTCATGTTAAATGAGAATGGTTTGATGAATTGACTTGAATTCCGTGTTCCGTCAGCAAGGTGTGAGGATGATCTGATTAAATTTTCATGAAAATCTGAGAAATAGTCTAGGAGGAGTTAAAACAAGTAATAAAAACTCAGTGAGTGTTTTAGCGCAATTTTCTCACGTCATGGGAATGGGATCACAACACTAAGAGATAGTAAATCTTTTCCTGGATTTTTTTTGTGCGTTCCCGAGATTAGACCTTCCTTAACATAATGCCGAAAACCCGAAGTCTCTAGGTGGTCTGGTTGAGGAGTAGATAGAAGTGCAAGATTGGTGCGCACAGACAGAACAGAAATCATGAGTTAACAATCGCAATTTTGTCCGGTGGAAAATTGCGCTAAAAAGTAGTTTTTTAAAGAAAATCTAAATGCCGGACAGGAAGTTCGGCCGACTATGGCAAAATTGGTATCTATGTTCTCAGCATTACCCAAGTAATCTATTAAGACCAGTTTCATTACAATTGGCAAAATTTATCAAAAGCTATTAGCATTTTTGGAAATTTCGTTATATTCTTGACCACAAGATGGCACATCCCTGAAACTTTTTGAGTACCATCAGGGCATGGTGGCAATGACACTTACCAAGTTTCTTAACAAAACACTAATGCCTTCGTAAAATATAGTATTTTACAACAAAATTCTAAATTGCCGCCATCTAAAACGGGTATCGTTTGACTCGGCATGCTATACCAAATCTAAAGAGCTTTTGTGATTTTTGGTCAAACCGTTCGGAAGTAATAAGCAAAAATAGCAATTTTTCTAAGTGACACTGTGCCAAAACTGTGCAGGCACCCTCAGGCCTGCAGAGATATAGACCAACATCCATTTTGGCGTGCTCTTCGTTTTGAAGAGCTTCGTTTATTCAAGAACGGCTTGACGAATCAACTTGATTTCCATATTTTATGTCACCATGGTCTGAAGAAGATCTGAGCCAATTTTGATGAAAATTGGGCTAACCGTCTAGAACATGTTTGAAAATTTAGGTTTTTCTGAAAATTCTAAATGCCAGAAAAATGTTCATGATGTTATGGAAAAAAATGATTGTTTCTAGCATAAAGTTATTAGCATAAATGTAAGTGAAATTTGGACAGTTGATGGCACTAGAGGGATTGAGTTAGAGACTCCAAAATTGATATATGGTTAATGCTGTCTGCCATCTATCTGTGTGCCAAATTTCACAACTTTTTACCATACGGTTCTATGGGCTGCCATTGACTTCAAAGAGTGGAAGAAGAAGAACACTAACGGATACAATAGGTGCCTACGCACCATCGGTGCTTGGCCCCTAACAACAACAACAACAACGACGACGATAATAATAATAGGCCTAATAATAAAAATAACAATGAAGTATTACAGAATGGTATTTTAGTGATTGAATATTTTACAGTTCCTAGCTGTAGGCTATATTTAATTAAATATTGCCAACATATTTGAGCTGTTAAAAATATCTTTGTCATTGTAAAATGTAATTATAAAAACATATATTTGGTGTTTTTCATACAGGAAGCTGCAACGGATTTTATACATTTTAATAAAAAATGTATTTTACCATAGAAATACGCAAAATATACATTATATATCCATGAATAATAAATATGAAACATTTACATCCCTCCCGTTAAGATTACGAACGTTTTTTGTGTTCTATGGAAGCGCAGTTTCATCACTTGCAAGTTCGCATTAGCCTACATGTAAGACCTATCTAGTTACGAGGGTGTTCTGCTTACTTTCGGCATTATGGCTTTTGTCTTACCTTACATGTTACATGTCTACACTGTGATAAAGCGGTAACAGGCAGGTTTACCTTTATTTATTATTAAAAAAAATACCCGATCTGACAATTAAAAAGGGGTTTTGTAGGAGCTTGACATCAATTCCAAGGTTTAACTTAATAATACCATTTAATTGCCACGTGGAGTCCATTTTAGGTGATCTGACAAAAAAAAGTAGGCTACAGCGTAAATTACAAGCTGTGTACCATTGATATATAAAATTTGACTCTGCTGCTGCAACACTGAAGTTTTCTTTACTCTCTAGAATTCTAGGACTGAATAGCCACACCTCTCAACCCTCTCTCTCCCACTGGTCTTATTTACTCACAAGTTCTTCTTTAGGGCAACCTACACCCGTTTCCCCCTCAGTGCACACTCACAGATCAAAGTTTGGTGTGAACGCTCGTTTCAAAAAAAAAAAAAAAAAAAAAGATATAGGGGTGAGAACTAATATTCATCGCTTACCTTTCTATAGCGGAGACGAACCGTGCCTTATTCACTGTAAATGTGTATGTATGTGTGGCTGCGCTGGACGCTGTCAGTATCTAAAGTCTCCGCCCCATCCAGGCCAACACCACCCCGTCATCAGCCACTAGCGTTTCGCGTTCTGGCCAGACCCCCGCGCGAACCAATGTGTGCGTTGAATAAGCTTAGCGCGTGACACAGCAGAGTACACACGGTTAAAGCATTACTGACAACATGGCTGTGTGTATACACACACACACGCAAAACACGTTTCACATCGATTTTTGTTGCTCTCTACTCGTTAAACATTAACGGTATATTATGTTCTTGGCAATTAAGATAGCCCCAACGTGCTCATGGGTTTAATCTTACCAGATATTGTTTCTGATATTTAGGTCGTGTACAAAAGGTCATTGAGTAACTTTGCCATCAGAAGGTTTTATTTGACTATTTTTCCGACTGTAAGAAGACAAATGACCATAATGGAATAGTAGAACTACCAGAACAGTTTCTGCTAAAATATAGTTAGCCTACTACAATTAAAGCCATTACATATTATTTCATAATACCCAGTAAATTAAGTCCACATAATGTCTTAATATATTGGATAAAATTTTAAACTCTAAAATATTTTAAATATATTTAACACCAGTTTCTAATACACAAATCTAAATGAAATGTCAAGCATTTCATTTAGACAAAGCACTGTAGTATTAAGAACAAAAAAAAAAAAAAAAAAAAAAAAAAAAACAATGAAATGCATGATTAATCTAGGAAAATTGCACCCCATTTTATTTTGCCCATTCAATCATACAGAAGTCTGTTGTCCTGTAGACTTTATTAGTTTATTTCTGTTATCATGTCTCCTCAGTAAGTAGTTGTTTTTGAAAAGGCTGATGGCATATGAATGATAAGAGTGCACGTTAAAGCAAGCTAGCTCAGACTATGTGATGGGTAGCCTATACAATAGTTATCAGAAAGCAAGGCTAGAACAAAAGAGTTTGAAATTGTTATACACTCATAAATTCTGTAATGTTAAGTTCTGCAATGTCTTTTGAAGCACATTCAGCAAATAACCTTTACTTTTTTAAGAACCATGTTGTTGTTGTTGTTTAAGGTTCTTGGGCTGGCTATATGATTCTTGGAAGATTCATTTCTCCAGGGCTGCGTTTCCCAAAAGCATCGTAAGCCTAAGTTGATCATAGAGACCATTGGTGGTAATTGTTCTATGATCAACTTAAGCTTACAATGCTATTGGGAAACGCAGCCCAGATCAGCATATTATATTCTGGATTCTTGAAATCCACAGAACGTTGATTTTTCTGTGGAACTAGAAATAAAGGACTTGTGGAACATAGAAAAGGTTATACTATATGACATCACACTGCATGCTGTTTGATTCTAATTAGAATCTTTATTTTTTATTTGTAATGAAATAGCATATTAGAGATATTAGATATTAGAGGACAGGCCCTTTACTTTACATCACAGTCATGAAACACGATTCGGTACTTGCTATTGCTAGTCAGAGGCAGTTGGTATTTTTCATTCTAGAAAGCAAAAATCTGTATGCCTATTGCAACAAGTGGCATCATTTCTTGGAAGAGAAATTGTACATTTTAAATGTGCATGTATGCTAAGCTAACTTTCACAAATTTTAAGAGTAGACAGATGGCCTCGAATATAACAAAAAGCCACCAATTTGATTTCATGGAGTTTATAAAAAAGTGCATGTTGGCCATTTAAGCTTAAGTTATTCAACCAAATATAATTAAATCCAGTTTTTGGTCAGAAATCTTCCATGAACCCATTCAAACATCTGTGACTTCCATCAGATGTGTCAAGCTGTTGTATATGAGACTACTCAGTTCCCTATCAGTCGGTCACTGTCGACGTACGTCAGACCGACTAATAGGAATCCCACTAGAGAGGCCAATCTACTTCTAGTGAAACTAAACGAGCCAATGCACATTGGCATGCAATCATTTGCATCAGCTGTTCAGCCACGCAGCGCGGGTATATAATGAGCAGAAGGTGCGATTGCACTTCAGTCTTTTGCTTCGGAGCCAAGCACTTCGATGCTCTCTATAACTCTTCAGAAGAAGATTGTGAAACCTAAGCAAGATTTCTTTCTCTTTTTTCTCTCTCTTTCTTTCCTTTTGTTTTTGTTGTACTGAGCAAACAAAAGCTGTTCTAACAGCTGGTAAGGTGCGCTTGAGAGCGCTCAAAGGCCGTTTTCACGGCTGGTAAGACCAGCAAGGAAAGAGACAGCACGCAGACAAGGTGCACATTCCTGTCTGTGTTCGCAGTGACTGCTCCCCTGCATGCTTCAGCACTAGCGAGAGCAGTCCCTAAAAGAGCTTACACAGATAGAACGCGTCTTTATAAAGATGACGTTCTATTTGTGTGTTTCTGGATGCGGTCATTACCTGGGATCGCGGGATGGTCACAATCATGCTGAGGCAGCTTTCGTGGATGAGTCATGTACCCATTGTGGGAAGATGACCATCTCTGAGCTGCGGTCGAGACTCTCGTTTCTCAGAGGGTTGCTTTGGGCACTGACATGGGAGACCTAAGGATCACGGTGAGCACGCTACCTTCGGGGAACCAACCCCCTAGGAACGGAACGCACTGGACCATCCTCGAGGTGTGTACCAGTCGTTTCCTTCGGTGCTCCCCGCGATGAAAAGATGTCAATCGCTGCATCGGAGGGTGGGTCAGACCTCTCTGCAGATGATGACTCGGTGCCGCTGCCTCCTTCGGGTATGCCAGCGGTGCCCGAGTCGGACCGGGAGATGATGGCCATGCTTTCCCGGGCCGCCAACAGGATCAGGCTCGTGTGGAACCCTCCACCGGGTCCCGAGCCCTCGAGGCTGGATGACTGGTGTGCTGGTTCTCAGCAACCCACCCCAGTGCCTTTCTTCCCGGAGGTGCCCGAGGAGCTCACGGGGACGTGGACGGCACCTTTTACTGCCAGAAACCATCCTGGTGGTTCCTCCTCCCTCACCACCCTTGATGGCGGGGCGGCTAAGGGATACACACGTATCCAGCCAGTGGAGTGGGCCATTGCTATGAAGCTGTGCCCTAACTCCACTTGGCGTAGTGAACCATGGCTTACAAGGCCTGTGGTGAAGCCGCCTCTGCCATGCATACCATGGCTTTGCTGCAAGTCCATCAGGCCAAGGCACTGAAGGAACTGCACGAGGATGGTCACAACCCACAAGTTCTCCAGGAACTTGCCGCAACGGACCTCGCACTTCGTGTGACGCAGGTCACCGCACGGTCAGTGGGTCATGCGATGTTCACTCTGGTGGTCCAGGAACGCCATCTCTGGCTGTGTCTGGCTGACACGAGGGAGACCGACAAGCTCCGGTTCCTTAACTCCCCCGTGTTCCAGAATGACCTCTTCGGCGACACGGTCGAGAACTTCGCCCAGCAGTTCTCAGCTGTACAAAAGCAGACTGAGGCCATCAAACACAACCTGCCTTCACCCCACAACCCGCGGCCCCTCAGTCTGCTCGTCGCCGAAGGACGGCCTTCTGCGTCTGCCCTCGCTCCCGCGCCACAGCAGCAACCTCCATCTAAACGGCGCCGTGGAGACAGTCGCAGCCAGACCCCCCGCCAGTCCAGGCCCCCACCAAGAAGGGTGGCAAAGCCAAGAGCAAGTGGCCCTAGGACAGGCTACCCAGAGACGGACGGGCCTGCTCTTTGGGAGACGGTTACCGCACCGCTCCCTCCCCCGGAAGAGGGCCGGGTGGAAAATCCTTTGTTTCCTTTTGTTTTTGTTCCGCCGCTGGCCTCAAAACCAGCGGTACCCAAATTTTCAATAAAAGAGCAGTTTCTTCCATCTCTGGGTCCGACGAGCTATCACGAGCTGTGCTCCCGGGAGAATGGCGACTCCACCCCCCAGGTTCAGCTGATCTAGAGAGAGTTCGGAGAGGCTCAGGTAGACCTGTTCGCCTCCTCAGAGACCTCCCACTGCCAGCTGTTTTAGGCCCCGGGGCCTCTGCAAATATGCGTTTCTCCCAGTGAGCGTACTTGTGCAGACACTGAGCAAAATCAGGGAGGACGAAGAGCAGATCCTTCTGGTGGCTCCCTATTGGCCCACCTGGACCTGGTTCCCAGAACTCATGCTCCTTGTGACAGTCCCTCCCTGGCCCACTCCTCTGAGGAAGGACCCTCTGACGGACCTCGCGCTTCGTGCGACGAAGGTCACCGCGCAGTCAGTGGGTCGTGCGATGTCCACTCTGGTGGTCCAGGAATGCCATCTCTGGCTGTGTCTGGCTGACATGAGGTAGAGGAAGGACCCTCTGACTCAGAGATGGGGCACCCTATGGCACCCACATCCAGATCTCTGGAAACTCCATGTCTGCTCCTTGGATGGAGCAGCTAAATCTCGATCCTCCAAGATTTTTTGTATTTTTTTTATGTAGAACAGAGGAGAGTCTGCTGGCAAAAAGACAACATGACAAAGCTTGCAATACAAGGAGAATCAACATTGGCTTGGCATTTGAAATGTACAAGTGATGTGGATATGGTGTTTTTATTGCTCAACAGGTGAGTAAGGTATTTTACTGAACAAATAAATTGCCATACAGTATGTAACTCTCTAACAGAGTTCATTGTAAATCATTATCTATTACGAAGGGTCATATTAATCAGCATATGTAGTCACTAGCCGAAGCACAACCAAAATAATGTTCTTCCACAAAATGCCTGCAGTTTTGTTTTTCTTAACTGCTATAGGGCCAAAAGTTACATAGTGCACCTTTAAGAAATATTCAATGACAGATTCTTTAGGGAACCCAAAATGGCATCACTGAAAAAACAACTACTACAACAACAACAACAAAAAACGTATGAAACCTTTATTTTTAACCACACTTCTTTTCCTTCCATGTTGTTTATTCCCAATATTTTTTTCAAGGCATCTATTTTACCTCCCAGTGAGCCCAGACACATACATCACACTTTGGGTGAAAGCTCATTTGTATAAGATTGTAGAAAAATCATAAAAAATCAGTCTGTGTCCTATTCAGTAACTCAAACATGTTTAGTTACTTTACCAAATATACTTACAACCATTTCAATCTCTCAAAATGTCAAATAAACTCAGTCCTATGTGATTTCCATGCCAAATCTATACACGGTTTGTACACAGAACAGCAGATTAGAATACCTGCTGATCCGCTTCCATAAATTATTGTAATGATGCGTATCTATCTTATGCATGTCTATAACCAGTGACCTTTGATCTGATTTCTCCAGAGTTTGTTTTCCTTTACTAATGGCTGTCCTGGTTTGGAAGCAAACAGTCATTTTGCAGTTTCGTAACACATATCATAATGGCCACAAACGAGCCGGAATTCTGACCAACAGAGGGATTGTGGGAGGGGAAGAATTTACTGCCATCCGCCATAGAGGGGATTACCCCATCAAGACGAGGAGGAGCCTGCCCAGAGATAGACATCCCACAACCCTCAGAGCACATGGGTTCTGCCAAAATACGTAATAACATTAATATAGGAAAGAGAGGATGGTTTATGAAGCTGAAGGAGGCACGATGGTGCATTTCAACAGGGATCTCTTGTATATAAGGAATATTTTTTAAACCTTTTGCACCCATCAAACAGATTATACCCATCACCCAGTAACAAATTAGTGGGACAAAATTACAATTTGTCAGACATACAAATCATTCATCTTAAAACATTTCAAAACTTGCACCTTGGAACCTATTTCAAAATGTGCGTTCTCGAGTCATCAAACACCGTTGTCGTGCAAATGAACGTCCAGAACACATTAAAAGTTTTCAGTTAAAACGGTGTCGTGTAAGCGGTCACTAAGTTAATAACTAATGATCTTTGCAATGGAATCAATCAAAAACTAACTTTAGTGGGACAATAACTTTATTCTAGAGCTGCTGTAGAGCCAAAACAATCTTTGTTACTTTAATTTCCTATAATCACTGTAAAGCTGCTTTGAAACAATCTATATGGTCAAAAGCGCTATATAAATGAAGGTGGCTTGACTTGACTAAAATGGCTGGATTACACGACACTCTTTTATGATACGGATTGAGCTAAACTGCAATTGATAATACTGGAGTCTGTCACAAGGTGACTGTCCATTTATAGCTTGTTAGAGTTCATAATTAATTCTAGTTACAAGAAACATACTTAGGCTACTAGGAATTTTTTTGTGAGTCATGAGTGCTGATGTTGTCATCCATCTAAAGACTGATCTAACCATTGCCAGTAAATGCATCTCTACTTTTGGTAAAACCTCATAAGCATTGGTTTGGGAATGGCTTTTGATAGAGGTCTGTGTGGGCATTAAATTGAAGCTCTAACAGGAGAGTGTGACCTCTTCAAGCATGTGCTATCTAATTTTGAGACACCATACAAAAAAACAATCAAAACCTTGCTAAACCGGTTTCGGGTTCCCTCGGGCTCAAATCAGGTAGCAGACCTCAGCCTAAGCAGACCTAAGCTGATTAAACTCAACTTTCTATGAAACATCTGGCTATCAGGTCTGAAATTATGTAAATTTGTTTGATTTTAGCCAAAGTGTTCACTTACAGCACTTAAAAATGTTGGAGAATCAATAGCACCATTACAGGAGGACATATAGTATTTTGCAAATCACCTTTAGAGATCCCAGGATTTCCACACCAGTCAGCCAGTAAATCTCCATGACTTTTCTGAGATGAATTTCTTAATCGTGGGAACCACTGTAATTTCAAGGGTTAGGAAAATTCTTAGGTGAAACGGTTAAATCCTCATCCAACCGTTTTGTAGCTAAAGCTTATCATTTCAATCAGCCTCAAAGGAAAGTTGATCACCATTATCGGTTGTGTCCTTAAGCTATCAAGCTAGTAAGGGCTGTCTCAAAAGGCCTTTTTGTCACAGTTTTGTTCATCATAATCATGGCGATTGTCCAAACATATGCCAGAACCGTTGTCAGAGACAGCTGGAGAACAAGATGAACAAGTTGAGAGATAAATAGAGACGTGGTGAAAGAGGTATACATTCTTGCATGACAAGCCAGTTTATCCTGACAGCACATGAACCTTCAAAAAACATGTGCATTTAAAAAATGTTGTCCTATCTGCTGGCAATTTTTTTGACATATAAACCTAACATAACATACTGTAAAACATTTTGGGCCCTATTTTAATGATCTGAAACGCAAGTATCAAACGCAAAATGCAAGTAACTTTGTGGGCGGATCTCGGGCGCTGTTGCTATTATACCGGCGGGATAAATGACTCTTGTGCCCGACACAAATCTAAAATGGGTTGGTCTGAAGTAGCTGCATTACTCATAGGTGTGGTTTGGGCGTAACATGAAATAAACCAATAAGAGCGTCATCTCACATTCCCTTTAAAAGCAGGCGCGCTTGTTCCATGGCGGACTGCTATTATAACGGCGGATTTGCCAGGCGCACGCCAGGAGCGGTTCACAGCCGAGGAGACCGACATTCTCGTCAGGGCCGTAAAAGACAGAGAAGTGACGTATGGGGATGGGAGGAACCCTCCCAAATTAACTTTGGTTAAACAGGCATATAATAATTTGGGTAAATGTGTAAGTGAGATTTATGCCTATTTTTTCACATCTTCATGGACACCACAATGATTTCCCTCGTGGAATATTTTTCCTTGTAATTATGTATGGTTTGCAAAAATGGCAACTGCTGCGTCTGTGTAGATGAGAGAAGCAAAGTGTATGCGCGTTGTGCACACGCTACATTATGGCCAAGCATGCGCCCTTAAAATAGCATCTGAATAACGCGCCACTGACTTTAGACTAGGTTTTTCCTGGTCTGTGGCGGATTTGTTTTCTGGAACGGCAAAATAGCACCAGGGAACTTTTGCGCTGGAACACGCCTCCTCTTTTCGCTGAACTGCCCCCGGGAGCGCAAGTTCATTCCCTAATTTACCGACATGCATCTGTGGAGGGAAAAGTCCGCTGTGCATCGGGTGCAAAATAGGAATTATACATGCATCAGTGTACAAAGTCAATTGCGCTGGGTGCAAGATAGGGCCCATAAAGTTTTGTGATGGGTATCATGCTGTATAAAGTGAAAACATGTAAAGCAGCAAGAACACTAGTGTGACCAGTCCAATCTTAAACTGGAATGAATATAAATTTATTTAGGAATATTTCAGAATTTTTACAATTTATTTCTTATTGAACTTGTTGTTTTGAGTCCTCTGTACTTGAGTTTGCAGCATGGTGCTTTGTTTTTATTTTATTAAGCTTAAAAGTTCAGCACTATGACAAACACTGCAAAAATACAAGCAATAACTATGGCATCTAGACTAAACAATGACATGAAGTTCACAGATTCCAGATAACATTATTAATCCATTTATGAAATTGTCTTGCTAGCATCTCTTTTAGTGTATGCATACAATTCGTCAATCCTCAAGCAATGTACAAGGAAAGAATGAATTAATCAACTGTTTATTGATGTACAGGTTTGATTCAGTTTGTGCTGCAATAAAAAAAAAAAAAGGTACATTACAAAAGCATTATTTAAAAATCTCTTTCATTACACTAATGCTTTAGTGTCAGATTTGAAATGTACTATATTAGTATCATGTGTTTTCTTTTTTTACAACCGTACAGGTCTCTCATATAATGATAAATAAGAACATAAAAAAACTTGTGTAAATATATTAAACAATTTACTCTAAATAAAGTAGTGTATGATTTACACAATGAAATAAATTAAAGCTGAAGTACCATGACAGCTCTACATCACAGTTGTTCAGCAGTTTGTTGAAAAGGTATTGATTACATAATGTCCAATCATACAGTATCTATAAGGCTTTAAAAATAATCTAATGTTTTCAAAATAATCAGTTTTACAAAAAGTGCATTAGTATTGGTCAAATATACGGCATGTGTATCTACAATGCTTTGAAAAACATTGTCAAGAGTGGTCCATTGTCAATAGTCCACTTTTCTAATTAAAATAGATAGCAGAATGGTCATTCCAGTAAATATTTAAAAAAAAGCAATAAAACATGTAAAGAAACACCTTTATAATATAAAAAAGCAGCATTAACAAAGAGCTTCAAATGTCAACATTACGTGTCAGTAGCAGGACATAATCTGCCTGAAACTAAGCAAATTAGTATTGGCACGGATGTGAAGCAGCAAATCACTATAAATAACGAAGGCTGTGATGATTGTGTTAACATTTATGCTAATCCTAAAACACCAGATTTGGCGGTTCTTGAAACCCAAACGGTGATCCAGTGAAGGTTCAGTGTCCATAAGAAAGTGATGTTGCCTGAATGGTGCCAAGTCTCCCATTCACTTGTCGTCTTGTCTGTGTAACTGGGACCTGTAAAATTTAAAGTCTTAATTCGTCATATTTGTGTAATTTATTCAAGAGACAAATACTTTGTGTTGCCAAAAATGTTGCCATTAGCCATATGTGTTAACAGGACAAGGTAGTTTTTCCAGTATGAGGTGGTAACAATTAAATTACCGGTATGATACTATGTGTGAACAAAGAAATAGGATTACCGGTACGAGCATGTACAGTATGAGGTAAGGTAAGAAGTTTGCTTTGGGCCAATCATAATTCTCTGTCAGAGCTGTTTATGCAGAGTTCCGCTGCTTTTAATTGTATTTCTATAGCCCTATTCGGACGGGACTAGTTTAACATGGAGAGGTGGGGTAAAGCTTCTCTGTGATTTTAGTCCTGTCCGAATGTGTCATCTCAGTAATCATTACGGAGAATGTCAGTGAAGATTACGGTGACTTTTACCTTCAGTAAAAAGGTCCGGAAAAATTACCTCAGGTAATAATAATACCATGCGAATAGACCTGCTGTAAATATGTACCTAAATATTTCGTCATTTCGTGTTTAAAAGTAATTCTCCACATTTTTTCAAGTATGGAGACGCTTGAAAAAGTATTTAGTTGTGTTCTAGACGCTGGGAGAAGTCTGGCAAAACTCAGGTGTTTTCCACATACATTCAGATCAGAAAGAAGAATCACTTGTTAGAGGCACGAAACATCTTTTAGCGTTAGGTAAGTGCCTATTACCAACACAATCCAATCTGAAGTTAATTAATACATTGTTCGACCGGGCATAACTGTTTTATATATATAAATATAGTCTATATGTGTTTGCGCACGTGATATCAGGAAGCAACGTAATACACACGACGACATGAGGGTGACGGCGATGCGCAAATCGAGTTGCCCCTCCCACTTCTGCTAGTTTTACTGAGATATCTTATCCTGTGCGAATTGGCCATTAATATTACAGACATCCTGTGGTAAAAATACATTACTCCATCTACCCTTGTAAAGTTAATCCTGTCCGAATAGGGCTTATGTAAACATGCGCTTGATGGACATCTGACCATTAAGCCGAGTCTTGCCTTCTTTTCCAATCATCAGCACTGCTCTGCAGTAGCTTTTGTTTACTATAGTAACAGCATTTTTTTTCAACAATTTAATTTTTACATTCTAGTATTTTTTAAAACACACCAGTCATCATTCTAATGTTGATTTGGTGCTCAGGAAACATTTCTAATTATTATCAATATTGAAAACAGGTGTGCTGCGTAATATTTTTATGGAAACCAATTTTTCAGGATGCTTTGATGAATAGAAAGTACACAAGTACAGCGTGTATTTGAAATAGAAATCTTATATAACAAAAATGTCTTTACTGTCACTTTTAATCAAATGAGCAAATGTATAGCAAAGATATTCCTCCACATGGTTTTTCAATAGTTAGCTAAAATGTATTTTTGTTTATCATAATTATTGTGATTTTCGTATCCTGTTGTGTTTTCTATAATTTTATGGAAGAATAGTAAAATACCAAATGTAGTAAATCTAACTCAAATCTCATAAGTGAGGCCAATAATGAGCCTATTACCTTCCTAAGTCGTTGAGCCCCAGAGCCTGAGCGAATGGCATCCAGAAGAGCCTCTCGTGCCGCCTCTGGGTTTCCTCCAGCAGGCAGCACTAGAGGGGGCTTGGCTGGAGCTGAAGGGGGAGGTGGTGGAGGACTGAAAGCTGGAGGTGGGGGTGGCACAAAAGCAAGAGGAGAAGTGGGAGGAGGCGAGATAACATCTCTCTGGACTTTTCTGTCCTCCTCAGCCTTCCTGAGCTGCTCCAGCTCCTTAGCTGCTTCTGATTTGATCTAGAAGCACAACAATGAAGTGATATTTATAGTTAACTGACAATCACAACCAGGCTGCATGTAAATCAATTTCGTTTTTTGAAAAAACTTTATCAAACACGTTTCCCAAACAAACAGTCCACCCATCTCCCAACTGGTTCTAATGTTGCAGTACAGTGATTGGCGACCCCCAGAAATATAATCTATGAAGTTGTCTAAAGCCTGGGACACACCAAGTCGACGAAGTTTTCTCAGTGTGTTACGCCCCATCGGCAGAAATTGGTCCTCGTCTGCTTTTTTTCGGCCGATTTGACAGGTTGAATCAGCGTCGGGCCATCGGTGAAGCAGGGAACTCTGATTGGCTGTTCAGCTTAGTGAATGAGTCAGTTCACGAAAATAATAGCAAAACAGTGAGCAAAGAAGTCCAAACGGTACAGATAGAAGGCTGTTCCCTTTCGAAAGCTACAATCAATGCTGCGCTGCTCAGCGCATTGGGAACGTCTTTAGTCGTGACCAGCTGTGAATATTGTGTGTAACACGTCGATAGAATTGACCCGGAGGTAATATAGCCTCGGTCGATGACGTCATCGGCGCGCACCCGCAACACAAGGCTATAAATAGATGAGCCACAGGTGCATCAGCAGGTCTTTTGTCCTCAGACCATTATGTACATGTGTGAACGTCAAAACCCTCTCTATCTCTCACCTGTTCTACAGATCTTTGCTAGGAGTTAGTTTTTGTCAGGCAGTGTGCAGAAAATTCTCATTCTCAATTTTTTTTCTCTCACGTTACAACAAAGGGCCCTATTTTAACGATCTGAAACACAAAGTAACTTTGTGGGCGGGTCTTGGTGCTGTGGCTATTTTCCCGGCGGGATAAATGACTCTTGCGCCAGGCGCAAATCTAAAATGGGTTGGTCTGAAGTAGCTTCATTATTCATAGGTGTGGTTTGGGCGTAACGTGAAATAAACCAATCAGAGCGTCATCTCACATTCCCTTTAAGAGCAGGCGTGCTTGTTTTAAAGCGGGTTCCTATTATAACGGCGGATTTGCCAGGCGCGCGCCAGGAGTGGTTCACAGCCAAGGAGAGCAACGCTCTCGTCAGGGACGTTGGGGATGAAGAAACCCACCCAAATTAACTTCGGTTAAAACCAACATTATGCAGACTCGGAGCCTGCAGCTACAGTCCGGCACCCAGAGTCCCGCATTCTCAGACCCCTCGTTTTTCGAGACAGCGCCTCCTGCTGTCCGAAAGATCGTATAACACCCTTATCCAAATGCCATTGAAAACAATAGGATGCAATATTACGGTCTCGTTTTATTTAAAGTTATCCAAATAAATATTTGCGTTCCCTGCTTAATGCATGTGCCAAAAAAAACTCATTGTGTTCTCTGACTAACAAATTACCCAGTAGTTATTTTTTGAGCGTGGGTGTAATTGAAAGAAAATTACTGATGGAAGGGATACAATTGCAGATTGAACTATCTTCTGAAAAATATTATGTGATATTATATTGCTACAATGTTTTTTTTTTTTTAATTCAAATTCCTATTTTCTTTCAGTTCAACCTATAATGGTCTAATTAACATTATACCATGCTAACATTACAAAACCTGTTTTTTGATATTTTGAATGCGAAGCAAAACTCAAATAAGAATAGACAAAACACCAATAATAAACAATTCTGTACTTTATTTAACGATCACCTAAACTTGATTGACCTAAACGATCATCTTGCTGTAAACAGCAAAAAGGAAGAAAAAATTATGTTAGTGACTTTACTTTTCGTCTTCAATTGCATAAAAAAAAAACTAATTTATAAGTCGTTTTGGATAAAAGCGTCTGCTAAATGAATAAATGTAAAATAAAATGTAAATGCATAAGGTAAAATAATTACTTTCTGGTAGGCGAATGTTCCTTCTTTTTTCATTCTTTTTGCAATTGCTCTGTCAAATTCCTCGACGTCACTAAAATAAAAGATGAATGCCGATGAATGCAGATGAATGAAAGTAATTTTAATACTTACGTTTTATAAGAAATAATTTAAGTAGTCTACATAAATTATATAGGCCTAAAGTAAAATAATTACTCCGACAATAATTAGGCTAATTCAATTTATATTTAAAAAAAAAAGGTCAAACGGTAAATCTGATTAAATAATTAATGATGACATTCTTTGATATTAACACACTTAATGTATTTAATTGGTCTACTTTAATGTCAACTAATTTTAATCAAATTTTTACAACATGCTTGTCTACAAAAAGTCCAAGGTTAAAGGATAACTTTCAAAATATTTTCGGGGAAATCAAAAGAAAAAAATGAAAACTGCTGCTTCTGTGTAGATGAGAGAATCAAAGTGTATGCGCGTTGTGCACACGCTACATTGATTATGGCCAAGCATGCGCCCTTAAAATAGCATATGAATAACATGCGCAACGCGCCACTGTTTTTTCCTGGTAAGTGGCGCAATTGTTTTCTAAACCTGCAAAATAGCATGAGGGAACGTTTGCGCCGGAACACGCCTCTTTTTTGTGCTGAACCGCCCAGGGAGCGCAAGTTCATTCCCTAGTTTAGCGACGTGCTTCTGTGGAGGGAAAAGCGCGCTTTGCGCGGGTGCAAAATAGGAATGATACATGCGTCGGTGTACAAAGTCAATTGCGCTGGGTGCAAGATAGGGCCCAAAGGGTTTAAAAAGTAAAAAAAGAAAATAAATGAGCCAACAAATCAGTAAGCGTTGTGTTCCTCCATGCTTCCATTACACACTGGATACACACGATTACTGTTTTGTTTGTTTGGGGGAAGAGCACGCGGTTCTGGCTTTAGAGAAAGGCGAGTGCGAGCATTGTGAACAGCTCACAGTTAAGATGCTTCGCACTCGTCTGAACTATTTCCAGTCCGCACCCACATTACCATCGCGGGGCTCTCGTATGGATCTGCATGACGAGCAAGAGACAGGTCCATCCCTTTCGCTTACTGCGTCACCAGATCCACGCATCCCTTCTCGTGATCTCGAAGCGTGCTCTGGTGCTTCTTCAGTTCACGAGGGGGATGATATATCTCTTGGGTCTTCGGACCACGAGCAGCCCGTCTCTGAGCATTCGTCTCGCGATAAAAGATCTGTCGAGAAATTGCTCGAGGTGGTTACTCGCGCGGTGGACAGGTTAAAACTTGACTGGCCACGCGAACAAGAGACCCCCAAACGTAGTAAGCTAGAGGATAGGTTTCTGTCCGGTGGCAGGGGGGAGAGACCACAACATCAGTCTCTTCCCTTTTTCGAGGACCTCCATGATGAGCTGTCTAAGTCATGGAGTAAACCATATACCTCTCGCGTCTTTGTGCCTTCGACGCCGACTTTTTCGACTATCGTGGGTGCGAAGTCGCGGGGGTATACGGAGATGCCTTGGGTTGAAGAGACGCTTGCGAGCTATCTCTCGCCCGAAGCCGCATCTTCGATTAAGAAACCTACCCTCCCCACTAAACCATGTAGAGTAACATCATCACTAGTGGGTAGAGCTTACCAAGCTGCAGGTCAGGCTGGTGCTGCGCTGCACACTATGGCAGTGTTACAGGCGTACCAGGCTGACCTGTTGAAGGACTTGAGTGTGGGGAGTACCATCGACGAGGAAGCGTTCTCTGAGCTTCGTCGAGCCACAGATCTGTCTCTCCGTGCGACCAAGCAAACGGCCCGCGCCATCGGCCGTTCAATGTCTGCTTTAGTCAGCACGGAGAGGCACCTGTGGCTGAATTTGACGGCTATCAAAGAAAAAGATCGACTGTTTCTGTTAGATTCCCCTGTTTCTCCCTCTGGGTTATTTGGTGATTCCGTGAACACTGTAGTTACCAGGTTTAAAGAGGTGAAGAAACATGAAGAAGCTTTCGTTCAGTTCCTTCCTCGCCGCACTCAAGGGGAGGGGCCGTCGGCCACCCAGCCCCGCCCCGGTCCTTCAAAAGCCAGGGAGGTCAAAAAGCAGAGCGTGGCGGAGCGTGCTCCCCTCGTAAAGACTGGGGACAGGCTCGCCGCGCTCAGCAACCTCCCAAGCCAGACCTCAGGACTATTATTAACAGAAAGCGAAAGTCCTGATGGTCTGGCGCCCAATCTGGTGGGGGTAGCCCCCCACGGAATGGGGCGCTTTCAAGATCTTTTCACCCCTTCCCGTTACCCTCACAAAACCTCTCCATCCCCGCCACCTCTCGTGCTTCGGGGGGCAGCGGTTTCCAGAGAAATGTTAGATGTTCCGTTGTTTCCTGCCGTCATGCAGGACACGGAACATCTAACGTCCCCTCAAAAGGAAGTATTAAAATTGATACCACTCTCAGAAAGTCTGGCAGTGTGGAAACTTCTGCCAAGCATTTCTGCGTGGGTATTAAGCACAGTACAGATAGGATACAGAATCCAATTTATTCGTCGTCCTCCGCGTTTCAACGGCGTGGTCTTCACTTCCGTGAAACCGGAGCTGATGCACGTACTGTCACAAGAGCTGCAAACTCTTCTGAGCAAAGAGGCCATAGAACATGTTCCTCTTCCAGAGAGAGAGAGTCGGGCTATTACAGCAGATACTTCCTGGCTCCCAAAAAGGATGGGGGGGTGCATCCAATCTTAGATCTTCGAGGCTTAAACCATACAGTCAAAGCGCTCAAGACGGTTGTGACGCAAATTCAACATCACGATTGGTTCGTCGCGATCGATCTGAAGGACGCATATTTTCACATAGAAATATTGCCACAACACAGGAAATTCCTGAGGTTCCCTTTCGGGGGCGAAGCGTACCAATTTCGGGTTCTTCCATTCGGCCTAGCCTTGTCACCCTGCACATACACAAAATGCATGGATGCAGCACTGGCTCCATTACAACTCCAGGGCATTAGCATTTTGAATTACATCGACGATTGGTTAATACTAGCACAATCGCGAGAGATGGCGCTCCAACACAGAGACATCGTGTTAGCTCATCTAGTTTCTCTAGGGTTGAGACTCAACACCAAGAAAAGATTTCTTTCTCCTGCTCAGAGAACGACTTATCTCGGGATCGTTTGGGATTCGGTCACGATGCGGGCACAACTGTCTCCCGCTCGAATCGAGACCATTCGGCAGACCATGAGCAAAGTCAGGCTAGGCCAAGATCGCACTGTTCGTCAGTACCAAAAGATGTTAGGTTTCATGGCTTCAGCATCCACGGTGATTCCTCTGGGGCTGTTGCACATGAGACCGTTTCAGTTGTGGCTAAAAGCCAGAGGATTTCATCCAAGAGCCAATCCTCAAAGGCAAATAAAAGTGACGCGCTGCGGGCTTCATACACTATCTCTGTGGCTCAGACGGCAGTTCCTCGCCTTGGGTCCCACTCTAGGGGCGCTGTCGTCGCAGACTGCTAACGACAGACGCCTCCCTGATGGGCTGGGGAGCGGTCTTAGATGGCCGTCCAGCTCAAGGGGAATGGGAGGGTCATCAGCTCGATTGGCACATCAATTGCCTCGAGCTGATGGCCGTATTTCTGGCTCTGAAATATTTTCTCCATCAGTTGAGGGGCTGTCATGTCCTAGTGTGGGTGGACAACACAGCAGCAGTCTCTTATATAAATCACCAGGGAGGTCTGCGCTCACGCAATCTGAACAGAATAGCGAGGCAGATTTTTCTCTGGGCCCAGGACAAGTTCTAGGAATGGAAACTCCACCCGGAAGTAGTGAAACAGATTTGGACCAAATTTTACAAAGGGGAGGTGGACCTCTTCGCCTCACAACAGACAGCGCAATGTCCCCTCTACTTCTCTCTGAGTCACCCAGCTCCACTGGGTCTGGATGTGATGGCGCACACATGGCCCAAGATGCGCCTGTATGCGTTTCCTCCAGTTTCTCTGCTCCCGGGAGTTCTAGCCAGGGTCTTGCCTCTTGCTGATAGCACCACGTTGGCCGAACAGAGTGTGGTTCTCGGAGATAATATCTCTCCTCGACGGCTCGCCATGGGCGATTCCGGAGAGGAGGGACCTTCTGTCCCAGGTGGAGGGCATGATATTCCATCCCAGGCCCGACCTGTGGAATCTTCATGTTTGGCCCCTGATGGGAACCAACTGAGGGACACTGGACTTTCGCCTGCCGTTATTGAGACCATTCTAAGTGCTAGGGCTTCCTCCACTAGACAAAGTTATGCCAGTAAATGGGGTGTTTTTGAAAGGTGGTGTGTTGTACACAATGTAGATCCAGTCAACTGCCAGGTTGCTTCAGTTCTGGACTTCATGCAAGAGAAATTATCAACAGGCACATGCCATGTCGATTGTCGAGTTCACGCGCATAGGTTTAGTACGTACGATCATGCGCCCGAACTCGACAATCGACTACTGTGGACTTCAACCGAAAACAGGATGTAAATACAGGTATGTGCGCTGGCTGAAATAACATAATTAAGTGTGCTTGCTGAAAGCAGCACACTTATTGTTCTTCTTAAGTTTTCTTATTATTATTATTATTATTCCCGGGAGAAAAATTTTGGCCAGCTCCTGCGCCTAGGCCCTTTTAGGCAGAGACACCGTTCCAACTTTAAAACGTTCGGTCAGTACCGGTGTAAGTTGCTCGCGAAGATGACATCACGAGTCCATGTCGTTCGTCCGCCATAGTGGATTGAACAGAAAACGAAACTAAAGTTTCACAGGTCACAAATTTGGTCCGAACTTCACGAAACTGGACGTACATGATCCTTGGACCAAGCCTCACATAAGTTACTAGAAGGATTTTTGATTTTCGGAAGCGTTTGCCCGTCACAGCCAAACGAAATCGGCGGCGTAGTCGCCAAAACAGGAAGTAGTTCATATCTCAGGAACGTTGTCACGTATCGAAACCAAACTTTGTACATTAACTCGAGACTCCAATGTGAGGATGTACAAGATAAAAAAAAATTTTTTTTTACATTATTTGGCAACCCCCCCCCCCAGCTATTTGGCCAGCTCCTGCGCCTAGGCCCTTTGAGACAGAGACACCATTCCAACTTTAAAACGTCCGGTCAGCACCGGTGTAAGTTGCTCGCGAAGATGACATCACAAGTCCATGTCGTTTGTCCGCCATATTGGATTGAACAGAAAGCGAAACTAAAGTTTCACAGGTCACAAATTTGGTCCGAACTTCACGAAACTAGACGTACATGATCATTGGAGCAAGCCTCATCAAAGTTACTAGAAGGATTTTTGATTTTCGGAAGCGTTTGCCCGTCACAGCCAAACGAAATCAGCGGCGTAGTCGCCAAACAGGAAGTCGTCCATATCTCAGGAACTCTGTCACATATCGAAACCAAACTTTATACATGAACTCGGGACTCCAATGTGAGGATGTACAAGATCTGAATTTTCTTTATTTTTTTTTTATTTCAGGCTAATAGACAAACCCATTTACCTATGTCTATGCAAGAGTTTCACCTTTTGATGTTAGGTAATGCATTTAGACAGTAGGTGGCACTGTTGTATTACATTTCACAGAGCAGCCAAGTCAGTGTATAGACTGCATTCGTTTTTACCAGGTTTGTCTTAATAAATGCAGGCATGAATTTCGTTTTTTGCATTGGTCTATTTTAATCATCTTCATTTATTAATATATACAGATTTGTTTGCATGAATTGTGCATTTCCAATCCTCAAAGCAGTTAATAAAAAAAAAAAAAACTTTATACAAAATACATCATGCTCTTCTTCGATAACCGAACAAACAATTAATTGTCTGTGGCTGTGTTTGTGCGCGCGGGAAATATGCTGCGCATAACAATAGAAAACAAGGAGAAACGCGCAGTCACATGCTCAAACAATCAACAACGTCGCTCTAGAGGTGCGTTGTGGACTGCGAAGTGGACTTCACAGGGTATTCCGCCATCTTAAGTTCTAATCCGAAGGGAGCGAACATGTTCAGTTCGAAGGGCACTGCGCACAGCATAGGGAATAAGGGAACATCGATACATCACTTCACAGGAAGTGGAGAGCAATGATCACACACCCAACTGTCATTTCGCGCATCAGGTCATCACCAGTCAGAACGGTCATAACTAACGATGGAGGAGTTTACGTATGTGTGTAAGTAATACATTTCGCCATTGTTATACAAATGACAGTATTTTTAACGGTTATTGTTGTGAATATTACATATACTATTTTTGATGATTATAATTTACCTCAGTGAATGCAGCCAGCTTAGCTAGTTTGTGAAGTAAAGTGATTTTATTTTAGGTAGTTGTAAAATAGTGCAATATAATTGTAAATATATAATATAATAATAAAAATTAAAATATGAATGTAGTCCTATATATATTTGTTATATCATAATCTGCGCGACTCCGTCGTTGACTTTCTTTGATGACATTTGCTGGGTGTTTCTAATGAGCGGTTATTGTCAGTGAAGTCCACTTCAACTGATATACCGTGCTCAGGGAGTAGGGGAGCAGTGAACACTGCATATGGGCCCTGTCGAATGGAACGCACATTAGATGTGTAAAAACAAGTGGAAAGCGCGAGCGCGCCGCTGTCTCCTTTCGCTTGTTCTCCTGTGGCGTCTGGCGTCTGTCGTTGCTATGCGGCAACCATGAACTGCGCTCTCCATGATGACAAGATCTGTGTCTGAAATCGCTCCCTATCCACTATATAGTGCACTATTTAGGGTGTCGGCCATTTTGTAGTGGTGTCCGAATTCTGAGTGAACGACATCATTCCCTACATTCTTCACTACTTTTATCCACAATCCTCTCTGAATTCGAGTGTACATACGATGTACACTTGCTGAGACACTATTTCCCACAATCCATCACGATAAGGCGATTGAGCGCGAATGAAAAATAAACAAAAATGCCACCATGGCAACGGTGCACCCGAGTTAGAAAACAATCATTTATAAGACCAGACGCCTGGTTATTTATTTATACATACCGTTAATGTCTATATTTGAAAAATCAAATGTGTTGTGTAGTGTTTTGTTCTCTTTTATTTTCACATATAAATTAAAAAAGTAAATAAATATGACAAGCAAGTGTTTTATTATCTTTTTTTTTAATCAAATAACGCAATAAACGTGAAAAATACATACATACAATGGTTACATACAATTCACACAGCCAAAAAAAGGAAATATTAAAAATGGGTAGGTAATGTTTATGACAAATTGTCTGAGCTCTCTCGGCGCGTGATAATTATGTCAGCGTCCAAATTCTTTGCTGATGTAGTGCACTCAACTGCCATTCACTATGTAGGGATTAGTGAACGAGTGAGCGGTTTCAGACACAGCTAAGGAAGTATCAGCAAAAGATTACTAGATTTCTAGCCCTTGCATTAGCTTTACTACTAGATATATTTATGGAGATGAAAAATAATAAGGCGCCCTGTACAGCTATGATCAGCTTTTCGGCCGAGCATTCAATGTTGTTACGCTGCAAGCTGATGGTTCGTTGCTGCCGCGCTCTATCACTCGCACACCATAAAGAGCAAATTGTTTTTTAATGTTTCAATTTCGTGATTAAAATGACATAATTAGGAAGCGGATAATTTCTTCATAAACAGCTCATTATGACTCAATGTTAGAATGCTGCACCTACACTCGATAGTGTGAATAAGATCAGCGCAACGCAGACCACTGCATTGACAGGGTAAAACACATGATCTGTCTACGGCTAGGGCTCAGCGGAAGATAGAAAATGCCGGTCCAGCGCTGATTGAGGAATTAAATTCGAAAATAAAAGACAGTTTGACATCTTTTTTCTCACATTCTCGCATTTTTTCTCGCATCTATCCACTACCTGCTAACGTAAGTGCACTGCACCCGAGCAAGCACACTTTGCAGTTCCTCCGGAAATGCATTTTTCTAGTTTTTATTCATATCTTGCACATCTACTGCAGTCAGATTCACCGCGTGTTGACTCTGAAGGAATCACTCACATGGCTGGGCACTTGTAATGACACATCAAGGATGTTAAGAGGCTAAAAGCAGGTTTAAAACTTGCCCCATTTAAGTCAACAGGGTGCAAATTTTAAAAAGAGGATAACACAGTGTAGGCAACACCGATTTTTGTCGTTGTTCTCTGTACTGACAGCACTCCAAATTTACAAAAAAATGAGCTCAATGTTAAAATTGACCGGAGTTCTCCTTTAAGGTTTATGTGGCCGCTCTTTCGGCTTGCCACGCCTTGGTTGACGGGGCACCACTCGGGAGACACCCTCTGCTCTCTCGCTTCCTTCATGGGGCCAGGCGACTGAGGCCTCCAGTAAAAACCAAGATCCCTTCATGGGACTTATCTACAGTTCTCGAGGGTCTGGTTGAAACCCCCTTTGAACCTATAGAATCAGTGTCTGATAAACTTCTGACTCTAAAAATGTTTTTTTCTCATGGCAATAACTTCCTTGAAGAGAATTGGGGTTATGCAGGCTCTGTCTATCTCTCCATCCTGCTTAGACTTTGCCCCAGGAATGGTGAAAGTGATTTTGCATCCTCATCCTGATTACCTGCCTAAGGTTCCATTTTCGGCTGTACATCCGGTCATTCTAGAGGCCTTCTGCCCTCCACCATTCACAACGCCGGAGCAGGAGAAATCTCATAGACTGTCCAGTCCATGCTCTTCAGGCTTACATCCACCGCACTAGCCAGTGGCGTAAGTCAGAGCAACTGTTCGTCTGTTATGGTGGTAGTAACAGAGGAGCAGCTGCCACCAAGCAGACCATGTCTCATTGGGTCAGGGATGCTATTGCTCTTGCTTATGAGGCGCGCGGTCAAGCTTCGCCTATAGGTCTTAGGGCTCACTCCACCAGGGGGTTCGCCTCCTCTAGTGCTTTGGCAAGGGGTGCCCCCTTACAACTGGTTTGTGATACGGCAGGTTGGTCCTCTCCGCACACATTCATAAGATTGTATAGTTTGGATGTTCATGCCACTCCGGGCTCTCATGTCCTTGAGTCAACGTCACAAGCTAATGTCTGAGGCCTTCTTGCGTTCTTGTGAGCACACCTGCACAACCGTGGGGGTCCAGACATTTTCAAGCATGGCGGCGTGGGTATTCTCGTTCCCAATGCGCTGAGCAGCGCAGCATCGATTGTAGCTTTCGAAAGGGAACGTTCCCGGTTACTTCACTGTAACCTTGTTCCCTGAGAAAGCTGAACGAGATGCTGCGCTACTTTGCCGTGCTGAAGATGTCCCAGGACTGCTCTTCAGACAAAATATCCTGATGATGCACCTATGGCTCATCTATTTATAGCCTCTTGTTGCGGGTGCGCGCCGATGACGTCATCGACCGAGGCTATATTACCTCCGGGTCAATTCTATCGACGTGTTACACACAATATTCACAGCTGGTCACGACTAAAGATGTTCCCAATGCGCTGAGCAGTGCAGCATCTCGTTCCGCTTTCTCAGGGAACAAGGTTACAGTGAAGTAACCGGGAATGTTCTAATGTTACATCATCTTACCTGAGTGTTCCTTGGCGAATATTTCAATATTAACATGAGCGGAGTGAAATAAAGAAAGTGTTTAGTAGGATTGATATTCAAAACGGTAAGCACGCACTGCTTTGTTTATGGTTTGTGTATCTGCAGCGGCGGTTTCCCTTTTTGAATGACGAATATAGATGACTATCTCTGCAGAAATAGACAGTTGTCTCATTTACACACAGGCGCAGAACACGCATTCTAGCTGACAGTCGGCAGTAGTTCTCTCGGTGTGTTCAAGTGCAGGCGACGCGAGGCAACAACACAGTCGGCTTTCATCCGCGCTAGTTCTTTGGCGTCGGTTTGGTGTGTCCCGGGCTTAAGGCATGGTCATTTACCTTTGCTCTACATAATTTTGTGGAAAATATCGTAGTAATCTTAACAGGAATCTGTACAATAAAAAATGTTGCCTGATGGACTTTTAGTGGAAGAGAAATTCAAATATTGAGATTGTTCGTCGTGTAAAGGTGTGGTAACATTTAAAGTTACATGTCAAAATTTTACGGTTGATTTTTTTTTTTTATCTTAATAGGAGACCAACAGAAAGCTGCTTAGTTTTAAAGTGAAATTTTGCTGATGTGTCCTCACTTTAATTGTGTAACACTAAATCATGTAAAGGTGTGGACATATTTACTGTTGCTTAGAAAAATTTAGAGGAAGAAACCCAGCCATTCCAATAGGAATCAGCGAGGTCAGGAATTTTGTGTGATGCTGAAAAATTCTCACAAAAACTTCACATTGGGATAAAGATGGTCACCAAATTTGCCATGTTGACCAACAGAAGGCTTTTTAGTTTGAAAGTGACTTCTGTTTGAGCTGTATTTAGAGCATTGCTACACTATTGGCAATGGGCCTTTTTGCCCATTACATTTTGCTTATGTGACTGTGCCTTAAATCATACTAATATTTAGCTTACCTTCTTCAGTCTGGCAGAGTTGCTTGAAGCTCTTATTGCTGAAAAAAGTGCGGAACGCTCATTCTCTGCATCATTGTAAGATGGCTTCTTAACTGTGCAGCTGGTAGACATGTCAGATACCTGGACAATGTGAAAAGTAATACAATAATTTTATATTATACTATAATTAAATTATCTTTAAGAATCCTAGCATAATAGGATGTTCTAGAAAGCTGATAAACATACTTTCATGCTTGACTCATAGTTTACCTTTTTGAGGCGTTCAATGCCCTCTCCAGACTGAATGGACTCCATTAGAGAGCTATGGATAGAAGTTTCCTTTTGGACAGACTTAAAAATAACAGGCTTAAACTTCTTAACTGGTCCAAATATGTTACCCATGTCTGGTTCAGATGGAATCTCAGATTTGTATAACTCTGGCTTCTTTGTAAGTTGTGGATGTGTGGTGTCTGTTGGCGTCTTTCGAGCAGAGGATGTGTCTGGGAACTTTTTGATTGATGTGGCTTCTTCAGAGGAAGATTCCATGTGTTTAATGTGAGCAGACACATGTGTTGAGGGCAGGATTTTGTTATTTAAGGGATGTGAGTCCAGAGATTTGAGAGAGTCTTCCCCATGCAGAGTGCCTTTTTCAATACTGCATATCCTCTCAGAACTTGCTGTTTTTTCTGCAACATGACTAGGGTAACTTTGCAGGCATTTAGGATGTCCAAAAGGAGGATTTTCAGTGGGTTTGAAAGTGGTAGTAGGTTTGTGTATGTTTGTAGGTCTAACCTCATTATTAAACAGACTGACAGGTTTTTTGACACCAACAATGGACTCTGATGGCGCCTGCATGTTAACTACTTTAGTATTGGGAATGCTATTGTTTTTAGCAATGGCAGAAGCTACGTATTGGCTGGAGGTTCTTCTGGAGGGTATAAGAAAAGAAAGATCACGCCTTTCAGCTGTGAAAGAGTGATTCTCTGGAGGTTCTGGGAATGAAGGCTTACTTCCCACTACAGATATGGACTTCCTTTCCAATATAACGACCTCTTTGTGTGTTTCCTCAGGAGGTGTTTTCAGTGAAAGTTTAGAGACTCCAGACACAATCAAGGGTTTGAACACATCAGTATCTCTATTGTTTACTATGGGTCCTTGGTTGGTCGCAGTTGATTGTTCTTGCTTCTCTGCAGTGCTCCAAAAGGCTTTGGCTTTGTCCAATGGGGATTTTTCTGTATCCACGTTGAGATTGCCGTTTTTTGGTGGGCCAGTGGAAATCTGTTTCCCTGTAACCATGTTGCCCTGTTCATCAATCTTAATGGCACCTAGGACTAGAGAGCCTGTAGGTTTGGTCTGGGACACAGCCGGTTTTGGAGGGATGACTGTGAAGGTTTTCATTCCAAATCGAGAGACCGAACTTTGGGTTATCTTACCCTGAGTTGTTTGGACTCTGTTAATAGGTGCCCTGTCCTCATAAGCAGTCTCTGTTCTGAACTTTTGGACCATAGGTGCAGATTTTAGTCTCTCATCAGGAACCTTTTGAACGGTTTGAACAGCAGGACTCACAAAACTTTGAGGCTTCTGTGATACAATGTTTTTCTGACTCTTTAGTTCTTCAGTTTCAGCTTTACTCTTAGTCTCTGAGCAAAGGGCTGCCTTCTGTTCCATATTGTCTATGCGCTTAGCATCTTGTGATAACTTCTCATTGGATAGAGATGGACTTGTGGTTTTCTCAATAACTGTGAGTGTAGTCACTTCTGACTGCTTCTCTATGTCTGGAGATGGATTTCTGTGTTTCTCCTCTGTCAGGCAGGCATTGTTGTTTTTGTTTTGGATAGCTTCACATGGTGTACACGATTGGCTGGTGATGTTTTGCGTGCTGCTCAACAATTCTGCCTCATACTCGCTCACGCTGAACCGGTCATCATCAAGAACATCATCAATGGTTGTAACTGGAATGTCCATGTCAACAATGGACACAGGTATTTCATCATCCACAAACACAGATGCTCCTCCAGAGTGATTAATGTCTAATATGCAAGAACAACACAGTTAGTATATAAATTAGTAATTTATAGGGCAAACAGTGTTATTGGTATGGCCATAACTAAACTGCCAGAAAACATGTTTACCTAAATTAATTCCTAGGAATTCACAGAATGAATAACTGAAAGAAGAAAATAGGAAGATTTTTTAAAGGATCATGAAACACTAAAGTAGATTAAGTAAATTTGAAGCTCTTTTTGCAACATTTTTGTTTTAAAATCTTCATTGTGTCAACATTACAGGATGACTCACCAGTATCTCATAATTATTCATGCAGAGTACAAATGTAAACATCTGTGCATTTATTTGTGCATTAAATTATGGCTGTATATTGGTTCATTTTGTTGCATGTAATGGTGAATTGCAGCATGCATTTGTGGGAATCATCTCTACAAGAGTGAAAAAAAGAAACTGTTGTGTTGCCTGTATTCACCCTCCAGTCCGCAGCTTACCACACTCAATGTTGTAGTATTTTTCAAAACTATGGTGAAAACTAACAGGGGGTATTTCATGACCCTTTAAAGCAGGGTTTCTCAAACTCGGTCGGAGCTAAACTGTGCAGGACAGTGGCCCTCCAGGACCGAGTTTGAGAAACCCTGCTTTAAAGTATTAATGAGGAAGCACAGTTTATCCATGAGTAATTTACCTGCCAGATTTGCATCTAGATTGGCCAAGGTGAGGTGTATCTGTGCAGTAATCTCTGGATCTTCTTCATATCCATTTTGTCTCTTGATTGACTGCTGTCCTCGCTGAATATTTCCACTACTGAGAAATCAATAAATCATCTCAGCTGGTTGTATATTTGTAACAAGCAACTAAAAGAAGTGAACAAATTTAGTAAAGCTGTCCCTAGTATCACTATACTCTTTAAGGTAATACTGCATTTTTGTATAATAATAATAAATTGCATCTTTTTCTAGTTATTACGTTTATTTTGTGCCTCCGGTGTAGCATGAAAGTCTCACATGCAAGTCAGTGTTCAATATCAACTGGATGAAACTAACACATAACACATACAAGACATTACAGTATAAGATCTACAATATTAGATGGGAGTTGTAACTCTTTATCCTGTGCTTATTCACATGAACACAAGCCTAAAAAAATTGTGTTTTTACACCCTTGGAAATGGCTGCTTTTACAGATGATGAGTGGAAAAACTAAGTCCTATAGTGAAGACAGTGTCATGATTCTGCCTTCTTGTCTCTGATTTTCCCTGGTCTTGAGGCAGGATCATGACAGGCCCATGTTTTGTGTGTAAGCACATGGCCATTTGTTTGGCTGTGTGCTTGCGTTGTCTCGTCATGTAACCCCGCCCCCTTGTTATCTCATCTTGTTATCATTATTGTATCATCGCCGTCACCTGTTTCCCTCATTAGTTTCTCCCTATTTAATCCCCTTGTGTTTTCTGTCCTGTGTCGGTTCATTGTGAATACTGCTGTGATGTTACTCTGTGAATCTTGCCTGTGCTATTATTTTATGTGAGTCATTGCAAAATAGTTCCTGTGAGTATCCTGTCTTCGTTACGAGTCCTGTGAAGATCCTGTTTGTGTATTTGCTGTTAGTTAGTGTCTAGACTTCTGTCAAGTTTATAGTCTAGTTAGTATCCTCAGTCTTGTCTTGTTTTACCCCATTGTGGGCTTTATTTTCCCCTTTTTGCCTATAATAAATCGTGTTTAGTGTACTTTGTCTGCGCCTGGGTTCTCCTTCCTCATCATCATAACAGAATGAACCGACCAAAAAAGAACCCAGCAGACAGTATGTCCTTCCAGCTCCAGCGACAAATGGAGATCCGTGAACAATGCTGGTTGTCGGCTCCCACCGACAGAAAGAGGGTCAACCTCCCATTCTCTTCCCAGGGTGAGTGGATCCTGAAGAATTATGCCCAACTCTGGGATCGTTTCTCCCGGGAGGAGCCGCAGGCTTCTTCCTCGAGGTCTCCACCATCTGCCTCGCTACCTGTGATCCCAGAGGGTCGTGTCCTGGGCGTTGTTGCCCTTGGTGATCCGGCTGGTTCCACCTCTCCTGAGGCCCCTTCTGCTCCCATTGTCCTCCATGGTAAACGAGGGAGACGAGTTTCCTGGGATTCCCCGTCTGAGTCTTCCTCGACCGAGTCAGCGCTGCCCGAGAACGCCATCCCTGCTCCTGTTGCGGTTCCAGCTGAACATCTCCAACTGGTCGTTAGTCCAGCTACAGATTCGGCTTCGCGTTCAAAGAGAAAGAAGAGGAGAAAGGGAGCCTCTCGCTCTTCATCTCTAGCTGTCCCAGGCGCTGTTCCAGAGCCCGCTACTGCAAGCGCTGTTCCAGAGCCTGCTACTGCAAGCGCTGTCCCAAGCGCTGTTCCAGAGCCCGCTACTGCAAGCGCTGTTCCAGAGCCCGCTACTGCAAGCGCTGTCCCAAGCGCTGTTCCAGAGCCCGCTACTGCAAGCGCTGTTCCAGAGCCCGCTACTGCAAGCGCTGTTCCAGAGCCCGCTACTGCAAGCGCTGACCCAAGCGCTGTCCCAGAGCCCACTGCTGCAAGCGCTGTCCCAGGTGCCGTCCCAGAGCCCACTGCTGCAAGCGCAGTCCCAGGCGCCGTCCCAGAGCCCACTGCTGCAAGCGCTGTCCCAGGCGCCGTCCCGGAGCCCGCTGCTGCAGGTGCTATTCCCGGATCTGCTGAGAGAGTTGCGGCCGACTTAGCAGCTAAAGAGATTCTTCAAGCTGTTTCTACCCCTAAGACAATGCCTGTCGTCTTAGCTGCTCGAGCCGTATCTGACTATCTTACCGCTCTTGTCAAGATCCTTGATGTCCCTGTCTGTCCTGTCAAGTCCTCTAGTCCGGAATCCACAGCTGCAAGAGATCCGGTTCCTGAGTCAGCTGCAGCCAGTGTTGATCTGAGGCCAGCCACCCAGAGCGCTGTTCCTAGGTCAGCCACCGCTTGCACTGTTCCTGCTAATGTGTCCAGTCCTGTCCCAGCAGATGTGTCCAGTCCTGTCCCAGCAGATGTGTCCAGTCCTGTCCCAGCAGATGTGTCCAGTCCTGTCCCAGCAGATGTGTCCAGTCCTGTCCCAGCAGATGTGTCCAGTCCTGTCCCAGCAGATGTGTCCAGTCCTGTCCCAGCAGATGTGTCCAGTCCTGTCCCAGCAGATGTGTCCAGTCCTGTCCCAGCAGATGTGTCCAGTCCTGTCCCAGCAGATGTGTCCAGTCCTGTCCCAGCAGATGGGAGGATGTCTGTGTCCAGCCCTGTCCCAGCAGACGGGAGGATGTCTGTGTCCAGCCCTGTCCCAGCAGACAGGAGGATGTCTGTGTCCAGCCCTGTCCCAGCAGACAGGAGGATGTCTGTGTCCAGCCCTGTCCCAGCAGACTGGAGGATGTCTGTGTCCAGCCCTGTCCCAGCAGACTGGAGGATGTCTGTGTCCAGCCCTGTCCCAGCAGACTGGAGGATGTCTGTGTCCAGCCCTGTCCCAGCAGACTGGAGGATGTCTGTGTCCAGCCCTGTCCCAGCAGACTGGAGGATGTCTGTGTCCAGCCCTGTCCCAGCTAATGTGTCCAGCCCTGTCCCAGCAGACTGGAGGATGTCTGTGTCCAGCCCTGTCCCAGCTAATGTGTCCAGCCCTGTCCCAGCAGACTGGAGGATGTCTGTGTCCAGCCCTGTCCCAGCTAATGTGTCCAGCCCTGTCCCAGCAGACTGGAGGATGTCTGTGTCCAGCCCTGTCCCAGCTAATGTGTCCAGCCCTGTCCCAGCAGACTGGAGGATGTCTGTGTCCAGCCCTGTCCCAGCTAATGTGTCCAGCCCTGTCCCAGCAGACTGGAGGATGTCTGTGTCCAGCCCTGTCCCAGCTAATGTGTCCAGCCCTGTCCCAGCAGACTGGAGGATGTCTGTGTCCAGCCCTGTCCCAGCTAATGTGTCCAGCCCTGTCCCAGCAGACTGGAGGATGTCTGTGTCCAGCCCTGTCCCAGCTAATGTGTCCAGCCCTGTCCCAGCTAATGTGTCCAGCCCTGTCCCAGCTAATGTGTCCAGCCCTGTCCCAGCTAATGTGTCCAGCCCTGTCCCAGCTAATGTGTCCAGCCCCGTACCAGCTGTCACCCGACCTCTGTTTGTTTCCCCGGACACCCCTGTCACCACTTCACCCCGGTCTGTTTCCCCTAAGACTGTTCCTCGTGTTTCCCCATCCAAGTCTGCCCGGACCCCTCGTCCTCAGCCATCGTCCTGTCCACCCAAGACCACAGTCCCACCCACCCACCCTGGACATTCCCCCATGAACTCTGTGTTGTCTCCACCTCCTCTGCCTTGTCTGTTGTTTTTGATTTTTCACCCCAACCCTGCTATTGTTTATTCATGTTTGCCGTTGTTGGTTTTTGTCCTGTTTTGTTGGTTTGTGTCCATGTCTCAGTCCGTCATGTCACGTGTTTAGTGTTCCCTTGGGGAGCGTCTGGAAGCCGCTCCTTAAGGGAGGGGTTCTGTCATGATTCTGCCTTCTTGTCTCTGATTTTCCCTGGTCTTGAGGCAGGATCATGACAGGCCCATGTTTTGTGTGTAAGCACATGGCCATTTGTTTGGCTGTGTGCTTGCGTTGTCTCGTCATGTAACCCCGCCCCCTTGTTATCTCATCTTGTTATCATTATTGTATCATCGCCGTCACCTGTTTCCCTCATTAGTTTCTCCCTATTTAATCCCCTTGTGTTTTCTGTCCTGTGTCGGTTCATTGTGAATACTGCTGTGATGTTACTCTGTGAATCTTGCCTGTGCTATTATTTTATGTGAGTCATTGCAAAATAGTTCCTGTGAGTATCCTGTCTTCGTTACGAGTCCTGTGAAGATCCTGTTTGTGTATTTGCTGTTAGTGTCTAGACTTCTGTCAAGTTTATAGTCTAGTTAGTATCCTCAGTCTTGTCTTGTTTTACCCCATTGTGGGCTTTATTTTCCCCTTTTTGCCTATAAATCGTGTTTAGTGTACTTTGTCTGCGCCTGGGTTCTCCTTCCTCATCATAACAGACAGAGCGAGGAGCTTGAGGTGAGGCTGCATGCTTTGGCGGAGAATCCGTACACATACATTTGGAGTAGTCAGCACTTTCAGCTCCATAAAGCAAAGTTTTAAAAAGCCAGACTTCTTCTCAGTCAGCCCTGGAGGAACACTGGCTGGCTGGAAAAGGATAAGCGTGAGACTAGCTGAAATGTGGGAATGAATTGATGGTGGTAAACAGAGAGAATGAGAGAGATAAATCCTTTGCTCTGTCTCCACTCAAATTGGGAGAGCTTTTGATTCCTGTCCAGCGGAGAAATAAAAGTCTAATGAATGTATTGATCTTATGGAGTTCAAACAATGTGTGATCAGGTGTGGTGAATATGACTGTTTGTTGTTTAAATGTAAAATATCTGAAACAGTAATAAATAAATAAATTAATTGTTTTATGCTACTAATAAACACTTGCATTCTAGACTGGTTTGAATCTGGTTTGGAGCACCCACTTTTCTCATCGAATATCCTATTTCACTTGGAATAAGGGGAGCCAATTTCAATTAGCAAAATGGGTCAAAATTGCCATTTCATGTTGACTCTACGGTGGTAGCTGGTTTTTGGAACATGGAACAATTGTTTAAACTACTTGTTGGCTAGTCCAAGCTGGTTTAGATGGTTGACCAGCCAAACTATAGTACCAGGAGGTAGAGTAGGGACATATCTACTAGGGGTGTGAATCTTTAGGCACGTCACGATCCGATCCGATTCCGATTCTTGGAGTCACAATACGATTCCAAAACAATTTATATCAGAGGTTTTGTCCAGTCAGCTTAATCGCTTAAGTCATAACTGACTGTTTACATTAATTTTGCATCATAAAAGCATGTTGAGATGCAAGTGCATTTAACCACATACACGGGATTCGCACATAGCCGCATACCGCGAGCGATCTTCACAAAGCGTACGCGAGTATTTGAAAGCAGCTGTCTGTCAGGTAGTGAGCTTCTTGTATTAAATATCTAGACCTGCTACATTCTAAATGGCATAAACAATGCCTTTGTAGATAATTTTTAGGGGAAAATGCTGAAATACCAAATTTTAAGCGTAATATCAAGCATAGTTGTTCACCCTCCTGTGCAATGAAGCTCGCAATTGCCCTTGTAATTCACTTCAAACTTTTCGAACGTTATAGAAGATTAGTATATGTAAGGTTTGAGAGTTTGTGTGTGTGTGTCCATGTGAAATTGGAAGCAAGCAGAATTTGGCCATCATGAAGAGTGCCATCATGCATCTGTGGTTAAAAAGGAAACTCAGAATCGATTCTGAAAATTTGTTGAAACTCAGAATCATTTAAGAGAAAAATCATGATGCATCGTAGAATAATTTTTTTTCTCCCACCCAAAATGTCTGCAGTGGTAGACCATCTTGGGAGTAGCAAAAAAATGGATTTAGCTGAATTTTTAAGGGGAACGAATTACAGAGATTTTCATAAATACACATATAAAGACATTGTGTGATATTTGGTGCGCTAAACATATTAATTTTAAAACCACTGTTGATGTGTCTGTTCAGACCAAATTTATGGAGAGGTGTTCTAATATCTTGTCAATCGAACTATGAAGATACTGGCCAATCATTTAGGCATTTTTGCTTTTCTATAAGCGTCACCTACTGTCAAAGATTGACATTGCAAAATCAGACCAATATTTTTTTAACCGAACATTCGTGTTGGTGTGAACAGGCATGTGCCAGAGGCTTTTGTTTGTTGCAGTGGTCTATAGCTAGAGTAAACGTGTACATGTGCATACCTTTTTCTGGAACCCCAGGTCGCACAGCCCTCATCGCTGTCACTGGAAGAGTCTTTGGACATTGCAGGCAGAGCTGAGCCACTGTTTAGAGACATGATGTCCACAGGTGACATAGATTGTACCCTTTCAGAGGGAGAGACTAGGCCAGACTCTTCGGCCATGCCCTCTGATGCCGCATAGCCCTGGTCTGCAAAACTCTCACTGCTCGCCACGGACACCGTTTCCACTTCCTGCTCCGCCACCCTCTCTGACGAAGACTCGTGAGCTGAATGCTGCCAGGCTGAAAGGGAGATAAGATGTCACTGTCATAATGCAGAATTCCTCAAATTTGGTCCTGAATGGCCACAGCCCGGCAAAGTTAAACAAGCTAATCAATACCTTCAGAGTTTAGCACATTTAGCATTTGGAGGCAGGGAGGCGTGTCTGAAACTAATGATCGAGACACATCCTGTCTACTGAGATACCTTCACCTGATCATGGCGTCTGAAATTTGCGGTTGGTAGTTAGTTTGTGTAAATGTATGTTTTTGACCAACTTCAAACAATTTCAACTTCAAGACAGTAATTTCTAGAGAGAATTAGTATTGTAGTAATTAAATATTTGTTGTCACCAAAACTCACTTTATTTTCTTTGATCATTAGATTGAAGCATCCAAAGCCTGTTCGAAATAAGTTTGTGAATAAGTGTAAGGTACCTTTGTGCGCAAATGCTACCTGCGAAGTAATTGCCTGATAGGGCAACGAGGCAACAATTCAGCTGCCTAAGCTTTCAGACACAGCCACTAGAAATTTGATCAGGGTTTGAGCTAAACTCTGCAGGGCAGAGAGCCTCCAGGGCTGGATTGAGGGAACCATGGGTCAGTACTTCCAATTGGGTTAATTGTGTAACATGCTTCATAAAGTCCAAAACCAAAAGAACAGAATTAGTGCAAAACATGCAAGTACTCTCTGTTAAAGAGAGTGTTATGTTAATATTTAGAGCTTTGAAGAACTGGAAATGGTGTGAAGCATTTAGAAGTCTCTGAAACAAGTGCATGAATTTCACTCTCAAAAGGTTGTACGAACCCTGTTATAAATAATGTAAAAACATTCAAATATTTCAGCCACAATCCCATGGTCACAGTTAACATTACTACATTAAATCCATGGTGAATGCTGGTTATTTGTGGACTGAAAAGCCTTTTATAACTTGTTTATGACAAAATGTTTCTCCTGGTTTCCACGTCAGCGCTGTTTGATCTGATATCTATGGTTTACAACAGAGAAATCTGCACCAAATTTGAATGCTTCTCACTAGATCTTGCAGCGATGTAATTAATACTGTGCAGCATTCAAAAGCTTTCTCACTGGACCTCCCAGTGCTGTGTAGTAACAGTGTTGCGTGATCGAGATCGGCTTGCGAGTAAACCTGTTCAGAGCTCGTGCTGTGCTGTTTAATATTGCTCTGAGCTGATAAAATCCATGCCGCACAGCTCAGGGTTTTCAACTCTTTGTGTGTTTTGGCCGTTCATTTACACAACAATGTTTTGGTGGTCTGAAAACGCAAACTTTTGAAAACAGGTTTCAAACTGCAAGTTTTTGAAAATGACACCCTTATCATCTCTGTGTAAACTACAAAAACGCGTTTGGAGTTTGATGTTTTTCATATGGAACAGAAATGGCAGCTCTTGTTAGTTGGGCAACGTGGTGGTCCTGGATCATTTGTTGAAGCTTGTTAAGATGTGTGCAATTAGTTATGTGAATGGACTGGTAGACAATCAAATGTTGGGTTGTTGTTTGAATTGCATTTGTTTATTTTTGGATGTCATTCATTACAATGATTGTTTGATGTCTTCTTTTTGCGTATTGAATATTTGGTTAGTTAGCTAATGGAACTTGTATTTTATCAGGTGTAAGGATTTACTTTGAGAATGTAAAATACCTTGTTTGGTCAAAAATTTGCAGTTTTTTAAAGTTTCATGGGAAGAGATAAAGCAGTGCACTGTTTTTTTGTTTTTTTTTATTTAGGCTACTTGAGGAGATTAAGAACATGAGGCACGCGGGAGGAGGAAAAATCTCGACTGTTGCTTGTTCTCACACGACAGCATCAAACTTCTGTCACGCTGACACTTTGACCTCAGGGGATCTTTTGAAAAACCTTCAATTGTTTTACTCAAAGTCAACGAAAACCGAGCAGGACCAAGCCATTTTACAGCTGATCGCCGTAAAAAAAAGTTCAGGAGGTAGGCTATTTCTTAGCGATGGTGATTTAATGTCGGCTATTTTTAGTCCAGTGCCTGTAAGTAAAGGCGGGCATACACTGTGCGATGTCTGTGCGATTTCAGCAAGGAACCTAATCACACTAAACGAGTAGATCGCATGCGATGTAAAGCCAAAGCTCAGGATTTATGTGCTCACACTGTACGGTCCGAACGTCGAGCTGCGACTTGACTGCTCACACTATACGTGTGAAATATGCGCGAATCAGTGCGATAAACCCTCGTGCCGGGTTGCGCCTATAGACGATATCATATCCAGAGATATTGTCAAAACAAGCATCAGCTATCAATATCAAGAAGATTTAGCGGTGGTGGCTTGGAAGAAGTGATGGTTAATCCATTTTGCAACACGAACTGGAGGTAAGCAACAGTAATTTGTAGCTTTGAAATACAGAACTTAAAGATCTCCCTTTTTTCTTTTCTTTTTTGCTGCAGATGAAACTGTTTTCGCGCAGGCGCAGTGAGGGAAAAAAACACTGAGTTTAGGGCAATCGGTTCGTAGCTCTGCTTCAACTGTGCGATATAGTCACGAGGAGCGACCAAAATTTCTAACATGCCAGAAATTCATCCGACCAGCCGATTGCCGGTCGTGAGAGGTTAATCGCCTCTTGTTTCCCCCTGTACACTGCACGAACACTGCACGACAAACGACGCACGACAAAGCTGAAAATCGGCCCGAGCCGAAAAAGAGTCGCACGAGTCTGAATTCGGCTCAAAATCGGACGAAAATCGCACAGTGTATGCCCGCCTTTAGGGATATATAAGATTAGTATTGACCAAGTTCAGAGGCTGTCATATGTGGATCAACTTACTTTGTTGTGTATTTCAACAGTTAAAATATGAAAAACTTTTATATTGATTCAATGGATTAATTGCATTTTGGAAAAAAAGGTGTCATGAATTTATTGCATTTTGGGGGAAACTAATCCTTTTTTATAATAAATATTTGAAAATCAAAATATGGATTTGAAATGATGTTATTATAACCTAAAATATGCTATGTGTAAGTTTGAAACAAAAAATAGTGGTTTTAATCTTTCCACTCTCTTGGTAAAGAAAACACATGAATACTCAAAATTAATCATAATGAATTTATTGCGTTTTGAAACCAAACTCTTCATATACAACAGATATAGGCTATACAGGAAATGTGGTCATCACTGGTTGTGAAGGCGGTTCATAAATTGCAAACAAGTCATTGCGCAATGTGCCGATCTGAGTCGAAGTCTCACCGCTATTCTGTGATGAAATATGTGCGTTTCTGTCTCCTAGCCGCTTCACTCGCTGTCGTCTTGTAGTAAGCTGAAGCAAACTCAGATGTATATGGCTTATTTTCTCCTTCTCGCTCATCTTTTCGTGCGTAATATTGTACTTTGCACAACGCTGCCATTGTCACCGCATGAACGCTCACGCGAAGATGACAGCGTAGGTTACGCACAACACGTCAAATCAAGTTTGAAAACAGCCGCATTTTACCGCACAGTATTTTGATTGATCAATCTATCAATTAGACTAACACATCAATAATTTCTTATTTTTATTATTTTATTTTAAGCCATCAGAAATCTGAGGGGGCCGGACATATAAATGTCGCCACTGCTTTGAATGAGCCATATCTATGGAAAACCCACTTAGAACAACTCAGCACCTTAAAGTTTTGCAAAGACAAACACAAAACCAAAATATTTTTTTTGCTCTTTTTAGGCCTAAACAAATGTGATCTGTATTTTCTCTGTTTCTTGTATATAAAAAATGAGACGGTGAATAAAATCAAATGGAATGTGGGTCATGGATTAACGCCAAACATAACAAACCAAACATAACTCACTTGTTCTCGAGAAACCGCTTGTGCAAATACGTGTGTTCCAACACTGTCCTATTCTTCAAACTGCTCTCTCTCTCTTTCTGCTGTTCCTTTATGACTTTAGCGCATTGATTTCTCTCTCCTTCTCTAAACCCTAAAATCTCTCATATAATCACCTGTTATTACAATAAATGCAGATGCCTTTTTCAGGATATTAAAAACAGACAGAAGAGATGAGGGAGGTTTTAATTGAGGAACCTCAGGATGAACTTGGTGTGTTGTGAAAGTGTGTATGTGTTCAGGTTTGGTAGTTAAGTTGAAGAGAGGCCTGTTCCTGGATTCATTGTGACTCACAAGCTCTTTCCCAACCCTTTCCCAGCAGAGCTCATATATACGCCAGCTGCAACCACAGAGAGAGTTTACGTGCACACACACACACACACACACACACACACACACACACACACACACACACACACACACACACACACACACACACACACACACACACACACACACACACTATCGATTAGTGGCACATCTTATGTCATGAGTAAACACTGTCACATCCACAAAATTAGGCATTTTCTTGAAATCAGAGCCACACTACTAAGTCTGATATTGTTGAAATCTTGATTACAAACACAACCATGCAAAGATCTTACCAACAAGCCAACGCGCGTTGTGACAAATCATAGTGGTGTTCCTCTGTATTCAATCTTTGGTTTATTTCCAGAGCAATCTGGCATTAGATGCATACTTGCAACAGGAGCAATAAGAAGCATTTAATTAAATTTCTTAGTTACCAAGAAATGAATAGCACAAAGAAATAGCTTATAATAAATTGGAGTTATGTAATGTCCTGCAGTGAGGACTCACACTGACTACAGAGTTTAAGAAAATCCTTACAAATCTACAATATTCAGAATGAGCCTTGGGTTCATACTAGGGGTGTTACGGTTCTTGGTAAAAAATTAAACCATACCATTCTCCACCAACGGTTTGGCTGAGAGCTTGCCGGTGCGTGCCTTTGGGGAATCTGACTCTGACAGTAGGCGCGTTTCCATTAAAGATTTGCGCAAAACTTTTGAGATTTTTTCTAAATATAGATAAAAAACTATTGCGAAATGACGCCGTTTACATTAACCATTGTTATGCGACAAAAACATCATTTTTTCCTCTCGCAATAAGTCATTCCAAAAATCATGGCAATGGACGTTGTTACGTATATATATCACAGCCACGTACCGCACTAGACATTATTATTATTAATGGAAGGAAACGTAGGAGTGTTATCCAAGCATTAATGGCAAGGAAAGACCCTTATACTGTGAGCGGCACATATGAGGTGTTTCTGGGTTTTTCTCACTCATTTCTGCTCCGAGGTCTTGATTGTGGCATTTCTTTGAGGTTTAGAATCAAGTATTTCTGTCATTCTTTTGTCTTTATGAATTTAATAAAGAACTCTGTCTCGTATTCTGTCCAAACACACCGCGCCTTCTAAGTCAGGTAACTGTAAATTTGCAAAAACTGTTTCCATTGCAGTTTTGCAAAATATTCCTTTTTCGAATTGCCTGAAAAACCACCTCATGTGAGCCTAAAAACTTTTTTTGCGATAAATGGGAGTTTTTGCGAAATTGACGTGTTTCCATTGGGCGAATTTTCAATTCGCAATTTCAATTCGCGCAGTTTGAAGGGTAATGGAAACGCGGTAGGGATGGGACGGTATGAAAATTTAATATCACGATAATAGTGACCAAAATTATCGCAATTATCAATATTATCACGTTTTGTTAAAACGAGATGAAAGTGTTCAAAAAGAGTTGATGATCACACTGAAGACATTTCAACAAGTTTTATATTTGAAAATCAACAAACAACAAATAAAACAAGCAGCTCTATGCACTTTTTAAAGCATTTCCTTCCTTATAATGACGGTCGTCTATAGGCTCTATGCACGAACGCTGCTGACATATTTCCGGTAGGATCTCAGCCGGCGTCTTTACTTCCGCATAGCGCATTCTATAGGACAATTCACTTTAATAAAATTCATTTTCTCAGAAACGGAGACAACGATTTTAGAAACTGATTCGCTAGTCGGATTTCGCGTGATATGAGAGAATACTCACCCTAAAAGTTGTCGATGTAGCTCGAAATTTTTAATTTAAAGAACTTCTCTTTCTTACTCATATTTGTGACAGTTAACTGCCTCACAATATTGTTAACATCATTCACGTTAACCGCTGGAAGTTCTTGTAAACAGAGAGTGTAATTTGCCATTATCTCCACCTAATGCAAAAACGGCTTCTGACGCAGCACCGGATGTAACTGGGCGGGCTGAGACAAAACGCGGAAGCGATCGTGCATAGAGCCTATAGCAACGCATTATAACACCGCGCACATCCATTGTAACGGCCACCTAGTGTTAAGTAGTGTTCATGACATGAATGTGGATGTGCCTTTAAGATAACTTCTTCTATGGCGTACGTTATTGTATGCATGCTGTTTGTATGTGAGCGCGCACGCACAGTGAGAGTGAGATTGATCACGCAAAGAGGAAGATGACTGCTCTTACTGCTGACCGTTGTTTTATTATAATGTGTTTACTTCCACTTTGATTTGTAGCGTGTCGAGTGTTCTCTTTTCCCTTTTAACATTCGCTCTTCGACATGTATGTGAAGAGTGTGCTTAAATGAGAGAAAACATCTATAAAAGTCTCGTGGAACTACCAGTTCATTTGCACTGTCATGTATTCTTCATCTGGGCAGACTTCAAACTCTCTGACAGACGTTACACCATGCATCACAAATGGATGCGCTCTCTCGTTTCATTCAAATACAACTTGCCGTCTTGCGTCTCCGTTTTTAATTGTATTGAAAATTAATAAATCAGAGTTGATTCATTGTTTACACAGTTTGATAATATTGTTGTGATCATCTTGTCTGAACGATTGTTTTGTACGCTGTACATGATTATAAAAAGGTAAGAAAACATTAATCTCAATTCAATGTCCCCGTAATTATGTGGTAAAAAAAAAAAATCGGTGTAATAAGTGTATAATGAATATAAATTATTATCCCTTAAATGTCACTCTTAATAGTCTAGTTTGAACTTGTTCGTTCGTCTTTGGCTAAGCCACTTGCTGCCAACTTTTCTTTGCGGAAGCCTCACGTTTATTGATATAAAATAGTTCAACTTAAAACAACATTTCATGCCCAATTATTTCCCAGACGTAGTTTTGGTATTGAGGTCAAAGTTAACTTGCCTTGCGTTCGCTATACAACAGTCGGTGATGGTCACACGACGACTCGGCAGATCTGAAGTTATTGCAGGGACTTTTTCTTGTGCATGTTCTGCTGACAGGGTGACCAATCCTCGATTAAGTTTCCCTCAGGACTTTTGTTAAAGCCAAAATATGACCACACCTCAGAATTGGTTCTTTTAAAAGGCTGAAAAATCTCCCGAGCACGCTCAGCTGCCTTCCGCAATTCCTTCTTGAATAAAAAACATAACATTGCGCGCTGCGCCTGCGTCAGACTGTTGCTGGCTGAACAGGATCTAAAATCGCGATAATCAAACACGGTTTTAATGATAATTAAATTTTAAACGATATTACTAACCGTCCGTACATTTTATCGTGGTTTATCGTGAAACCGGTAATCGTCCCATCCCTAAAACGCGGCTAGTGAGGAAGGAGAGCATTCCGCTCAGCATGGCAGTGTGGGTATTTGTTCCCCATAGCGTCTTATTATTCGAAAGGGAACGTCTCGAGTTACAAATGTAACCTAGGTTCCTCGAGAAGGAGAACGAGACACTGCGTCTCGCTGCCATGCTTTCGCTGTGCCTGCCATGGCTCCTTCAGAAGAAGAAGTGATTGACATGTTCCTCAGGCTACCTTCACAGTATCTGCATAATTTTTAAAGTCAAATTTAAGGCTTTTTAAGACCTGAAGAAATCAAAATTAATGCCGTACATTAGGGGTGCGCAATATTGACAAAAATATGTCTATATATTTTCAAAGTTTTGTTGATAATAATTAGATGATATTTTTCTGATTGTGTTTTTGTACTGGTATCCCGGCTGGTTTAGGCCTGTTGTTGACAGCAGAGAGCAGACCCACGAAGATATTCATAATTTTTATATTCTATAGTGGTCAGTTCACAGTAGTGACCGAAATTATCATTTTTATTAAGGGGCAATATTTTCCACCTTAAATTGATTTCCAGGGGCATTTTCACCTATATATGGATATTGTTTCTAAACGTATTTAGAGGTATGCATCACCTTTTATGTCAAATTCTAACATTCAAATTAAATTATATTAGAATAACACAGTACCAATGTCAAATTAAATCAATAAATTAAAATCTATCCTTGCAGTGCAGAGGTGACACAGGAGCGGCATCAAAACTGGCATTAGCCTACTATATTTACACTTCATTTACAATTGCATAAATAGAGCTATTCAATATTTAAATATGAAATGATTTATAATTTTAACATTTTAATTAAAGGATACTTTAAATATGAAACTGAAACCACCAGTAGGTGGCGGCAAGTCACTGTCTTAATAAGCGAGTTGTTGTAGTCAACGGATTTGTTCAAACGGCTGATTCATTCAGAAAAACAAGTGATTGTTCATTGAATCGTTGAAATGATTCGTTCAAAATGATTCGCGGATTTCAGTAAAAAAAAAAAAAAAAACAAAAAAAAAAAACATCGCTGTCTGTTGGACTACAGCTTCATTATGAAATTCTCGTCGGCGATATAAAGTGAAAATTGACAATATTGTGTCCAAAAAGTAACTCACAATGTTAACTTTATTTTTAATTTAACTGTTGTATAAAATAAATAGCACATTTGCAGTTGTGCAAAAGGAAAACAGCACTCTTGCTCATGTGATATTCTAATATAACAACATAATATGATATAAATATAAGACAAAAACTCATTTGGGGACATCTATAACTGCACTGACACATCACGCAGTAAAAGCGAGCATGAGAGAAACGCGATGTTAGCTCGCACTCGCAGTGCCTCGAGTTAAAACAATGATTACAATATCATCATAGTTCATAGACAACATCGCACACTCCTAAGCACATAAAGAATGAACTTACAAGTAAACTGACATTTACTCGTTTTCTTCTCTCCTCTCGCGTGCAGGAGACAGACGCAGGCTGATATACTGCCGTAAGTGACGCGAATTGTCACGTGAACAAGCAAATCCACAAAGATAGATTAAAAAAAAAAATACGTAGGCCTACGCTAATTAGATAGTTTTAATTTCGAAAGCATTTAGATAAGTATAAGTCAAAGTGTCATCTAGAATTTAAGACCTTTCATAAGTAAAAATAAGACATTTTTTTTAAAAAAACATGATTTTTAAGACTTTTTATGGCCTTAAATTTGAAAAATCTAATTTAAGACCTTTTAAGACTTTTTAAGGATCCGCGGAGACCCTGACCTTTTATACTCACGGTCGCACTGGTAGTGACGTCATAGACTGTCGTTGGCCAATACAATTGCCGCGTTTAGACACGTGCTTTAGACCACGGTCACACTAAGGGGTTTCTCCATACCGTCTTATCAGACGCAGTGTCTCATTCCCCTCCTCAGCGAACCTAGGTTATATTTGTAACCAGAGACGTTTTATGTTGTACAGTAAAACGTGAAAATATCTTGATCTTGTGATCACCACAGACCTAATTTCAGGCTTTTAACCATATTCCCATTAAAAAAAAACACTGACTTTGGAACCGGAAATGCTAAAATGCAAACTGTCTATCATTTCCTGTTTTATGCTTTAGTTAGTTGCAAATTCAAAGTTGTGTGAAGTGACAAATGTTTTCAGATGTTAATAATATTTTAAGTGACATGTTTACGAAGTAAATTGTTGTAGGGGGTCTGGGGGGATATTGTCCCTCAGGATATTTTTTTTTTGTCATTTTAACATGTAAACAAAGCATTCTAGTGCACTCTGACAAGAAAATAAAGGTAAAAGACAACATTTGCTTAAAAAAAAAAACATTAACATGCAGAAATGTTTCTTTGGGTTTGTTCTTCACAGAGCTGCGAAGGAGGAAGTGTACAGGGCAGCGTCATCCAGAGAGGCAGGATTATGGTCACGTAAGGTGATTGACAGCTGTGTAGACCGAATGAGCGCAGCTGAAGTCATAACTGACGCAAAACCCAGAAAAGAACAGACAGCACACTGTGTACGCCGTTTTAGCTCTTCAGATCGCATAATTCACCGTGAAATTAATAGTTAAATTATATTCTGTATGATGAAATATTTTGCAAACATGTCATAATCAATATTTTTCCAAATATGCACTTTGCTCTAAATGCAGCGAGCCTTAATGGACGCTGTCTAGTACATGTATGTGAACACAAATAAACCGCAAACTTTGCACGTGAAGGGGTTAACTTAACCCATGTAGTTACCTTACATTACTCAATCCTTTTGTGGGTAAGTACACTGTGAGTACATTGAAAGTGCACGCAATAAAAAAATGCAACCAAAAAGTGCAATGTCATTGACCTGTATGTCAATTCTCATATCTCCTGGAGACTTATCCAGCCATATTATATTTACTGTACTGGTATTACTTTAGTGAACCATGTTGTAATTGTTGAGCTAAGGCCCCTCCTTAAAAATCCTCACAGAAAATGAATGACATATGTCATGTAATGCCATAAAACTCCTGACTAATCCTGTATGAAATGGGATGACAACCTCACAGCTAACATCACAAGAGATGCTAATTGTAATCTAAATTATAAAAGCTTTGAAGTACAGACACATCTCAAATCATTTAATAAGAATATGTCACACAGACACTTAAAGACAAACATAAAGTGCACAAAATCTGAAAAAGTTTTGTCAGTTATATTTGGGGGCAAATCCATCAATCAAAAAAGCACTTAGCAGTCATGCTAATTTAAAGCTGAGCAAGTGTAAACAAAGACATTTCTGTTATTGATTGTGTTCTTGTTGACCTTCCTAAATCTGTGGTTAACTTACCCATAAACACAAAGATAAACATGGTGGGAAAAAATGAGCAAGTAATGTTGGTTTAAACAAAACAGAAACATACCTTTTCCTTCTAGAGCAAACCAGCATGCAATCACCTGTGTGCATGAGGTTTGAAAAATGTCATTGACTTGTGAACATTACATCACATTCTTAATCCCTCAAACCATTTTAAAATATCAATTTAAGCTGTTAAACAAACGTAAAGAACAGCGCTCCAGGACTGTAACTCTGACCATGCTGTATGGTTCCATTCCTTCATCTGACTTCTCAAGCTAATCAGTTGCAATACAAAAAGGCATATATTTACAGACAAATAAAAAAGTGCTTGAGTCTCACATCTTGGCTTTCTGTAAGCTTTAGGGAACTAAGCATAGCGGGCAAGCAACAAGAATAGTGTGGAAGAAGATAGACGCAAATGAACAGAAATCCATCAGGCAGAGGAAGGCGAAAGGTGAAAGAGAAAAGGTGAAGAAGGGATGAACGTCAGTTCACCGGCGTCCAGAGCGCAGCGAGACAGGTGCACAGCAGTAGACTGCAGAAGAAAAAAAGAGAGGAAAAAGCAAATATTGCTTAATTATAATGCAATATTTAGTGTATACTGCTACATTCTGAAGCCTCTAAAAGCCCTTGCAACTTTTGTTAAATGGCTTTATCTATGTGATAATCAAAATAAATATAGTTCACTGACCTGTCTGTAGACTGTTTAGTCACCAAGCAACTTGGTGCATTAATACAGAATTCAATTGGGTCAGCAATCAAAAATGTGTGCACAATCCAGCCCCACACAGGCACATGCACACACACATGCACGCACGCACGCACAAAAAAAAAAGAAAGATAAATAAAATAAAATAGAAAAACAAGCAATTTTTGGGACTGACAACTGCATTTAAATGCAGCAGTGAATCAGCTAAATTATCCTTCTGAGTTACTCCAAAAATTGCAATGATTGGCATAGTGGTAACCACAACATTTTGAACTTGCCCCTATAAAACCGAAACATGAATGCCAGCATTTTAACGGTCACCGGGATTTGGCCAAGAAAGAAATGTTCCTGGCTCAAAATATTTTGTTGATCCTGGAACAACATTCCTGTATGAAAATGCAGTCCTAACCCTTTCCCTAACACTACCCAAAACCTATCCCTAAAATCTATGGAAGCCCATTTCCACCACACTTGAGTATGAGAAATGAGAAACTTTACCATAATTATGACTTAGTATTTCATTATATTGAGAAACTTTCTCATAATAACGGCTTAGTATTTCAGAATAATAAGAAACTTCCTCAAAATAACGATACACTTTATCATAATATTGAGAAATGTTCTCATAATAATCAGAACATTTCTCGTAATTATTACTTCTATGTATGTGCAAAACGGGGAAGTGGCACGTTATCGACATCTGCTGATCAAAGCCGTGTACATGCGAGAACACAGCAAACATGGCACATTCTGCAAAACAGTTATTTCTGTTAAAATCAGTGAAATCTATAGTAACTAGAGAGATAGGTCAGACACTGATACTCTCATTTTTGGTACTTGCCTATACCGATACCTGTATTTTCACTGCATTTGTAATTATTAAAAATATTGGATAGAGAAACCAAAAGAATATGAATCATATAAGTTTGCTTAACCCTCTGGAGTCTGAGGTGTTTTCTGGGCCCTGGAGGTGTTCTGACATGCTCTGACATTTGTGCTTTTTTCAGTTATTTATAAACATGTTAATGGCAAAAGTGTAAATTCACTCTATATAGCACAAACAGGGCTACCAAAATATGTGATCACCATGCATGTATATTTTTTTATTTTTAAGAGAATAATGCTTATGCGTGGTTATTGAAAAAATAAAAAATGAAAGTTGCTGAAAGAAGACCTCAAAACTCATAATAAATATGCATGAATAAGACTTTTGAGAAATGGATGTTCTTCCTTCGAGTTCTGGCTTCAAAATTATGTGAAAATAGTCTTGCTTTATCGTTCAGATAAAACCATACATTGATTTAAATTGATGTAAAACAGGTTTTGCTTGGAAAGCCATTATGCGAGTGGGCGTGAACGAGGAGTGGTTTACACCTTGGAATACAAAATGTCCCACCCATTATGCATAATGACTCTGCATAATTAGCCATTCATTCAGGTGTGACTCTGACTGACTGAGCCACAATGCAAGGACACAAAATTAGAAGAAGACTTATATTGACCATTTAAGATTTTGCTTACATCTATCTTGTAAATATGTTTAGCTATTTTATTAAAAAGGTTACAATTACAACAATAATTAAAATTTCAACAATATTTCAAGTGTACTCTTTCTTTGTAAAAAAAAAAAAAAGATTATAGGCCTACATTTTAGGCCTATCTATGTATTCATTAGTTTGAATATAGCCAAAATTGGAACAGCTAACATCTTAGTTGATGACTTTATTTTATATATATATATATAAATTGCTAAACAAAAGCTTATTTGATATATATATTCAGTATATTCTACAGTAAAAACTGTACTCAAATCTAGTCAACAAAATGTTGTCTTTCATATTTCGCCTGACTGTAACGTTGTTTTTATGAAATATTAGGGCATATAAATGTTAATTTGCAGTTTAATACGTATTGCTTATACAAATAGCCTACATTTTATTTCAACATATTTCAGTCGATTTTTACTCATCTCAGTATAGTAATACAGTTTGCTAAAACATCATCATTCATTCACACACGCGATTTAAATTTAAACTGTCTTTTTGCGAGCTGTGGTAAACAGCGCGCATCTCTGCCGTTCATTCATCAAAAACAGAAACCCGATTCACGTGAGAAGAAAAAAAAAACTTACAGTATTCCTCAGCTCTCTCCTCGATATACCCGCACTTCTGAGGTACTTTTTTCATCAAAAGCTTATGTGGCAGTATATTCTACAGTAAAAACTGTACTCAAATCTAGTCAACAAAATGTTGTCTTTCATATTTCGCCTGACTGTAACGTTGTTTTTATGAAATATTAGGGCATATAAAATTGCAGTTTAATATGTATTGCTTATACAAATAGCCTACATTTTATTTCAACATATTTCAGTCGATTTTTACTCATAGTAATACAGTTTGCTAAAACATCCTCATTCATTCACACACGCGATTTAAATTTAAACTGTCGTTTTGCGAGCTGTGGTAAACAGCGCGCATCTCTGCCGTTCATTCATCAAAAACAGAAACCCGATTCACGTGAGAAGAAAAAAAAACTTACAGTATTCCTCAGCTCGCTCCTCGATATACCCGCACTTCTGAGGTACTTTTTTCATTATTGTTATTGCTCACAGTGCTGCGAGACAGTGTTAAAGTAATGATCTGAATAAACTGATATGTGGGCGTTCACAGGTTTGCTTGGATTGCCTCATTCATTTGCGTTTGAATAGTGCGCGCTCTCCGTAGGCGGAGTCACATTACATTTGAATTAGCTCTAATTAGGTCGACTGGAATCGCTCTCTTTTAATACAGATTTCACAAAATGAGAATATTTGTTTTTTATATAAATTACTTCATTTAAGAGAAGAGAATTCAAGCTTCATGCCTGTATGTCTGTTTGCCTGTTTGACTGAGTATTCGCTGAGTTATTGTTCATTTTCGGACGCGTTTCAGAATGGACGACACTGGCAGATAGAAGGCAGAACTCGCATCACGTATATTTTTCTTTATTTGGCAAAAAGCACAACACTTTGTTTTTATTGTGAGTATACACAAAAATAATACACATTTAACAGAATCGATTGATGTACAAAACAAGCCTAAAAGATAAAAATTAATATTTTTATTTTATTATTTTTTTGCACTCATACGGAAAAAAACGAGCCTATCGCGCCGGCGCGATAGCCGACCTCAGGGGGTTAATTTGTTAAGCATATATATGTCCTTCAGTTATTTCAACGCATTCTCATCCTAGGGCGTCATATACTGACGCTTTTAACATTTCGTCTACATCGAACGCACATGGCACCCTTCAGCGTCAATATGACACGCACAGAGCTTTGTTCGGTTATGGGTAGGTTTAGGTCTGAGGTAGGGTTAGGGTTAGACCGCTAGGAGGCGCCTTCTGGCCCATATCTATCTGCGTCTCATATTGACGGTAAAGGGTGCCATGTGCGTTCGATGTAGACGAAATGTCAAAAGCGTCAGTATATGACGCCTTGGGATGAGAACGGGCTGGTTATTTCCATGCTTAAGCATGTTAAAAATGTATTGAATGAGCGTCTGTTACTTTTACTCTTCATTCTATTGCTCTATCATATTTTATCTATCATTTAATTGCACAGCACATATTTAGAGCTACTCCAGCAGGACTCAGTGAGGATTGGGTCAGTGGTTCAAATGTTTAGATATCAGTAAAATATCACAATTCTCTATTCCAATTTTCATATTACAGTAAAAAAATACTAGCCTAATTAATGTACATTTAAAACATTGTAAGCTGTCAGTAATAAAATAAGAACAATTAATCAAATTACAAATAGGGCTGCAACGATTCGTCGACGTTGTCGACAAAAATCGATAATAGAAATAGTCGACAATGAATTTCATTGTCGAAGTTGTCGCCAGACATGTTTTTTCTGACCGAGTGAGGCATCTCTCTTCATTACAATCTCTGCCGAGAGTCGCACATGCTTATTAGCTTCTCTGCTGAGCGATAACATACAGAAATGGCGGCGTCCAACGCAGCAGCTGCGCGTACCAAAACATCTAAAGTTTGGGAGCATTTTAGCCTGGATACGGCGAATAAAAAGATTACCTGCATGGTTTTGCAAAGCAGTCCTTGCGTATCACGGCAGCACCTCGGTGATGCACGAACATTTAAAGAGAAAGCACGTCGGACAGTTGAATGAAACGGAGTTTGACTCGCCTCGGTAAGATTTAAATAACATGGAAGCCAATACGTTTTGTTTTGGATGTACATTGTACATTTTATAAGCGTATTTTCGCAAAAAAAAAAAAAAAAAAAAAAGGATTTAACGTTATGCCCGACTGTGCCTGACAAAAGTATTTAAAATTAAATGCATGCAGTCTGAAGAAGAGAGCCACCATGGACCCCTTTCTGCAAAAGAAGCAGACGTGCACCCCACAACAGGCGAATGCCCTCACTGAGTCAGTATTGCAGATATCTCACAAAATGCACTTAATATTTTTGTTTACTGTTTTGCTGCTAATGTGCCTGCCCCTGGTTTACAGGAAGAAAATGTTTACTTGATTTTAATTTATTTTTTCTTATAAAACAAATGTGCCTGTCCTTTATAAAAATGATAAAGTTTCTTTATTTATACATTTATGTCTATACTGACTGAGCACTGTGCCTAATTGGTTTTAGACAGGGCATTTTATTTACTTTTAGTATGAACGGGGCCTATCAGCAGCAAAGTTCAATAAAATATGCATTTTTCATTGAAGTACCCCCTTCTTTCTTGTGTTTACTATCATTTTCCACAGAATTAAAGCAATCTCATGCTAAATTTTAGAAAAATGTAATAATTATTCGATTAGTCGACTAATCGTTTCAATAGTCGGTGACTAGTCGACTATTAAAATAGTCGTTAGTTGCAGCCCTAATTACAAATAGCACAAATAAATACAATAAAACAAAAAAGGCTACAAATTAAAAAAAAATAAAACAGTGTTTTGGGTGGTTTTCAGGTAGGTCTAACAGTAGCTTAGCCTGGCAAGCCAGACCTACATCAAGATGTTAGGTCTGGCAACTCACCATAGACACGGCTCAATCCGAGGGGCGGGATAAACGGCTGTCTTTCAAATTCCCTCTGCACGCAATAGGACAGCGCTTCAACCAACCAGAGCGTTTTCCCAACAGCGGAGCTAGTTGATAGATTCAACTTTTGCCATATCTGGCCAGCAAAACTTCGAACACATCTTCCTTTTTTTAAGAATGACTTAAGTGCCGTTCTATGCTCTTTTCTCAAAGAAAAACCTAACTCCAAGTCCTCCAGAGTCGCGGACAAAGATGATTCGAAAGCTGTTCGCCAGCAGCAGCCGTCATTATGTTAAGCCTGCCCCGCCTACTCTATAGACGACGTGATTGGCCTGACCCAATTTAGGTTTTTGCAGCTCGAAAGTCAATGGAGAGTTGCTAGACTGCCCTGGCTGCAAAATACATCTAGGCTAACAGTAGCTAGTTTTCATCATTTGAAAAAAGTCTAGTGAAATGTGAAGTAAAACTGCATATGTGGGGAACCACTAGTTATACATAAATCACATAACAGTTCATGTTTTACAGATCCATATACTTAATTTATAGCCTTATTTTTTATCCCCATTATACTTTCTGTTGTCTGTGTTTCTTTGTCTGGACACAAACACTGTACACTGCTACGTGGTATCGGTTGCTAGTATTGGAGCATTTTAATGAGTACGAGTACGAGTATCAGAGCACAGTATCGGGCCCAATACCGATACTGGTATTAGTGCGTCCCTAATAATAATTATTAAATAAAAATTAATGATACATTATCAGTTAATGAGACGGGCTGTCATAATATTTTATTCATTTATAAAGTATATCTTTTATTCAATAGAAGTCTATGCGAAATGCATGTTATATTAACACATAAACCAACACACTGAAGAAGGCCTGCGAGCCGAAACATCTGTTGTATTATTCCCCTGTGGAAACTGTGAAATAAAGTGACTAAAAGGATTTAGAATTTTGATTTGTGTGTATTTGAGTTGTGCCAAGTTTATTTGTATAAAGCATTTCACCCACGCCAGTGATTTTACTCTGTCAGCGCAAAATCAAATATAGCCTAAATGTCTTGCCCCTGTGGAAGATAAAATTCACTCTTCAGACCTTTTACAACAGGTGTTAGTTGCTTGGAACATCAGGAAAAAGCATGACGATATTAGAAAAGAGATGGTCTCTTTCCTGCTCATGTCCCAAGGTCCTTCTTAAAGCGCAGAGCGCAGGCTATATGATGCATCTTTGTGGGGAAATATAAAATGAATGTTTTTCAAATAATATTTAACTTTCTTATATTATGTAGGTTACCATTGTTTACTGATATTTATTTCAATGTTTTACAGGCTGTAGTGTGTTGTTTCACTGATGGAAGTGCTAAAATAAACACATGTTTGTTACGAAATGGATGTTTGTTTATTTCTTTTAATTTTTTTTTTATATTTCAAAATGTATTTAATTAAGGTACCACGGTAAAAAACAGCCATCATCACAGCCCTAAGAAGATATACTGATAATTCAGCATTCATTTTATTTAATATTATAGATAGAACTTTGTAGATTACGCTGATTTTAACAAAAACAACTGTTTTGCAGAACGCGACATGTTTGCTGTGTTCTCGCATTTACACCGTCTGACTAGCGGATGTCACTAACATACCACTCCCTTCTGCTTAGCTGCTTGCATAGAAGTAATAATTATGAGACATTTCTTATGATTACGAGAAACTGAGTCATTATTATGATAAAGTTTTCCATTATTATGAGAAACTTTCTCATAATGAGATAAAAGTCATATTAATGAGAAGGTTTCTCATTATTATGACTTACAGAATCATATTTTTTACTCAAGTGTGGTGGAAACAGGGTTCAATAAAAATCAGAGGGAAATGACAGGTGAATAACACTGATGAAGAAGTACCAATTATTAGTAAACCACCGTCAATGGATGCAGCATGCTTTGTTAAGGTCGTCATGAAATCAAAATTGACACTATTTACTTTGTAAGCGCACATTAATGGTACAATATGTAAGAATTTTGTATCAAAATATCCAAAAACCACTTGCACAGTGTTATATGTTTCTTTAAATTGTGTACTTAAATTATCATTATTACAATATCGTATATACTACTGTCATAGTAACCATAGCGACAGAAGTGGACAACTGCGTAACGTCTAGCAGCACGCTGTTGTTGTTTCGTTCAAACATTATGGACCATGGCAAGCAGACTTTTGGACAAAATTAGAAATAAAACGAGGATCAATATCGGCGTGGCGTTTTCGAGATGCCGAGAGCTCCACGTCCCGACAAACTTTGACTTGACACTGAGCTTCATGAGTCATGACTTGACAGAGACGCCACTCTTGCATGTACTTTATTAGAAAGGTGAGTAAATGTACATAAAACGAATTGTTATATAGCTCAACAAGATGAAATGTTAGAATATAATCAGTATGTTTTTCTAATGTTGATCTAGCTTACTGGCAGTCTCATATAGCCATAGTACACATAGAATAACATTATAACTTTCAACACACTCAAATGCAGTTTAGTATGATAGTGTAGACCAAGTGAAACAGCGCTGTGTTAGCTCACAATTTAAATTTGTTATTATAACCTGAACAGTTTGAGTATTAATTCAGCACTTGTGGGTAGTTCGGTAGAATGAAATCTATTCATTCCTTTTATCTGCGGGACTCACGTGTGGCGCTGATATCTGTTTCTCATTAGCAATAGCGACCTGCTTCATTCCACAGTCATGTTAAAAATCATGAATGTATTCGCTCATCCATAAACATTATTAGATCCATCGGCATGATGACAAATTCCATGATTCCGCTTATTCACTGCGTCATCAATCTACGCCTTCGTTATTGTAAGAGGTTAGCGACCCCTAGCGCGAAAAAAATGACATATTGTGGCTTTCTTATTACAGACTGCAAGGCTGGTGAGAGAAAATACCGTGGCAAGAGCTACTGTAGCATAAGAATTTGGTAAATCAAGATTCAAATATCTGTTTTTATGATTTTAAGTTAAACCATTTCTAAACTGTATGAGTGCACTGGAGTGTTTATATCATGCGACATACTAAGCGTATTATTTAATATACAAAGGGAAGGGCTACACAATAATATTAAGTCTAATGTTTATTTACGAGGTTTTTCAATGAGTCAAAAAGTCAATTGAATAAAATTTTAGAGACAGAACCATCCATTTTATAACTATTCACATTAGGGCTGAACGTTTAATCGTAATCGAATCACAATCGCGATTTGAAATGTTGCGATTAGCTTATTGCAAAAGGCTGCGATGTGGATGTGATATGAAAAATATGACCCAGAGCAAAGGCATGACTGTCCTCTTTGTGTGGCAGTCTTACTAATCAACTGAGTGAGCGCACATCTGTGCTACCCCAAAGAAGCAAACCATCTATTGGATAGAAAGTAGTGTTCATTTGGTTAACGTGACGAAAAATGTTCGTTGACGACCTTTTTTTCCATGAGTAAGACAAGACGAAGACGAGACGATACCAACATCGTTAAACGATAACTGTGACTAAATAAACATGCAATATCGTTGACGAAAAAAGACAAGACTAAATGTAGTTAAAAAAAAATAGAAACTTGACCAAAATCACTCTTTGTTTTTGTCAGAAAAAAATGAGAAAAAAATTTGACTGTTTTTAACAAGCCGCTTCGAGCATTCCTGCTTGCGGATTTTAACAATTTAAATCCTCCAATCAAGTTTTTCTGTTAAAAGAACATGTTTTCTACCCAGTCTTTTACTTAATTTTTGCAATCTGGCAACCATGCGCACGCGCTCTCTCTACACTGCTGATGAATTGCGGATGAACAACAAGAAACCTGCAGTTTAGCGATCTCCATCAGAGATTTTCTGCTTAAATGAATTAAGTGTCATTCAGTCGGTCTGTGTTCTGTCATGAACTGCTTGCGCTGTTTGCTGCGACTAAATCTGCGATCAAACCTTCTCAGTGATGAACTGCAAAAAAATCCAAACATGGATCTCGAAACTAAATGAGGTAAAATAAACCATGTGTATTAGTTGACATTCTCTTGATTTGAGCTTATAGGTGAAAGTGCAAGAATTATGATGAAATGTTACATTTCTCAAATGACAACAATCGTTATGATTATAATTTTGAGCAAAATAATCAGGATTATCAATTTAACCATTATGCAGCATGACGAAAACTAGACAAAATGCTCAGACATTTAGTCGACTAAAACTTGACTAAACAAAAACAGGACATGGTTGACTAAATATGATAACTAAAAAGTACATTTGACACAGGACTAAGACTAAATAATAATAAAAAAATAGCTGACAAAATGAACACTAATAGAAAGGCACACAACATCTACTAGACTACACGGTAGTGGAGGAGTCTAAAGTTAAAGGCATGTTGTACTCCTTTAATTTAGAGTGTGTGCTCCACACTATTGAGAATATTGATCTGAAGCTTGACTTTACATAATTAAATTGCAAATCAAATCGCAATATCTGTCAGAAAAATCGTAATTAGATATTTGCCCTGAATCGCACAACCCTAATTCACATTTTAATTTATACAACAGAACACACACACACACACACACACACACACACACACACACACACACACACACACACACACACACACACACACACACACACACACACACACACACACACACACACACATAAATCGGATGTCCCTGTGTGAATTAAACGGACCTAAATAAAAATTTGCCGCTTTGTTGTTACAGTGTGAGGTCTTCCTTACCATGTAACCGGTTTTCACTTCTAAGTTAACAGGTAGGCCTACATTAAAAGGTTTTGCTTCTTCTAATCTAAGAAAGTACAGGAATGAACATAACATCAAATCTTGGCAATAGAGAGACTGTGTCAGTAGAACTCAGCAAACAAAGCATGCCAAATGATTCAGCTGTGCCAAATATTAAATATGCATTTTGTGAAAACATTGCAAACCAGAGTTCTGCTTTTTAAAGAGAATGACTCATTTGTATCCAAACAGAAGTCCAAAATGTTTAATGTGACCTCTTACTGGATGAAGTGGTTTGTCATCACAATCTCTCATCAAAGATAGGCAGAGTAAATGGGAAATGATATGTGTTGAAATGAGAACTTCCTTCTGAACCTGTTATAACAAGGACAGTGTGAACCATGAACTTATGGGAAATGAGTCACTGATCAGTCTTCACAGAATTACTATGTGCAGACACACACTAAGTTGACATCTAAGGAAAAGCAAAAAAGGGATATCTTTAACCATAAACACATTGAGAAGCTTAGAAATGGAAAAGAGGAACCAAGCTAAAAGGAAAAAACTGAGGGTCTACATTGAGGCAGCATATCTGTAGGAGACGAACTCAAGAAAAAAACAATTGATGAAAAAATATTGTCAGACAAAAAAGTAGAGAGCTTTAAAGAGGGTCTGAAGTTAAAAGTATGGGACCTACACTGAAGGGTGGTCAGTAAATGATTGTAAGAGGCATCTTGGAAGTCCTCCCTAAAGGAAGGGGAAAGGTTGGAGGTGACCTGGGACACTCCAGTAGCTCTACAAATTGCCAGTAGCTCTTGCCACTGTATTTTCTCTCACCAGCGTTGCAGCCTGTAATAAGAATTAAAGTCTGCGTGAACCAGAAATTGCAACTGACTTCAGTGTTTGTCTCGTTTTTCTTTTAGCAATTGATGGCTAACACCTGTCTATGTTAATAATTATGTGAGTATGAGGCTCTTTAGCAGTGGGACACTCCTATTCTGTCATCACATATAGCTGGTCTGTTACTCAGATACATCAGCATTTTTTTAGTCCAAGAACACTCAGCTCCAGTAAAAAAAAAAACCTCACTGAATGTTTTTTCACCCGTTTGAGTAATCCACCTAATTAGAATACTGGGCTAATTACCAAACACTTCAATGAATAAATAAACTGGGTTAGTTTAGGGGTAGAAAACAGAGATACTGAGCCAGAACCTCTTTCTAGTACTGGTTTAATGATATTCAAAGGACATTTGCAGTTCCTCTGTATGCATAACCTAAACCATAATTCTCTCTTTAAAGATGCATTTTCTCTTTAGAAGAATGAAATCTGAAAAATGCTGTTTGCTTAAGCATTGATTTCCTGTGTTGCATAAGAGTGAATGCTTAATATTCTCTGTTCAAACAGGAAAGAAAGGACATAGAAAGGACAAAGATCACGTTGAAGAAGCTACAGAGTTCAATAATTGAGCACAAAGGTGCACTAGTCAACTATACCAAGAGCACAACACTGGCCTGCATAAGACTACCATTTACTCCTGAAGAATGATTGAAAGCATCTAAACAGCTTACTAGTGAACTGACTGCAAAGTAACAACATCAAGGTTTTTAGCTAAATCTGGAGGGTGCGTGGTTCAAATTAGAGTAAAGCATGGTGGTAACAGCATCATGTTGTGGGTCTGCTTTTATTAGCAGTGAGTGGACGTGTTATTAAATAGAACAATGACTTTTTAGAAAGTTCATCTCTAGGACAATGATTCCAAACACAAAATCAAAGTATCACTGGAGTGTCGAACAAAAAGGCGAATGTCCTAAAATGGCCCAGTCAAAGCCTTGATCTTCATCCAAATTAGAATATGTGGCTCTTCTGAAACTCTTCTGAAATTTATAAATGCCTTTCGACCAACCTGAACAAACTAGAAGAATACCCCAAATAAGCAAAAAATACACCAAAACAGCAGATGCAATGCTGCTATGTACAGTATGTACCACAAAAGACTGTCATTGCTGCAAACAGTGACCTTACCACATTGCACTGTTTGCACACAGTTTTAATCAATCTACATTAGTATTTTGTATAGTTCAGATAAAGTTTCTGTCTGTCTCTTTGTCTATATAAAACACAATGCATAAACTAATATTTGAACATTTAAAGTGCATGTAAATGCATTTACTATGGTGTTGGGTTTATATACTGAAGCAAACAACAAAAGTGTTCTGTTTTTTGTTCAATCAATTTTCTATTTTTTAACATACTGCATTGTAACATTTAAACAATCAGTTAGTTTCAGTTTTTTGGAACAAAATGCCAGTGTTCGGAGATTGGGGTAAGGGTTTTGCAATGCCCTGTATACATTATCAATGTTATATACAAAGCACAACTCCAGAGACTGAGGTAGTCAACTTATGAGTCATTTGGATGTACCGGAATAAATCAAGGAGCAGAACAACATGAGTGGAGTTACATCAGTCATGACGTGACATCTAAATGTTTACTCATTATCTTGTCCCTCTCCTGTGGAGGTTATCTTGAAGCCAGCAGGAGTTTAAAGGTCCCATGACATGAAATTTTCACTTTCTGAGGTTTTTTAACATTAATATGAGTTCCCCTAGCCTGTATATGGTCCCCAAGTTTCTAGAAATTTCAATCGCTGTAAATAGAGCTTTTGCTATCTTTCTCTGCCTTTGAGAAAATGGAAGCTCAATCGCGCTGATCTTGAATCTCCTCCTTGTGACGTTATAAGGAGGAATGTTACCTCCCCTGTCTCTGCTTTGCCCGCCCAGAGAATATTTTCCGCCCATGAGAAAATGAGCTAGGAAGGAAGTAGGAACGCGCGCGCACGATTTTAGTTTGTCCACGAGAGATATCATGGCTTTTGAGCGAGCGAAGCATAACAATTGCTCAATAATTGGATGTACAAATGAACACCGAAGGGTTAATACAGAGCTGGGCTTGCTGAACGTCTGAAACTAAAGTCTGGATCACTCTCTTTGACTCAGCTACACACCTCGGAACAGTAAGTCAACTAATGATATATAAGTGTGTTGCTTTACTGTTTATGGTTGCCTAGACTGTTACACGTAGAATGTGGCTGTCACATTAGCTATGCAGCCATGCAGTTTATGTGTGTGAATACACACACTGTAACGCGAGTGTTGGACTGGCTTGTAGTGGCTATAATTCTGCACCGAGGCTGAATTTTTGAAAAGAGATTTCAGATACAGTACTAGGGACCACTAAGGCCTATATTAAAGCCTACAAAAAATAGCAAGTCATGGGACCTTTAAAGAGAAACAATGTTTGTGGGGTGTTTTGAGAAGCGATGGGACAGTATTCAGTAAGTAATATATCAGTCTCAGTAATGCCAGTTCAGCAGCTAACGGAACAAAAGCTCCATTCAATTACTATAGGATACGTGTCCACTCATGCTGTTGTTATATGTATTTATTACACGGCTCTGTGGAATACTTGATTCTGATTGGTCAATCATGCCATTACCAGATAACAACCGCTCAAAACAGATAACAGGCTCATCCAGGTTGTCAGCAGCACTATACGCTTGCAAGCAACGGTTTTTCTTCATGGAAGTTTTGCTTTTGGTGAGCTAATAAAATATTAAAACTCGAAACAATAAAACAAATCAATATTTTGTGTACAGTTATTTAAAGGGATACTCCACCATTTTTTCATATTAAACTATGTTATTCCCTTAACTAAGACGAGTTGATACATATCTCTCTCGTCTCAGGGGCTGTTTACACCTGGCCACTTCATGCGTTTTCTCAGATCGGATAGCTATCCGATCGTGAAAAGACCAGGTGTAAATGCCCTCTGAAACGCATTCGAGACGGATTTGAATCCGATCGCTCAAACCACTTCAGGAGGTGGTCTGGGCCGCATTCCAGACGAAACTGGACAAGTGTAAATGCATCTGGTTGTTGAAACCACATATGCAAATTGTACTCCTCCCAAAAATGCTAAAAAAAATAAACGCGTGAGAGCGTGTTATAGGCTAAATGACATGTTATAGCCCGATATGACGACGCTACTGGAACACGCGCGTCACCGCAGATGAGAAGCTGAGCATCTCTTCATTAAGCAAACGTGCAAACTATCGCAAATCAAAGTGAAAGTAAGTCGCAGGCGCTTGACACACAATCATCATCATTAAAAGTAAAGAAACGAAATGATCTTACCAGGGCTGTTGCCGCTCTCTCTTATTGCGGTCTTTGATTTAGAAATTGTAGCTGATGATCAATAAAATGCAGCTCATATCAGTTGCTTTCGGTGACGTGCACACCATTAAATCTGCATATAGCGCGGGAGTTGAAGATTGGATTTAAATCCGTTTCGCAAAAACACATTTATGCGACCAGGTGTAAATGGAATCGTTTTGATAAATCAGATAGCTATCCGATCTGAGAAAACGCATGAAATGGCCAGGTGTAAACAGCCCCTCAGTGCGTGCACTCAATCGCTCTGGCGCGCGGCGACACTTTGATAGCACTTAGCTTGGCCCAGTTCATTCATTAGGGACCGAACAGAGATGAAGCTAGAAGCGACCAAACACCTCCACGTTTTCCCTATTTTAAATACAGTTAGATGAGTAGTTACACGACCAAGTATGGTGACACAAAATAAAACGTGTCGCTTTTCTAAGCGGGTAAAAAGGATAGCTATAATGTATGGCGGAATAGCACTTGAAGTTGGGAGCACTTCGACTCTGCATAGTAAAAATGAATGAACTAGGCTAAGCTAAGTGCTATCAAAGTGTCGCCGCGTGCCAGAGCGATTGAGTGCACGCACTGAGACGAGAGAGGTATGTATCAACTCGTCTTAGTTAAGGGAATAACATTGTTTAATATGAAAAAACGGTATCCCTTTAATTATGCCATCCAGTATCGTGGACTCGCTCTCTCTTGTTTCATACAAACGCAGCTGCTCCCATTTTGTGACAATTGTTTTGTACAATGTTGGATTACAGGATAACAAACAGGTACGATTTTAAAACAATCTGAAATCTGTTTAATCTGAAATCAATATCTCTTATCCCCATAATTATTTACATGGCGAAATTCTGTGTAATAAGTGGTATGACTGTACCGTGTCCCTTAAATATCCGTCTAGTTTGAACTTGCCACGCTAGCAACTGCTTTCTCTGCGGAAGCTTTGCATTTAAAGAGCTAATAAAAAATGTAGACTCAGATCAATATTTTGTGTCTAATTGTTTACTTATGTGGCAAGTGGTCCCTGCTGTCAAGAAAAGGAAGTTAAGAACTGAAAAAATCTAAAGCGTTTGTCAAGCATATTCACTTTCAAAATCTGCAAAAATTCATGGAGGTTTCTATCATTTAAATGACCACAAAAATTACTTGAATATTAGCTCATTAGACATGATAATCTGAATTACTGTGATGAATGAGCTCAGTGATAAAGCAGTGTAGTAATGCTTGTACCAAGGCCACAGTGGGGAGTTTTTGATCTTTAGATTAGAATGACATTTTATTAACAGTAAATTCACACAGATTGTAAACTATATGCCGGAAAGATTTAAGACGATTATAAATTTACTACTCCCTTTACTACTCGCCCCACTGAGTGGCCTGGCTGTTATCTAAATCAAACCTAATAAAGCTTTTTACCAATACAGATAAAAACAAAACCCCTGCTATGAGAGGCCAAAGTGTGATGGGTCTTCTACTTTCCTAAGGCCGGTCAGTGGGTGTGGCTAGGAGGCTCATCAAGGGAACGATGTCCACCTGTTCTTCCCTCTATAAAAGCTTAGGCTACGTTCACTCTGTCAGTCCAAATCCGATTATTTGTGTATCCGATTTGAATCTGATCTAATATTATTGATGTCCACACTGTGTATCGCAACTGTTCAGATCCAATTTGTGTATCCATGCAGCTCTTTCATTTTCTGAAATATCTGCATTGGTTTCTATGGCAATGATGTTGCGTTGGTAGGCATAAGCCAAAAACAACAACAACCGCAACATGGTGGGGTTTGCAATAGAGATATTGAGCTGTGCGCTGGACTACGCGTCTTCTGAGGCAGTGGCAGGCTGGTATGCACAGCTTTTTTCCATGCTGTTGTCTCCACTATATTGTCATTTTCTGCTCGTCTGGCACTTTGCAACAACACAGCTTTGTTTTCGGCAGCGACTTTTAGCATGTTTCCTATAACAACGTCTGACATTTGCATTTTAAGTGGCGTGAGAAAGTCACATAAACCACGCAAAATCCGATCAGATCAGTCAGACTGAAACAGATTTCCAGAAATGCGATTTGAATAGGATGTACATATGGATGTAGCTCGAAACAGATTTGTAAAAAATGCAATTCATGTGATTTTCTTGCTGTTCACATTAGCTAATTCTGATCGGATTTCTATCGGATATGCACAAAAATTGGATTTGGACTGACAGTGTGAACGTATCCTCAGGCTTTGCTAGTGTTGAAAGAGCTTGCTTCTGGTTGATTAGTGTTTGATTTTGGTTTGTTTGTTAGTTTAAGTATTTAGTATTAGTATTTAGTTTTCTATCTTTGATAGACTAACATCCATGCACCAGACAGACATTACAGATGACCATGTTTTCTTGTTTTTATTATATTTTTCTATTTATGTTAATGTTCATTCTTGCAAACCAACTCTCTATGTCCTCCTCCATTCTTTTGCCACGGCTTTGAGCTGGTCATGTCAAAAGTGAAAGGGAAATGGACATGAATTACAAAATCTACTGTGTTAAAGTGTTTTTTTGTTTTGTTTTGTTTTTCTATGCTGACTTCTTCTTAATCCTGTCCTAAATATTTTAGACAATGTTATTAAATTGAATAATATATAGATTTATATCCTTTCATTATTTTTTCTATCTACAGTTCCTCTGCTTGCATTAAAAAGGTGAAATATCTACAGTATATATGTATACTGCATAAAGTATTCCTTGTTAAAAGAAGCTGGGAATGTGGCTGGGAATGTTTTGGTTTGATCTAGCGAGAGTGGAAATAAGAGACAAGGAAAGAGAAAATGGCCTTTTACCTTTATGTTGTCCTCTGGGGTTTCACCCATTAAGGCAGGGTTTCTCAAACTCGGTCCTGGAGGGCCACTGTCCTACACAGTTTAGCTCCAACCCTGATCAAACACACCTAGATGTAAGTTTCTAGTGATCCTGAAGACAGTGATTAGCTTGCTCAGGTGTGTTTGATCAGGGTTGGAGCTAAACTGTGCAGGACAGTGGCCCTCCAGGACCGAGTTTGAGAAACCCTGCATTAAGGCAACTGGGTTAAGCAGCATTTTACACCAATTATTTTGAAATGGCACTACTTTCGACCCTGAAGTCAGGTGCTACATTAACCCTTAAATGTGTAACGTGTAAAACAATGCAGTGCTCACATGTTAGGCCAAGCTGTTTAGCAACAGACAAGCAATTATAAACTAACCAATGCTCATTTCATTAAATATTCATGCAGTTTGTATTGTTTCTGAGGTTTAAAATTTCCAAAAGAGATGGCAAACAATCTTCACTTATATGGTTTTTGCAGTATCTTTCAAAAGACTTGGGACAGTCACAGCGGATTTACAGTTCAAATTGACTTTTCCAAAGATAGACAAGATGTTAATTAACTAGGTTGTGTTTCATGCTGTTTTCCAATCAATGTTATTAACCTCATGGATATGCAAATATATGATGTTATAAATGTCATAAAATTAAAAATTCGAAACCTAAATACTACCGATACTGTCCTCTGGTACTCGTACTAATTAAAATGCTCTGATACCAACAACCAATACCACACTGCATGTGTACACACACTATACGTATCCTTTACTGAATGTGTAAAAAAAAAGAAACTAAGTATACTTTGGCCTTTATTTGTATGTTGGAAACTGTTTACTGTATATTACCAGGGATATCTTGGCTGGGGGGTTGTATATTGTGCTCTCAGAAATCAGTGAAGTGTTATAAAGTTGGCCTGGAGCTGAAACTCGATATACTGGTCTTGTTTACCTGTTGTTCCCCCTCTAACACTCTAGATTCAATATTAAACTGATTTAGTGTGAGAGAGTGAGTGAAGGAGATGGTGAGTTGATGTGAAACTCAGCATGCACTTTTAGACATGCAGCTTCTGATGTCAGTTTAACATTATCTTTCCATTTATAGGTCATGTGTTGAACAGGAACTTGTTGAAATGCCAGCCTCTGCAATTTGCCAGCTTAATGAGCAATAATGATGCTGGAAAAGTTAAAGGTAATTCTGTGGCTAGTTTCTGTTTACAATACTGCATTTTAAATTAATTTTTTTTTTATGGATATCTCCAGAAACAGAGATTGTTACATTACCTATTCCACTATTACGGTTATTCTCCATCTCTTCCATTTTTAGCTCCATCTCCAGCACTGGGTCTTCGGGTGTTGGATCCTCTGAACTTGGACCTGGTTTTTGTTCTGGCATAGTGAGAGGAGCTGCTTCTTCCTTGTGCTCAGAATCTGGTTCAGGCTCTGGTTCAGGTTCTAGTGAAGATGTGGTGTATGCAGATATCACATGAGCCTGATGTGTGATAGGTTCTTCAGCAAGACTGCTGCTACTGGATCCTGCAGCTGCATCATCACCGCTGGAGCTACTGCAGATGGACCTGGCCGGCTCTGAATCCTCAATACTATGGCTTAGATCAGAGTCATCAGCGGGAGTTGAGGCTCTGGGAGCAGGCAGCAGGGTCCTTTCAACTGGCACGGGGTTGCAGGAAGCCCGCACAGGTGCAGTATGCATAGAGGTGGAAATAACTGGTTCGGGTGTACTTGGGGGCGGTGTGGGTGGAGGTGCTGGAGCCTTCCGCTTCTTTAGCTGGTTGTATGAGGACGGAGAGCCGAGGTTTATCTATAGAGGGGGACAGAAGACAAATGTAAATGTTTGAATGTATTGTACTTCAGGGTGGTTCAGGGTGTTGCTATGTGGTTGATAAGATGCACTGAGTGTTTTTTCTTACTGATATCATTACTAGAATGTTGTGAGTGCATGTGTGTTTCTTACTATCTTAAGCAAAGGCACTCTATGTCTCTGTTTACACATGGAACAAACATGTGTTTGATGCAAGTGTATCAGACTTGTCCACCATACAAGCCTGGTGAAAATGCACCCAAGGCATATATTTGGTGGTCTAATTTTGCACACTACCATTTAAAAGATTTATTTGAAAGAATTTTATTTATTTTTTTTACTTTTATTCAGCAAGGATGATTTAAATTTATCAAATGATGAATTTATCAGATGTTTTTCGTTGTTAAAAAAAAAATAATTTCAAACAAATGTTGCTCTTTCTATTAATAATAAAACTGTTGCGCTGCAATGCATCCGGCATGACAGGTGTCTAAAGCTGAGTATAAAAGAGCACCTGTGAAATACATCATCCTCTTTCTTGACTTCAGGAGACTGTTTGTTTGTACATGTGTGAGGAGCATGCGCGTTTGTGCAAATTGCGAGGATTTCTCAATGAAAAGCTCCGTTCGTGCCGTCCCTGTTCTCGAGGGATGTGGGACGCGCATTTGGGTGGAATGCTGTCGACTCTCCTAAGAAGTGGGATGCGCTGGTATGATGCATTTGCAAGACTTACTACAATAGACAGGCAAGGAGCTTTTTCTTTTCTGGAAAGGAAGGAGTCTAGAAAGAGTCGTTATCATAAGGCCTCTGTCCTCTGAGCTCAGCCTGGGTCTAAGTTTTTAGGCTCTCTGTGAGCCTACTTGGTCACTGCTCTTGAACTAGACCCTATTTAGGCCTCCTCTCACTATAGAGAGTCGTTCTATTAGAGTCCACCGTTCCTCTGAGCTCTGCCCATTATTTTGTCAGGCTGCTATTCCTGTTAAGTAGCTTCCTTGACAGGCATAGGACATAGTGTATTCGTCCTATGAGCTCAGCCATAGGCTAAGTGATTAGGCTCTTGTGAGCCTCCTTGGCTGCTGTGAACATCGCTAGGCCTCCTCTTGCTATAGGGTATTATTTTATTGAGGCCTCTGCTCCCCCAGAGCTCCGCTAGGAAAGAAATTGTTAGTTTTAGGCTCTCTGTGAGCCTCCTTACAAGATAGCCTGATTGTGGGTTGTTGTTCTCTTGTTTGAGGCCTCCACTCTTCAGGGCTTCCTGAAAAGAAGGCCTGAAACGCTACGTCTCTTTGCCATGCTTTTGGTATTCCTGCACACATCTCCTTCAGAAAAGAAGTGGATGACGTATTTCACAGGTACCCTTTTATACTCACGGTCGCACCAGTGGTGACGTCATAGGATGCCGCCTGCCAATGTCAAGTTTATTGTTTGTTTAGACTCATGATTCAGACACCTGTCATGCCGGAGGCATTCCCCATAGCGACCCGTAGGGGACGCAGCGTCTCCTAACCATGGTTGCATGAGTAACCTGAGACGTTTTCAACATTGATAATAAGAAATGTTAGCCTTTTATCATGATTTCTGAAGGATCATGTGACCCCAAGTGTATAAATGCAAATGCATTTTTTGTTATCCACATTCAGCTATGTAAGTGAAATATAATGATACTAAAATAAAATCTTATACATCACTTGATGGACTTGATTATACTTGGAAGTTGTTTTTCCCCCAAAGAGAGCACTTTAAAAAGTGTCTCCCCTTTTCTTCACATCTTAAGTGAAGAACCAATGTAAATTCCAGGTGTAAAAATGGCCAACAATATTTTGGTCTCTGTATTAGGGCTGCTCGATTATGGAAAAAATCATAATCGCGATTATTTTGGTCAGTATTGAAATCACGATTATGTAACACGATTATTTCACATGACTTTGGGAACGTGTTGCATTTATTAAAAAGACACGGTAACACTTTACAATAATGTTAATTAGTTACCATTAGTTAATGTATTAACTAACATGAACTAACAATGAGAAATACTTTTTGTTACAGTATTTATTAATATTTTTTAATGTTAGTTAATACAAATACAGCTGTAGGCTACGTTGTTTGTTCATGTTAGTTCACAGTGCATTAACTAATGTTAACAAATACAACCTTTCATTTTAATAACGTATTAGTAAATGGTGAAATTAATATTAACTAAGATTAATAAATGCTGTAGAAGTATTGTTCATTATTAGTTAATGTTAACTAAGGAAGTTAACTAATGCTAATTAATTAACCATATGGTAAAGTGTTAAAGACACCTTTCAACAATTCTTAAAAAATCGAAATTTGAACATTGATTGTATTTTTTTGAACTATAAAAATATATATATATATATAACAGATAATACTTCAATGAGTATTTTAACTAGATGTACCGCATGGCGGTACAAAATATGACCGCCGCTCAGGCCTGCACTGGCTTTCCACAAAAATAAATGACGTGGAGCAATTTGGCTGTATTGCATGTTTATGTATATAAGTTGTATATTTTAAAAGACTGTCTGGAGTATTCCTGTGGATCATGGATAATTTAGAGTTTTGTAATTATTTGCCCTTACTATTTAAGTTTTATATCAAAAGTCATTAGTTTAGACACTTAACATCCATAATGTGAAAACGTCACATCCATAACAGTGGTTTTCCCTACATAATGTATTACAAAAATGAGTTTCAAAAAACACTTATTGTGTTCAAGCAAGTCTTTTTCATGCTACATCGGCAGTTTGTTTAATACTTCACAGAGTTTGTAGGACACTTGTAAAGTGTGTGTATTTCATGTTATGTCCATAACGCTGATAAAATGTAATCATAGTGTGTGTCTGTGTGTGTGTGTGTGTGTGTGTGTGTGTGTGTGTGTGTGTGTGTGTGTGTGTGTGTGTGCGTGTATGTATGCGTGCGTACATGTGTGTGCGCGTGTGTGTGTGTGTCTGTGCATGTGGATTTGTATGTGTGTGTATGGGTGTGTGTCTGTGCGTGTGGATGTCAGTGTGTGTGCATGCTTGCGTTTGTTTGTATTCCTGCATGTGTGTGTGTGACAGTATCATCCTAAACCAGCAACCCTTCACTCAACACCACCATCTACAGGCCGATGAGTGTACAGTCACTAAATGTGCACATAAATGAATTTATTTTATACCCCCCCATGGATGAAATTCTACGAAACTTAGCATACCCCCAGAGGATGTCAAGTTAATCATACACATGAAATATGGTGCAGTTCTGAACATCTCAACTGAAGATAGGGGCGATTAAAGCAGAATAATATTGCATTTTAATTTTTTATGGGAGGGGCGCAAATCACAAATGAGTGATTATGGGCTAGGTTGATGTGGGCCCTTAAGACCAACATACAATAAAAATTTCTTCATCCTCGGTGCCACAGTTCAGGTAGTTATTTAGGAAAAACTGCATTTTTTGGGTTTCGGGGGGCCCAGCGCGGGGGGGGGAGTGGCCCCCGGGGACCAAACGAAATTTTTCCGTAAAAGTCTAGTGGGGCTACATGCCCACCAAATTTCATGTTCCCCGGTGTTTCGGTGTCCCTGGTATCGTTGACGAAAAATTTAGTAGATGACAAAAAAAAAACAAAAAAAAAACCTTTGACAATCCCTATATGACCGCTTTCGCTAGCTATGCTAGCGCCGGTCATAATAATTCCCGCAGGTCTACCACTTATAATGCGGGAAATTGCCCCACAAACATTGATTCACTTTAGTATGTAGATTGTATGAGTAGCCTAAATGAATCCACACAGATTATAAAATCAAATCAATCATTTTAAAACTTTCTCCAAGACGCAATTTCACAAACCGTGAAACCGTGTTCAGCGGTGCTGCGTCTTCTCATTCTCCGTCTCTCTAAATGGGTTGGACAAGGCAAGCGTCAAAACTACACTCTCGCTTTTAGGAGCCGGGATATGGAGGAATTGTCACTTGCACAATCGGGCCAGTATTGCATCGTAACAACAGTTTATAATTTTCACTTCTTTTTAAGTCTTATCAGTTTAAACATTCAAGCATCGGGAGGGGCGGATGGTCGGATGTGCGCGTGTGCGCGTCATTCAGAACACAAGACAAAATTAGAGCGTTTTTTCAAAACAGAATATAGCAAAATAATCGTTTTTACTCGATTGTACTATTTTGGTGATCGTTGGGAGCCGAAATCGAAATCGAAATTCAATTAATTGCACAGCCCTACTCTGTATATGACTTGAGTCCCTCCAAGTCTGAACATTTACTAAAACACTATTACTATTACTCTGATCAGTAATAAAACACAATATTCTTCAACAAAATCCCAAACCAGTATAGACAATAGCAACAGTGAAGCTTCCATTAACAAGCCCCACTAATATAGAAGGCAAAAATGCTTCATGAGTTGCAAATGTAAACTGAAAGTAAACAAAAGACAAGCAACTTGCCCAGAGAAGGAATAGATATAATAGAAGGATGTAAAGTTCCTTTGGGGTCAATTTTAGATCACATCAAGATTGAACAGAGTTTTAACTTAAAACATGACATCAGTACAACAAGTTCCTATCAGCTCAATGATGTAAATCAATATCATGAAGGGTGAATCACAGCCCTGCAGCGCAGATGTAATCAGATTTCTGGCAAATTCGGAACATGGTCAGAATGGGAAAAACAAATAAAATAAACTCGATTTTTAAAGACAAAACATTATAGATAGTAAAAAGAAGCCACTCTCCCTTTGAAAGGGGAAATTTTCTGCCTTTTTTTTTAAATATGCTTGCATTGTATTGATTGGTAAGCACAGCTTTATAGAGTGCTACAAGTTGGTAAGGAAATACAAAAATTCACACTAGTATTTAAGAATCAAATAGCTGCAAACATCGTAATTTCTGTAAAAACAAAAGTGCTGTACTGAATATAATTTAGCTTGCTTTGGCATGTCGAGACACCAGCAGTCAGCCTAAAAGACTCAATAGGCTCTATGCATGATCGCTTTCGCGTTTTGTCTCAGCCCGCCCAGTTACATCCGGTGCTGCGTCGTAAGCCGTTTTTGCATTAGGTGGAGATAATGGCAAATTACACTCACTGTTTACAAGAACTTCCAGCAGTTAACATGAATGATGTTAACAATATTGTGAGGCAGTTAGCTGTCACACCTAAGAGAGAAGGGCAAGAAAGGGGTAAGAAAGAGAAGGGCTTTAAATTATATATTTTGAGCTACACTGACAACTTTGAGGGTGAGTATTCTCTCATATCATGCGAAATCCAACTAGCGAATCGGTTTCTAAAATCGTTGTCTCCGTTTCTGAGAAAATTCATTTGATTAAAGTTTTGCCGCTAGTACATTTTGCTATAGAACGCACTATGCGGAAGTAAAGACGCTGGCTGAGATTCTACAGGAAATACGTCAGCAGCGTTCGTGCATTGAGCGTATTTCAGTACACTTCCATGTATGAACCAAGAAATCAAAAACAAGCTACAGTATGTTGGAAATGAACAAGCCTAGGAGGAATGTTCCTGGGTACATGCATGCACAAATGTGGGTCAGGGGTGAGAAAAACATTGAACTATATGACATTCACACTCTGTATGTTGAGGACAAAAGAAATGGGTCAACATTGACTGTTTTAGCATTTGTTTAACAATTGCCTCCCTTTTGCTCCACTTAAATATTCATGTTCCGCTACTTCAAATCAATTGCAGCAGTTCAATTGATGCTTGTTCTGTGAACCCAACAATGCTTTGGTGAACCTCAGTAGCATATGTGACAGAACACAGTAGTAAATTATAAACATGAACTAAGATTAATAAATGCTTTAGAACAAGTGACCTCTTGTGAACACACATTGTTTCCGGACAGAACACTCATTGTTTACAGTTGTTTCCGGACGGCCCGTTTTCACTGTTGCACAGCGGTTTCCTGTCTGCCTGAGTGAATTGCGTTTGTAGCTCTGTATAGCTTTGTTTTAAAACTCTATGATCTTTCTTGCCTGCCATTTATATTAGTTAATATCATTTAATCAGCATTATATATCTGATATTATCTAATATTGTCTGTCACATTGATCTGACAACGCTAGTTTTAATCTAAATCGCTATCGCTAGCACTCACAATTTAATTTGTCTTTTCTATTGTGGTTTGTTTTCCTATATGCTTGTAATTAAGTGTCTTTGTTCTTTACTTGTATCCTAAGAACCTTATTTAAAGGACACCTATTATGCAAAATTCACTTTTACATGGTGTTTGAACATAAATGTGTGTTGGCAGTGTGTCACAACCACCCTATAATGATAAAAATCCACCCAGTGCTTTTTTTATAAATCCCCATAATTAATATGCAGTGTCTCAGAACAAGCCGTTCTCAGATTTGGGGCAAAGTGACATAGATTTGCACAAGCCACTCTCACGACTGTTGACGGACACTGCCGTTTTAGCGTAGACTCACCCTGAGTGAGCTGTACACAGTCTGCCATTGTTTCGATGCCGGTGTTGTGCCGAATTTCGACCCCCTGCCAAATTATTACCCCCCTCATTGAAGTCAGTACCTGATTGCCTAATCCTAACCCCACCCCAATCCTAACTCCTCCCCCACAACTAATTCTAAACCTACCAATGCTAGGGGGGTAATAATTTGGCGGGGCTCGAAATTCGACACAACACCGGAACAGCTGTAGACAAGAATGTCTCCGAAGTGATTGAGGTGTTTTGTTATAAGATGTAAGAATGAACATAGCAGTCTTCATTTACTCTCGTTGTTACTCGAGGATGGATCTGTACCAACAGTTTGTGATCCAGCTTATAGTCTCCAGATCGATACTGGTCACTGCAATGATGAAAGGGAGAGCGCGCACTTTATTACAGTTCATCTGAGTCATTTTACGGATATAAAGTTTACCCGTTTATTTAGCACCCCCTGAAAAGGTGTGATATATTTGTTTACTGTTAGTTATTTAACGAGTGTTTTGTGTAATTCGCTGTGTATGTTGATGATAATGAAAGAGAGAGAGAGAGAGTTTATGGATAAGACTTTAATGCGCACTTCTTATACTGTTTACTCAGCTCTTACAGTGATTGTCTGGAGTAAAACTGACGCTTCATCTTTTGTGTGATGTACAATAAACTTCATTAAACTCATCAGCATATTTGTGGCCATCATTCAGACGGGGTCCACTACAGCAGGCTTGTATTCAGGCATGTGATTGGCTAAGGACAAAAAAGCAGGAAAATATACTAAGACCCCCCCCCCAACCCCCGCCCCAACCCCAACCCCAACCCCAACCCCAACCTCCCGCCCCGCCGATCAAACTGGTGGCGGATCTATATGGATAGTAAAGCAGGACCCATAACAACTTATTTGAACAAAAAAATATATTTTAATTTATTTTACAGCTAGTTGTGCAACATGCAACTTTTTTTGTACAGTAGACAACTGACAACTTATTTGGTGGATGTGTCGCAGTGGAAATCAAAGCCAAGTGTCTAATCCACGCCATCAACAGTGCGCCATCAACAATTTAAAATAATTTAAAATAATTGGTTTTCAATTTTTTAGACTATACTTTAAATTATCATTTTTTTTTCTGTGATGCAAAGCTGAATTTTCAGGATCATTACTCCAGTCCTAAGTAAAAGTATAATAAATTGAAAACCAATTATTTTAAATTGTAATAATATATCACAATATTAAAAAAAAATCTGTATTTTTGATCAAATAAATGCAGGCTTGATGAGCAGAAGAAACTTCTTTCAAAAACATTAAAAATAGTAATGTTTCCAAACTTTTGGCATGTACTGTATTCCCCCCAAAACTGCACAACTGTAGAGTAAAACATTAATAAAAAAGTGATAATAAAAAAACTGTCTTAAAACTGACATGATTGTAACAAAATCACACAGTCTGGAGAACTCAGAACAACTTAAGTTTAAGGTAAAAATAACTGCCATGAAATTATAGTATCTTACTCCTATGCAATTAGATAAACTGTTCATTGACTACATCACTTTACCTCTGTCTTTATCCCCTTTTATCCTCTTCTTTTTGGCACTGTATCTATCGCAGACTATAATGCTCATTTATAATGTGTCATGTATATTCGGCCATCCGTCACAATCAGGAAACTTCCACCGCGTCCAGGCCCGTTTCTACGAGCCTGTGTGTTAAGCGCCCTCAAAAAAAGCAATGCTGTCTACATTGGATGCGGCGTCGCGCACGCTACACAACAAATTACCAACAACTGATCGCGCGCGCGCTCTGTTTCTGACGCACTTCAAGCACTCGCTGGGCGGGGAAAGATTGCATCTCTCTGCCATCTGTAACCATGTTGACGTGCCGCCCGGTGTGGCCGCGATTCGCGGCGATTGTGGTTCCGTCCCGGGTTACCATGGTGACGGCTGTGAGATTACCCCCCCCCCCGCCCCCCTCTTTTTTTTTTTTATTACAGATCTGCATGATTCACGTAGGTCACATTTTCAGGTCGGAAAATCCGGAATTCCGGATTAATCCGGAAAAATCACATCCCTGTGTATTAATAGTGGATAAAATCAGATGACAAATTAGTTATAACCGTAATTGAACTAAACTAGACCTGTTCTATCTCCATACAGCATATTCTTTGGCTCTGTGGGCATAATTGTCCGACTCTGGGTCGAAATGAACACCGCTACTGAGAGGAGCTTGTGAGGCTCTGCCCTTTGTGCTGGCAGCAGCAGCTCATTTGCATTTAAAGAGACACACACTAAAACGGAGCGTTTTTCTCAGCCCCAAAAAGTGACAATTTAAACATGCTGTAAAAAATTATCTGTTGGGTATTTTGAGCTAAAACTTCACATACATACTCTGGGGACATCCGAGACTTTTTTTACATCTTGTGAAAAGGTGCATAATAGGTAGCCTGACACTGTCAGACTTCGTACTTCCGCTCAATTTCAGTTCAACTCAGTCTGAGATAGCGACCTTGCTCCACGTTTTCCTCCGGCCACAAAACAGCCGGCCAATCAACGAACAGAGGGCGGGCTGAGAGCCGTGACGGAGACGCTGATTGTACCGTGGATGCGTAGATTTACTTCACATAATCTGCAAAAGTCGTTCACAGCCATGTTCACTCCGGTATTTTGCTCAATGGTTTTGTTTTCGCATCATACATGTTTACAGTGGGAGTTAGATGCGGCTGAGCCGGCGCATAACACACGACATAACCAAACGTTATGTGATTGGCTTACGGGTAACCAATGATTTTAAACTTCAGACAAGCGCCCCCCCCCCCACGAGAAAGAAAACGCTTTTCAATTATGCCCTTCCAGACTCTGTCTACGAAGCAAAGCGAAGTAGCAGAGTTTGGTATTGCCAGGCTACATAATAGGTGCCCTTTAAAGCAAAAAAAAAAACATATCGTGATATATATTGTTATTGTGAAAAAAAAATCTTATCATTATATAAGATTTTGGTCTTTTCACCAACTCCTAGTTTATATATACCAAAAGTGAGCAAAGAGCGCTACTTTAATGACAAGCTGTCAATCACTTCAGTTGCAGCTTGCAAATGCAGTGGTCAACGCAGCAAAATTGCTTTGTAAATATAAACCTTTGATGTTCTTTAGATTAAAGAGCAAAAAAGGAATTTTCAAATCAGTTCTGCATAGTTGCATAGTTGCTGGAGTCAAAGACAATTTAAACTATATTTCAATTCATTTTCAATTCAGTATAAATGCAGAAAAGTTTTCAAAAAGTACACAGAATCACTGTAGGCCTAGTTAAATAAAAATCATGTCTAAGCCATCATATGTTGCATGATGTATGTACATAATACATGAATCCTCATGGGGCTCTTAATCTGTGTGTGCACACACACTTAACCTTTGACCTTTAATCTACAACCGAGCAGCACAATGTATGATTTCACTCCTCCGGCATGTTAAAGTTTTTATGTAAAGCGGATGAGAGAAGGGATGGAAGGAGTGCTTAATTACAGGCTATGAAGGCCAGGGTCTAACCGCACTCACACAGAGCAGTTGGGTTACATTTCACAGCAGGCTGGCTGATCATTCATCTTCCTGCTCCCTCCGTAACACTGAGCACTACTTCACCTTTCCCCTACATTGTGCTCAGAATGGCAAACACACAGCAACACAGCGTGCTCTAGGTTGTTCTTATTCATTCATGCACATGCATGTATGCAATCACAATCAGGGTTTTTCAGAAAAAGACCTTAGATTTTTGGGAAACGCATGTCTTTAACTAGCTTAGCCAGCAAGATTTCCCTGCTTAACTAAATGCACCAGACTATGCTGGTTGATCAGCTTCACTATCTTCAACAGTTTATATGAAGAGCATCATGCTGTTTCACCAGCTAGACCAACACTAGCCAGCATGGAACTTCACACTGGTATTGTGCAAGATTCTCTATCACCCAAAATAATCCTGTTCCCCTTCCTCGATGTCTGATTAAAAACATAAAAGCGCTATAGAAGAATGAACATAGCAGTCTTCATTTACTCTGGTTGTTACTCGAGGATGAATCTGTACCAACAGTTTGTGATTGCTATAATTAAAAACACAGGTTAAGCTACCTAAGGCTACATAAAGAAAAGCAATTGTTAAATTGGAAAATTTTAGCTTGCATAAAAACACAATTTTCAGTTGCAATTACTCCAGTCTTTAGTAAGGTTGGGTATTGAGAACCGGTTCCAAAATTTCCAAGAACCGTGGATTTGATAAGATACGCGCATTTCGGTTATTTATCTTATTAATTCTTGTGAATCTTAAAAATCGTATTAATTCCGGTGTGCATTTTAATGATTTTAAACCATTCAAACGCAAGAAGACATGAAACAGAACTCAATTCGGGACTCACACACTGTTTTCTGTGCTGCGCACACACCCAAAGCTCATATATAACCTCATATATATATATATATATATATATATATATATATATATATATATATATATATATATATATATATATATATATATAGTGCTGTCACTAAATTTATGAATTTAATATTTTGTTATTACTTTTGTAGCAAATAAACCTGTGGTAATATTCCACACAGTCTCCTGTAATCTCTCTCTCCATCTTTCCATGGCCTCTCACATACATTTGTTAATTATTAAGTTATATATTTAGATACTGAATATCAAACCCCAGGTCCCTCCCCTCTTAATCCTGAGGAATGTGGGGCCTTTGATGAATTTTGAGAGGTCTGCTAAACCCTGAACTATTTAATTACTCTGGCCTGTATCCTGGTCATGAGCTGGAATATTTCATTTAACCTGTTTTCATGGTGGGACCACACACACACACACACACACACACACACACACACACACACACACACACACACACACACACGTTTGTTTTCAATCTACTGACTTTTATTGTTTTTATACTGAGCTAATGGTATTTTAATCTCTTACTCCTAAATATTTCCCTCACACAAACCTTTTTGCATTTTACATTTTCATCTTTTAGATTGTCCTTTTGATGGTCACTTGGTTTCTATTTCTGCAACGTTATTCAGTTATTCAGGGTTACCTGCCCACACCGAAAACGTATTGCATTGCAACATCCTAGCACCACCATCCAGGGGAGAAGAAAGAGGTTTCCTATCCAATACCTAAACTTAACAACTACTTTACTAACTATTAACAAGCCGTGATTAGGAGTTTTTTGGGGCAAAAGTCATAGTAAATAGTTAGTTAATACTGAGAATTAATCTAATCTAAACTAAGATGCAGAGAACAAGTATTCCTACACTAAACATACACTTAATCCTCAAAGTAAACCTAAACAAACATCCATAAAGAGGTTTGCTTTGGCAAAATGAGTCATTCACACAAAACACAATGTCTCCCTCCTTACAAACATAGAAAAAGAGAGTTGTGCAGTAAACCGTGTGGTCTCGCGTAAGTGCCACAATTCTTTGTTGTGACCGTTTATTTTTATTGCCCTATTCCAGGTTTACATTTAGATCTCCACAGTGTTTCCTAATCAGTCATAAATCCAGCCACCACTGAGAAAAGCCAAGAAAACACATCTAAGAGACCAGCGTGTCAGTCAGAGTTACAGGGCCACAGTCAGATCTGTTTGGGAAGGAGGAGGGATGTGGAAAAAATAAACCACTTTGTGGCCTTTCTAGATTTCTCCAGTGTGTAACTGCAACATACAGTTGTCTATGAAGAATAATCCAAAGGGTGTGACAATAGCCAGAAGGTATCAATGACTGCGATCACCTTTTATTTGTAAACAGACCTCCTCCATCCTCATGCAAGGGACATATTCCAATAAAAGTACATGCTAACTATTTTCTACAACTGAATAATCTTTTTTTTATTAATTTTTTTTTATATGTAGTAAGTCTACTCAAATTGAAAGGCCAATGACTAATTTATCATCTGCAAGCTCTCCTTCACAGACTGAAAAGGAGCTAAAAAGAAAAAGACACAAATCAATCTTTTTACTTCACAAGTTTTAAAAGCAATTTAATTTGCTCAAAAGTTATGTATAGCAAATATGAGTATTTTATATTGTTTTCTCTAGATGTCAACATTAGCCATTGAAAAACCCTATGATAGGTAGATCATTATAGCGTAACTGTTCTACAGGTCAACTTAAGTTCTAGTCACTGTAATGGTAAATATATTCAAGAATTAACAATGGAAATAAGCCACAACATCTACAAAATGGTAAAAGCATTGTGTCACTGCAGCTGCTGTTAGAAGCTCAAGTTCCCATAGAATTTAGTTATAGGTATTTTTTGATTATCTACTAAGCAACTATCCAGAACAACCTCAAAGAAATGAGCTAAAACCACAACAAACACTTTAACAACCACAAAGTAACATCCTGCAGTCTTAATTCGCCAATGGCTGCTACTGGATAATGGAGTCAGTGAGTCTGAAACAAAGCTATTGCATCGCTTAAGAAGACTTGTGCAAGAGCTGTATGTACCACAAACTTTATTTACATTAACGCTTGTCTGCTTGTCTGGGTGAAAAGTGGATTTTTTGAAGGGGCAAGTGAAAGAGAATTTTACTTGTGCGACCGAACAAGTAGCCTGATTAAAACGGCAATTACAAAAAATAACTGGGGAATCACAAACGAGAGAATGATTCTGATTTTATTACATTAAATGTAAGTGGCGATTGATACTGGATAAAATTACATAATATATCTCCTCTCGTTTTTATATTTATAACAGATGACACAGTTAAGCAACATCCCACGACCAAGAGTGCTATTTTCCTGAATACCATCACAATTGAAAATGTGACACTGATTTCATACAACAGTTCAAACAAGTAGTTAATATTAAGTCACTTACATTTTAGATGCAATATTAACTGTTTCGAACAAAGATCACAGCAGAACCATAGTGCATCTCACAACACTTTCAACACTCACTGCCGTGTTTCATTACTGAATGATTCAGCATTCTGAAGCGGTTATAAATGACCCATTCATAAACAACTGCCTCATTCTTGATATGATTGAGGCATCTGTGCCTTTGTTCATATTAGGGATGGGCATGATTAATCGACGATCGATAATTGATCGTTAAGAATTTCGTCGATCACGTCTATTTGTTATCGATTAATCATGCAGGTTGCGTTGCGTAGTGTGAGTCTTGAAGCAATGGAATTCATTTTAGCGCGGAGGTAGGCTACCTGTGCATCCCGGCAACGTCATTCCCCTCAGAGCGGGTGTTTTCGGCGGCTGGACTGGCTGTCACCACGTTGCGGTCGCATCTGATCCCAGATCATGTCAACATGCTTATCTTTCTCAACAGAAATCAGTGGACTGGTGCAGAAGTTCTATGGGAACTTCATGCGTTTTCTCAGATCGGATAGCTATCTGATTTATCAAAACGATTCCATTTACACCTGGTCACATAAATGTGTTTTTGCAAAACGGATATAAATCCGATCTTGAATTCCCGCACTACATGCATTGTTGCACGTCCGAAAGCAACTGATATGAGCTGCATTTTATTGATCATCAGCGGAAATTTCTAAATCAAAGACGGCAACAAGATATTGCGGCAACAGCCCTGGTAAGATCATTTCGGTTCTTTACTTTTAATGAAGATGATTGTGTGTTGATGAATTACTTTCACTTTAATTTGCGATAGTTTGCACGTTGGCTTGATGAATAGATGCTCATCTGTGGTGATGCGTGTTGCAGTAGCGTCGTCATATCTGGCTATAACATGACATATAGCCTAGGCCTATAAAACGCTCTCACATGTTTATTTCTTAGCATTTTTGGGATAAGTCAAATTTACATAGTGATTTCAACAACCAGATGCATTTACACTTGTCCAGTTTCGTCTGGAATGCGTCTCAGATCTCCTCCTGAAGTGGTTTGAGCGATCGGGTTTAAATCCGTCTCGAATGCGTTTCGGAGGGCATTTACATTTGGTCTTTTCACGGATAGCTATCCGATCACAGAAAACGGATGAAGTGGCCATGGGTCTCTGTTCAAGAACGCCGGCTCGCAGCTGCAGGTTCCGCTGTTTTAGAGCACCGCAGGGCATCTTCAAGTCTAACGTCACCGAACGTCCAGTTTCACTGCCACAAGTTGATCTTCTTGTAATAAAGATCTCATCGAGGACAAACAAACTGTATTTTTGTATTTACATTGCATTTTTAATTTATAAAAAGTTAAAGAAATAATTAATTTCAATATAAAAATATTAATGATCAATCGATAGTCGATCGTTAATTCTCCCGACGATCGACTAAGAAAATTTAATCGAATGCCCATCCCTAGTTCATATGGACATCTGACTGCTAAGTAGTAGGGGTGTAACGATGCACTCATTTTCTCGATGCATCAATTACAAATCCTGACGATGCATATGCATCGATCTTGAGACATGTATTTTTGAATCGTAAATCACTGATTTCGGTCAATAATCAATTTTAAAGGCTAAGAATTATTTAATTGTGATTCCATATCAATTTACTGATTTAAAATATATATAAACATTAAAATTACTACATACGCAAATTAATGGAGATGTTGTGCGCCATGATTGATAATGACCATTGATAAAGCCGCCAAGTCATTGCATGGTCACTACTGCAGAAATAAAACGCTCTTGTTGCATGGAAACTTCACCGTTACTTTCTATAAGATAAAATACTGTAGTTTTACAGAAAGGGGTCATACCAGTGACATTACCCGAGCGTTTATTCAAAGGCACACCTTTATTGCATGAATGGAGCAGACGCATAATGTAAGTGTCTAAAATGCATATGCACAGTTCCAATGAATGATAAAGGAAATTTAACTTAATGTTGTAAAACTGAATGTACGAAGGAAACTGCTACACAAATAACTACAACATTAACAACACTGAAATAAGAGTGTGCGTTATATATATATATACATCAATCAGATGCGCATTAAAGTTACGTTTGTTGCTATAGCAACAGTAGACACCCAGCACGTTTTCTTTCAGAATCATCATAAAAGAAAAGTCAGAGTAAAGAGAACTATTCCATGAAGAAAAGTTAGTTTAGCATTAGTTGGGAAAGTGAATGATATTCTAGGGTAGTCTCACCATGGAAGCATTGTATGTGTAATGTACCTGGAACACTTTAATAAGGTTATGTAGCCATTAACACTAACCTACACAATAGTTGACATGAACTAACAATACTTTTAAAGCATTTTTAAAATTTTGGCTTATGTAAATTTTTAAAGGCTGTTAAAATAAAGTTTAGCAAGATTAAGAACTAACATGAACTAAAATAAACAATGGAAAAAAGTTTGTTTGTTTTTGCCCCCAACCTCTGACCCCCTGAAGGTCGCTGTGTCGCTTTGGACCCTGATTAAGACACATTGGGGGAAGCATTTAAATAAACCTATAAATGCATTTACAAATGCAGACTCGAATCATTAATCGAATCGCATAGAATTTGGGGGTCTCCCGAACTGCCTGCTCCATCCGGGTCTCCTGAGCTGCCGGCTCCGCCCTGGCCGCCTGAACCAGCACCGCCCTGGAGGCTTCCTGCTCCATATAAGCCACGCCCTTGTCAGCCTCCAGGGCGTCTTCTGGGAGGGGGGGCTTCTGTCACAGATCAGCCTAGTGACCATCCTCTTCACTACACTTTCCAGCATCCATCCTGGTCCCCAGCTGCACATTTCCAATCACTCACACCTGCACCTCAACATCACCCTCATCACTGCCTCTACTTATACACACTATTCACCCCAGCTCACTGTCTGGTCTCGTTTTTCATCACAGCAGACTATATCCCTGTCTCCAGCGTCTCCCTCAAGTTCACCCTTTGGACTCTCACTTACTTGCTTACCTCCTCACTGCACCTTTATATCGTAAATAAACACCCTGTCACCATCCTTCTTCTTCTCCTAAGTCTGCTTACCTTAACACCTATAGTGTCTTAAAGGGATACTTCACCTCTGGAAAGATGAATGTGTATTTAAAATGGGTCATTTATGTAGTAGAAATGTGAAATTGTTTTAGAATTTGGAGCCTTCTAGACTGAGAAAAGCCAGAAAATGTATTTTTGGCTCATGTGGATGAAAGACAACAACCGCGACGAGTCTGCCCGGGATTTCGAGATCGCCCAAAATGTCTGGGATTTGGATTTTGCGTTCTACAGTCATGTCTGGGAAAAAGAGGATGGTAACCCCTACTACTCAGCTTTCTCCACAGAACAAGAGCCTGTTAGCTTAGCTTCCAAAAAAAGATGGTTGACACTATTTGTACATTATGTGAGTGAGATCCTACCCCCTATGGGCGGGTTGAAAACGTGCGGGACAGCCCCTACTACTGACTGTAGTTTCTAGCCTCTAGCCAAAAAATCCTCCGATGACGCAAAATTATGATTTTTGCGTCATCGGAGGATTTTTTCCAGACAAAAAATACATAAATCTCTCGTCTCTGGGATATGAGGGAGGGAAGCACGGTAAATCAAAAATACTACGGGTTTTCTACTGATACAAAGCTTAATGCTAAATGCTTAAGTATCCCTTTAACCCCCTGAGGTCGACGGTATCGCCGGCGATACCAGCTCGCTTTTTTTTTTATCAGTGTAAAAGAAACTCATAAATACTCTGTTGACTTTGATTTTCCATAGGAGTTTCATACATCAATCGATTCTGTTAAATGTGTATTATTTTTGTGTATACTCACAATAAAAACAAAGTGTTGTGCTTTTTGACAAATAAAGAAAAATAAACACGAAGCGAGTTCTGCCTTCTCTCTGCCAGTAAAGTCCATTCTGAAACGCGTCCGAAAATGAACTGTAGCTCAACGAATACTCAGTCAAACAGGCATACAGACACACAGGCATGAAGCTTGAATTCTCTCCTTTTAAATGAAGTAATTTATATAAAAAACAAATATTCTCATCTTGTGAAATCTGTATTAAAAGAGAGCGATTCCAGTCGACCTAATTACAGCTGATTCAGATGTAATGTGACTCCGCCCACGGAGAGCGTGCGCTATTCAAACGCAAATGGCTGAGGCAATCCACGCAATCCTGTGAATGCCCTCATATCAGCTCGAGAAAACACACAAGTTTATTCAGATCATTACTTGTTTACACCGTCTTGCAGCGCTGTGAGGAATAATAATAATAATGGAAAATGTCCCTCAGAAGTGCGGGTATATCGAGGAGCGAGCTGAGGAATACTAGTAAGTTTTTTTCCTTCACAAATTTCTTCACGTGGGTTTCTGTTTATGAATGAATGAACGGCAGAGATGCGCGCTGTTTACCACAGCTGGCAAAGACAGTTTAAATTTAAATTGCGTGTGTGAATGAATGATGATGTTTTAGCAAACTGTATTGCTATACTGAGATGAGTAAAAATCGACTGAAATATGTTGAAATAAAATGAAGGCTATTTGTATAAGCAACGCATTAAACTGCAAATTAACAATATGCCCTAATATTTCATGAAAACAACGTTACAGTCAGGCGAAATATGAAAGACAACATCTTGTTGACTCGATTTGCGTACAGTTTTTACTGTAGAATACTGCCACGTCAAATAAGCTTTTGTTTAGCAATTTCTAGTTTTAATCTAAGTTTTTAATCTAATCTAAGTTTTTAATAAAATAGCAAAACATATTTACAAGATATATGTAAGCAAAATCTTAAATGGTCAAATGGTCAGTCTTCTTCTAAATATATCTTTTGTCCTTGCATTGTGGCTCAGTCAGTGTCACACCTGAATGAATGGCTAATTATGCAGAGTCATTATGCAGAGTGGGTGGGACATTGTATTCTAAGGTGTAAACCACTCCTCGTTCACACCCCCTCGCATATTGGCTTTCCAAGCAAAACCTGTTTTACATCAATTTATATCAATGTGTGGTTTTATGTGAACGATAAAGCAAGACTATTTTCACATAATTTTAAAGAAAGGACTCTAGGCGAGGACATCCATTAGTCAAAAGTCTTATTGACATATTTACTATGTGTTTTGTGGCCTTATTTCAGAAATTTTAGTTTTTAGTTTTTTCAATAACCATGCATAAACATTATTCTCTCAAAAATGAAAACATGTACATACCCGTGGCTCACATATTATGGTAGCCCTGTTTGTGCTTTATAGAGTGAATTTACACCTTTGCCATTAATATGTTTATAAGTAACTGAAAAAAGCACAAATGTCAGGGCATGTCAGAACATCTCAAGGGCCCCAAAAACAGCCCAGACCCCAGAGGGTTAATGTTGTAAGTAAATTTATTGATCAAATTTTAGAATTTAAATTGAAAGATGAACCATATATTTAATAAGATCAGGGAAAAATGCCCTTTATAAAGGTAAAAAAATAATAAAAAATTACCCTTGGGGTAAATTTCACAAATATGCAGATTTAAATATGTCAGTGCTGATAGAACACTGATGAGAATATTTTTTTTCCAGACAAGCAACTTTTTTTACTTGGACAAGTAAATTACCTATTTACTAGCCCGAAGGACAAGCACATGACAAGGCTTAGTATTGAGCCCTGACTTTATGGTGAATTTGTGGTGTTTTTATTTTACAGATGGTGGCCAACCAGAATGAGACTTTTACCGCCGCCGTTCCCGCGGCGGCAAAATTGGGATGTGTATTTGCTGCCTTTTACCGCTGAGTGCCGCTGTAATCACAGACTTCAAAAGTGTCAGTTTATTCTCTTTATGACGTAATCTGCCGCGGCAGTAATCTGAGCTGAGGTCACAGATAAATTCAAGATAAATATTGTGGTTAAACGAATTCAAATTCATTAAATTTAAACAAAGTAGACACACGTTAACATTGTGTGCCCAGTTTTTCTATAATTTAGAAAGGCTATGTCAATAGGTTACTTACTTCGTGTTATTTTAATGTGTTTGTAGATTTATTAACTGAAACATAACAGTGAAATAAATTAAAATAATTTACCGTAAAATTAAAACATTTTCAGGACTTGCAGTTACCCGATGTTAGTCAGTTTAAGCATTCTTTGTTATATTCAGAATTAAATAGGCTAACATGTTGTTATGATTATCATTTGAATTCTTTAATAAATAATCAACCACAATGCCTATTAGCCTACTGCCGCAGCAAAAATAAACCAGTCGAATTTCAAAGTCGTTCGCGCACAGCAGCAACTGCGGCATTTTAAAAGGTAAGTTTCCTATCTGTTTATAAAAAAAAAAAAAAAAAAACATTTTTCATTATTTGAACAAAAATGAGACTGATTGAATATGTAAAAATATAAACAAACAAAGCAGAGAATAAAACAAACTTTTAGGGAAAAAATATAGGCCTATTATGCTACAACAGAATTGGTTAACATTAACGAAAGCAAAATATGTAAAAATACATTTCAAACAATATAAAACAAAACAAATTCGTGGCCGAGTGGTAGGCTATAACGTTCAAATCCCGAACAAACATGGGCTACTTTTTTATTATTAATGCAGAAAGATTTGATAGTTCTAAAATATTGCTACATAGCCTATTGTTTTTTTTTTCTCATAGCCTATTTTAAATATTTTATATTTATAAAATAAAATTACCATTAATTTCCATTTTACATTAGGGACAATTTTTATCCAACAGAATGGCTGAATTAACATCTGCATAATAATAATAATAAATAAATAAATAAACAAACAAACAGCACATGGTCTTGTAAAAACACTTTTTAAAAAAATTTTCGACACATAATTTCGAGACAGTAGTTAAAACAGAGAAATAATTAAAACAGAGAAAATAGTTTACCTAGGCTATTCAGACGATAGCTCTGTGGTCAATGCAATAACAATAGCCTCTCGGAGCTTCAAACGATCTGAGATCGAATCTCAGTGTAGCCGACAGTGTTTTTGTTTTTCCGTTCTTGATGCTTAAAATATGCATCTGTTTATTAAAGTCAATCATCTTGTTTAATTATCAATTGTACATTACAACATCAATTTGCTACTTTCCAGTTGAGCCGCTGCAAAGACGACACATCTGATGAAGGAAGACTGTCAGCCGATTGCACCAGAAAATGAAGATGATGAAGCTCGTCTTTAATCTGCTAAATTATTTTTTTTGTGTGTGTGTGAATCATTCACGAGATTGAGATGACTGACCGGCCATAGCAACGGAAGACATTTTTCAAAACAGATCGAACAAATCAGAAAAATACTTTCAGTACAGTATTGCTTTCAATTAAAAAATAAACAATGAAAATGTAAAAGAAAAAGAAAATTAATTAAGTTTGAAAACCCATCGCACATTTCAAGGTATGAATAAAGTGTCGGGAAAGTTTATTTATTTAAACAGGGTTGCATCGATGCGATTTTATTCCCTTTGTGATGCAAAATAAGAAACACAGAATCTTATTCTTGCAACATTTTAAATTTCTATTGTCAAAGAAATTGCAGCTAAATTAAAAAATTAAAACGGTAAAACGAAAAAAGTTCAAAGCAACATAAATTAAGAACAGGCGTTTTTCTTTGCCTCTCTGGCGCTGGATATTTTTTTAGTAAGTTTGGTCTCCCTCACTGCGCGCGGCGGGTCTTTCTCGAAATTAAGCATTTCAGCGTAAAAAAAAACACCATACAGCTGATAATACTGTATATGTCGCTGTGTGTCATCCACACAAATCACGAAAGAAAAAACTGTAACAAATAGCTTTTGTTCCTTCAAAGATACAACATTCCTTGCTGAATTCACCTAAAACAAGGTGCATGGTCGCGAATTAAAGAGCTCTGTATCTGCTAAATTGAAATTGTGTGTGGAAAACCTTTAAATACAATCAATAAAACTACAATATATAATTTAATAAGATATAGGGCCTACTGCACATAGGCTATGGACTTTTGGAGATTTTGAGATTAATCCTTAAAAGAATTTTGCCTTTGCTTGCTCAACAGGCTGGCTCCCACACTCTCCATATGAAAGATGGAACATTAACACCTCTGTCCTGCACCCCCACGATAAAGCAACTATTGCCTTCTCCAAACCCCCCACAGGCTCGCTGAGTTTGCAAAACAAAACAAAGAGTGTGCCACTCGTCGTGGTGTGCCCAAACACTTAATTATAAACTTCAATATTTCATTCAAAACAATCTCAAGACGCTTTGTGACATTTTGAAAAGCCGTGGATGCATTACTGCCACTATGAACGCAACAGAATACTGGTTCTGATTTTATTGTTTGTCGTTTAAACGTCATATATATATATATATTTTTTTTTAACAGAACTGCTTTTGAAATTACCATTGGAATTATTATAGGCTACAGAAGTAATGTCATTGTATAATATTTGCTCCTTAGTGTAAAATGGAAATGCATGGTGATTTTATTTTGTAAATAGACTATAAGCAAAAAAAAAAAACTATGTTTTAGAACTAGACAAATCTCTCTGCGTCAACAATAGACTATAAAATGCATTAATAGGCTAATATAAAAAAATCATTAGTCCTAGTAAGTTCGGGATTCGAACTCGTGTCATCTAAATGATCGTAACGTAAGTTCAACCACTCGGCCACGATTCACTTGTTGCGATATGGCCTAATGTTCCAGTGTGTGTTCGCTCACACGAGCGAGAAGCGCTCTTCATTCAAATGAACGCGCCGCCGCGTTTGTCGAACACTAATTCAACATGCCAGAATAAAACCTGGCTTTAGAACAATGCATAGCGCCACTCGTCGTGGTGTGCCAAAAATTTTACAATCATTTAGTTTCATTTATTTCAGTGTTAATGTTTGAGTTAAAAAAATCCTCTACAAATTAAAGTAACACAAAGTCGGCTATAAGAGTCCTTTATAGGCTACTAAAAAGCAAAGGGCTTACAGTCTTAACATTTAGGCTACTTTGCTTAAATTCGATACAGTTATTTTCAGTAGGGCCTAATAAATTTGTAGGGATGTAATTTCAGTATGCTTTACCAACGCTATGTATTCAATTAAAGTTCCAAGAGGTCTGGTATATTTCCTTCAGCTGACAAGTGCACAGCAAAAATCACAACTTGTGTTTGCTGCGAACGCAAGTTATTTAAGGTGTCTCAACTGTACACAGTCTACCCTACAGTGTGAATTCGTTACAAGGTTTCATTTAATTAAATTAATGTGCAGCAATTTGTACAAATAGAGTCTATAGGCATATACTGTTGTATAATAGTATCATATTTGTTAAAATATTCTAATGTTATTTTTTTCCATCTATGTTGAATATGAAAAGTGAACAGCACGAGTAAGATAGGATGCATTATATCGAGAGATGGATATGGAGTGGGTCAGACATGATTTTGACCACTTCATTAAGTTTTGTTTAGTAGAAAACCTTTCTTTAAAGTGAATTTCGTTTTCTATAAATTGTATCTTAATTTTAATAAATTTTTCATCAACCCTTGCCTGGATTTAATAAGTAAGAGAAGCAAATATAACAGACACTAATCATGGAGGCGCCCGCGCGGTCACGCATTGCACGTCAGCTGGAGCGCATCTCATCCTCCTAACTTAACGAAACTCAGCATATGCCTCACACAGACATGATAAATACATCAAATACACAAAGCTTGAAATGTCTTCAAACAAAATAATTAAAAACGAAAAGAAAAAGGCTACTCTCTGATTATGTCTTTATGTGAATTTCTCTCTAGGTGCGTTCACTACAAATATGGCGATCGTCAACTTCATCTTTGCAGTCGACACTGTCAGAAAACACTAGTTTATTGATAAAAATCAATGCACGCATAAAATACACATCTTGCTTGTTGCACGCACACATAGGTTATTATGTCGAAAAAATGAGATATTATGTTGAAATAACATTATTAATACATCTTTTAGAATATTTGATTAAATGCTGATTGTTGCGCTTGTTCGATTTAATACAATTAAAACTTTAATTGTGATAATTAAAATAATTGAAAATTAAATATTTAGTGGCCAAGTTTTGCTAATTTATTATATAGGCTATTATATGCCTATTGCCTATATTAAGTAGGTCATATTAAGACAAGGCATATATTAAGTTATTTTAGCTGTTATGAGAAAAATAAATCTAACGAAATCTAAAATCTAAATCTAATAAATCTAAAAAAAAATTCTAACGCCAATTCAACATGCCAGAATAAAACCTGATTTTTGAACAATGCATAACGCCACTCGGCCTGGTGTGCCAAAACACTACATTTTAAACTTCAATGTTTAATTCAAAACAATCTCAAAATACGTTGTGACGTTTTTTTTAAAGCAGTAGCCTAGCCTATATACATTAAGGGCATTGATCCAGGATCTCTCAAAAATTATGCCACACATACTCCATGTATTTTTTTTTCAAGGACTGCTTTTGAAATCACTATAAATTACTATGCAATTGTATCTCTCACGAGAGCGATACAATTGCATAAATGAAGAGAGCTCTTCATTTATCTAATTCCTCAATAGAATAGTAAAAATATTCAGCGTCATTGCTCCTAATATCGTCTCTATTTTTAACTTTTGATTCTATTTTTTCAGTTCTAAAATTGATTCTATCTTTGGTTCTATTCTGTTGTAGCCTAATAGGCCTATTTATATATATATGAAAAATATGCCTATTAGGCTTAGGCTACGTTTACACGTAGGTGGCTATTTTCATAAACGGACATTTCACCCCTCTTCGTTTTCAAAAATAACATCGTGCACACGAACCTGTGTATATGCTGTCAAGAGCATGCCAAACCTGTAGGTGGCAGTGTAACGAGAAGCTCAAGCCCACCTTAGCCAATCAGAATCCCGAAAATAGTCACATTCTGTGACGTCGCTACCTAAAACTCCGGTTTTCTCTGTTTACATGCAAACGTGCAAACGAAGATTTTCAAAATCTCCACTCTGGCCGGAGTTTTTAGAAAGAATCGGTTTCATTGGCGAATCCTCCGTTTGCGTGTAAACGAAGGGCGCAAACGAAGGGAAATGTCTCCGTTTTTCAAAATAACCATGTACGTGTAAACGGGGCCTTAGGGTTTTATATTTAACCCCCTTACATTTTAAAATACGGCAATTGCTGCTGTTTTGCACAATGTCCCTTTGCGCCACCTGGCGGTCATTTCGGGAACAACTTTGAAATGCGGCTGGTTTATTTTCGCCGCGGTGATTTTGCCGCGGCAGCTGGCGCGGCGGTAATAGGCATTCTGGTTGGGTACCATCTGTATTTTGAAAAGTTGTAATTGCAATTGCATTGACCAGCACAAAATAACTTATTTTTGTTTTCCCTGGAAGAAAGGAAGATACATTTTAGAACAACATGAGGGTGATGAAAAACATTGTCATTGTTGGACGAGTTAGTCATTTAAGAGTTAAGAATCACTAGCTATCGGTTTGCACTTTGCAGACCGACATCTTGCCAGAGAAGTAGTTTAAGGTCTCTGCCTCATGTGCAGACTGTTTTCATGAGCTTAGCTAACAAAGGGCTCTGATGATGTCATGAGAGGATAAGGGTGAGATGACCTTATCTAGAATCTTAAAGCAGCCCATTGTAAAATCCTCATCTTAGGTTTACAGAGGGAGAACATGTGATGGACATTTATTATTTGCTTGAGGCAAAAAAAAAAAATAAACAAGACAATGATTTTAAATACCTAAGCCCATTTAATTCTGCTGGTTAATCTTGATAAACAAGACACCATAGAAGTTTCTGAAGATGGCAGCTGCCTGATTCTTAGGGCCCTATCATACACGTGGCGCAAGTGTTTTTTGGTAGTTTCAGCCCGACGCAATTATCTTTTTCATGTCCTTCGCCACATTGTTTAAATAGCAAATGCATTTGGTCCATTTGTGCGCCCATGGTGCTGGTCTGAAAACGAGATGTGTTTAGGCGCATTGCTATTTTGAGGCAACTGAAATAGACTGCAATATTTTTTTGTTATTTAAAAGAGTGCATTAGTAATGTGTGCCTATAGGCAGGTCCACAACACACGTACACTTTGCTTTTTACATACAGAGGGATGGGCAGCAGTACACAAACTAGACAAATATGAAAAAATACAAATATTGCAATGTAAAAGATTAATATTGTGTACATAAAGATATGGTGGAATCCGGCTTGTGCCATAGATGGTCTGCTTGTACGCTTTAACCTAGCACATGAGCAGATCCGTTTCCACTCTGGAGAAGCGTTCAGTCTTTCCACTTACAAATTCCGCCATGTAAATAGCATCCCGTCATGGCGCGAGCGCAACTGGCTTACAAAGGGAATGGGAAATTACACTCTGATTGTTTTTTTGCACATTATGCCCAAAACACACCCATTACTCATTAAAGGGGTCATTGGATGCCCATTTTCCACAAGTTGGTATGATTCTTTAGGGTTTTCATGTAAAGTTTGTAACATACTTTGGTTAAAATTCCTCAATGGTTATGTAAAACAACACCCTTTTTGCCTCCTCAAAAACAGCTCTGTTCACAGCGACCTGTTTCAGTGCATGTCTCTTTAAATGAAAATGAGCAACTGCTCACCCCACCCCTCTCTTCCATGGGGGGTGTCAACACAAGACATGTAAAGTGCTGCCTTGGCAACCTGCCTTGGTGGACAGTATACAAATGGCTGAGGACGGAAATATGCTAATATGGGATAGTCCGTCAGTGGTCGTGGGCAGCACATGAGCAATATGACATCATATTGCTCAGAAAATCCAAACGGCTTGATTATTGAGATAGTTTAGGCTTTTTGAGGATAAATAAAAAGGAGAGAATGGATTTTTGTCATCGTATGGTGGTTGTGTCCACACACTGCAAAGACACATTTAAATGCAAACACCATATAAAAGTGAATTTGGCATCTGATGACCCCTTTAAGAGGGGCAACCCTTTTAGACCATGCTCTGGTCGCGTCTACCATTTTTCCCGTCGTTAAACTAGCAAAAGTGGATTCGGACACGCCCTAACTGCACTTGCGCCGTGCGCTTTAGACCATGCGCTTTTTTTATTAAAATATGGCCCTAAGTTGGCAAATGGGAATATGGTTTGTGTAATATTAGCAACACATTATAAGCTGTTTGTCTGCATAAACTAAATGAAGCAAGGGTGTAGAGTTACATTCAAGCTATTTTAAGGCATGAAGAAGTTTTTTTCACATGAAAAAAACATTTAAATGTCATTTTGGTGATCAAAGATGAGTTTTAAGGAATAAAATTATTAACTAAAATGGGACTTTAAGTGAATGTAAACTGTCAAGAAAGACAACGCATGTGCAACAGATATATTAGATGATTGATGACTTAAAGAGACAAAAGTATCCCTGCTGATGTTTTTAATGTTCATCAAACAACAAAAGACACTGCAAAAAAAAAAAAAACCCTGCTGTTGACTGAATAACTTTTGTAATAAGGATATCTAAATGTATACAGTGAAGACTATACAGTGTTGTTTTACATTTGATTACTAAATTCAATTTCTGTACCTGGTCTATATCTAACTCCTGTTAGATCATTTGCATTTTTTTCATTTGCATTGTTCTTGCATTCAATGTAAAAAGTCTGCCGACTTATATAAAAAATGCACTAGACAATGCTGACTCGAGCTTCAGTGTGTCCGTAGAGGGATGAAACTTCAAATATATTGTTCATACTTGTACTTAACCTGTTAAGCTGCAACCCCACTTTTGAAAAATCCCAAGAAATGACATACCCAAACTGAAACAGATACAGTTCATGAACCCTTTGTACTAAAAGCACAAGTATGATCTCATTTGAAAGCTGACACCTGGCAGTTTATTGTAAATGTAGAATTAATTATTGTCATAATGACAAAAATTGTTATAAATAGCTTCAAAGTTTTGTTAAGTTATTAGAAATTATTTTTTATGAAATATCCTCATGAAAATAAAATTGAAGTTGGCCCTGTAGCAATCTATATGGTTTCACTTTCAATCACCAATTTCTTTTCTCAAAGTTCACCCTTACAATTTAAACTGTATCTAATGCATTTCTTGAATAAAGAAACATTTCAGTAAGCTTTCAAAAAATAATAAAAATATAACTTCTAGGTGGCAGGTGCACCTAGGGCTAGCTAGCATGTTAGCTTAGCACACCATCAATACACGACAATTTATGAGATTAAAACCATGTTTGTGCTTATAAACTTACTTTATAAAGCAAATCGAGTATTTTAAATAATTTTCTGTGATCTAATTTGGCTTCAGATAAAAAATCAGACAGAAAATATACTATTGTCAGAGAATGTCTAATACTGTTCTGCACAACGATTCTATATAGATTAGCATTACATTATAAATATAATCTATTATTATGGAAATACCTGGCATGGATTGAAAAACACAGGTAACTCAAATATCATAGCAAACATGTTTATTGTCTTCAAAACGACTGTTTCTCCATGTTACAGCGCGATCTGTTGTTAGCTGTGTGTGTGTTCGAGGCTTCCTGGATTGTCACATGATTGGCACTTCTTCATGTTCTAATACTGTGCACAGGGCGGCGAGGGCGCCCTCAGGCTATTGGTATGAATTGAAAACACATTAACAGAGTATGCAAACGCTCATAATGATTACATCGACGCATTTGGGTATAAATTCAATAAATATTATTCCTGTCTATAGAAATCTGATGTAAACCTATGAGAATATATCAATATTTCTCCAAATCTGCACATTTTTGAGCTAAAGCCTAGAAGGACGTTGTTTTGTGTATCGCTGTCATGACGACAGCACAGGAGTTTTTTTATGAATGAAAGCGGCTGACGCGCATAATTCATATTAAAGGCATCGACTCATTTTTTCATTTCATAACTCCTGACACAAATTAAGAAATAACTGTCGCTATAAGCTTCTCAGAATACAATAGTGGTCAAATTCTGAAACTTGAGTCTTATATCTTTTTAATGATGTATAGTTTGTCAAGGTATAACATTAAATCTGATAGTAACTTTGAACTATATATAAATAAAACCGCTTCAGTGCGCCCGCGCTCTGGCAACGGTTAACAGGTTAATGAATACAAGTCAGTAGATTAATATTGTAATTTTTGTTTTGATTATGTCACGGAATCACAAACTTTCTAGAACTTTCAATGATGTGCCACTTTTAGATTTACATTTACATTTATGCATTTGGCAGATGCTTTTATCCAATGCAACTTACATTGCATTCCAAGGTACACATTTACATTCTTATCAGTTCTTGCTTTCCCTGGGAATCGAACCCATGATACACTTGATTCCCTGATTGTGTCCAGGTGTGCCTTGTTAGTCTATAACCTGTGTATATATAAACCTCAGTTTTTCCTGTGTTCATTGCCAGGTCTTGTTTTGTTGGTGAGCTCAGTTCTGTTTCGTTTATTTGTTCCTGGAGTTCCCTAGTGTCTGTTCCTTTGTTTATTTCGGTTATTCCATATCTTTAATAATATGAAAGAACCAAATCCTGCTCTCCTGTTCTCACTCATTTCTGAGTTCGCCAGCATTACACCTATACTTTTTTTCAGATTTTCATTTAATTTGTTTTGCTGCAATTCAGAGTTTGTAATGTGACAGCTTCTTTGTGATTCATCTTCGAGCTGGTTAGTCTGGTTCTTGTGGTTCAATTTCAATGTGGTTTTGCTTTCATAGCAATCAGTTAAACTGTGTAACTGCTTATGTATGGTAAGTTTTACATCCCTGTAAGCTACAATATTAACAGAGCAGAGAATAGCCTACATTCAGAGGTTTGTACAGTGCACAGGAGCTTTTATGCAAAAACCTAAAGACTTAAATGACAGCTACTCCAAGGAATTATTATTTAGACTGTGAATATTTGTCAGTGGTTATGATTGGTGTGTGTGTCATTGCTCAAACCTGTGATGCCAGAGGTAAAGTCTGTGTGGAAGCTGATGGGGGTGCTGGAGCTCTGCGTTTCTTTAATTCCACTTTCGGGGACATCTTGGAGATGTTCATCACAGACTGAGACTGACCAAGAGTGCTGGGACGGGTCTCCACACATGGGCCACAACCCACCACTGACATACCCTGAGCATAAAATAAAGAGAGACACTTTAAGAGCTATATGAATACACATTTAAGAACATGTTTAAAAAACATACATGAAAATATCAATTTGTCTATAAATATAAGTGCAAAGTAGAGAAAGTAGAGACTAGCTTAGTGCAAATGACAAGGTGTATACAATATTGAAGGTGCATTGTACAGAGAAATGAGGTATTGTTGTAGGCAGTGGATCCTGAATTGTGTTGTAGGCAGTGCATTCTGAATTTAAAAGGGCAGCAATTCAACAGAGGACAGCAAGTCAATAACATTTGGCTGGAAATGTCACGACCTGCTCCTGGAGTGTGGCTGAGTTCTGAGGGCTTTACCCTGGCCCTGACCCCACGTTTACACTCCATTACACAGCTGCGCTGATAAGACGTTTAACAGGGAGGGACTCAAGACATAAACTAAACTAAAACAGCTGCTGACATCTTCTGATTAAGTTTTACACTAGTGAATTTCTAGAAGCAAAAAACAAAAGACATTTAAAAGCATAATTTTGAAATTTTGAAATTCATTCTCCTATTCCACTATGTGAAAAAAGGCTATGTGCAGAACTGAATCAATTTAAATTCCAATTCAATTCCTGAATTGCATAACTGAAATTTGAATTTTCATTTCATAAATTAGTTTTTAATGGACTATGGAATTTTTGGTTATACATATTACTAGTACACGTTTTAGCTCATATTACATAATCAAAAGATACAATTTTGATATCACTTTTTATTTTATAAATTTATCTTAAAACATTGCAGACCAGTGGCGGTTCTAGCTTTTTATAGTGCCCTGGGCGAACTACCCCTTCTGGCAACCCCCACTCCCACCCCAAACCCCACAAAATCACAAACAGAGATAAATGGGTAAAACAAAATAAAAATAAAAAACCTACAATGCAGAAAACACACAGAAATGAAGGAGTGACACTTTAACACATCCACAATGGAGAACAAATGAAAACACACACACACACACACACACACACACACAACAAAAAACGTTATGTTTAGTTTCATCGTGTTTTAATTTGGTTTTGTTCTGTTCCAGTTCCCAGTCATTGTTGGTTGCCAAGGTTTCCGATTTGAGTTATGCACCTGTTCCAAGTTATATTGATTAGTCCCTTTGTGTATTTAAAACCTCTGTTTCCCTCAGTCCTTTGTTCCGCATTAAAGCAACACTTAAAGGGACAATAAGTAACTTTTTAGGTATTTTATTATCTAAAATCAATATTTTTATTCATAAATATGTCCTCAATGGTGTACAAATACCTCTGCCAATGATCTGACTTATCCTCGTAAACGAAGAATTTATTATCTTTATATACATAGGACGGGTAAGTCCACGGAGGCTTCCATGTAGTTCCGCCATCTTGGAAAACTATAATAGCAGAGAGGGACAAAAAGTACTAGGCCAACGCGTTTTCGTTCAGAGCCCGTGTCACGTGACTGAAACCAGCAGAAACGGAGCAGAGCAGTGAGAGGCGCTTTTGTCACTGCCCCGGCAAGTTTAAAAGGATGCACTGCACGGTTAAGTCACAGGATAACGAGTCCTCTTCGTCGAAAAAGTCCACAATAAGACCGTAAAAGGAAACGTGATCGGAGATTACAAAAACAAGGGTTAGGCTATTATAATCTCGGGATAGCTAATGCAGGAGAAAGCTTTCAAAAGAGACGCTGAAGTTGCCTGCTTTCTTCTCGACAGGTAAGTCAATGTTAAGGTCTTAATTACAGGCTTTTTATTTTTATTTTTTTATTAGCCTATATAGACCAGCGTTTCCCAGCGGGGTGACGCTGCACCCTGGGGTGCTTCTGGCGAGAGCAGGGGTGCTGTGTAAAAAAACATTTTTTACCATCAATCTCGGATCATCGGAAGTCTCTAATAACAACAAATAATGCGCACAAATTTATAATAAAAATGCAAATCATAAGTTTTCGGCGTTGAATTGCGGAGGTTGCGTTTGCGTGTGATTTTATTCCCGTGCCTTATTCCCAGTGCGTCCACATAAAGCTGCCTATTTTTCATTGATGCGCTAACAGTCAAATACACACGAAAACATTGTCACAACGTCGGGTCTTGCCGTGTATTCACTTAAACACATCGGTTATGTCCGTGCTGCTGTCAACGCAACGCGTGCGATTAATGTTTTTCAGTTTAACACGTTAAAAATATTTAACGCAATTAAAGCAGCATTTTTTTTTTTCTGTCATCCTTTGGCTAGCGTTACATTATATAATCACGTTCTTCTTCATGCAAATGCTTCTAACCATGCAAGCGAGAAAATACAAAAGAGAATGCGCTGTCCTGTGATGCTGACACGACGCGCGCCAGACTCGACTTCTCTTTCGCGCTTTCGCTTTGAGTATCCTCATCAGAGCAGTCTTAAATTAGTTAAATAAAGTCTTAAATGAACGTTAAGAGTTGTGAGAAAATGGGACGCGTGTGGGATCCACATGTGACAGTGCAGCAGTGACATCATAACACTTCATTCATAAAAATATGCCATTAAACAATTATTTGAAATATACTGTCTTTATGATGTTTCTACATTAATTTGGAGATTTACTGTGAAATTATTAGGCTACATAAAATATAGTAAAAACAAGCTATCTTGTGCAATTATAACAAAATTATCCCAATAATTATCACATTATCCCAATTATTATCCCAATAATTATCCCATACACTGAGTGAGCAAACATTTAGGTGAGATTTGCAATGGTAATTGAGCAATGTTTATATATGAATAAAACGCCTTAATTGAATATGTCATTATGTAAAGTGATCTCTTCAGAAGAAAGTAATGATTTCCTAGATTTTAAATGGATGGACAAAAAAAATAAGAAAATAATAGATACAATTATCTATATGACAGTAGGCCTATAAGTTCTTCCCTGTGGTATTGAAAATTGATACATTTATTTATTTATTTATTTATTTATTGCTCAAGTCATACATAAATGTTTCATTCAATCATTCATTCATTCATTCATTCATGCATTCGTAACATGCATGAACGAAGAAAAAAAAAGGAACAGGAAGAAGAAAATCTTATGGTACCTGTCATTTATTTGTGCACATCAAAAATTAAATAAAAAAACCCCCAGCACATTTCAAGGTATAGTATCAAAGTAGTATCTCTACTATTGAGTAAAGCAGAGAAGGCCCTATAAACAAGGTTGTAAGTTTTGTTTGTTCAAAACTGTAACATTCGTTTGTTCGTTGTGTCAAGATGTAGTTTGTTTGAAATAACAAACCAGTTCACCCCAAGGAAAACTCGATGAAGTGCTATTAGAGGACATCCTGTCATAGCTTTTTGGTACATAATGGCTACCGTAGATGCAACACACATTTGAAAACGCGAGGCGCTAGAGAGCACTATTCATTTGATTGCAAAATACAATTTCACCACTAGATGGGAGAAAATCCCACTTACTGTCCCTTTAAGAACTTTTCCCCTTTGGTCCCCCTACAGGTTGGAAGTGGAATTGTCCATTACCGCTGTCGTAAATGGACGATGTCCACAGACAAGGTAGAGTATGTTGCATGATTTTATGAAAGTATGATGTAGAAACGAAGAAAAACAAAATAATGACTAGTGTAACGCTTGCCGTAAAGCAAGTTAAATTTGCAGTTTCTTAAGTCTCATTCGAATTACAGAAACGCTACCCGATCTGGCAAACTTGCATAGTGCGGTTATAGCAGATATAGGGCTGCAAAGCGAATGCAGAAGTGCATTTCACCCTGTTACGACTTGATAAACGAGATGGTCCTCAATGCAGAGCATAAAATCCGGGGGGAGGAGTCGGATCTAGATCCAACTCCTCCCACCTTACATACCTAAACCTACCAATCTCCACCCCCTGATCCCTAAACCCACCCCTAAACCTACCCATCTCCACCCCTAAACCTACCAATCTCCACCCCTTATATAAGATCCGACTCCTCCCCCCGGATCTTGTGTATTGCATTGAGGTGCTACTGGGATAAACCACTGACACAATTTTGGAAACATTATTTTAAGGTAAAAAAATATCTTTAGTGTTGCTTTAATGTTATGTTCATGTGTGATGTGTAATGCTATTGCCCTTTGTGGTTATTAAAAGTCCATTTCTTCATTCATTCTGAGTCACACGTTTCTCTGGTGGATTTACTACACGCTCAACGTAACACCGCCTTACTTTTTTTCCCAATAATCCATTACACTCTCCATATACTTAACAATGCAGAAGATATAGTACATTGCTATTTCCATATCATTGTGACTTTAATTTCAGAAGTTTGTCCAACCTGGCAGAGACAGCTACAAGCAAGCCATTCTTCCACTCCTGAAGGAGGTTTAACACCGTGGTTCTTTCACAAGATTTTTTGTTTGTTTGAGTGGTACAACATTCAACTCCTGGCTAAATCAACAGCGTGAGATTGAGGTGTGACTACCTGTTTAGTCAAACAATTTTGGACTGGAAAGGGTGGTAAAAAATGTCTGGGAAATCTGTTTGAAAGCAAACATTATTTTTGCAATTTGGTTTGTTGCTGCTAAATGTCACAAATTACACTCTTCACCTTACAAACAAAGGTAGAAAAGCAGGGATATGCATTAACATACACAGAGGTGTGAAAAGGATGTTTCTTTAAGAGAGAGCAGAGAGATCTGGCAAAAACTGAGGAACGAGACTGGATTTTCTAGAACCTTTCATGGGTGTTTGAGTGAGTGCTCAGCTGTTGGTTGGAACGAGAGAGAGAGAGAGAGAGAGAGAGAGAGAGAGAGAGAGAGAGAGAGAGAGAGAGAGAGAGAGAGAGAGAGAGAGAGAGAGAGAGAGAGAGAGAGAGAGAGAGAGAGAGAGAGAGAGGGAAGGTACTGTATGCAGTCTTACAGCTTGACTTGGGAAGAAAGATTAACAAACAGACATATGATCTAAACTATACATAACACAAGGGACAAATACACAAACCAACACAAACAAACACATGGAAAAAGCACAGAGACAAAATAATCACAGCTCTCCTATCATGGCCACATGCTTTCATTAGACGCCACAACCTCCCAGTAAAAGTTTGGCGTTCTCTCTAACTTTTTTTTCACCCTTCTCTGCCCTTAGAACGGAATGTTCAAAGTGGGAATGGCTATTAGTGGGTTGTATAATCGGAAATCAGTTACTGCGACGTGTTGAAAATGGCTCTTGGCACTGTCTGTGATATTGTAAATAGTGTGCACCTAAAAATGGTGTAATTACAGGGAGGAGCATCGAGAGCAGGGAAGAGCCCTTCATAAAATTTGGTGATAGAAATAAAATAACTGGCATATTAATGATGAATTATGGATGTCTGGGTGTGTCTGAGTGTCATTAAAAACACAGTGTGTTTCTCAGAGAAAAGGAAAAAGACACGCACTGTGGGGATAAAATCTCTGGAAGATTAAGTGTGTGAGTTTACCTACTTATCCATTATATTGGACACACATTTGTACCGAGAAGTGAACTGAATATAATAAAACCTCCTTTTGGGGATGTCCTCGTTTGTAAAAATGGTATTAAAAATAAAATGATTATTATTATTATTTACAGTAAATGCATAAAGTTTTCAGTTAGGGTTAGACTGTAGTATTTATAACTAGCTTATATAGCAATAGTCTTATAGTCAAGATTAGTCTAATAGTCAATACAATTTCACAATTCAGATAACTGTGTGTGTGTGTGTGTGTGTGTGTGTGTGTGTGTGTGTGTGTGTGTTTGTGTACATTCAAATAATGCCACAAAAGGGTCATTCAAGAAGCAGAAAAAAAAGTCCCAGCAAAGAACTCTGAGATCTTGTCTTGCTCAGAAAAAAGTGATCCAATGCAAATCTATCCATCTGAATGTTGAACAGTGATAGTGACAGGAAAATAGGAAAACTTAAGAAAATCTTGTTGAAAATCAAAACCGTATCATCTATTCTAGGTCAATTCCGTGTGAGCGGGAGATCACACGTTTGCCCAAGTGATTACTGACACCTAGTGGTGATACCTGAAAATAAATACATTAGATGGTGGAGATTTCTGAAACACACTGTAATTTCTATTGAAAGAAAATAATAATTAAGGACACACATTTTCATTAATTTAGATTTATTATCTTATATCATAACTGTATGCTTTCGTATATATAATTATTACTATTGATCTTTTAATACTATTGATCAGCATTACCAAACGTGGACGTTCCACTAGAAACAAACATTGATGTATTTTTTTAATTTATTACTGTGAAGCTGCTTTGATACAACCTATGTTGTGAAAAGCGCTATATAAATAAACTTGACTTGACTTGACTATTATTGTTATTATTGTTGTTATTATATAATAAATTATTATATATTCATGAATATATTATTTATGTTTTTTTATACTAACCAATCAGCATTCAGACCAGAAGTTCTGGTGCAGAACTATTCTTTTTTCAAGTGTAGAATTTCTAAAACAAATTCCATTACTATTCTGTAAATTGTATTTAAAAAATATTAAGGACAAGTGTTCATTAATATTGTTTTATTACTTGTTGTTGTTGTTATTCAAATTTATTATTAAAAATGAATTAAGTTATATATTTATTATTGACTAATCAGCATCTATTCTTTTTCATAATTAAAAAAATATGTATCATTCATTTATGCAATAAAAGTTGATATCCAATCAAATGAACCACAAAAAATGCCATTTGCTCTGAAAAGAACAAAAATTTAGAAGATGTAGAAAAATTAACCTTCAGACAGTATAATTGTGTTAAAGTTTGAAAACTGACAGACAGAGAGATGAGAGTGAATTATTAAGGGATACTGGAGTTCATGGGTTAGTACTTACATTAATGTTAGTGTCTGCATTGTCAACAACACTATCATCATCAAGACTGTCCATGTCCTCAGAGGACTGATCTTCAGTCTGAAATGGGAATGTAACACTAGCATGGCAAGAAGACTCACAATATCCATGAAAACCGTGCAGGGCAGGATATAAACTGCAATATCAATTAAGCATTTCATTTTCTCTATATTTTGCGATATGTATTAGTTTCCTCCATCATATCCATGGGTTCAGGTGTTTGGTGCTATTTGTCTAGATCATTTTGGGTTTCTATAGACATGCAGCTTTCAAACATATACAGCACTGTCAAGGTTTAAACAGACAAAAATATGAATGACCGAATGTGTGTGTAAGTATGTGCACAGGTGAGCCTGTGTTCTACCTTTGATTTCCTGCGATTAAACTTGAGGAAGCCCAGCAGACCCTTTTTATCTGATCCACTCAGACTGCTGGAGTGAAGAGATTCAGCTGTAAGAGAAATACATTCGTTCAGCATCTTACGCACACACAGGAGCTACTATTCTAGAATAATCAAGAACTGAGTCAACAATGCTACTTTTTGTTAAATTTAAGTGGTTAATTTTGAGCTAGCTAATGAGAATAATGGGTTATGGTAGATAAAAGATTAGCATATGCAGAATAAATACTAGTGCTTGCACGTCAGCAAAACAGTAGCGTTAAAGTTTTAAGTAATTTAGGATTTAGGCTTTGGTTCTTTGCAAATGAAATGCCACATCAGAGCCACTCAGCTATTGTAATGACTTTCAAACTTTAATCTTACATTTTATATAAACTAGCATTCAAAAGTTTGGGGTAAGTAATTTTTTTTTGTTTTGTTTTTTTTATAAATTAACGCTTTTATTCAGCAAGGATGCATTTCAAAAGAGACAGTAAAGACATTTATAGTGTTATAAAAGGTTTCTATTTCAAATAAATGCTGTTCTTTTGAACTTTCTATTCAACAAAATAATCCTTAGTAAAAATATATCATGGTTTCAGCACCACAACTGTTTGCAACACTGATAATAATAAGAAATGTTTCTTGAGTGCCAAAAATCATTTGACACTCAAAACTGGAGTAATGGCTGCTGAAAATTCAGCTTTGCCTTAATGGGAATACATTACAATTTTAAATATAAGTAGACTTGGTAAGCATAAAGGACTTTCAAAAACACTAAAAAAATCTTACCAACACCAAACATTAGAATGGTAGTGTAAACCAAAAATAAATAGCACACTTATCATCAGAAAAATCCAAACACACTCACTGAGTAAAATGGTGCATATTAAGTGCTGACTTGCAAGCACTGTAATAAAGTTTTCCCATCGTGCATCACAAGACACCTAAACACTTCACTCAATGTCCAACATCGTGACATGTATGAGACCGTACAATTCAGATATTGTAGTTACTTAACAACTATTAAACATGTATACAGCATTAAATGGAACATGATGTTATAAGCTGCAATGCACTAAAAGCAGTACAAAATTCTGACATTAGATGGCGCTACACATCTGCAAAGCCTCCACTTCAACTAATTTAGATGAAGGAACACTAACACAGAACACACACTAACAAAACCTAAAGAAGAATCAGCAGGACAAGGAACAGGTTTCCTGAATACAACATAAATGCATTTAGAACATACGCATGACAGTAACAATAAGCATAACATAGCACTGCATGTCTTGTTTAGTTTCTATTGCCCGTTTTATTTTAATCATAAAAAGCTCAAAAATGTTCTGCAACAGGAAGCAAACTCAGCGCATTCAACACTGTAAAGGCACTATGGCACGACTACTCAGTCAAAGTTATGTACATCAGTACCTGAGTAGTTCAGGGCAGGGGTCGAAGCCATTTTAGGCTGGAGAACTGAAAACAATCAAACCAGTAGAACATTTGAAACCATTTGAAATTGAACAGATATATCTTTAGTGCAGACAGTGAAATGGCATAGGCTATTAGAGCCTTTAGGTGCTGTATGAGGATGTTAGGTAAAAATAGACCTGACTAAACTTTCATGCTGCCAGAACAAAGATACTGAAAGTGTAAACATCTAAGAGTGGGTCTGAACAGGAAGAGTTGGACCTGCCAATGAAATATCAACAACCAAATTGTAACCAGTGGTTTCATAACTGTATGTTTTTATAATTTTTTTAAGACACAGATTTTCCATTGGACATTCAAGTACGACAAAACACGCTATCCATATAATAAAAATGTAAAATATATAAATTAATACTTTATTTAGCATAGATGTAATAAATTTATCAGAAGTGAACGTATTGTTTTACATTGTTACAAAAAATGTCTCTTTCAAATAAATGCTGTTATTTTGAACTTTTTATTCATCATAGAATCCAAAAAAAAAAAAATTGCATCACGGTTTCCATAAAATTAATCTTTTAAAACTGTGATACTAATTATAACTTAAAGGAGAACTCCGGTCAATTTTAACATTGAGCTCACAGGTTTAAATGGGGTGTGAAACATTTTGAGCTTGTCCATTTTCGACCACTTCCAGAGTTAGTCGAAAGCGCATTCGACCGGGTGGCTGTCGTAGATGCTCATGTGGTCGAACAGCTACAAAATACCACCTACTTTCCACCTGCTGATCTAATGTGTAAACATTACGGGAAACGCGCTAGCCAGTCGGGATTTAAACTTTGTGCTTTTGAGCTTTGTTCGTCCATTAAATCGAAAGATCTGAAAAGGGGCCATACATTTACCCATCCATAGACCCCTCCCCATGAAGAAATCAGGACCGAAGTGGTCGAAAGTTGACAAGAGACAGATTAAAACACCAGGTGTAAACAGGAATGATTTTTCTTTGACTAACTGTGACCCCATCGACCAATACCAAGTGTAAACAGGGCCATGTGACCATATGTGGTGTCCTGACTTTCTTATCCCATACCTAGCATCTGATCCAGGACATAGAGTTCCCTGATACCCAGCTCACTCAGGGACTTGTCCAAATCCAGTTGTTGGTGGCTGACATTGTCTCTGAACAGCAAGACATGGGCAGGGTCAAACTCGCACTTCTGACAGATCACAGGCACCAGGGAATGCAGGGGGACCAATGGATTTACTCGAACCACGGCCTTCTGACTGTGGTGATAGTTCACTACCAAACGCACCGTTTTCTATGTGTTAAGAGAAAGAGAAACATACATGTGAATAATGAGAGAGGTTCGTTTAGAGAGTAATTATGTATTAAAGGGATAGTTCAGCAAAGAAAAAGAAAAATCTGTCATCATTTACTCACCCTCATGTCACACCAAACCGGTATCACTTTCTTTTTTCTGTATATTTTGATTGCAACATTTTTTGTTTGTTCGTTGTTTGATCATACAATGGCAGTTAATGGTCAAGCAAAACTGTTTGGATACCATAATTCTTCAAAATATCTTCTTTTATTTTCCGCGGAGAAAGTAATGCAAAAGAGTTTGGAATGACACGAGGCTTAGTAAATAGTGAAAGAATTTTCTTTTTGGGTGAACTATCCATTTAAATAGCTTATATTCTAAAAAAGAAAAATGCAATTATTTGCCTTAAAAGAGAGTATTAAAGAAGTAAAATACAACTTTAGCTTTATGCTGTCAATTACCACAGCAATTAAGCTGGAATCGCATTTATAAAAAATAAAAAAAGCAGGCAGCCACAACATAACAGTGCGAGTCGACAGCAGCTATGTTGTATTTACCGGTAATCTAGAAAATTGTTTTAATGGAAGGGAACTGAAAATTCAAAACCAGCATGGTACATAACATTCAAAAACTCTCTTCCTGTACATGTAGGTGTAGCAAACTTACTCCTGTGGCTATTATCATTTGCATGATCAAGATAAGATAAGATGCAGCACAGATCTCTGAAGTTTCACATGAGGCAGTGGGCTAAATTAGACTGTATATGCACTTGTTTGCAGTGCCTTGTAGAGGAAGTGTCACACCAACCTCAATGCTTAGAAAAAATCTTTTTCAGAGATCTGAATTATAGGTTCAGTCAAACACCAAAATCACAATTGTGCAATATGCAAATACTAATATAGCCCATAAACATCCAAACAACTTTATCACAGAGGCAGCTAAATTTCATCCTAGATAATAGAAAAAACTAACTGTTAATCAAGGTTAGCACAGTAGACACTTAACTTGTGCCATTTCCTGTTCATTACCATGCAGACAAACAAGAACACACCAGACTGAGGTGTCACGAAACAGTAGGCAACTCTTATTCTGTTTTGTTTCACATTTTAGTTAGTGTAATTCCACTTGACCAAAAAATGTTACTAACTTTAATTAAGTCCTCAGACATATGTATGTGAGACAACGCGTGCAGTATTTAGACAAGAGTAAAGTAGGTGCTTTGCACTATAACATTATAAAGACTATGTTTTTAAATTGCAACCGACAGATAAATAAATACGGTGAATACCATGACTCTCTGGAACACTTCTCCAGTTAAATATTAGTGTATAACTGAACAGTAAACTGTATACTGTACTTAACTGTTTGCCTAGGCAACAAATAGCTTAAATCACAGGTCTTCAATTGGGGGCCTGTCAGTTATTGTCTGATGAAAATGTATCGACAAGCTAAATTTAACAACCTAAATTTGTCTCATTGTTCTCCCAAAATTAAAATATAACAAGTAAATTTAAATGTAAATGTAACTATGCACATCAATGATTTTAATATTTTCTAAACATGACTCAAATTGTGGTGCGGGATTGCAGGTATTAAGCATAATTGTAATCATTCCTGCAGGTCTCACTCTTATAATGCGGGAACCACCCACAAACATTTATTCACTTCAGCACGTAGGTTTTATGAGTAAATTAATCTAGATTATAAGATCAAATCAGTCATTTTAAAACTTTCTGCGAGGCGTAATTTAACAAACCACATGAGTGATTCATCTCTCTCTCTCTCTCTCTCTCTCTCTCTCTCTCTCTCTCTCTCTCTCTCTCTCTCTCTCTCTCTCTCTCTCTCTCTCTCTCTCTCTCTCTCTCCTCTCTCTCTCTCTCTCTCAATGTGCTAAACATCATTCACATTGCATCAGCAAAAGGCAAGCGTCAAGTGCGTTGCAAATGGCGAGACTCAATCAGGACAACTGACGGAATTGTCACTTGCACAATCAGGCCAAAGTTGCATGTCTTTTTTAAGTCTTACCAATTTGAACACTGAATCGATTTTAACTATTCAGTACTCACGTGCTCTCTGGGAGATGGTTTTCTCTGCACACATACAAAAAGCTGCCTTACAAACAGCTCACGAGTAACAAAATGGAGTTCTTTTTCACAGATTATAGCGCTTAAAGTTTGGGTGTCATTTTTGACACAACTCTGTCTTTTGAATCTCACATTAATAGAGTTAGGCTACCCGTTCTGCATTCTTCCATATTCGCAATATAAATCGTCTGCGTCCTGTCCTTTCACTCAAGAGTACTGCTACGCTTGTGCATGCTCTTGTAACATCAAGAATCGACTATTGTAATGCTTTGTTTTATGGGCTTCCCTCCAAATCTCTTCATAAATTACAGTTAGTACAAAATGCTGCAGCTCGAGTCATTACCAAAACTTCCACCTTTGAACACATTTCTCCTGTTTTACAGATGTTGCATTGGCTTCCAGTTAAATTCCGTATGAATTTTAAAAATTTACTTTTAACTTACAAAGCACTTAACAACTTGGCTCCTTCATATCTTCAAGATCTTCTTCATATACACACTCCTTCCCGCACTCTAAGATCTGCTTCTGCACTTTCACTTGTTCTGCCACGCACTCGGACAACTTCTATGGGGTCACGAGCTTTTTGCTATGCTGCTCCACATTTATGGAACTCTCTTCCAGTAGAAGTTCGCAACAGTTCTAGTCTCTCAGTTTTTAAATCTCGTCTTAAAACGTATCTGTTTAGGCAGGCTTTTATGTGATTTAATGTTTTTGCTGTACTGGTTTGATTGTTTAATGTCTTTTTTATGAATTTCGTAAGGTGTCCTTGAGTGCCATGAAAGGCGCCTTTAAATAAAATGTATTATTATTATTATTATTATTATTAAATGGTCAAAAACAAAAAGCTAAAGATAGCTTTAATTGTATAAATAGCATATGTATTTAATTTACATAGGACTAAAAGACTATCCACTGTTATTTTACATTTGATTACTTTATTCAGTTTCTATAGTATTTCTGTACTGAATACTAGTGTTAGACCTACTCTTTATTTCTCTTTATTTCATTTTTATTTTTGCTTTGTGTTATGTAAACTCTTGAGCAACAAAGTTACCCAATTGTAAAAACACATACAAAGAGTGAGCAAATATTTAGGTGAGATAAATGTAATAATAAATAAACTGAAAAAAAAAATGTAAGAAAAAAAAATATTAGACAATTATGGACCTGCTACAGTATTTTAAGGGTGTGTTCAAACTTTTAGTTCAGTTCTCTTGGTACTTTTGGTCCAGATCAAAAAAGAAAATGAAACATTTAGTTCTGGTTCACTTAATGTTCAAACTAAAACCTAAAGATACAAAACATTAAAAAAAAAATGCTTTTATGTTGTTTCCAAAACAACGCTGTGTGCTGGGCTATATGTCCTTTTTAGGGTCGCACACGTCTTGTTGTTGGTCTGTTTATGTTTCTATGGGCTGTGTTGCATTCATATTTTAGTCGAATGACACCAGAGTTTGTTTGGAAGCGGACCAAGGTTCAGATGGAAGCGTTCACACTTTTTCAAATGAACCACACCAGAGTTCTTTTTAAGCTAACCAAACCTACCAAATGTGAACAGACCCTAAACTTTTTCGGTGTAAAAAAAAAAAAACAAATTATATATATATATATATATATATATATATATATATATATATATATTATTATTATTATTATTATTATTATATATATATATATATTATTATTATATATATATATAATAAATTGAATTAATGTAAATGTGATTTTAATGATAATGTTAAAGGTTTAAAGTTGTTTTAACTTTACAATATTGCGGTTAAGCTTTGATTGAGAAAGGGGTTTAGTGTGATGAGCCAGTTTAACAGTTATAACATCCTGCTCACTTTGTCAACTTACTTTAACAAAAGGGTAAACCATCCGGACCCATCTCTACTATAGTCAAATATTTCTGAGCTGGCCATGTGGTCTGTTTGTTATCCTTACAAACACTAAAAAGAAACAATGTTACCATTTCATTTCTATAGCATCTATACTTATGTATTGTGTCCACTGTTTGTACTATTGATCTAGCAGAATCAGAGGTCAGAGCCTCTAACTCTGCCCAGAGGTCAGACATGAGCGAGAGAGAGCAAGAGAGAGCCTAGTCAGCCCGGCTGAGAAAGAAATAATGCATGGTAACTAAAGGTAAGACTCTCATCAAATATTCACACATTAGGGGGAGGAGAAATGGACACTCGAGAAAAAGAGAGAGAATGCACACTCAGAGCAGATTCTGTGAAAGACTCACTGTACCTTTGCCCGAACCCTTTTTATGATCACACGACCCTCCTGATGCAATTTAGTCAGAACAAGATGTCACCATTTAACAACATTAGTACAAGAATACAATTTTTACAGTAAAATAGCTGTTTAAAAGACAAACACAATGTGTGAATATGAGTAGCAGACAATCAGCATGGACATTTTTTTTTTTATAATTTATATTTAAATCTTTTCAGTATTTGTAATCATATTTTCAGTTTTTTTTTTTTTTTTTTTTTTTTACTTAAATAGTCCTGTGGTGCAAATATTCTAAGTATTTGCTAATTTAAAAGGAGATCATAAAAACCGCATGCATAATAACTATACAAGAATTTTAAAATGTTTATTACAGTTTTAGGTTAAGCATTTCATGTGACACTGTAGTTCCGTGCTGTTGAGCACTTGGGGTCTTATTGACCCTAAAAAGTACTGCAATGAAGACAACACTTGCTTATACAATGAGACCATTCAATATGGCTGATGCAATTGAATGAGAAGTAGAGTGTAGTGTGACATATGCCCACCACTGACCTGCAAACCAAATTATTTTACAAAGTTTGCATTCCAGTTTAGGAAAAATGTTATCACAGCTGCTGCTGCCTGTCTATAATTTAAAGATCTTCAAAAGTTCAGACATTATCACCATGCGGCTTGAGGACAGAAACCTCCATAACACACTGTTTCAGATACTCACCTCTGGCACTTTGGGTGGAGGTTTCCGGATCACCCTGTCCTCCAGCACTCGTTCTTTGATCAGGGCGCAGGAGACGTCCAGAGCGCCCAGCAGGGTGTTGGGCTTGAAAATGACGTGCTGAGCATCGGGTGACAGCAGCTCCAGAGTGTGATATGCTGGATTCAGATGGTACTGACTGCATAGATCCACCAACAAATCCATTAGAGCTTTTCTGAAGAGACAAGAGGAGACATAAGGACAGAGAAAGATAGAGTTACTTGATGGTTAAGACTTGTAATTACATCATGTGATGCAGACAGGCCTGTGATAGGATGATGGAGAGAGAGAGGGAGAGAGAGTCAGCTTTAATTACAAGTGTTACGTAAAGCAGCAAATTGCTACATGAATGCTTGTCTTAAATGTTTGGCTTCACTAAGCGATTGACAGAAATCCAACCCGCATCTACCAAAAATTGCTATCAAGGCATTGTTAAAGGTTTTGGGAAAAGTTTTCAGGCTTTGGAAAAGTTTTCAAACACGGACAGATATTTTTTCAACAAAATTGTTGGTTTAAATTCCATGTCATTACTACTATTTAGTCTCATAAGAAAATGCATAAATCAAGATACTTAGTTATTTTACTGCATATGCATTTGTAGGAGTTTCCTTTTCAGATTTCAATTTATGGGAGGAGAGTATTTAGATGAATCATGCAAGGTGATTTACTACGGTTTGCGCTAGTAAATTTGCTACTGGTATTTGCATCATTATTTACTGCCAAAAAAAAGCATGTCTTAAACCAGATGCTAATTTGCACTGCTCTTGTACAGTAGTTTGTGCTGGTCATTATGGAAATGATCCGGCTGCATCTGTGTTCTTTAATTTGTGCCTTGTCAGTAGATCATGCGCTGACCTTTCCGCGCTCATCCGCTCTCAAGCTAATCTGCCCTGTTTAGTAAATCTGGCCCTTAAACTAGTACAAAATGTTCATGTCTATTTCTATTTCTTACAGCGACATTCATATTGACGAGCTGTAAAAAAGGAAGGGAAATAAATAACTAAAAGCATTATATTCTGCTATATTCCATGTCTTCTAAATTTATACCAAAAGATCATTATTCACTCTCAAAACACAATTCAGGCAACTTGTAGAGTTTTTCTCAAATCAAATATGTAACGTTTGGTCACAAGACAAATGAGAACCAAATGACTTTTGATGTTATTTGATGTGATTTGATGTGTGGCTTTAATTGGATAGCTGCGTAAAGATTTAAAAAAAATATTGTATCTATGTTGCACAACATAACATTTCTGTGCTCTAAAACCCACAACCACTAGGGCTGGTCCGAATACCATTTTTTGAGCTTCGAAGCTTCGGTAGTAATGAACATCGAATATTCGAAGCTTCGGAGAGAGTGGGCTGAACATATTCTTCTCTCTAATAAAGGCAGGAATCTCTATGTGTCTGTCTATCCGTTTGCATTATTATTTTTTCGAGAACCGTTCATCCAATCGACTTCACACGGGAGTGCAGTGTCGCATTTGGTGCAATATAGATGGACACGCGAGACGCGACACATTCAGAATTTAAACTTTTAGTAAACTACAGAACAGCGCGAGCGGGAAGCGGTGCGCCTCACGTGGGCAGGGCTTATATTCTCCGAAAACGGACACTGCATAGTGATATAAAACGCACACACACAGATCTGTTAAATTAAGCAATACTTTTAAGGTAGTCTAATATTTTTCTGACTAACAAATTAGTGACACAGTAAAGGGTAGATTTAAATAAAAAAAAAAAAACTAAAAGAAAAACGAAATTTAAATAAAGAAAAAACGACATTTAAATAAAGAAAAACGGAATTAAGTTAAATTAAAAACGAGATTAAGCCAGAGAACACTCCCGTTGCTGGAACACTTAGGCGTCGGTTCTAAATAAATGGGAGCCGAAATAAAAACGGACACGCCAGCAGCCAGTGAGTCGCCGGCCTTATTCAAGCGCGAATGAGAACCGTTTCGCGGGGGATCCCAGGTGTTCAAAAAAAAATAAAAAAATTAATATTCGAATGTCAAATTTTCAAAACGAATACCAACCCACCGAGCGATTATTCGAATATTCGGGTCCAGCCCTAACAACCACATTAGCTATCCTAAAAAATAGTTTTTAGTCTGATTTAGGATTAAGAAGCCAATGGTATTGATACCACTAATTTTATTGCTTAAAGGGTAAATAAACCCTAAACCAACTTTTTTTAGTTAATGATAATGGGGCTTTATTGGTGCTGTTCATTGATTCGAGTAACTTTTTTAACATTTGGGTATAAAGTGTTTTAATTCTACAATATATGGTGTAAAAACGTCTGAGTGCTGCCCTCTTCAGGTTGAACGGTGCCTACTGCAGTTGAATTTTCCTATTGGATGTTTGTGGTACTACATGACGTAAGCGGTACTACGTGACGTAAGCAGGTTCCAGCTCACCACGCCCTCCCTTGGTATGAGCTAGCGTAGATTTATCTGTATTTAGTCAGGAGGGTACGCAGGTGTAGTGTTGCTGGTTGCAAAAGCACTGCTGGACTGCATAGCTTCCCAGCAGACTTGGAAATTAGGCGCCAGTGGTTGCATGCACTTGGCCTGGAAGACCGATATGAAAATGCCTATAGAGAGCGCGCGCTATCGACATCAACTCGATAAAACTCATCAGATGCATGTACTTTACGTCATCTTGCAACCCTGTGAGTCACTCTCCATTTTAGAGAGTCTGACAGCAGGTCTCAGGTGCACGCCCCCCCGCTCACAGTTCGTCCCCTCTATCTCTGCTGGGCTCTGCCCACTTTTCTAGCATTTTTCAAATATTGCCAGTGGGTGGAATCAGACTCTGACCAGGGGTTTAAGTTACCCTTTAATTACTAACGTTATGATACCACAGATTTTTTTTGGTAATCTGACACACTTTTTAAACAAAACTTTCACTAACAATTTAGGAGATTTTAGTATTTCTCCATTGAAGCTATAGCTCAGGGGTCACCAAACTTTTTTCTCTGGGGGCCACATTATCGTTCCTGACTGTGATGGGGGGCCGGGGCCGGGTCAGCTATATAACATAGAATTGTATGACCCAGACCAAAATGACCACCAGCAGGCCTCATTGTAGTAGTAGAGATTACTAGCCTGGCACAGCCATCCCCACTACTATATCCGCACTACTATATCAACACTTGATTCCTGGCACATATTTGTTTATCTTTACTAGTGGTTTGCAAAAGTTGTAATCGAGTCTTCACACTTTGTTTTATTTAAAGTTATTCTTCACAAATAATCGTTGGTCCACTGTTCTTTGAAAACTCTGCACTCTCTTTTAGGGGTGGAACGGTACACAGAAGTCACGGTTCGGTTCATACCTCGGTTCAGACATCACGGTTGGGTACAGTGAAGGGAAAAGCAAAACAAAAATGCAGAAGGCTTGTGCATGTCTCAGGCTGGACCACCAAAAGAAAAAATTTCATTTTTTTTTTTAATAAGTTTTATTAATAAAGTAAAGGCATAGAACCAGTTTATTTGTAGTGCACTGACAATAGTTTTATATAATTAGTTAATTAATTCAATTAATAAAAATAACTTGATATGTTTGGTAATTGTACCTGAATTAATTGAAAATTAATCTGCTACATTTCAGATTAATATATTTGTTTTCCTTAAAAATGTCATTAACAGTAACTTAAACACTTTGCAGTTTGAATGATGTCCTGCATAAACTAAATGACGGAGTATGTTTTTATGTTTCCACTGTTCGATCGCGGCCGCGCCACACACACACACACACACACACACACACACACACACACACACACAAATATAAGTAAACACTTTACGACTTTCCGATCGAGCCCACACCTCTCTCTCAACATATTCCACCATTGCAATCTTTACACCGCAGCCTGCTTCAGAGCTTCAGAGCTAAGGCGGAGCTACAGATTAGGTGTCCCTAAGAATCCGCGTATCTAACAGTAGTTCCGCATTACATTAATTAAATTGCACGCAAGTTTTATTTATTTTTTAGTATTCTCCGTGTAAATGTATGCACCAAACTGTGACGCCCGTACCATGACGTACCGTCCATGACGACTTTTGGGCTTTGCCTCATAGGGCCGGTTCAAGTAGTGGGGGGCAGAGGGGCTGGGGGGCCAGTCAAAGGGGGGTGGCGGGCCTGAGTCGGCCCGCAGGCCTTAGTTTGGTGACCCCTGCTATAGCTGCTTAAAGGCACACTATGCAGTTTCCGGTTTTCTCAAACAGCGACCCCTAGAGTCGCTGTGGAGTACTTGTATTTAACGTGACTGTCGTAAATACCACTCACACAGAGCCGTCTCTGCACTCTTCTGACCGCGCTTTCTTTGCTTTCTTTGTCGACTCTGCCAAGATTCATGTGCTAGTGTCTTCCATAGAGGCTGCTTAATATTTTGTTGATTTAAATAAAGAAAAACGAAATTAAGTTAAATTAAAAACGAGATTAAGCCAGAGACCACTCCCGTTGCTGGAATTGACGTCAATTGACGTCGTTCCGTAAAGCAAGTTGTGATTCTCATGAGATATGTGGGGGCGCGACCTCTCAACCCTGCATTGCTGAGAACTGACTTTTAAACCATTAAACTACCTTTACTTTTCGTGTGTGCATGTCCAAATTTGCACACAAACTTCAACATGTTGGAATATAATCATTATGTTGCTCAGATTAGCTGAATGATTCATCTGACTATAAATGTCTATTCTTATGACACTTACTCATCAACATGGAAATGTTTTACCACATAGTAAACAATGATGCACCCATCCTCCTTTCATTATCTTTATTACTTTTTTTATTATATCTACTTTAAAAAATATTTTACAATGATTGAAATTCAGCAGCAACTGAACAAGTTGACATAACAAAAGAAGCCACTTTCAAGTCTCTATGATATTTTGGTCCTTTGGTCAGAGTTGCGGAAACCACTGTCTTTTGTGAACACACCCTGTAAAAAAAAGAAAGAAAGAAAATTCCTCCTTTTTTACTGGTCTATTGTTTTGTCTTTAAAGAATCAATGTGCTATCAAATGCAAGCCATACTCTCAATATATTTAATTAAATCAAGCCAAGGGTAAAATGTCCATAATGATACAGTCAAAGACAAGAGTGAGGAATTTACACTCAAAGCACAGGTAGCTTTGTGAAAGTACAGCCAAGAGCAACAAAACTAAAATGAAAAAAACTCTTGACTAGTACAAGACAACAGTAAAAATCTTTTTAAATTAGGGGATGTTAACACAGGAGGCTAACATCACAACAGAATGGCATAAATTATAAATGATTATATTATATTATATTATTTTAAAATATGATTACCCTAATTGTTTAGATTTTTAGACATTACATTAGCATACAATAGCTTCTTTTCAATCCACTGGCTGAATGAAAATGCTGTTTCACTCTCTTACAGTAGGTTGCACTAATAGAACAACAGAAATATAGTGGTTAACCTGGTAACCACTGTATACAACCCAGCTGCACTTTGCTGTCATAAGTCATTAACAGTATATCATAAGCAATCGTATTACATAAATTTCACGTACAGTATGCATTGATTGTGAACTGCTCTGAATGGATAAGCCTGATAAGTAGAATGAGCAATAATGTAACGTGTTTACTTAGAAATTGGGCTGGGTACTGTTAAAAAAAAAATTGATATCGATACCGATACCATGACTTTGATACCGGTTAACTGAACGATACTTTTTTCAATACCAATTTTATGAACAGATAATGTTATAGTAGAGGCTTAACATTAATGTGAAGAGGGAAAAAAAAAACAAGAAAGCTAAACTGTTAATGCAGCTAACCTTAACCCTCTGGAGTCTGAGCTGTTTTCTGGGCCCTGAAGGTGTTCTGACATGCTCTGACATTTGTGCTTTTTTCAGTTATTTATAAACATGTTAATGGCAAAGGTGTAAATTCACTCTATATAGCACAAACAGGGCTACCAAAATATCTGATCAACATGCATGTATATGTTTGAATTTTTAAGAGAATAATGTTTATGCGTGGTTATTGGAAAAAATTAAAATGAAAGTTGCAGAAATAAGGCCACAAAACACATAGTAAATATGTGTCAATAAGACTTTTGACTAATTGATGTGGTCGCCTATAGTTTTTTCTTAAAAATGATGTGAAAATAGTCTTGCTTTATCGTTCACATAAAACCATACATTGATTTAAATTGATGTAAAACAGGTTTTGCTTGGAAAGCCAATATGCGAGGGGGCGTGAACGAGGAGTGGTTTTCACCTTAGATTACATTGTCCCACCCACTCTGCATAATGACTCTGCATAATTAGCCATTCATTCAGGTGTGACACTGACTGAGCCACAATGCAAGGACAAATGATATATTTAGAAGAAGACTTATATTGACCATTTAAGATTTTGCTTACATCTATCTTGTAAATATGCTTAGCTATTTTATTAAAAAGGTTACAATTATAACAATAATTACAATTTCAACAATATTTCAAGTGTACTCTTTCTTTGTAAAAAAAAGATTATAGGCCTACATTTTATCTATGTATTCATATTTCAGTCGATTTTTACTCATCTCAGTAGCAATACAGTTTGCTAAAACATCATCATTCATTCACACACGCGATTTAAATTTAACTTCTGGCAAAGATGAAGTTGACGATAGGCTTTTGACTCGTGATCTTCGCAGTAGGCTAGTGTTTTGGATGGTTTTGTTTAGAACCAGCTTTCTGTAAATATATTTCACATTTTTTAGACATGTGAGGCGAGTAGGCTACAGTCTGGTTCATGATGATCTCCAGTTCAAGCACCTTATGTTGTAATTGCTAGCCTATATTTACTTTAAATCCAGGAAATTTGTTAATGAAAAAATTATTAAAATTAAGATACAATTGATACAAAACGAAATTCGTTTTAAAGAAAGGATTTGTACTTTCTGTTTTGAGGTCTCTGTGAAAGTTTGAAAGTCTTTTAGTGTTTATTTTTAGAGCGCTCGCGTCCATAATGGAGAACTGTCACGTAATATTGTTTTTTCCTCATAAATGCGAACACGAAAAATAAAAGACAACAGACTTTTAAGTAAAACTTACTCCGAAATTGTGTTCTCGGCGGAATTCGCTCTTCAAAATGCTGCCGTTCGTCCTCTGAGGAAAAGGTGCATTCTTCCTCGCTGTCCAGAATCATCTGAAGGGAGTCTTTATTACCGGAGAAGCGTGTCATACTCAAAACGCGATGAACTATCAGTAGTCTGATGAACAAACTGTGTTTTTATGGCATTGATCGGGGGGCGTATGCGATGCATACTAGATCAGGTAAACTATTTACATGTGAATCGCGCCGGGGGCGGGGCGGCTGCAGCTCATTTTGGAAATAATGAAGGGAGAAGGAAAAACGGTACCTCTCCTTGCTTTCAAAGGGATTACATGAGTTGAAAACATTTTTTTTTATATAAATTACTTCATTTAAAAGAAGAAATTTTAAGCTTCATAAAGACATATCTCACGTGCCTGTGTGAGAAGTATTCGCTTTGTTATGATTCATTTTCGGACGCGTTTCAGAATGGACTACACGGAGAGAGAGAAGGCAGAACTCGCTTCGTGTTTATTTTTCTTTATTTGGCGAAAAGCACAACACTTTGTTTTTATTGTGAGTATACACAAAAATAATACACATTTAACAGAATCGATTGATGTATGAAACTCCTATGGAAAATCAAAGTCAACAGAGTATTCATGAGTTTCTTTTACACTGATAAAAAAAAAGCGAGCTGGTATCGCCGGCGATACCGCCGACCTCAGGGGGTTAAGGATAAGCACACTTTAAAAAATGCCTAGTTTAATGTGAGTTAATTCCGTTTTTCCCGTTAAAATTCTTCTGGATTCCGTCCACCCATTAATTTCAAATTATGAAACGTGTTAAATTTAACAGCAATTTATTAACAGTTTAACAAAAAATACATTCTTAAAAAAATTACATTCGTTTGGATTCATATTTATTTTGACGGGTTTTCATTCTTTTATTTTGACGGGTTGCCGTCTAGACCTTCTTCTGTGATGTGATGATAGTTTCTCTCAAATGAAATGTTTTCAAAGTGAGAATATTAAACCGCAAAGGGATTATTTAAATATGAATCTTGGATGTTCTGGGTCAATGAATGGCCCAGACACGCGGCCAAAATCCAAGCTCGGAGTCCTCTCATTGGACAGCACACCAAATACGCATATCCTTTACTCCTTTTAATTATATGCAAGTGTGAACTAATGAAATATAGGAGAGCAGTGATAATTATAACCTTTTTGATTATTTGATTTTGATATTTTTGATTTTTGTCCATTTATTCAGAAAATGTTTCACCCAAAGAGGCAGATGGACATCTTCGGTTCTTGTATCATGTTTATAAATGTGCATTAAAATACATATTAAAAATCAAGTTAAAAATACAGTGTAAAAACCCATCTCACAATGTGTTGTTCCTTTCAATTAGCTGCACTCTGTCTAGCTGTTTTTAAAGGTCACTGTGTACAATGTCAGTGTACACTTCCTGTCCCAACTCTATTTAGTCAACCGTACCACCATCAAGCTACCAACTAATACTAAAAATAAAATGTTTTGATTAAATGTTTAGGCTAAGGTCAGTGCAATGAACATATTCACCTGCCATCCACATTGACAGTGGTCTGGTACCCTGAAGGCAGACTGATATGGAGATCCACAGAGGGTTGAAGCATGTTTTCCTTGCTGTCTCCCCCTGAAGATCCTCCTCCGTCAGGAACGGCATTTCGGAAGATCCTGCGGGGGGCAGGCTGGGGAGGTCGAGGTGGAGGGGGGGCCTTGGCCTTCATTCTCCTCCTGTCAAATAAATTCAGAAGAGCAATGAGTAAGGATTACGTTTGATGATTAAGTGGTGCAAATATCAAGTTTTGCAATGAAGGTTAATTCTAAGCTCAGACACTCCTAAATAACCAATACCACAAAAATGGCCCAATTTCTATTGTATTTAAAAAAAAAAAAAAAAGCGCTTGTGGAAAAACCAATAACCTAACAATCTAACCCCACCCAAAAAAAAAAAAAGCAACAGTGACTGTGTATGCAGTTTTATGAGAAAGGTTATGGAAATACATATGCTGGAAAACATAAAAGCAGGGGAATGTTTTGCTGTTTAATTAAATAAAGTGATGGAAGAAGCCCTGCTGTGTGTCAGTCAGTTTAACACCACCAGCAGGTTCTTTTGGAATTAACAGGGTGTTATGCAGGGCTCCTGGCAAGCTGCAATATTTGACACCTTGAGAGTGAGAAGGTGTTGTATCATAACACTAGTTCTGGCATTCATTTGATTGCATGTTTGGTTAAGCGGCATATCAATTACCCAAACAAGAAAAGAATCACTTAAAAGGTGCAGTAAGCGTTTTTTGAAAAACGCTGTTGAAAGTGCATTGTACCGAGCACTACAACACACTTGTAGCCAATCAGCAGTATGGGGCGTGTCCACTCACAATGGGATAGGAGACTGAGCTGAGCAAGAGGGAGATCTGAAGAAAAGAGAGGTGGCTGAGAGAGAGACATTACATCAGAGATTACAGTGAATATCACTGGAAAAAGAAGGGGATATGATCAGGCAAGAGCTCAGGCAAGGACCCGCGTTAATATTAGAAAAGCTTTCCAGCGCTGGTACATTATTTTGCTTCGCTTCTGCTATGATAAAAGAGACACTCTTGCATTGCGTGTTTGTGCATTTTGGGGGCGGAGCAATTAAGGAAGGGCTGTGTTTATTTGGATTGATTTCAAATATTAACAGTGTTCAACTACGATTTTCAAAAATCACATACTGCACCTTTTACTGCCAAAATACTGCTAAGGCAGATTGGACAAGTGGTACTATGGACTGATATATCAATAAATCAACAGAAAAATCTATAACTCTGCACTTGAAAGAGAAAGCATTCAAAATGCATTTATAATATTATAATAAAAACATAATATTTATAATAATGCCCAATAATATATTATTTAATATATAGTTAAAGGGTTAGTTCACCCACAAATTTTAATTCTGTCATCATTTACTCATCCTCATGTCATTCCAAACCAGTAAAACATTCGTTCATCTTCGAAAAATGAAGATATTTTAAAGAAATCTGAGAGTCCCTCCATTGACAGTCAAAGAAACTACCAATTTGACCCTTCAAAAAGTGTACAAAAGAGAGTTCATTATCATGTGTTTGTTCTCAAAGAAGTATGGTTAAAGGGATGGTTTGGAGTAAAATAAACCTAGGGTCCTTTGCACCATGACCTCGAGCCAAACACCCCCCAGAAGCTTTTTTTCCCTTGGTTGAACGTTATTAAATTTAGAGCTTATTTAGAGAAATCAGCCGGATGGCTTAATGCTGCAATTGTTGCAAACTGGTACTACCAACAAAATATTAGTGGGCATTGTTACACTACATCGCTTTCTGCCAGGACTTGTTTTTCCCAAAAAGAGTTACATTCCCAATGCATAAGAAACGTCTCGGTTACTGATGTAACCCTCGTTCCCTGAAGGAGGGAACGGGAGACGTAACGTCGACGTGACGACGTAATTGGGATCACTTCAGGGAGCCCTATCAACTTCGAGTGTCTACAGAACGAGCCAATGAACGTTGGCGTGCGTGAATCGCGTCACGCGCCCCCGCCCCGCAGCGCGGGTATAAACAGGAAGCGGGCGCACGCACACATTGTTTTTCGCTGAGGAGCCGAGATTTGTGACGGCCATGCAGCGATGGTCAGCAACGGTGGCGACGGGACGTTACGTCTCCCGTTCCCTCCTTCAGGGAACGAGGGTTACATCAGTAACCGAGACATTCCCTTTCAGTCGCTCACGTTCGACGTAACGTCGACGTGACGATGTAATTGGGATCCCATGGAAAACGCCACGGTTGCTGCCACATCCAGCGCCCTACGCAAGACTCTCAGACCCCCAACTGCTGGGGCGGAAGACCTGCGTAGAGGGAGTTCAACTGCTGTTCCATTATACCCCACACAGTGGAACTCTTGGATAACACTGGGAAAGCGTACCTCTCCAGGGGAAAGAACGCTGCGGAGCCACATCCTGCCCGAAGGGAGGTAACATGTGGAGAATACACATATGGACTGGCTGAGGGGGCAGTGCGACATATGGAATGTCACTGGGGTGGCTCCACCCGAAGGGGGAGACACACCGGACAGTGACGGCAGAGCAGACTCTGCCAAGGGAAGACACGGGCTCACCGCAGGGAGCTGGTCGTGGAAGAATACACATATGGGATCGCCGCGGGGATCACCACATATGGAACCCAGCCTAGCACAAGTTACACAAGCATACGAGCACTAGGCCTGGCGTCGGACGCACCGCAACATCCGACTGCCGAAGGGGTGCGGAGGAACTCACAGGGCTCGCCAATGGGGAACTCGACTGGAGTAAAAAGCGCACGTATCCGTTCCTAGGAAGGGAGTGGCGCAGCAAGCCGACACTAGAGCGGGAACTTCGGTGTTACCGGCTAGTAGAAGCGAGCACACAGGAAGAAACCGGCTCAACACGTAAGCTATAAAACCAAGCGAACGTGTTAGGTGTCGCCCAGCCCGCAGCTCTACAGATGTCTGTCAGCGAGGCGCCGTGAGCCAGCGCCCAGGAAGAAGCGACACTCCTAGTGGAGTGGGCTTTCAACCCAGGCGGGCAGGGCACGCCTTGGGCTTCGTAAGCCAAGGCGATGGCATCCACTATCCAGTGGGCCATCCTCTGCTTGGAGACAGCCTTCCCTTTCTGCTGGCCTCCATAACAGACGAAGAGGTGATCTGAGGTCCTGAGGCTTTGCGTTCTGTCCACGTACAGACGCAGAGCGCGAACGGGACAGAGAAAAGCCAAGGCTGGGTCTGCCTCCTCCGAAGGCAGCGCTTGCAGGTTCACTACCTGGTCCCGGAAGGGAGTGGTAGGAACCTTGGGCACGTATCCGGGCCGGGGTCTCAGGATGACGTGAGAGTTATCCGGGCCGAATTCTAGGCACGATTCGTCGACCGAAAATGCATGCAGGTCCCCTACCCTCTTGATAGAGGCCAATGCAACCAGGAGTACTGTCTTATAGGACAGAATTTTTAACTCAGCTGATTGCAGAGGCTCAAAGGGTGGTCTCTGAAGTGCCGAAAGGACCAGAGACAAGTCCCAAGAGGGTATAGAGAGTGGGCGAGGAGGATTCAGTCTCCTCGCTCCCCTCAGGAACCTGACGATCAGGTCATGCTTTCCCAAAGACTTACCATCAACAGCATCGTGATGTGCGGCAATAGCGGCAACATACACTTTAAGGGTGGAGGGAGACAGCCTTCGCTCCAGCCCTTCTTGCAGGAAGGAAAGCACGGCTCTGATCAAACAAGATCGGGGGTTCTCCTCATGAGAGGAGCACCAGTCAACGAACAGGTTCCACTTCAATGCATAGAGGCGCCTCGTAGAGGGGGCTCTAGCGGAAGTGATGGTGTCAACTACCGCAGGGGGTAGGTCAATTAGAACCTCCGCGTCCCGTCCAGGGACCAGACATGGAGTTTCCAGAGGTCTGGACGCGGGTGCCATAGGGTGCCCCGTCTCTGAGAGAGCAGGTCCTCTCTCAGAGGGATGGGCCAGGGAGGGGCTGTCGCGAGGAGCACTAGTTCCGGGAACCAGGTCCGGTTGGGCCAATACGGCGCAACTAACAAGACCTGCTCCTCGTCCTCCCTGACTTTGCACAAGGTCTGTGCAAGAAGGCTAACTGGGGGAAACGCATACTTGCGAAGGCCCCGGGGCCAGCTGTGTGCCAGAGCATCCGTGCCGAGGGTCCCCTCGGTCAGAGAATAGAACAACTGGCAATGAGACGTGTCCGGGGCGGCAAACATATCTACCTGAGCGGTCCCGAAGCGCCTGAAAATCAGCTGGACCACCTGGGGATGGAGTCGCCATTCTCCCGGTAGCACCTGCTGCCGTGAGAGCTCGTCGGCTGCACGGTTGAGCAGGCCCGGAATGTAAACGGCACGAAGCGACCTCAGATGCTTCTGACTCCAGAGGAGGAGATGGCGGGCGAGCTGTGACATGCGGCGGGAGCGTAGACCACCTTGGCGGTTGATGTACGCAACGGTCGCAGTGCTGTCCGTACGGACCAGTACGTGCTTGCCTAGTAGCAGCGTTTTGAAACGGCTCAAAGCAAGACGTACTGCTAACAACTCGAGGCAGTTGATGTGCCAATGCAGTTGAGGCCCCGTCCACAGACCTGAAGCTGCATGCCCGTTGTACGTGGCCCCCCAGCCGGTGGTAGAGGCATCCGTGGAGACCACAGAGTGCCTGGACACTTGTTGCAGGGGAACACCTGCCCGCAGGAACGAAGGGTCCGACCACAAGCTGAGAGTTTGGCGACAGTGCGGAGTCACTTGGACCCGGCACGAGCCGCTCTGCCACGCCCATCTCGGGGCTCGATCGTGGAGCCAGTGTTGGAGAGGCCTCATATGAAGCAATCCGAGCGGCGTAACCGCGGCTGCAGATGCCATATGCCCCAGGAGCCTCTGAAACAGTTTCAGTGGTGCCGCTGTTCTGCGTCTGAGCGTGCTCACGCAGTTCAACACTGACTGGACACGGGCCTCGGTAAGGCGCGCTGTCATGTTGATCGAGTCCAACTCTTTCTCATACCGAGAAAAGAGATCCTCTGCCCGGGGGTGAGTTTGCTCTTTTCCCAGTTGACCCGAAGCCCTAGGTGGCTGAGGTGACTGAGCACCATGTCCCTGTGTTCGCACAACTGCTCTCTCGACTGGGCCAGAATAAGCCAGTCGTCGAGGTAGTTGAGGATACGAACACCACGCTCGCACATGGGAGCAATGGCCGCCTCCGCGACTTTCGTGAAGACGCGGGGCGACAGGGCCAGCCCGAAGGGTAAGACCTTGTACTGATATGCCCGTCCCTCGAACGCAAAGCGGAGAAACGGTCTGTGTCGAGGGAGAATCGAGACATGAAAGTACGCGTCCTTCAGGTCGATCGCTGCAAACCAATCTTGGGGACGGATGCATTTGAAAATGCATTTCTGCGTAAGCATCTTGAACGGTAGCCTGTGAAGGGACCGGTTCAGGACGCGCAGGTCCAAGATTGGTCGTAACCCACCACCTTTCTTGGGTACAATGAAGTACGGGCTGTAGAAGCCGGTCTTCATATCGGCTGGAGGGACCGGCTCGATCGCGTCCTTCGCCAGTAGGACTGCGATCTCCGCCCTGAGCACGGGGGCATTGTCCGCCAGAACACGGGTGAACAGGATGCCCTTGAAAGCAGGGGGGCGCCGGGCGAACTGAATCGCATAGCCGAGTCTGATGGTACGGATGAGCCAGCGAGACGGGCTGGGAAGCGTTAACCAGGCTCCCAGAGACCGAGCAAGCGGGACTAACGGCACCACAGACGTACCCGGGGTGGGGCAGCGTGGCGGAATGCAGGGACCCGACTCGGACGGCACAGCGGCCCGAAGTGGGGTCTGAGTGTGTGGTGCAGCACATACCTGCTTCCGTCGAAGGGCAGAGTGAGTGTGTGGAGGCGACAGCACGTCCGGAACACAGCCACTGCTGCTCGCTGGCGATGAAAGAGGGGCTCGGGAGTGACAAGGCATGGCGGCGTCGTCGACTGCCAAGCGCGCCCTCTTGGGGCCCAGAGGTTTCAGAAATTGCTCTTTTTTTGAAAATGTGGGTACCACTGACCCGTGGGTCAGTGGTGGAACAAAAAGAAAAGGAAACAAAAGATTCTCCGCCCGGCCCTCCACCGGGGGAAGGAGTGGCGCCTTCGCCATCTCCTGAAGAGCAACTTGATCCACCTCTGGGCCGCCCGTCTCAGGGTCGTTTGCACCGTCGCTTGCCTCCTGGTTTGGCAGCGGCCTGGACGGGCGGGGTCGACTTCCTGCGGCTTGCTCCGCGCTGAGGCCTGGATGATGGCTGCTGCTGCTGGGGCCTGGCGGGAGCGGAGGACGCCGCAGAAGGCCGACCTCGGCGACGAGTAGACGGAGGGTCTGCGGCCGGCGGACGGGTGGGAGCGGCAGCGGTCCGCCGGGGCAGGATGTGTCGGATGGCCTCCGTCTGCTTCTGTGCGGCCGAGAACTGTTGGGCAAAGCTCTCGACCGTGTCGCCGAACAACCCAACCTGGGAAAGAGGGGCATCCAGGAACCGATATTTATCGGTGTCCCTCATATCCGCCAGGTTGAGCCAGAGGTGGCGCTCCTGGACCACCAAGGTGGACATCGCCTGACCGACTGAACGTGCGGTTTCCTTCGTCGCCCGGAGGGCAAGGTCGGTTGCCACACGGAGCTCCCGGAGGAGCTCTGGGTCAGAACCACCCTCGTTCATGTCCATGAGCGCCTGGGCCTGGTGGACCTGCAAGAGCGCCATGGCATGGAGGGCGGAAGCAGCCTGTCCACAGGCCTTGTAAGCCTTCACCGTAAGACCGGACGAAAACTTACAGGCCTTGGACGGGAGGCGTGGATTACCCCGCCAAGAGGAAGCGGACGCCGGACACAGTTGCATCGCGACGGCCCGCTCCACTGGGGGGATATCCGCATACCCCTTAGCTGCCCCGCCGTCGAGGGTGGCGAGGGGTGAGGAGCCACTAGAACGGCTTCGGGCACTATACGGTGCCTTCCACGTCCTAGAAAGCTCCTCATGCACTTCCGGAAAGAAAGGTACCGGGGCGGCGCACTGAGAACCAGCACGGCCCGCCCCGAGAAACCAATCGTCCAACCGAGAAGGTTCGGGACGTGGTGGAGGATTCCACGCAAGCCCGACCTTCTCGGCGGCCCGGGAAAGCATAGCAGTCCATTCTGGATCTGGCTCGGACAACGCTACACACCCCGAGGGGGGCAACACAGCCGAGTCGTCATTTCCAGAGGACAGCTCCCCCTCCGATGCTGCGATCGACATCTGATCGTCAGCTGGGGCCCCAAAGGAAACGGTTGGTCGTTCCGGGGAAGGACCAAGACGTTCACTAAGACGTTCACGTTCTGCGGGGCAGAATAGACTCTAGATCGGGGCATAGGCGAGGGGACTGCACCTCCCTTGAGGTAAGCGAGTCTCGATCTTAACGCTGTGATAGTCATATTCCCGCAATGGGAACATGAACTATCCACAAAAGCTGCCTCAGCGTGCTGAATGCCCAAACACGAGAGGCAACTCTTGTGGCCATCTGCTGGCGCCAGGGAACGACCACACCCAGAAACGCACAAGCGGAATGACATCTTGAAAAAGACGCAGGGTCACGCTTGTGTTGCTCTTTTAGTTGAAAATAAAAAAGGATTTGAAAAACTCTCTTTGTGTTGAGGCACCCAGGGGTAGCCGCAGTGTGAATGCACACACAGGGGAAACGCCCACCGAACCGACACACACAGCAACAGAGAGATGATCCTCTTTGAAGTCTTCAAACAGCTGACTCTGATAGACAAAAAGTCTCATAGAAGCTCGGCTCCGAAGTGAAAGACAATGTGTGCGTGCGCCCGCTTCCTGTTTATACCCGCGCTGCGGGGCGGGGGCGCGTGACGCGATTCACGCACGCCAATGTTCATTGGCTCGTTCTGTAGACACTCGAAGTTGATAGGGCTCCCTGAAGTGATCCCAATTACGTCGTCACGTCGACGTTACGTCGAACGTGAGCGACTGAAAGGGAACTATTTCTGTTTCAATTGTATGAGGGTTAGGATTTTCACTTATGTGTATTGTTTCAATTTTCAGCCACTCTGTTCTCCAGTGGTTGACATTCACCATTGAAAAATCTACAGTATAATGGTTGACCACCTGTTTGGAAATATGCATCAATTTCCAAGCATTTGATCATTTAAGCACTGGATCAATGTTTCAAATGGTTTGGCAGTAAAAAGAGACTACTTCTCATGCCCCAATTACTAAGATCATAAAGTACTTGCTGTCTTGATGTAATAAACAAGGTAATGTACATTTAAGGAAATGTAATAAGTGTTTTGATTATGGTTACAGCGATTAAGTCGTCATTTTGATAATATGTTATGTGATGTCATATTAAAGTAATAAAACATACTAGGCCTAGCCTATCTTTTTCAAACCTGATTCAAGATAGCTTCGACTGAAATCCTCCTTTCCATCAAAACACAACATAACAAAATCTATCTGCTGACATTACATAATAGGGGTGTAACAATATATCATGTCACAATATATCGCAATCCAAAAACGCATAAATATGTATCCTGGATAGTGACAATATGTATTGTGTTGTGTATAATTCACCCAAAATGAAAATTTCTGTGTGAGAATTTTTTTAGTGTCAGTACTACATTAAACTACTATATAATTTTGAATATTATGTAGGCTATAATAATGCAATGGGGGGAAATTTGTGGGTCCTGATAATGCCAAATGTCTGTAACCAGTAAACATTTTAAATCTAGCCAGTGAGAGTGCAAGCATGTTTGTTTAAAATAATTCTGTATTTTCAGCTTCAATCATCAATATTTTTTTATTTTGGTGTCACCATTGTCTTGTGCATTGGGTTATCAGCAAAAAGTCTAAGCCTATTCATTTCCACCCCCAATGTAAAATCTAATTTTTAATCGCTTTTTAATCAAGAGTAGCTTACATTTTTTGTTAACCTTTTATCATATGTCTTGGAGTATCGCAATAATATCTTATCGTAAGTTCAGTATCATGAATGATATAATCGTGACATTTTGTTACACCCCTTTTACATAATGAAGTAGAGGACAAGACAGGCAAAAAAAACTCTAAGAGGACTACCTTTAATTAATCATCAACCATGTACACAGAAATCTATAAATACAGACTAGTTGTTCTAACAATTCACAGATTTAACAAAATTGTAAATTTCTATGTAATTCAAAAACAGATAAATATTTGCTCCATAAATTCCATAGTCCATTTTCCATTTGGGGATTAAAAAAAGAATAAAAAATAAAACTGAATAGAAAATATTTTAAGTCATAATACTGCTCTCTCAAGAAATGTGAATTAAACCGATGAGAATCCATAGGGTTTTCTTTAAATGACAACACTTTTGGTCTAAAAGCCCAGATGGGCGTCATTTAGTAAAGGGTTCTGATGAGAAGTTTAACATAACATAAATGATACACTGGTGCTCCACCACATTTTAACAGGTTAACAACATATTCAGTACTGTAAAAACCAGTTGACATATGATAATGTAATGTATTGAAGCGAACTAACCGACAATTATTTGCTCTATGACACTGCAACTAAGCAACTAAGCAACACAATTCACTGTGATATTCACTGTGAAGTTCTTATTAATCTTATTATATTAAATATAAGCACATAAAGTAAAATACAACTATAGATCTTGTCTTCTATCATGACATTAAAAGGGGAAAACGTAAAACTATTAACACACTTTGAAGTAAAAAGAATTCATACTTCAGTCATACTTCATAGGCCCCAAACATCATACCACAAAACCTCTCTCACTTTCAATGCCACATCCAACATACTGATAACTGATAAGCGCTCTTTTCAGTTCAAGCAAATTCTCTTTCCGCAGTGCAAATATTAGCAGTAGATAAACCAGCCTACTACTGTCAAAGCAGCCGTGAGAGTAGTCCAAATCCAGAAAGCACATAGGAGACTAGCTACTGGAACATGGAGCGTCTACGGACCTGGAAGACACTTCTGGCCAGCTGAGAGGTGCAGAGCATGTGAGAATGCCAAAAACCTTGGACCTCGACTCCTCGAGCACGGCCAGTTAATGATTTATAAAGACTTGTGCTAAAATGCCTGCTATCAACACGCTGTTGTGTCATTCACTGATTATGCAACGAACACTGGCCTCTGCCCCGGTCAATGGAATGACCAACTACTCCAAAACAGACCAAATGAATGTTAAAAACACAATGATTTCAATGAGACACAGGAACACAGGAAATATCTGAAAAATTAAGTATGAATTTGAGTAATTAAGCTTGCTTATCGGCTTGTTATACTACCGGTTATGAGGGACAATACGGTATGATATTTTGGTCACACTTTAGATAAGGGTCCAATTCTCCTTATTAACTAACTATTAACTACGACTTTTGCCTCAAACTCCTAATTACTGCTTATTACCAGTTATTAAAGTAGTTGTTAAAGGGATAGTTCACTCAAAAATGAAAAATGTGTCATCACTTACTCAACCTCGTGTTGTTCTAAACCTGTATGGGTTTCTCTGTTCTGTTGAACACAAAAGAAGATATTTTGAAGAATGTCGGTAACCAAACAGTTGATGTGTCCATTGACTTCCATAGTAGGAATAAAAAAATACTATGGAAGTCAATGGACACATCAACTGTTTGGTTACCGACATTCTTCAAAATATCTTCTTTTGTGTTCAACAGAACAGAGAAACCCATACAGGCTTAGAACAACACGAGGTTGAGTAAGTGATGACACAATTTTCATTTTTGAGCGAACTATCCCTTTAAGTGTAGTTATTGGGTAGGATTAAGGGATGTAGAATAAGGTCATGCAGAATAAGGCATTAATATGTGCTTTGTAAGTACTAATAAACAGCCAATATAATAGTAATATGCATGCTAATAATAACCAACTAGTTAATAGTGTGAATTGGACATTAAACTAAAGTTACCGAAATTTTATATCGGATTCAAGGAGAAACATTACGAATGAAATTTGCTTGACACTTGAACAGTTGCTACATCAACAACCTAACGAAGAGAATACACTTAAAAATGCTCAATATGTCTGTGAATAGTCATCTTTGATGCTCTTGAGGAAATAATGACAGATTTTTTATTGTTGGGTGAACTATCCTTTTAAGGCATTATAATGAAATATGTGTGTTATATTTATTTCAAAATTAGAATATAATTATTTATGAAAACGCAACATACAGGAATAAGGTAAAGTGTTATCAATAGTTCTTCAAATTATAAGTCATGCTCAGTAGTTATGCTCAAGAAAGGCAGACATGTAGCAAAACTTTGGCACCTGTTGGGATAGTGTTCTTGTGTGTATGTGTTATGTAGGATGTGTGTACTAAGTGTGGAAGAACAAACCTCCGGTGCTGACAGGAACAGGAGGTTTTGAAAGTGTGGTTTTGTACCGAGCTCAGTCGCTGCTCAGATCGCACACCTTGTCCAACAAAGAGCCCTTTAGGCATGAGCCAGCTTCCCTGGGAGAGCAGGAAACTCTCAGCTTCTCAGCTGGCAGCTCCAAACACACAGCCTTCACTGCGACTGGGTTACTAATGGGATTGACTTTGTCCTTTAGAGATGAATTAGCTTTCACTGCATTGACGGATACATTTTCACTCTATAACTTGCTCCTTTAACTACTGTTGTCACGATACTGGATTTTCTAACTTTGATATGATATCTGGAAAAATAACGATATTCCATTACGTTTTCAATACCACAGAGAAAACTGCTATAATGTTTTTTCATTATTATTTTTTCATAATTGTTTTGATAATTTTGTTGCAATAGCACAGGGAGGCTAAATGTCACTAATATAATAACAACAAATAAACAAATTGTAAATGATAGCATTAATAAATACAATAGAATAAAGAGACAAATTAAATAAACATGGATACGTTTTTCATGTGGGTCTAACAGCCTATTCAGATAAGAAAATCTGAATAGGTTTCCGTTCCAAAACGGTGTTAACCTTAATACTCGCCAAAATAGACATTTTGACATAATTTTGTATGTATTTGATCGTTTGTGCAATAAAAAAGAAATACATTTGACACTCACAAGCTGATATATAGATCAGTGGTGCATGCAGTTTTGGTGTGAGCATGAAACCTGTGGGAAATTAACCAAATTAAGCGCAATACCTGTAAACCCACACCGAAATCCAGGCCCTGTGACACCAACACTATTCATCAGGAGCTAATGAAATGAGTCAGTAAGAGGGTGTGTGTCATTTTGCCATAAGAAAGAAGAGAGAGCGGGAATGCACAGCTTAACACTTTTTAGACCAGGGTTCCTCAAATCTGATCCTAGGGCCACTGCCCTGCAGAGTTTAATTCCAACTCTAATCAAATGCACCTGAACAAGCTAATCAAGGTCTTCAAAGTTACAAGAAAATTGCAAGTAGGTGACTTTGATCAGGTTCTGAACTTTGAGGAACCCTGGACAAGACCAACACTGACTTTTGACATCAATGCTATTTTAGGGGGCTTTCACACTAGCACTTTTGGTGCGCACCCGGGTTCGAATGACGTCAGAGTTCGGTTCGTTTGGATGATGTGAACGCTGTTTTCCGAACTCGGGTGCGCACCCGCGAACCGTACTCGAGTCCGCTTAAAAAGGTGGTCTGGGGTACGGTTCATGTGAACTCGGGTACGGTTCGCTGCTGATATGAACGCAATCGAACCAAATCGCGGAAGTGAACCACTATTGATGCCATATAATGTGGTGCGTGCCTGCGTGCGTGTGTGTTTAACAACTTTAAAAGGGTCTATACACTTACCTTGACGAAAAGCGGGATTGACGCACTGCAAGCAGAGATGATTTCTGCTTGCCTCCACAAAAATTGTCTTCGGCGGACATTCCGCTGTCTTTGGAACGGTTTTAATATTTTTGCGGCAGACAGACGCAAGTGTGTTTCTGTATCTTTTCTTTGAAAACAAAACCAAAGGTTAAAATAAGAAGAACAAACGTGAAGCTAGCAATTCTATCCATTTTGACGCCTTTTCATAGCGGTTACCAAGCAACACGAGCACGCGCCAGCTGCAGCTTGATGACGCAAGCGTACCGCGGTTCAGATACAAATAATATAATGTGAACACAGTCCATCGGGGCAGGGGGAGGGGGGAGCAATCGAACTCGGATTCGGAACAGGCAATCGAACCAAGTGTGAAAGTGCCCTAGTCTTTTGTCAATGAAAGAGATGCATAGTCAATTAGCCTATTGTTATTTTTTAAGCAATTGATACAGGTGAATGTGACTCTGGCAATAGTTTATTACGTCAGTTGTAAGTATTCAAAAATTAAATGTTCAGTAAATGAGTTAATGATAAAAGGTTAATGCTCTATCAAGTTTCAAAAAAAGTATAAAGTAATCAAGTTTTTGAGCTCTTTTAAGGTGATGTCACAGATGAAACACAAATGTCAAAACTTCTCAAGGCCCCAAAAAACATCAGACCCCAGAGGGTTAAATAACATATTTCAAATCAGCAACAAAATCTGTGATGAACTGTTATTTTATTTTTTTTCAGCACATTTACGGCTTAAATAGGAGACTGGCTGATCCTGGCCCAGACTCTCAAGAGCATTTGCTTTGACATCGGGATGTCTTCCTTGCTCTTCTTGTATCTCTGAGGTTGAGACTCAAGAAAAGCATTCTCTCCCCAGTCCAGAAGACAACCTCCTTGGGGTCGTATGGGACTTGGTCACTACGGTGACCTGTCTTTGGTACAACTGTCTCCCGCATTAACTCAAAGGTCTTAGCTACAACACTTAAAAATAAAAAGTTCAGTTCAACTTGAAGAAATTATGACAATAATAAAACAAAAATATGAGTATAAGAATAATAAAAGGATAAAAGTTGTTACATTTTTATTTGATTACATTTTAAAACGTTGCATTCATTTCATTACCACCATTTTTGATAGTATATTTTTGTATTAAATCATGAAATACAGAATCCAGACAAAAATAATACAGACAAACCAGAATTTCTGAATAAAATACATTTCATAGTAGAACTCTATTATTCTGTTATTAATGATAAAAATAAGTAGTTAATCTAATCCATAATCAATTATTAAATGTAATTATATATGATGAAATATACATATGATGTTTTTGATTATTTTTGAATAAAACAAAAAAAAGGTTTTAAGTTTGTTATAAAGTATTTGTCCAACCAAAAAAAAAACAGTTTTCACTAATTTAACAGTTATTTTAACTGATGATGATAATAATAATAATAATAATAATAATAATAATAATAATAATAATAATAATAATAATAATAATTGACTGTTTAATACCGTATATCGTGAAACCGTGATATTTTCTGAGACGGAATCAGAAGACAGAATCTACTGAAATTACACAATGTGGTATACAATACAACACATTCAGAAATCACAGGTGGATTGTTCTGCAGTTGAGATCATGCCTATTCAACTGTGTATGTTTAACAAATAGCCCTTTACTAACCTGCCTATTTCAACACACTGTTGGATCACCAGCACGATTAATGGATCAGTTAGAATGAAGGACTACATGAGCCAAATCAGGACGTAAACAAACTCCCACTCCCACAAACTCCCATGCTGTCTATTAGACTCGTTCTGCACCAGTTAACACAATCATCTGCAGGGAAAACAATATACAACTTTTACTAGCAAATTAATCTAATAAAATTTGGTTAAGACCAAACTTAAAGCTGCAACAAATTATTAATTTGTTTAAGCTGTTTATTATTTCTTTGATTAATCAAAACTGCCAACTTGTCTTGGGTTTATTTAAATAATTGATTTTAATCAAAAACATGGTAATTTCACATTCAGGTATGAATGTAGGTTATGCTATACGTTATGTGCAAAAAAAGTTAGAAAATTAAATATTAAATTCTGAAATAAAAATTCTAGGAAAAATTGTTAAACACTGTAACAAAATGGTGTAGTTTATTTTTTCTGTCAAGGACTTCTTACATTTATAACCCATTACAGTTACTGTTCTCAAAGAAAATCTTTACTTGCATTACATGCAGGATTTCAATATTGTACATTTAAAACAAAATTTTGATCAAAATTAACATTATAATGAAAATTATTCATTATAGAATTTTCTGTCGTACATCTTAGTCTCCAAAGTTCAACAGAGAATATCTGTTGATAATTTTAGCAAAACGGAAATACTGCATGAAAAACTTAAAAACTGGTGCTGTCAATCAATTAAAAAATATTAATTGATCACATTTTTCTGTAATTAATCGCGATTAATCCCTCCTTGCTCACATTGTCTCAGTCAGACCGGTTCAGATTTTTCCTTGCTATGTCAAAATGCACAAAAAGTTATTGTTTTCATTGTTTTTCACCCATGTAACATTGTAAACAGTGCTTTAAGATTTGGTAGGTCTAACAGGTAGGATATCCCATTTTCTCACTCTTTACATTTATTTAAAGGAACATTCCACCGTTTTTTTCATATTAAACTATGTTATTCCCTTAACTAAGACGAGTTGATACATATCTCTCTCGTCTCAGTGCGTGCACTTAATCGCTCTAGCGCGCGGTGACACTTTGAAAGCACTTAGCTTAGTCCAGTTCATTCATTAGGGACCAAACAGAGATGAGCGACCAAACACCTCCACGTTTTCCCTATTTAAATACAGTTACACGAGTAGTTACACGACCAAGTATGGTGACACAAAAATAAAACGTGCCGCTTTTCTAAGCGGGTAAAAAGGATAACTATAATGTATGGCGGAATAGCATTTGGGACTCGGGAGCACTTCGACTCTGCGCAGTAAAAAGTCACACCTGAAAAATCCTCTCCCTCTCACTTCTGTCATTAGAACCAACGTGACTTTTTACTGCGCCGAGTCGAAGTGCTCCCGAGTCCCAAGTGCTATTCCGCCATACGTTATAGTTCATTTTTGCGCTCTGTGACATTCCTATTTTTGAAATGTATTTTTTCCAAGAGATTTTATTGTTTAGCAGTTGCGGCCCTAAAAAAAACATAATTGTGCTTTCAGTGCTGTCTAACAAAGTGGTTGGCTAAATAAATCATTCAACCTATCAACTGTTACTCAAAAGAGAAGGAAATGTTCTGATGCCATTTCTGTCCATTCAAGAGTGCTGATAACATTCAAAAACAGGAAAAGCTCAAAACATTATATATTTTAAGAATCTAAGAAAATAGGTAAACACAGGCTGAACAGTAAGAGGTGTTATGTCATGTAGACTGTAGGCTGCTGAGGGTTTAATGAGTTTCAGCAAAGATTGGCACAGGACTGCATTTATCTAGTGGCCGACCGATTTATCGCCTAGGCGCTGCCGTTCTCAGAGCTGGTGTTCTCATTGCCGTCAAAAATAAAAGTCCTGCTTCCAACACATACTGTAGGCCAAACAGAAAAACTGTTCAGCCGATGTGTTTGAAGCAGGACTTTTATTTTTGACGGCAATGAGAACACCAGCTCTGAAAACAGCAGCACCCGAGAACACAGCGCTCCCATTCTCCGTCTTCATTAGTTATGGTCTATATTTAACAGTTTTGTCTAATACGTTACTAGATAGATTTGCTTTTATATTATTAGTAACAGAGAGTCAAATACTATACATTCTCATTTTCAATCAGCATTTAACAAATACATATTTATATCATTGAAACAAATCTTTGAATATCTAATAAACATTTAATTCAACAAACCTTGCAGATTTAGTCGAATCCAGCAGTCAGATATTCTGAAGTGCGCATCTGTACCCTACATGAACATGTTACTCTGTGTGTGACGGTCAGTCCGTTTGAACTGAATGCTTACAAGAGAGTTCAGCTTCACCAAAGACACTTTCAAACTATTCTGACCATTTTCAGTTGCCCACTTTGTCACACTTATGTAATTTTCACTGTGTGCAGTATGTAAAATTAGTGTTACCTCGTCTTTCTTTGAAAAAAAAAAGGATTCCCAGAGCACACAAGAATACTGAGTGTCCTGTTGGTTAAAGTTTTTACTTCAATTTTATTAATATTTTTTCAAACAATTTCTTTATTTATGAAAAATGCTGTAATATGATTACAGAATCAAGAAGTTGCCATCTAAAGTAAGATTTATTTTTTCACTTCATTTTCAAATGATATATTTCTAATTTATTAAATATTAATTCAAATAAACAAAGTATATAGGCTATTTGTTGGCTTTATATCAGCCATCGGCCATCAAAAAAACAATGCTGGTCGACCACTAAATATATCCATTCCAGAAACATGAATACATAAAATTATATATTTAATTAATGTAGATAAAATATCAGACCATACATGCAAACAAATATTTTTATGCAGGTATATTGATATTTGAAGTTTACCACAGTTGTAGTTAACTATGGACCTGTTCCACTATTGTTTGACAAACAGAAAGTCGGCAAATACTTTTTGTGTTCATTTTAAACACTATATCGATTGTTTTATCACATCAAACCATCCTTTTGTAAAATGTCTTGCTTAGAAAGTATGTTCTATCGTGAAATAAATGCCACTACCAACCAAATCTACCATCAGTCTAGTCAGTGGGTAATGCAGTTCCCTTTCGTGGTCACTCCGAGTTACGTCGGATGACGACGATTGGGGGTTTCGCTTAGAAAGCCTCTCACCTTCGAGTATATAAAACGAGCCAATGGCAATGAAATGCCATGGGTCTGCGGAATTTGCATAGCGTATCTCCGCCCACCGCAGGGGGTATATAAGGAAGTACGCTGCAATATGCAGATATGTTTTCGCTTCGGAGCCAAGTTCAGTACTTCACTCCACAAGCCTTTTGAGTGTCATCTCAAATCTCTTCGAGACGAGCGGCTCTTCAGTGTGTTTGTGTGACGGCGCTTTCCAGCGAGATCGCATTTCCTGCTGCTGATTTGTGCAGTAATCTGCCGACAGTGAGTGTGTTTCTCCCTGGGCGCTTCAGCACTCTGCTGAGCTTTTCCACTCTCTAAAAGAGCTGCACGCAGCACGTCTTTTTCAAGACGGTTCGCCCGTGTATTTTCTGGATGTGTGTGCGCACTGTGCGGTCATCTGCCTAACGGTCGCGAGCGCTGTTTTGCGTGTTGGGCTTAATCACGCTTGGCAGCGCTCGTTGATGAGTCATGTTTTCATTGCAAAAAAAGAAACTAAAAAAAAAAACAAAAAAAAGAAAAAGAAGGGAACATGACCATCGCGATGTTTATAGATCAAGACTCAATGATCTCCATGTGAGTAGAGTCCCCTCTGCCACACCCCAATTTATCTCTTCCTCGAGAAGGGATACTTTGGCTGGTGGCCAGGGTGATCTGAGGGTTTGGTGTGGCACAACAACCGACGAGTCAATTCCTCGGGCCACACCCCCCTCCACATCGCAGACCATGCACTCACAGCATCACAAGGTGGGCTTGATTCCTCTGGAAATGAAGTTTCGACTGCGTTGCCTCCCACGGGAGTGCCATCGTTGCCGGGACCGATCCAGAGCTGTCAGCCATGCTTTCCCGGGCAGCTGAAAGCATCGGCTGGAGTGGCCCCGCCCTCCCCCCGAGCGCTGTAAGCTTCTCCCGGACGTGCATCAGGACGCCTGCGCTGCGCGAGACTCCACGTGACTTTCGCGGCTCGCGGGTGTCCTCCGCCTTCGCTGCTTTCGATCGCACGGTGATCATGGTCTGTATGTTCCCCGTCACTATCGTGGCACGGTCATGCAGTACTGTGTGTCGCCTGCGCCTTCGATGCAGTGCTGTCCCGGGAGTTCTGTCGAACCGGCCGCAGTGGAACGCTAGTCCTTCCCTGGCCAACCCTGGCAGAACGCGGAAAATATGATGGGACGCTATGCCTCCCATGCCCGGCCTGGTTGTTCCGCCGCGCACACTACTGACCTCGCTCTCGGGCGACATCGGTACCTGCGTGATCCTGGGTCAGGTGATGTCCACTATGTGGTCCAGACATGGGCTTAGCCAGGTTGATGTGGTAGGGTCTGAGAATTAATTTTCTCAGCTCCCCCATGTCCCAGGCTGAGCTCTTTGGCGGTGTGGCTTCGGCCACCTGAAGCAGACTCAGGTTCTGTACCGATGGTCATCCATCCGTGCGGTCTCCTTAGTCTTCTTCCCGCCAAGGCCCCCTCCATGCGGCTGCTCCCCTCGGGCCTTCACCAGCTCTGAGTAGGAGGAAGTCGCAGGAGGGTGGCGCTGCCCGTCAGTCTAAGCAGCACCCTTGAGGCGGGCAGCCTGGTCGGCGGTGTGGTTGAGGACTGCGCCCAACAGTCTTCGATCACTCCAGGAGCGGACCGAGGCTATGCACTGACGGTCATCCGTTGGTGTGGTCTGCTTAGTCCGCTTCCCGCCGACGCCACCTCCATGCGGCTCCTTCCCTCGAGCCTTCACCGGTCCGAGCACGAGGAGGTCGCTGGAGGCTGGCACCGCCTGTCTCTGCCCCTTAGCCGGCTAACACCTGGCTAAGCAGCACTCCTGAGATGGGCAGCTTGGAGTTAGGGCTCAGTTCTTCGGGGAGTTGGGAGCAGGACCACTCCTTCCCCCAGTGGAGGGCTGGGGGAGAATCTTGTTCTAAAGAACTGATGCTCTTTCTCTGAGCTTTAAGAGGCAGTGGATGACAGCACGCGCCGCCCACGGGCCACGCTCCTCTCATCCCCCCTCTGTCGCTAGACCCCTTCCAGAGCACGCCCCCGTGGGACGCGCGCCCTCCCCTGGCCTCCTCTGGCAGGATGCGGTTTATGACCGTGCCCCCGCACAGGGCCGCTATGCCACCCTCGCCGGTGCCGGTCATTCCGCCTCGCTGCCCCACCGACGGTACGTCTGTGGTTCGTATGACCCCGCTGGTGCACTTTCTGGAGGCCTGGCTAGAGCTTCCCAGACTGTCCCGCTGGGTCGCGAGAACCATTAGATTCGGCTACGCGATTCAGTTCGCGATATCTCCTCCCCGCTTCAGGGGAGTCCGCTTCACTATGGTCGGGGGCAATGCCCCTGTCATGAGAGCGGAGGTCGCCACCCTACTGGCGAAGGGTGCGTTCGAGATTGTCCCTCCAGCCGAGATGAAGTCCGGCTTCTACAGCCCCTACTTCATTGTACCCAAGAAGTCCGGTGGGTTACGGCCAATCCTCGACCTGCGCGTCTTGAACCGCTCCCTTCACAGGCTGCCGTTCAAGATGTTAACGGCCAAACACATTCTCCAGTGTGTACGGCCGCAGGATTGGTTTGCAGCGTTCGACCTGAAGGACGCCTACTTCCATGTCTCCATTTTACCTCGACACAGACCGTTTCTACGGTTTGCTTTCGAGGGGCAGGGCTTTCGGGCTAGCCCTGTCTCCTCGCGTCTTTACGAAGGTCGTCGAGGCAGCCCTTGTTCCCCTCCGGGAACACGGGGTTCGCATCCTGAACTATCTCGACGACTGGCTAATCCTAGCTCACTCTCGAGGCCAGGTTTGCGAACACAGGGACCTAGTGCTCCGGCACTTAGCTCGTCTGGGCCTTCGGGCCAACTGGGAGAAGAGCAAACTCTGCCCCGTGCAGAGGATCTCTTTTCTCGGTATGGAGAACGACTCGGTCGCCATGTGCGCGCAGCTTACGAGCGAGTGCGCGCAGTCACTGCTGACTTGTCTTCGCCAATTCGAGGGCAAGAGTGCGGTTCCACTGAAACTATTTCAGAGGCTCCTGGGGCATATGGCATCCGCAGCCGCAGTAACGCCGCTGGGATTGCTTCATATGAGACCGCTTCAGCTTTGGCTTCGCGATCGAGTCCTGAGGTGGGCATGGCAACACGGCACGCTCCAAGTCCCAGTGACTCCAGCCTGCCAGACCTTCACCCTGTGGACGAACCTCAATTTTCTACGGGCCGGAGTGCCCTTAGAGCGAGTTTCCCGGCATGTTGTTGTATCAACAGATGCCTCCACCACGGGCTGGGGCGCCATGTGCAATGGTCATGCTGCCGCGGGCTCCTGGACAGGACCCCAGCGCCTTTGGCATGTCAATTGCCTCGAGTTGCTGGCTGTACGTCTCGCCCTGCACCGCTTCCATGCGCTGCTCAGGGGTCAGCACGTACTAGTCCGATCAGACAATACCGCAACAGTAGCGTACATCAACCAACAAGGTGGTCTACGCTCCCGCCGTATGTCGCAACTCGCTCGCCACCTCCTCATATGGAGTCAGAAGCATCTGAGGTCGCTTCGAGCCATTTATATCCCGGGACACCTGAACCAGGCGGCCGACGAGCTGTCTCGAGTTCGGCCTCTCGCTGGAGAATGGCGGCTCCATCCCCAGACGGTCCAGCTGATTTGGGATCAGTTCGGAGACGCACAGGTAGACCTGTTTGCCTCCCACGACTCGTCCCATTGCGACCTGTTTTATTCCCTGACCGAGGGCACGCTCGGCACGGATGCACTGGCGCACAGCTGGCCGCGGGGCCTACGCAAGTATGCGTTTTCCCCAGTGAGCCTTCTTGCGCAGACCTTGCGCAAGATCAGGGAGGACGAGGAGCAGGTCATTTTGGTTGCCCCGTATTGGCACAACCGGACCTGGTTCTCCGAACTAGTACTCCTCGCGACAGCACCTCCCTGGCCAATTCCTCTGAGGAAGGACCTCCTTTCTCAGGGACGGGGCACCCTTTGGCACCCTCATCCCGATCTTTGGAACCTCCACGTGTGGCTCCTGGACGGGACGAGGCAGGTTTGAGTACCTTACCACCTGCGGTGGTGGCTACCATCACTTCCGCTAGAGCACCGTCCACGAGACATGCCTATGCGTTGAAGTGGAACCTCTTCGTCAACTGGTGTTCTTCTAAACGAAGAACCCACGAAATGCCCGATCAGTGTCGTGCTTTCCTTCCTGCAAGAAGGGTTGGAGTGAAGGCTGTCTCCCTCCACCCTGAAAGTGTATGTTGCCGCCATTGCCGCACATCACGAAGCAGTTGATGGTAAGTCTTTTGGGGAAGCACGACCTGATCGTCAGGTTCCTGAGGGGAGCGAGGAGACTAAATCCTCCTCGTCCTCCCCTCATACCTTCTTGGGACCTCTCAGTGGTTCTAACTGCCCTGCAGAGTGCTCCATTTGAGCCTTTACAGTCAGCGGAGCTTAAGTTCCTGTCTATGTAGACAGCGCTCCTGGTTGCATTGGCCTCCATCAAGAGGGTAGGGGACCTGCAGGCATTTTCGGTTGACGAAGCGTGCCTGGAATTTGGGCCGGCTAACTCTCACGTGATCCTGAGACCCCGGCTTGGATACGTGCCCAAGGTTCCTACCACACCCTTTCGAGAACAGGTAGTGAACCTGCAAGCGCTGCCCTTGGAGGAGGCAGACCCAGCCTTGGCACTGCTCTGTCCAGTACGCGCCCTTCGTGCTTACGTAGACAGAACGCGGTGTTTCAGGACCTCAGACCAGCTCTTTGTCTGTTATGGTGGGAAGCTGAAGGGAAAGGCTCTCTCAAAGCAAAGGTTATCTCACTGGATAGTGGATACCATTGCTTTGGCATACCAGCAGCAAGGTCGTCAATGCCCCCTTGGTGTGAAAGCCCACTCCACTCGTAGTGTGGCTTCTTCTTGGGCTCTAGCGCATGGCACCTCGCTAACAGACATTTGTAGAGCTGCAGGCTGGGCGACACCCAACACATTCGAGAGATTCTATAATCTCCGAGTAGAGCCAGTTTCTTCTCATGTACTCGCTTCAACCAGCCGGTACTAGATTCTGCTCAGGTGTCTTCGCTTGCTCGCCATTCCTCTCCACGGACGGGATACGTGCGATCATCTTCTCAGGTGAGTCTGATAAGCTCTGAGTTCCTCCAGCACTGGTTACGTCAACGCCTGAGTTATGCCAATCTGCCATAACACAGCTCTTGCGCTTGACTAGGTGCCTCCATGTGCATGGTCCCCCCTTTGGGCGACCCCCACATGTGTATTCCACTGTAAGTCTCTTTTGAGCGTGTGTCTTTCCCTTGGCAAGCCACCTTGCCACCCCTGGGGTTTAAATATTCCACCTGCGGCTGGACACCTCAGTGATACCCCATATGCATCCCTCTGGGTCATATGTGTCTCTCAAGTCCCCCCCTTAATGGTTGGGCATAATTGCATATTTCTCCTGAGATATGCTTCCCAGTGTACCTTGGTATTCCTGTGTTAAGTAGGACTCCTTCATTCGTGCTATTCTCACAACAGGGAGCTCAGACTTACGCAGGGCACTGGATGACAGCCGAGGTGGCGTGATTAGACTGGAACCCCAATCGTCGTCATCCGACGTAACTCGGAGTGACCACGAAAGGGAACGTCTCGGTTACGGATGTAACCCTCGTTCCCTGAGTAGGGAACGGAGACGTTACGTCTTCCTGCCACTTCCGCTGTATCGCTGAAAAACGCCTGAGTTCAGTCTCGGCTCCTCAGCGAAGACATATCTGCATATTGCAGCGTACTTCCTTATATACCCCCTGCGGTGGGCGGAGATACGCTATGCAAATTCCGCAGACCCATGGCATTTCATTGCCATTGGCTCGTTTTATATACTCGAAGGTGAGAGGCTTTCTAAGCGAAACCCCCAATCGTCATCATCCGACGTAACGTCTCCGTTCCCTACTCAGGGAACGAGGGTTACATCCGTAACCGAGACGTTTCTGCTTTCAAATAATCCCAGTGAATTGAGAGTACATTATCGAGTAAAATATTCATTTTACTTCTGAGTGAACTATGCATGTCATTTCAACTGCTTAATTATGTTTAACTGTTTAAATTGTTTTAGCCTCCGTATACCCCAAAATATGGATCTATTATTGGTGTAGGTACTGGTCACTGAATATAGTGCGAACAGAGAAACTGCTTGTTGCATCACACCTGTACAAATCCATTCAAAAAAACAATTCCATTATATGATATTTTTTGGAAATAATTCAATGTTTTAGATAAGCTATAAACTGTTCGACACAATTTTTAACCAATTTCAGGGGAGATTTTTCCGATAAGCAAGCTAAAACAGAATATAAGTTATGCAAATTGAAAACAAAACAAAACTGACCCTTTTCCTTAAATGAGAGTTCACGGACATCTTCTGAGTGTTCCTGTATGAGTTGCTCTGTATGAGCCACTGGGTGGGTGCACACTGGTGGTGGTTGAGGAGAGATCCCCGGATATGATTGTAAAGTGCTTTGGGTGTACAGTAGTACATATGAAATCGCTATATGAAATGCCTCATTCATTCAAAAGAAACTACAAGCATGTTACATAGTTTCGTAGATACGTTGTCAATTAGTAAGTCATGAAATAAAAGTAAAGTAGCCTACCAATAAATCACATAACTGGTATGTTGTGTTAGCTGTAGGGCTGTTGGAACGAATTCCGAAATTCGAATATAATTCGAATATTAAAAAAATAAATACTATTCGAATGCTGAAGTTCCTATTCGAATATTGCTTTTTTTTTTTTTTTTTTTAAAAAAATGCAATCTTGCCTTTCTCGCCGCCTTGGCACACACATGTGAAAATTAAACGCTTTTGTATCGTCTGATAAACAATAAAGTTTTTGAATCGTAACACAATTGTGCACGTTATCCACGCTGTATCATCACAACTGTCAAAAGTCGCGGAGAGGAATGTCTCCACGGTAACGGAGATCAACAATTTGATTCTCAGTCCACACTACAACGTGAAAACGGCGTCTTCAAATATATCCACTTTGGAGTGCGTTTTCATTAATAAAAACGCTGTCTCATTGTGGACGGAAGGCCAAAATGGAGAGGAAAATATACGTTATTTTTTTTTATGACAACTTACAACCTGACAAGCTAGGGATCTGTCCGAGGAACCGCGGCTAAAACAGGCAAGAATTACTTATGTTCTGCCTCTCTCTCTCTCCTCATCACTGCTACCAGCTGTCCGCCAAAAGACAATAACAGACAAACTGACGGTTTATCTGTGAAGATATGAGACCGATCAACATCACGCATTGGCGATCCATAAGACTGTGTAATGTCGTAAATATTAATAATAGGATGAATTTGAGCATTTAATATTCGAATATTATTCGAATATTAAATAAAATAAGGAATGGAATTCGAATAGTATTATAGAGGAAGATTGACAGCCCTAGTTAGCTGGGAAGGATTTGCATGCAGGTGTGATGTTCATTCTATCTATTCATGAGCAGTTTCCAGGTTTCATTAACAGTTCATGTTAGTATTGTGTATTCACCATGGTAACAGTTGTTTCCATAATCCAAAAATGCCATCTTATTTTCATTTTGTGTTATTTTGTATATTTTGAGATGACTGTGGTGGCTTATACCAACTTAATTGTATAAACAAAAACTAGTTTGGGACTGCTATTTAAAGCCTTACCTTATAGGCCTACTGTGTATTCATCAGTATTAGTCATATTCTTACAATTTATGTGTTAAGTAAAGGAGGATGGTACTTGTATGTGTGTCAAAAATTTTTGTGAAATAAATTTGCTTTGTTTTTAATTTTTAACTAATTTATATATATATATTATTTTTAAGTGGGTCACGGCTTGATGACCATGGGAAAACATGGGTCCCATGGTCAAACCAGTTGAGAACCACTGCTCTAGTGAACTGAACAGCACAGAAAACAATAGCACCTTTATTAGGCCACATTAATCCTGCTGTTGTTTGGGCTTTTCTGTTTTAGCTCAGAGCAAACAATGGGATTCAACCTGAAGGATCCAGAGTGTTTGCTGTTCTCTTTCAGGATAGGCCATTGTGAGTGTGGATCTATTTAAGCCATTATTTCCAGAGATCAGTGACTAAACATGTTGACTATTGCCTTTTAAAAGGTAAGCAAACGAAGTGGTATTCATTTAGCTTGAATGATGCTAGATACATAACAAAGTTAGTTAAGTTACTTAAATATGCCCATTTTTGTTGCCCTTTTAAAATACATTTATATCAGTATGATTAACAAAAGCTCTAGAAATGACTGAACAGTTTTGTCAGATTTAAATCTCTCACAGTCAAGGTCCATATCGCTTCACCTATCCCTTGAGTTTTGGTGTGCATTGCTCCATTGAGAAAACAAGTTCCCTCACCCTCAGCAGATCAGCAGGGTGTAACAACAGGCACATGCCTCTGTGGAGCCATGGTGTTCACATAGCAACCTATTTTTATACCCAGGGGGAGGGAGGAGGGAGGGAGGGAGGGAGGGAGGGAAGGGGGGGGGAGAGAGAGAGAGAGAGAGAGAGAGAGAGAGAGAGAGAGAGAGAGAGAGAGAGAGAGAGAGAGAGAGAGAGAGAGAGAGAGAGAGACCACACCCAAGCAGCTGCAAATGTATGCCTCACGCAAAGTGTGAATGACCGAGACAATTGGTGAATCTGGAGGGACATTCATCTCTTTACCAGCGTTTGTTTGCCGTTGCTAAGCATGAAGCTTGCTGGCACTGCATCTGCCCTTGATCTGGTTACAGTGCCATTTCACTGTCAGAAAGCCCCACCCTTTTCCTGCTGAGGTTAAAGCTCCCAGTCTTTTGAGGAACTATAAACAGCTCACAGACATGCTACCTTACTGACGACACTAACACTTGTAAAAGCTGTCCTGTTGTGATCTGTATGCTCCACCACATTAACATTAAAGTTGGCATGAATGGAAATCTCACCCTATCTACTGTTATTGATCTTATTGTGAATGATTCATCCATGTATAGGTTTCTTTTTTTTTTTTCTTTTTTTTTTTTTTTTTACCTCATCATTTTGGGGAAAGACAAAAAACAGCTTGTAAACAATATGTCACGTAATGTTATATGTATTTCAAGAAAGCCATTCAATGTTCATAACTCAATAGTTGGCTGAAAAAAAATTTGAGATCGAGGAAGAAACCATTTTCAGTCTGTCTTTACAGCCCTTAAGTCACAAACTACTCAAATGTAAGTATACATTTATAAGTATCATTTTATAAGAAAATAAGAAAATCATAAAAAGTTATTTCACAATAATATCAGGTTATTCCACTAAAGAAATCTGTTGAGGTAACAGTAGGGATGGACCAACCACTCTATATAAAAATATTAAACCCTTTGTCTGTGATGCATTTTTGCTAATCACAGACCAGGAGAGAGAGATCTCCCTCGGAGCCAGAGTGCGGACAACACAACAGCCCAGCTAAATGAGTGACGATGGATGACAGAACTAAACATTGAAACGTATGGTTACACTTTAGATCTGTGATATTAAACAAATTTTATTTTAGATTTCGATTTTGGCTTCCAATGATTATAAAAAGAAGATATTTGAGGACGTAAACCATTAAAAACTATAGCCGCATTCTGTCTAGCGCAACTTCCTTCCCTTCACAGCAGTACACTGGCATTTCTCCCTAAAAACCCAAACGTATAACGTCAGAATCAGCATAATCAGTGATTGTTGTAAAATGCAGACTCTACTGTTGGGAAATGCGTCGGAGATCGACTACTTTTGACTGACAAAATTCCAGCCACTGGAAACACTAACTGATAAGGTGAGTCGTACAAAACCTTTCTTTTTAGTAAACTCTGTGTACACAAACAATGTAGTCAATGCTCAAGTTCATGTGTAGAGCCCCTGGTGATACTTCGAGCACAGTTTTATGTTGTGTCAAGCCTTCTTAGTGTTTTAAAAATAGCGATTTTGATGCTATCATAGTAGTGCCCCATGCACTCCCATTCAAAAGGCATTTTGACCTAAAACGAAAATACGGTCAATCTTAAAAGTGGCGTTTCCATTCTAATTATGCTTTTACACGAAAGTTTGACTCGGGTAGATTAACAAAAAGAGCCTAGGTTCAATTTTGGCGAGAGTTACCCTTTAATCTATCTATGATATACTACGCAGTGTTATTTTACATGTGATTACTTTATTAGATTTATTTTTAGGCCATATTACTTACCTGAACAGTACGTAATGTTAGTAGACCTTCCTGAAATTAAAGCATAGTGTAAATAATTTGAATTTATGTTTTAATGTATACTTTTTTTGTTTGACCATGTGTTTGTACTTTGTTTTTGCTTTTCATGTCCTTCTGTATATACAACACAAAAAAGCCTGCACCCTGCTGCATAACATGTTTTTAAATAAAGCAATAATTATTTCCCCTTTTTTTAAAAGGTAACTAAACCCTAAAACAACTTTTTTAGTTAATGATCTGTAAGACTGTGGCTTTATTAGTGCTGCTCATTGATTCAAGTACATTTTTAGACATTTGGGTATAAAGTGTTTTAATTCTACAATATATGGTGTAAAAACGTCTAAGTGCTGCCCTGTTCAGGTTGAACGGTGGCTACTGCAGTTGAATTTTCCTACTGGAAGTTGTGGTGCCCTGTGACGTAAGAGGGCACCAGCTCACCATGCCCTTGGCAGCCCCTGGTATAAAAGCATCCTGTTTTGTCAAAACAAATGTAGTGATTCAGGAGTTGGAATTGCAAGTATTGAAAACGACCAGGAAAGCGTATATTAGCATCTAGTTAGCATAGCATTTATATAGTTATTTAGATTATTTTGTGTAGCCTAGGTAAAATGGGCTTCTCCAAACAGCTTACGCTGAAAAGCGACGCAGTGCCAAACGCTGCTCCTCCTGCATGGACTCTTGATGTGAGTGGGCATATATTTTTAATCACAGCGTTTTGCTGGATTTTGTCAGTGTCACATAGCAGCAAATTAGACTTAAAATACTCTGTCATTTATGGTCATACAGACTTAAGAATATGAAAAAATAAACTGTTAAATGTCTACTTTTTTATGCGTCCACTTACAGAAAAAAAACCATTGTGCTTTTGTAGAATAAAAATAAATAAACGGTGTGCTTTCTGCCTCTCTGTCTCCTTGAACTTTTTTTCTGGAGCACGTCTCTAAACTTAAACAAAACTCAGCAAATACTAGTCACACAGGAATAAGCAATATATTTTTTATAAACATTTCATTTAACAGGTGCACGTCCCCCTGCTCAGCAACCAAGGGTTCGTCCCATCTATCTCCGCTGGGCTCTGCCCACTTTTCTAGCATTTTTCAACTATTGCCAGTGGGTGGAGTCAGGCTCTGACCAGGGGTTGAGTTACCCTTTAATATAACAAAAAGAACCAATAAGAATACCTTTAAAGTACTGGATCGATAAGCAGTCTCAGTAAGAGTAGTAATACTGTTAAAACCTTAACAACACCCATCCCTAGGTAACGGGGTGTTCATAACAGGACATACAGGACTCTCCTCAAGCCCTCAGTCTACACCACAATGCCTTTCTTTCTCAATCCTAACACCCACAGATGGAAAGAGACAGCAGGCAGTCTTTAAGTTCCATGACTGTAGGAACAAACACAGTCTGTTCTCCAGGGAGACAGAAAACTCAGGCCCTGTGGTACAAACACACTCTGGGGTTCTGGGGCCAATTACCCCCTCTCTCCAGAGAGAAGAAAAAGATGATGGAAAGAAGGAGAGTGAGAGAATAGATGGGTAAAGGTGCTATTCTGTCTTAAAAATAGCAAAAATAAGAACAAGTGCAGCAGGAATTGAATTGGAGCTGAATTGATCATTTATATAACACTAGCATCTCAAGATCCTATTAAACAGTCAATGGTGAAGTTTTATAGAAGAAAAAAAAAAAAAAGAAAAGTCACACCTTCCAGCCTGAAGTGACTCAAAGTCAAATGCATCTTTAGGGAAGCTGCCTGTAAATTTATCATGACAAGGTTACAGCTAGCCTATAGCCCAAACTAACAGTAAACTACAGTAAAGAAACAGCTTATGATAGAGCATACTGATAATACAGAGCTGTATTTACAACCATATTTAAAAGCGAGATTGAATTGTAAACTATGATTATTGACTGATTACCAATAGGGTTAGGTATCATTTGGGTTTTTTTCGGTACCGGTGCCTAAACTAGGGGTCGACCGATTAATCGGTTGACCGATTAATCGGTCGGACGATTAATCGGACGATTTTTAGCATTTTTTAACATAATCGGCATCGGCCAATATCCAGTATATCAAGCCGATTATTAGGCAGGCGCATCTGTGGGCAGCCTAGTGTTGTTGTTGTTGTGGAACACATGTTCGACGCACGCTGCGCCTAGAGTCATTCTCCAGCAGAGTGAGCAGACCTCATCCAGTGCTTAGGGAAGGAGCTAAGTTCCTTGGAGAAAACTCCTTTATATTTAATTAAAACCTTTTGATATGTTACTGCCAACTTCGAGAAAAAATATGAATAGGCGACATGACGTTTGGCTACTTTGGATATTGATAGTGTAGTTGAGGTTGCATTAGCACAGCAGAAGGGTTGCGATCATGTCACAATAAGTAAGCAAGAATTTTGCAATTACAGACAGAGAATCTGAGACTTTTATTTGTTCTGTTTTGTGTGTCTTATATTTGAGAGGGTTGTCACTCAATGCAGAGAAATAAGTAATAAAAAAGTGACCAACGCACTAAAGGACTGGCTTTGCTTTGCTAGCGTCGTCGCTAGGGTTGGGTAGCTACAGACAGACCCGCTGCTAATATGGCATTGGTGCCTTAACGACCGTTATTTACCGGACCGAATATCAATGCAGATTTCTGTGCTTCATTTCAGTGCTACTGTTATGCCTGTGCTTCTCTTGGATGCTCTGAAAACGGACGTTAGAAACGTGACGCTAGTCAGCAGTTAACTTTAGCATACCGTTAGCTAGTAGCTGGATTAAACACTGTTAAAATGCTGGCCAAACAGAGTAATGTGTGACTGTATTTCACTGTAGACTAGGGGTGGAACACTACATGTATTCGTATTGAACTGAAACGGTACGGGCGTCACGGTTCGGTGTATAAATTTACACGGAGAATACAAGGTATAAAAATAAATAAAACTCGCGTGCAAATTAATTCATTTAATGCGGAACTACTGTTAGATACGCGGGTTCTTTGGGGACACCTAATCTGTAGCTCCGCCTTATCTCTGAAGCAGGCTGCGATGTAAAGATGGCAATGCTGGAATATGGTGTGTGTGTGTGTGTGTGTGTGTGTGTGTGTGTGTGTGTGTGTGTGTGTGTGTGTGTGTGTGTGTGTGTGTGTGTGTGTGTGTGTGTGTGTGTGTGAGAGAGAGAGAGAGAGGGAGAGAGGGGCGCGGGCACGATCGTAAAGTCGCGTGTGTTTAAAGTCGCAAAGTGTTTACTTATATTTGTGTGTGTGTGTGTGTGTGTGTGTGTGTGTGTGTGTGTGTGTGTGTGTGTGTGTGTGTGTGTGTGTGATGCGATCGAACAGTGGAAACATACACCGTCATTTTGTTTATACATAATTCAAACTGCAAAGTGTTTAAGTTACTGTTAATTAAAATTTTAAGGAAAACAAATATATTAATCTGAAATGTAGCAAATTAATTTTCAAATCATTCAGGTAAAATTACCAAACATATCTCAAGGTCTCTCAAGGTCGTTTTTGTTGAGAAATCTTGTCTATCTTAAGTAATTATTTGTGTTAAATTTTATCTTTCAAATAGAGGTTAAAAACAAACACATAATCGGCCAAAGTAAATCGGCAGCATTAATCAGCCATCGGCCGACCCGGATTTCAAAAGATCGGCATCGGCATCGGCCTGAAAAAAAACATATACCGGTCGACCTCTAGCCTAAACGGTGCCTGAACCGATACTTTAAAAAAAGAGAGCCTCAAAACGATGGTGAATTACATTAAAGAACATTCACAATTCACAATAAAACCTAAGCCGCCTAACCCAAATACAATAATTTAACACTAAATAACACTACAGTACTAATAACAGCAAACTAGTCTGTATTCTTGGTATGCTACAAACCAGCTTTAAATTTCAGGAATTCTTTTCAATTTTTTTTGCCTTCTCTGGCCAAATACAACACCTCCTGACTTATTGCATGTCCTGCACTAGGTGAGCGTTATTTTAGAACGCATCACCTTAAAGGGGTGGTTGGTTATGATTCCACTTTTCTAACTTTAGTTTGTGTGTAATGTTGCTGCTTGAGCATAAAGAACATCAGCAAAGTTACAATGCTCAAAGTTCAAAGCAAAGGGAGATATTTGCTTTTAAAGAAATCGTTTGTTAAGGACTACAACAAATTTCTCAAACGTGAGAAAAATAGAGTCAATTGTATAGTTACCAATGGACTTAAAACTTTACTACTGTAGTGTGAAGTAAAATCATTTATATGCTTATTATGAGATTTTACAGTGCAGTTGCATTACAATAGTAATATATTACTGTCTTTGGGATGATAATCATAATAATTATAATAGTCCACCTCCACCCCCATAGTCTCACACAATCCTGTGGGAAACACTGACAGCAGAGTAAGGCCTTCTGCAAAATGAATGGGTCGATTCCCAAACTGCCTCTGTCTTAAAGTAGCTCCTAATCCAATGCCTGCATGGAGCTTCACTCACTCTCCCACTGTCTGCTATGCGTCACAGGATGATCCGTCCACCTATGCTCTAATTAGGGTCTGAGAATTAGAGGAGTGTATAGTTGGCTCACAATATCTGCAGCACATCACTAAGAATAATGTACTCTGACTATCAACCCGAGTTTGAGCTCCTGGCTTGAGGTTCTTCCCCGATCCTGTTCCCCTATATCCACCCCTATTGCATCCTATCTCTCCTCATGCTGTCCTGTCCAATAAAGTTAAAAAATGCTCAAAAATATACTGTCATAAAATAAATATTCCACTTTGTCATCTATACAGTGTATGAGGTGCATTTCACTATCAATGGCTATATAATGTTGATGTGGTATGCTTTGCTTGCCTTTATGTCTCTCATCTTTACAATGTTTTTGCACAGCAATTAGGAATAAAAACTGTGGTTCAGTTCAAAGCACAATTCTGGAACCAGCGTTTTTTTAGCCAGAGGTTTTAACACTCAATGTGTTCAGCTTACTGATTTGTCTATGAGTTAGCGAACTGTCTGTGTGATGTAATTTCATTATCAGTACGCTGATGTCGACGACTCGACGTTCACCGTCAACATGCACATATGCAAGTGATTTGAGTATGGAACATGGACAATGAAGTATACCTGACTGAGCCTTAACTGGTATTAGATGCTTCACTGCAATCTATCGATGTGGATCAGCATTATTATCTCTGAGTTGTATGTAAATTGCACTAATACTATAAGTTTTAGAGATCGGTGTACACAATAAACAACTGCCATACCTATCAGGATTTTTCCCGTCATCAAATCTTTCCACCCAGTGTTTGTCGTATCGATGTTTACACTTTTTTTTCTCTTTGTCTTCTGACTTTAGAACTTCTACTGATTCCCCTGTTGTCTGCGCTGGTAAAGCACAATAATATCTAAAGAGGCGGCAGCCAATGATCATGAGGATTCATTTGATGATTTTTAAATTAGCACCAAACTACTGAATGCACCTTTAATAAATAAACATGCAAGAGGAGCAGTGTTTCCCCTACCAATGCCCACACCCCCTGAAAGAATGACAAAAATATATTCCCCAAAAAAGAAAAAAAAATGGACAAGCGAGCTCCATGTAGTAACTTTAGCGGCTATGATTTTCGTGATATAACAGTTCAGTACACTTGAAATCAAATCGCGATAGACTAGTGTGTGAATATTAAACCGCAAAAAGAATATTTAAATATGAATCCTACATGTTCTGTGTGAATGAATGGTGCAGACGACGCACAGTTTAATTTACCTCACACACACACACACACACACACACACACACACACGTGTGACGCTCAAGCTGTTTTTTAGAGGACACGGATGCATGAACTTCATCTCCAGACTCTAGATCCGCTCTGAAAGTCACTTCGTGAGCATTTAACTGCTTCTTTTGAGGAAAAACTATCGTCATGTCATAAACACAGAAACTCAAAGGTCTTCACGCCAACCCGTCAAAATAAAAGTTCGGTTTAACTTGACAGAAAGTAGAAATTAGATACGTCTCAATGTAATAATAATACTAACACTAATACAAATAAATTAAGATCAAAACGTTAGGGGTGGGAATCTTTTACCATCTCACGATTCGATTCGATTCCGATTCTTGAGGCCACGATTCGATTCAAAATCGATTTTCGATTCAAAAAGATTTTCGATTCAAAACAATTTGATTTTATTCATAATGATTTCTAATCAGGTTTCTGATCATGATCTACTCTCATCTGCTTTGCAATACTGAATGACAAACGGAGACATTAAAGTGTCTTTTATTAAGTTCAATTCTCAGGGAAGTGCCTTTTATCAAAAACATTGAAAAAATATTTTTACTTGGTACTTTTAAAGCAAAGTATTTATGATGACCCACAACGAACTTACTTCCAATACTTCCTATATTAATTGTATTAATAAAACTGTAAGGTTACATTTGCCAGCATATGTCCCAACATTGCTGAGAACCAACAGGAAAATGAATGTGTGCCTGTACTAGCAGCGTACTTGTAGTAAATTAATACAAACTTCAGCATATTCTGAATCTCTAGCATTTAATAATAGACTTCTAACCAACATCCTCTTGTTATTTCCAATTAGCAATATAATCCTTCAGACAAAAAAAAACATTTTGCTGTAGCAAATTCACAAACAGTTTTCGTTCAAAAATATAGAATTATGTACCAGAAGCTATCATAACGTATAATGCTTGTGGACTTATGCATATTCTGAATAATTAGTAACATACAAAGTCGCTCTTGACTTATACACAACTAAATAATAAAGAGTTATGACTTGAAATGTTTGCTGTATACCACAATCAAAAATAGCAAAGAAAGTGAATGAACATTCTGCAGAGAGTAACTTACAGTCAAAATGTTTTTTTGGCAAACTTTTTGTGACTGGCATTGCACATATTGCATACAGATCAGATCGGTTTACACAGCATATTTTATGTGAAAACTAAACAATACAGAAATTAGCTCTCATACAAAAAAATACTAAATAGATCAAATTGCCATTGTTCCATACGTTTGCTTTTAACGAAGACATTCTCTGGTGCCGTGCGGATTTGGCGCTCAGCCATCATGCGTCTGTTATGTGCGCGTCTCTGTTATGTGCACGCCACAGACTGTCCGCGCACGTGCACGTCCGCTTCAGAGTTCCTCCTTTTGCGTTCCTTCAATGTTACGTTATTAGATTTTTTTTTTTTTTTTTGAGAAAATCGATTTTTGACATTTGTGAATCGATTCAGAATCGTCCACATCCCGAATCGCGATTCATCTAAGAATCGATTTTTTTCCCCACCCCTACAAAACGTAATTTTTTTTATTTATTTTTTTTATTTTAACAGTAAAGCTCATTGTGCAGCATGTTGTTTGACAAAAAAAGTTTGTTTAATTTCATATGATTAAAAGAAATTTAATTAATGTTTTATTTCTTAATTTGATTACCAGAAAAAACAACACCGAATTTGTGTGAAAAAAAAACATATCAGAATTTTTTAAAAAATATTGTATAAGTTTAATAATTGTTTATAATAAAAGTTTCATGATTTCAATTAATTAGACATGATTTTTGATTACTAAAACTTTTCCACCACTCCCACTCCACGACACTAGTTTCAGGGGATCTACCACCCCCCCTGAAAAAAATCCTATGGGAAACACTGAGGAGAGATACATGTAGAACTTCTGTGGAAAATTGAGGAGCTGTGGGTCTGCTCATGAACAGGTTCAGACCGAATTTGAAATGCACTTAAATACAGAAAAATTGATTAAATGAAGCTGAGATAGAGGCGTGGAAGATGTGTAGAACTTTATGAATGATGGATATTGCAATTCTGCAGAAATCTGCTGCAGTTTTCAGCCTAGATCTATTAGGGCTGATCATGAGTTACACAAGAGTAGATGTTTGACACCTTTAGCCTCTAGTGTCTTATTCAGCCTCTAAGAGATTACAATTGGGTAATGAGCTTGTAACTGTATATTTCTCTTTTTCGCATCGATTACATAATGTAACCATAATTTGAGTTGGACAGATCTATAAAGAGAGTCATTATTATGCAAAGACTAGGGATGTGCGAGATTAGTCGACTAGTCGATTAAACAATACAGCTGCTAGTCAACTTGGAAATATTAGTAGTTTACATTTATTTTGCACATTTAATGTTTGTTATATTTAATGTTTATATTTTTACAAAGCCTATGTTTAAATTACAGTCATGTTAATGTTACATTTTAAAATGAATATATTTTTTTGAAAAGTGTATATCTGGAGCGTACAACAAAATTTAGTTTTACCAAAATTAGATTTTGCATGCGTTGGTTTTCTCTAGCTCTCACAGCAGGTTAAGAGAAATGTCCACTCGGAATATGAGCAAGGTGAGGGAGTATTTTGAAAGTGTACACAAAACTATGTCATGATAAACTAGTATAGGCTATAACAATTAAGCTTGCTTATAGGCTTGTTATACTATCGGTAATGAGGCACAACAACGGTTTGAAATTTTGTATATCGGATTAAAGGAGAAAAATGTATGAAGGAAACTTACTTGATACTTGAACAGTTGCTACTGTATGTCAACATCCTAACAAAGTGAATACATAATTAAATATCTTAACGTGCTGACTTATGTGGTCTTTTATTTGAGGAAATCTTTTAAATAGGCTTTAGGTTTGAACTTACTGATAAAATTTACTTTATTTGTCATGTACTGTAGATGGGCTGCATGGAAGTAGATTATCTGTAGTAGTTGCTATAGTTACAGGGGATCAATAACAGTAAAGTTCAACATTATATTTAATAGGCGAATTCCATTCGAAAGCATACATAACTGCCCTATTCACTCTGGAACACTTAAGGGTGCAGTGCATGACTGTCAGAATGTTGCTTTGAGAGCGTAGCACCTTTTTATTATTTTAATTGTAGTTTTTGTTAAATTTGTTGTGAACATTTTTATTTTCATTTTTGTTTGGAACAACTGTACCAATAGCGTCTACTTTCCACAGTGCTCTTCAATGTCATCTGAAATTAGGCCAATGTTACTGCACCTTGATCCTATGAGAAACAACATTGTCTGAATAACAACAAGTTATGAGATAATAAGATGACTATGAGACTAGTCTTGGAGGACGGACCATCTTTCTTGTAGACAAGTTGTTCTGTGGCCTCTATAAAGGCTGTTGAACTGAGTTTTGAACAGTTCTCATAAAACACCGCCTGACAGCAGATTCCCAAAATAGTCGTGGCATAACAAGCTAACACGCAAGGACGATCAGCCCAGCCCAAAGAAGATGCAGACGCTACAATATCTCATTCCCATCAGGGTCAAATAAGTTAGCCCAACTTCAGTGAGTTAGGATCACTTGCAATATCCAACTGAAAATATCCTGGTTGTCCACTGTGATCTTACATTGCCTCCAGTGCTTCAGAAGTGAAGGATTCAGTAAAGTTCACATGAACAAACATGAAGTTGGTCAAGCTCGTCACACTTGATGATGCACTAACAGACCACACATGAACCACACTTGTGCTAGAGCTGGTATATTTGCTGAGCTAATATTAAGAGACCATGTGCTGTGCCAGATATGCAAAGCTTGTCTCTCATCTTTCAGCCTATGAGACACGCTCATTTATGAGTTGTGTGAAGCCTTTTTAACTCTGAAAATATTCAAAAGAACACTTGTAAGCCTTAAAAAGGAATACCATTTCAAAACAAAAATAGAGATATAACTTTTCAGAACATTAGACATGGAACATGTTTTATATGGGTGTGTCTACGAGCTTCAGTGAGGATTGTGGTGGGTGTGAACAGGGAGAAGGGTGTATGATGCAGTGGTCAGTACATCTGATAGACAGGATTATCTGTTGTGGGCTCTATTTTAAGCACCAGTGACAGGGAGGCTGACATAGGAAAGCAGAAATATGAGCTGTAGTGTGCACCAAGGCGAACAAATTGAGGTTTATGCCTGTGGTGTCAATAGAACTATGGGTTCAACAATGAGTATTCCATCTCATGGAATCTAATCTTGCATAGCCAGACTTTTCACTATTGGAAAAGTCTTTTTCTACAACTTGCATCTGCATAAAAGGACGCAAATGTGCATGTAAACTTGAGCGTGCTAGTTTTTTACAGTGTACTTTATGGTTTGAAAAGGAAACTCTGGATGTGCTCTTCCCTTAACAGCGCGCTGATACACGGGCAACTACAGCACAGAGAATTTACAACATCCTATCACTATCCTGTTCTCATTATAATGCTGAATTTAGCATGTATATTGGTGGTAATAAAATAAATTCTAGAAAGTGATTACAATCCTATTTCTACACGTATTTCTTACAATCCTATCCTGCACGTTTTCGAATGCGCACAACGAGAAAAAAAGTTTAAATAAAACGTCTCGGGTTACGTATGTAACCCTCGTTCCCTGAGTAGGGAACGAGACGCTGCATCGATACTCGATACTTTGGGGAATGCCTTCGGCATGAAGCGTCTGAAGTCTACTATACAACTATTCCAATCTGGATTGGTGCAACGTCATTACGTCATCCGTGACGTCGCATGTGACGGTGATCCGGAAGCTATAAAACGGTCACAGGAACCAGGAAATGTTAGCTTCTAATTGGTCAAAGCAAGTCGTTCTCAGGGGCGCGAAAAGTGTGGCCGAGGGATGCAGCGTCTCGTTCCCTACTCAGTTCCCTTTCGTAAAGGGAACTCCCGCTGCATCGATACTCGATACTTTGGGGAACGAATACCCACGCCACCACACTGAGAGAAAAAACGCCCTGGTACAAAGCATCTGGTACACTCAAGGACGATAGGATGAGTAGAGGGCAGATCCAAACTAGTTTGTTATAAGATTTGGTGTAAGAAGGGGAGGTGAGGAGCCAGAGGCTCAACTGACCTCATGGAAAGGGAAACCCCAGACAGTAGAAATTAATAAATAAGAGGTGAAGGCAAGAGCGCACCTTGTACTTTAAATATGAGTGGTTTCTTCAGATAACCAACTGTCTAATTGATAAAGGGGAATAGCTCCTACCCTTGATACATTATTAGATGGATTGACTTCTCCAAGCCCGAGGCCTATCATAGGAACCTCCAAGGCTAAACTTTGACCATCCGACACATGCGATGGAGGATGGAATACCTGAAGAATCATGATATTGCCTACCGGCACCTCGGTACCGGGGCAACAATGATTTAGAGTGGCTCCTACGCTAGTAAGTGAGAGGGGGCAGCACCACCTCTCTTACAGGGAGTAAGACAAGCATGAAGCAGACTCAATAGATTCTTCTATATATTCATATATACTAGTACATAGTCATATACGTCATCCACAGGACATGATGGGCGCCAGGGATCACCCATCAGCCTGATGCCAATGGGCTGGATGACCAGGATTCATCCTCCAATCTACAGGAACTTGGAGTTTCAGTGGGAACGTCCTTTCGAGAACACCCTAAGAGGCTTGCGGAGGGCACTGAGGCCGCCACAGAGGCCCTAAGCATGAACAGGAGATCCCGTTAGAGAGCGGGATGGAACACCAGTACTGAAGCCAGTGGGCAGTAATACACTGGGTTCAATGCCCTCCCTAACTTAATTGTTTAGTTCCTAGTAGAGTGGGGTTCTAGTATGGATGTCCTGACCACCTCGGTGGAAAGGGCAACCTAATTATAGGTGGGACCCCCTCAGGGGCCAGACCCATAGTCTCCATAACTCTGGTCGGGGATGAAATAATGTACCATCAGCCTGAGACAGAAGATCTCTCCTAATAGGAACCTTCCATGGAGGACTCTCCAGGAGACTAATAATGTCCGAAAACCAAATACGGGCCGGCCAGTACGGAGCTACAAGGAGTAGTCTCACTCCGTACCTCCTGACCCTTTCTAGAACCCCAGGGAGCAGAGCGATCGGGGGAAAAGCGTACAGACGTGACCTCGGCCACATCTGTACCATGGCATCCAAGCCCAAAGGAGCTGGATGTGAGAGAGAGTACCAGAGCGGGCAATGAGAGTTCTCATGAGAAGCGAACAGGTCAACCTCCGCCCGGCCAAACTCTCTCCATATAAGCTCAACCACTTCAGGGTGGAGCCGCCATTCCCCGGGCCTCAGCCCCTGCCTCGACAGGATGTCTGCTCCCATATTTTCAACCCCAGGAATATACATAGATCTGACAGAGAGAATCTTGTCCTGGGACCAAAGAAGGATTTGATGAGCCAATCTACAAAGAGGGCGAGATCTCAAACCTCCTTGGCGGTTGATATAAGAGACCACCGACATATTGTCTGTCCTAACAAGAACATGATGGCCTCTGAGGTCCACAAGGAAGTGCCTCAGGGCAAAAAATACGGCCAACATCTCCAAGCGATTGATATGCCATGTGAGATGATGGCCCTTCCAAGTACCTCGGGTGTGACGGCCCTCCATAACCGCACCCCAGCCCGTGAGGGACGCATCCGTGGTCAGAGTTTTTCTCTCACATGGTGCTCCCAAAACCGGGCCCTGAGACAGGAACCATGGTTTCTTCCATACGACAAGAGAACGAAGGCATCTGCGCGTAACTCTGATCGTACGAAAAGGGTTTCCCAGAGGAGAAAATCCCTTGTTCCTGAGCCACCACTGCAAGGTCCTCATATGGAGCAGACCAAAGGGTATTACCGTGGAAGCTGCAGCCATAAGACCCAACACTCTTTGAAAATGTTTGACAGTGATAGCCTGGCCTAGCCTAATACTCTTCATTGTGTGTAAAATGGTATTAATACGAGCAGGAGACAATTGTGCCCGCATCGTGGTTGAGTCCCACTCTACTCCCAGGAACGTCGTTCTCTGAAGAGGAGTTAAGGAACTCTTCTTCACATTGAGTCTCAACCCCAAGCACCTCAAATGACGCAAAACAACATCTCGATGTTGAATCGCCAGTTCTTTTGACTGAGCTAAGATGAGCCAGTCATCTATATAATTCAAGACACGGATCCCCTGAAGTCTCAAAGGAGCAAGGGAAGCATCCATACATTTAGTGAAGGTGCGAGGTGATAAGGCTAGGCCGAAAGGAAGAACTCTGTATTGATAAGCTTTTCCCCCAAAAGCAAATCTAAGAAACTTCCTATGATGTGGGATGATGGAAATATGAAAATAGGCATCCTTAAGATCTATCGTTACAAACCAGTCCTCGGATCTGATTTGTTGAACGATCATAGGTATAGTCAACATTTTGAACTTAAATCTCCTCAAAGATTTATTCAATACCCTGAGATCTATAATGGGACGCAGCCCACCATCCTTTTTTGGAACTATGAAGTACCGGCTGTAGAACCCGGAATCCCTCTGCTTTAAGGGCACATATTCTATGGCCTCCTTAGCTAGGAGAGTCTGAACTTCATCTTCCATTACCTGAGCCTGATCAGGAGATACCAGCGTATGAATAACACCACTAAATCTGGGTGGTCTAAACTGGAACTGGATTCTATATCCCTTCTCAACTGTACTCAGGACCCATTGAGATATATTTTGAAGACCCTTCCAGGTGTCTAAATAATCTACTAAGGGAATTAGTCTCTCAGGACTAACCTCAGGTTTTCTATTCACATCTCTAGTTTCATCTTTGTTTATATTTTCGGTGACCTGAAGCACTCTTCTGGCAGGAACTAACCGAATCATTTTTTCTACAGGCCTCGTGAGAGGTAGCGAACGTTCCAGAGCAATAGATTTCATAGGAACACTCTGTGAAATACATTCGCTAGAATTCGATGCGTCCCGAAGCGCACTTGACGGCGGGAAGCAACATCGATTTCCTGAGGGCTCCGCGGAGCGAAGTTTTAAAAAGCCCACGCGGAGGGGGATGCCCTCAGAGGCCTGGGTGTCCCGTCATGGCCTCTTAGTCGAAGCCTTCCTCGCCTGAATAACAGTCCTCAGATCTGTTTTCGGTTTGGAAGGCTTCGACTGAGAGTGTTGCCTCTGCCTCCAGGCCCCTTGGGGGGGAGCACCCCATCGTATGCAGACAACTACCAGCCCGACCTGCCGCCATATATGCCTTCCCAACCAAGGCCGATGTTGTACGGCAGGGCTTAGTGGGAAGCGCCGGAGCCCGCAGGGATGATGCAGCGTCAGGGGAGAGGTGCGACGCAAACGACTCTTCAACCCTGGGCATCATCCCATAGCCCTCCTCCCTAGCACCCATTATATTCGAATATAGATGGACATTGGGGCTAGATATTCTCGAGGAGAAGGGCTTATTCCACGATCTCGACACCTCGGTGTGGAGATCGGGAAAAAATGGCAGACTCCGGCGTAGAGGTTGTGACCGGGACTGCAGGAAGCGCTCATCGAGTTTGCTTTTTACTGTCGCTTCCTGCGTCTCAGATGGCCAGTCGATGTTTAACTTTTGAACTGCCCTAGTCACAACCTCTAGCAGCTCCTCAAAGGCAGGGGAATGGGGTGGCGATCTTTCACATTCCCCTGCCTCGATGCCCAAAATATCTAGCTCCTCGGAACCAGATAATTCGAGCATCGGTTCCTCAACAGGGGCGGAAGAAGCCGCAGCGCGGGCTTCCGCACCCTGAGCGGAACTATGGGAACTAGCTTCAGAATGCTGAGAAAGGGCCGAAGCCGTCTCAGCATCATCCACTAGATCCCGCTGCGATCCCCATGAATGCAGACGCCGCGCTGCCTCGACAGACGCGGGACCTGATCCACGGGGATCGCGGGGCTGGCCGCTTTCAGAAAACATAGCTCGCCGGGAGCGGAGCGTTCTTAGGGGCATGATTTCACAGTTTGCACAGACAGCGCCCTCGAGCGCTGCCTGTGCATGCTCCACTCCCAAACAAACTACACATAGCGAGTGTGTGTCACCCTCAGCGAGAAAACGCGGGCAAGGGGACGCACACTGCCTGAACTGTTTCTCAGCCATTTCACTTTATATATATCACTCTCTCACGGACAAACAACACCAAATAAGACAGACAAGTTGTACATAGAGCGCTTGCTGAAGACCAGAAGCTAACATTTCCTGGTTCCTGTGACCGTTTTATAGCTTCCGGATCACCGTCACATGCGACGTCACGGATGACGTAATGACGTTGCACCAATCCAGATTGGAATAGTTGTATAGTAGACTTCAGACGCTTCATGCCGAAGGCATTCCCCAAAGTATCGAGTATCGATGCAGCGGGAGTTCCCTTTACGAAAGGGAACATAGGTTTACTGTTAAAGGGGTCATGACATGTTTTTTTCTTTTTTTTTATTATGTTCCCTTAGGTGCAATTATAGTATTACTATAGTTTTTTGGACAAAAAACGTTTAAAATTGAGTGATATATGACCTTTTCCCACCCTGTTTCTCATGCTCTGATTCAAACAGTCTGTTTTGGGGGTGTTTCCCCTTTAAGAGTTCAGTGTTAACACCCACTGTTATGATTGGATAACGTCAGTGCCTGCATCAATTGTTAACGCTCCCTTGTCAAAACGTGCGGACTTTGCGGAGCTGTGTTTACCGTTACCCTAGTATCGGGTGATGCGTGCGAGGCGATGGCGATTGCAATGATGTTTGAGTCGGAATCAGAGAAAATGAATCATCAACACAACTAAGAATGCATCTGCCCGTCCACATAGAAAGTGTGAAACTATTATGTCAGTTTGACAGCCTACATCTTTTAATAGCCTACAGGGCATGAACATGACGGTCATGAAAACAATAAGTAGACTAAACTAAGTAAAAACATTCATAATGAATTAAACTGCAATTAACGTTTTAAAAAAGTTTCAAGTTTTAAATAGCCTACATTACTTACAGTTTGCGTCGTCGTTGTTGAGCCCAGAATAGTCCACACGGCCTTATCTTATACAAAAGTTTTCTGGAAAAGCCAGCATCATACTGCGATTGTTCTCAACTGTCACTCATCCTTGAAATGTGGAGAACACACGCTTAAATTAACACTGCCGTGACTGGGACGTCCGCAAAAAATAATCTGCATCCATCTTCCCCTGACGTCTGGATCTTTCAGCAGCGTATATTATTCAAACATGTTGTTTGTCCACAGCCAGGAACAGCACATCTTCTTGTAAACAGACCCACTCACTGCACGTCGACTGAACACATGTGAAGCGCGTGACAGATGCGATGATGAAATGAGGCGTAGTTATCTTGCGCTTGAAGCGTAGTTGTCTACGCTGGAGGCGGTCATATGCAAACGACTGCTAAGTCACTTCGTACTGTGACGTCACTTCATACCATGGATCCAGAACGAGCTGTATTTAGAGCTTGATTAAATAAATGATTCGTTTATAATGGGGAGGACGTCTTAAGCTATGAAACTTGCAGGACGTTTTAATGGTACAAAGACCTCTTAAATGCCAAAAGATCAAGGCAAATTTGGTTTCTCGTGTCATGACCCCTTTAAAAAAACGGGAACAAAATAACACTACTGTATTATTAATATCATCAATGATTTTTGCCTATCAAGCCTATCTAAAAGGAATATGACCGTCTCAAATAACCCAATGACAGTCAATAATGTCGGACATTGCATTTAAACTGAAACTGAAGAGTGAATGAATGGTCGGTTAGCTGCAGCGTTTTTCTAGCTGGTTGTTGAACTCAACCAAACGTGTCTTATTTGAGATTAATCAGATATAGACAACATAAAAGTAATCTTACATCTGCATAAAAAGACGCGAATGCGCACATGAACTTGACGTGCTAGTATGATCTTGTGGACGCGCTCTTCCTTTAACAGCATGCTGAAAAACTACCACAAGTACAAGTTATAAATGGAGAATAGAGGATATGTTTGTAAACATAAATCCATCTCTGCACTTATGATTGTAAGAACGACAAACGATATGCATTGCTACTGCACAAAACTCTGATTTTGAACAGCAAATTCTTTAACAAATAATAAAACATACTCAGAGGTTCTGATTTAGAAGCTTCAGATTCAGATTGCCCTAACAAAGTTGGAATTATCCCTTTTTTTAGGAATAGCCTTTGTGCACAGTTTTGTTTTCTCCCAGGTTCACAGATCAACTACGATCCCTATACTTGACATCATCACACATGCTGCGATCATGCTGAGCACACTAAGAAAACAATGCTAAAACGATTTATTGCGCAGCCATAAACTGTCCTCTTTTTCCAGGTTGTTGTTTTCTTTCTTTACCTGGATGTCATTAGAGAAAAATGCTTAGTGAAACTTAACCTTTATCTCAAATAAGTTCTCGTATTTGATAAATATATTGCCATTCAATTCACTGTTTCAATACTGTTTGACCCCAAACTCCCAACACTGACTGATTGAATGTGCCTTAATCTCAATAAGACTAAAAACCTCACTTTGGACTTCAGATGACCTTAGGTAGAACAGAGACAACTGTTTTTTTTTTTTCTACTTTGTTTTTCAGATGATGTGCATTTTGTTGTACTGTGCCGTGGGTACATTGTATTCTGATGTACTGTGCATATTAGTGCAAAATAATAAATTGTACAATGAGATCCAGCAGGAGTAAGAATTCCTCATAGAGCAAGAAAACAATTAGCTGCTAATTAAGAGCGAAACACCCAGATGCAATAGGATGCAATGGGGGAAACATCCTGACCCGTTCAGCATTTTAGCAGTCTATTAGTTTACGGTTAGAGTTAGTAGAATAAGTTGACATTTACAAAGTTACAGTCAGTAAATGTTGGGGGACCATCAAAATAAAGCAGAGCTTTCTGTCCATCCATTAACTTTTGCAACTACCACTTTCAAGCCCAAAAAAGGTAGTAAAGACATCATTAAAGTAATCCTTGTGACTCCAGTGTAGGGGTGGGTGATATGGCAAAAAATATGATACTAAGATTTTATTCAGGAAAATCACGATTCATGGTTTTATCACGATTTTTTTCATGTTGGTTTTACTATTTTGCAAATGACTTAGTAGAATGTCTAAAGTAGACTATCAAAATAAAGTGTAACCTGGTCTATTTCAATGTCTGAACTGCTAATTTTGCCGAAAGGCAACACGTTTATAGATATGATCAAATAAATGCTCCAGTAAAGTTTAGAAAAGACAGTTGGCCTGTGGGATTTGTGAGATAACAGAGTCCTGCACTCTCTAGAACCACAAAGCTCTCAAAGAGCCATTTTTAGACATGAAACATTTAATAAAAGACATTTCTCAAAGTTCTCAAAGAAATGGTAAGCAGCGTAGTAACCACAAACTCACATATTCATGCTGAAGACATAAATTGGAGTAAAAGGTGTGCTTTAAAAGACTGAACCATTTTATCCTCAATGGACAAATTGAAAAACTGAGACCAAAACAAAAAAATACTTCATCCTGAATCTTATTTTGAAAACTCACAAATATATACTGATAAGTAAGAGAAATAGGCCTACTACAGTAATGAGAAGATAGCAGTGGGAATGCTCAACAACTGTTAAGGCTTTAAATAACCACAATCGTCCACTGCTTTAGCAATGTAATGAGGTCTGGTTACATAAAAAGGGGGGCTGTGGGTAAGGTCCACAAAACAGACTGTTGTGTTGTCAGAGGGAGGACACTCAATGGCTAACTTTTAAATGGCTACTGAGATATGTTACCATCACCAGAAGTTTCTGTGAAAAAGCAATTCCACTGGAGAGGAATTTATATCACACCTGTGTTTACTTCTCATGATGCATTACTTTAATAATACCAAATATATAGGCTAGCGCAATTTCTGTTTAACATACCTAATTTTGATGTAGAAATACTATGCAAACATGTTGTTCAGTAAAATGGAATAATGAGCTTTTGAGTCAACAGCAGAGCTGACAAAGGGTGAGAGAGGTGGAACACAAAAGCAGGTGACCGGGCAGTTATTTGTTTTCATTTCCTGGTTAACGTTACTCTCTTCTCATGTAGCTGTTAGAATAAAGCTTTTATACCAACAAGCCAAATAATGCCTTGTCAACTTTTTTGTTTAGGAGTGTTATAGACCAGTAGATCAGATCTGTAATGCAAGTAAAACCAAAAACTTCAGAATTTGCCAAATCAGTATTTGGGGTGCTAATTTATGCAAGTCCTCTAAATGTGTAGACTCTGATTTTATCATCCCTGTGCAGGATGCCCTGCCTTAAACTTCCGCTTAATTAAACTCCCAACTCATTTCCAGTTACTTTCACTCTAAATAAAAATTGTTTAATGAGAGATTTGATGTGTGGCTTAAATATGTAAGGGGTCAAGATAGTTTAAAAGAGAAATTGTTTAAATAGGCACACTATATGAACCAGCATCTGTCCGTAGATAGATAGATAGATAGATAGATAGATAGATAGATAGATAGATAGATAGATAGATAGATAGATAGATAGATAGATAGATAGATAGATAGATAGATAGATAGATAGATAGATGTTGTCACTTATTGTTACATCATATTGAAGAGGTAGCTATATCATTGAAATCCGTGAAAACATTTAGTAATAAAATACACTCACCCTACAGGTCTGATGGTAGCGTCTCCTAAATTCATCTGTCATAAACTATATCCGTTTTGTATCAACGCAATTCACTCGTACGTCCAGGCGGGGACATTGGTATATTATACCTCAAAAACATTCGAGTGTCACCTTTAAAGAAAAGAACATTAAAATACACTTTAGCAGAACAAGGATAAAACTCTTTAACAAAAAGACACAGCTGAGCAGCACCAATGTGACACGGTAACAGTATAACTTGTACATTTACCGCAGCCTGGACAAGTGTTTGGTGTACGTTACACACTTATGAGGAAAACAAATGAAGGCATTCAAATGTTCCACTTGCCAGGCATAACAGAGACTACGAACGTAACACTAAAAAGTTTAACGCAGCTATTGCCATGAAAAGTTAAGCGCCAAAGCAAAACGAATATCGCCAACGAAATATCTCTATAATATAAAACACTGAAATACTTACGTGGATTCGGCTTCTTCTAGGCGGACAAAAACGGCACAGGAGTTCTGACCTCTATTCTAATCCGTCCACCAGGCAGCGCCGTTCCCGCGGCTTCTCGAGCCCGCGCTCAACTGTAGCCTGGAATTCTGAGCGCGAGAGCGCGCCCGAGAGAATAGTATTGATACAGTGAGAGAACAGTGCGCACGAGAAAACAAAATTGATACAATGAGACTGTCAATAAATTACTCTCTCTCTCACCACCTAAAAACGATTATCTAATGGACAGTTCGTATTAACGTGACTGCCCATTTGTTGTTTTTTGTCATTACCTTTTTGAATGGTCTTTATATAAAACAAAAATAATCAATTTACGTAATTGTTAGTAGTGTTCTTGTTACCAATGTGTAACTGCTAATGAAAATACGGGATTTTACTGTGGTAACCGTTAAGCAGCAACAAAAGCCATCACTCCCAGCGTCCCAAGCGTTTGTTATTCTCTTGTGGTCTCCCTGATTGGCTACTCGCCGTTAATACGCCCCGCCATCTGTCTATTTAAGCAGGATTCTCGGACACGTTCTCGGTCAAACCATATCAAGTAAAACTCGGGAATAATATACTCTCATACCGATGTTAATCTATATGTAGAACGCATTACAGTTTTCTATTTATGCATAACGGAGTTTGGAAAAATTATATGGAATATAATATATTACAAGAGTATGGAAAATATTATATTACAAATGCTATGCAAATGCAAATGCTGCTAATTCAATCACCACTGCCGCTGAACATTTGGTTTCCGACCATCTTACAACTGTCTTCCCAGAATGACAGACCCCGTTGCACGTAACCCTAAGAGGGCGTTGTAACACTTAAATAATTGTAGTTGTAAAAGTTAAAAGAAGATAGTTAAAATACTGGAAATCAATGTGCAATTTTACATAGAGTAGAGTAAACGCCATTTAAAACTTTAAATAGGTTAGTACAATATTTTTGAAACACATATGTGAAAAAAGTGTGTAAATATTTGTGTGCTAAATATATAGGCTATAATCATGTATCATATAGCCTATAGGCCTATTGCACTTACGTCTAAATTTCAAATAAGTGAATTTAATGAGACAGAGAGCAGTGCGATCTTTTTATAATGCCATTCATATATATAGTTTAGTTTTTGGTGAGATGAAGTCCCGCCTGGGGGAGGTCCAGGAAATAGCACCTCCTGTGCTGTAAAGCTTTTTGGCAGAAAGTATCACATCAATTTCACATATTCAGCTGTCATCACCAAGAAACATGACAGAGAACCAAGGTACTGTGACTGGTAGGTCAGACTCATACAGTCTTTTTAGTCTTTTTAATTATGCTACATAATATATTTGTATAAGTTCATAATAAGTTTTTATAATTAGGGCAGATTTATTATTATTATTGTTGTTGTTGTTGTCGTGATTTTTGTTACAGCATTCATTAAAATTGTATTCATTATTTGTTAAAAAGTTAACCATTAAAAAAATGAAAACAGCATGATTATGATATGTATTTAAACACAAAAGTAGGCCTATAACGTTTCATCATCTAGACACTTAAGCCGTCAGTTTACAACGCATAGTGCTGAACACGATCATGCTATGACCAGTAGATGTCATGAAAACACAAACTAAAATTCAAGTCTGTTACAAGTTCCTACTTGTGGTGTCATTTTATTGTGTCTAACCTTCAAACCTAAAGAAATGTTGAAACAATGTTAAGATTTCAGAATATATTATAAGCATTATACTATTAAAATTCAATTATATTACTTATCATTGTGTTTTTTGTGTGCCCTTCAAGTTACAGTGACAGAAGGCTATAGTGACTACTATGACCTAGAAGGATATGTTCCTGGAACCCCATGCAACAATGGCAACGCGAAGGCCTTCAGTGAGGTTTTTCTTCCCACCCTGTACAGCATAGTTTTCATTGTTGGCTTAATCGGAAACAGCCTGGTAGTGTGGGTCCTGATCAGATACCGTCAGAAATCCAATATGACAGACGTGTGTCTCTTCAACCTAGCCCTATCTGACCTGCTCTTTCTTGTGTCACTCCCTTTTTGGGCTCACGGTGCCATAGATGAGTGGGTTTTCGGCAAATTCATGTGTCATACCATAACAGGTTTCTTCATGATAGGCCTCTATGGCAGCATCTTCTTCATGGTCCTAATGACTTTGGATCGCTATGTCGTCATCGTCCATGCCCACAGTCTCTTTTCCAGAAATCGGTCTGCAAAAATGGGTTTGATTCTGGCCTCATTTGTATGGATGCTCAGTCTGTTTTCATCCCTCCCTAATATTATTTTTGCCAAAGAGAAAAATGATTCAGGCATCAAAACATCCTGTGGATCCGATTTTCCTGAAGGTTCAGCCTGGATGTCATTTACTTACCTTCAGATGAACCTCTTGAGCTTGATTATTCCCCTGATTATTATGAGCTTTTGCTATTCCCGGATCATCCCCATTCTGCTCAGCATAAAATCACAAAAAAGACACAAAGTCATCAAACTCATCCTGGCTGTGGTGGCAGTTTATTTCCTCTTCTGGACTCCATACAACATTGTCATGTTTCTCATGTTCCTGCAGAGGAAAGGCTACTTGCTTTCTTGCAACTGGCATACTAATTTGAGCCTTGCCATGCAGTGGGTGGAAACTATCGCCTTAAGCCACTGTTGCCTCAACCCTATTATCTACGCCTTTGCTGGACAGAAGTTCAGAAGAGCAGTTCTTAAAGTCCTAAAAGATCAGTTTCCATTTTGCTTCAGTCATTGCACAAATTTGTCTCGACAGTTATCTGAACGCAGAAGCTCAGTCTTCTCCAGATCTTCTGAGTATTCCTCGACACAAATTGCATAGCGCAAACTTGTTCCTCCAGAGAGTTGTTTTCATTCTGAGTAGCTTATATTTTTATCATCCCCAAGTTCCCCTTTTTACTGAATGTATCGAGTTTATCTTGAAAGTTGTCTTTGTTCTGTTTTTTTGACACTTTTGTTTGACAATAAGGATGTATGTTAAGTATGAGAATGCAGAACTAAGATGTTCTTCCCTGTGCATGTATATTGCTTATATTTTAGATTTGCAAATGATATAGAAAATGGTTTTGATATAAATGATTTCATCATAAATTTTAAATAAACCCACTGTTTGTATTTGCATCAGTGGTTAAAAAAAGCTTTATTTTTCAGTTATGACTTTTTGAAATCTCTCTTGAAATACATTTAGCATGTATTTTATGTTTTGCTTTTAAGTTTTTTTTAGTGCTAAGTGGTTTCTAATAAAGCAATTTTAATTAATGCATTGTCCTGATTGCACTATGTATTTAAAGTATTATACAGAGATATTAAAAAACTTTTACAGTTTAACCTAAATAAAATGGCTATATATTTTATAGAAAATACCATACTCTTGAGGTTGAATTCCTTAAAATACTTGGGATGATGGGAATTAAGACGTATCATGTATTATGTGCAGATAGGCTTATTTAAGTTGGTGGTGGGTGGGTGGCTGGACGGGGGGGGGGGGGGGGGGGGGTTTGGGTAACAGTCTGTCCGTCACAGAGAGGAAGTCTGACGCATAGTTGTAAACCACACCTGCGTAAGTGCTTATCTTTCTATGAAACCTGGAGGCACATTGTGCGTCCCAATTCACATACTTATGCATTATTCTAAGCCATTTTGCAGTACAAATAGTTCAAGTAGTGTTCACACTGGAGAAAATAAAAAGTTTTTAAATACCCAGATAAATCACTTACCTGTATTTAATTGGCGGGGGTAGTTGTCTTGAAACACAACTACAGTTTCAAGAATGTTATGTTTGTAGCCATTTAAATACTCCCACTTTCTAAGACTTCTCTTTTTAAAGCTGATGTGTTGTCCTCTAAAAAAAAAAAAATATATATATATATATATATATATATATATATATATATATATATATATATATATATATATATATATATTCATAGGTTTCATCAAAGAAAAGTGTTTGAGGCTAGTCATTCATTTTAGATACATAAATGGGAATTTGGTGTTATTCTGATAAACAATGTGGGCAACCACTTGGGGGGGGGGGGGGGTATTATTGTGGCAAGGTGCATTACAAGCTCTGTTTGCTGCTTGACACTGAATAAGATGAAAGGTTTCTTCTGCTGCTGGATCAGTGCAGATAAGCTTGCGAGATCAACCACTAGATGATGTTCCAACATAGCCTGGTTCTACCAGACTCTCGCACATTTCATTTGTACAGAGTCTGGCCTCTCTCCATTGACAAGCGTTAACTTCCTTGTAGGCGGGTACTCTGTTGAAGTTTAAAACTATTGGATCTGACCAGAGTCACTCTGGATCTGCCATAACCAATTGCTAACGTTTGTCAACTCAAACTAGCGCACAATCTCAGCGTCATCGTTCTCAGCCACTCCCTCTGTTCGCTGATTGGACCGGTTAAAAATTGATCTGAGAAAACCAAAGAATACACCACAATCCCAGACGGAGGCTGAGTCCCAATTCGCCTACTTATACTACGACCTAAAAGTATGTACTTTTTTTGTGATGAAAAAGTACATACTTTTGAGTGTGTAGCAATGCACGTTCTGGGACATACTTCGATGACATCATGCAACGTGAACTTGAACGTGGTTGCCTAGTTACGCACACCGCGACTGTTAACAAAACATTTAACATTTCATTCATTCTTATATATCCAATATAATTTTATTTGCTATTCCCATCTTTTTTTCCACAATACATTTACAATGTGTTTACCAAATTGAGGAGTGAAGCAGGGCGTCGTCGTAGATCAACCAAACGCAGGTCGTTTGTGAGGCGGCTCTGACGTTCATGTGCAAATGTGTGTAACGAAAGCTAGCGCTACTTATTTTCTGAGTTAAAATATTTAAAGTTTATAGTGTAACTATTGTTTAACGTATTTTATACTTCATCTTATACTTATGTATAATACTTAAAAATACCCCGATGAAAATGAACCATGCTTTTACTATAGTAACCATGTTTCTTTGGTTGGACTGATAAAGTTAACATATGTACAGCCACAGTATTACTACAAATAAGTCAGACAGAAACATCAAAAGAAATACATAAAAAAAGACACTTGCATGACACTACTAGAGCCTTTTTATTTATTGTTTTGTAGACTGCAATGAGGCGCTCGGTATCTTCATCGGACCCTACAAGATAAACACGGTACTTTTTTGGCACAACATAAACCCATTAATATTACGAGACAATAAAATATAACTTTAATTAGGGTTAAACATTTGAATTCTTACACTTAAAAACTGAGGGCGCATCTCCGTTGCTGCATCCGACTGCCAGGTTTACATCACCACCATCACCGCAAAGCTCCTCCCTCCCGAACGCAATGGGTTGTGGGCAATATTAGCCGTTATGCCTGGTTCAGATTACACGATTTTTTTGTCTGTTACGATAGTCACTGTGTCAGATTACACGATTTTGACTCCTAAAAATCTTGTTATGTCGTGGACAAGAAACATGTCAGACTACACGTTGTTTTCCGACCAGTCATCGCGAGCCGTCTCACACACTCATTCACTCGCACATACACACGCTCACTCACATAGCCTACACGCAATCACTCTCACACACACACACACACACACACACGCTCTCTCACTCACACACTCACTCTCGCACACACATGCTCTCTCACTCACACACTCACTCTCGCGCACACACAGTCACACACACATGCTCTCTCACTCACACACTCACAGTCACACACTCGCGAACACACACTCTCTCACTCACTCACTCACTCGCGCACCGTCGTCGTGGAGGACCGTTAAAAAATTAAACATGCTAGTCTTTTTGTCGTGATGTCGTGAAGCATCGCAGACGCGACGTAGGTTGTCGCCCACTATGACACACTATACGAGATGAAACGATCGAATCTTGCGTCCCGACGCCCGTTGTCGTTTGCGAATCCCCACGACACCCTACGTCAAATGGATCGTGCCAAAATCGGGCTAAAATCGTGTAATCTGAACCAGGCATTAGAGTGTGCATTGATCTGCACTTCGAATTCTAACCGGAAATAGTAGACCATCCGGGTATCTTTGGAATACTTATTTCAACATGCTATGATTTGGGACGTACTAATTCTAGTTTCGCATACTATTTAGGACGGATAGTATGCGAATTGGGACTCAGCATGTGTTACTGAAGGAAAATGAAATTGAGCGGAAGTACGTAGGAGGGCGGAGCCAGGCTAGTTCCAACATCCTCTATCACAACATGTGCTCTGCCTCAAAGAAAGGCAGAAAATGTACAAATAAGTGAAGTATAATTAGACTTCTCAAAATTGTATTAAAATAACAGAAATGAGGTAAAATTATTTGGTACACAAATTACTACATATGAACACTTAATAATAACAAGAACACACATTTCTGCACTTACTTCATTATTCACTTTATCCATCTTATTTTTACCACAAGAGCCGACATGGCCATTTTTAACTTGAATGCAAGCTTCTGGTGTCAGCTTTTTTTATTAAAAAAAAAAAGTGTACATAAACAGTGTTATGTTGCTTGATGTCACAAACTATATTTGTTTTAATATTATTTTAACTTTATTATCGTACTCATACACTGGTTTGTAGCACAAACAGTTTTACTGTACTGCACTTTTTTATTCTTCTAGTTATTAACCTATAAGGGCTAATGAATTATCTTTCAGGTTGAAAAATAAAGTGGATAAGCCAGTGAGAAAACATAGAACATAGAAGGGATAGTTCACCCCTGAAAATATTATCATTGACTCACTTTCATTTAATTCCAAACCTGCATGACATTCTCTATTCTGAGGAACAAAAGGTTTTGACTGTTTATGTCCTCTCAGTTGTTAGCAGCACTGTCACCTGAAAGCAGGCAGGTCCCTGGATTGAGTCGAAGCTGAACCAGGAAGCTTTCTGTGTGTAGTTTGCATGTTCTCTCTGTATCTGCGTGGGTTTCCACTCTGAACAGGGAGCCCACAATGTAACGAGAACAGGAGCCCCAGGCAGTGCCTAAAAGGGGCGGGCTCTCACTGCTATTTGAATGGGAGGCCTTGACCAGCGCTTTGCAGGGGCTTGACTGTGTGTGGTCCATGACCAGGGAACTCATGCAGTGTTTGAACTGGGGAGCTGGCCGTTATTATAATGATAATATGGTTTAATTGGCTGAGTACGTTGGAATTGGGAGCATGGTTGGACCTGATGTAACTCTAGAAGGTTTCTGACAACCAGTGACCGAGTGCTGGTTTTGAAACTTGAATCTTGTAACTGGATGGTCGGAGTCATCGACTATGGAAGCATATGTGACCCTGGACCACAAAACCAGTCACAAGGGTAATTTTTTTTTTAAATTGAGATTTATACACCGTCTGAAAGCTGAATAAATAAGCTTCCCAGACAGCATGGTAACATTGATTCAATATTGAGTTTTGATCCAAACCATCATTTTGGTTGACATCAAAATTTCAATGTTTAAAATGTGTTGGATCAGCATTGAAATGTTGATGAAAGGGAACAGCACACATGGTTGAAGACTGTGACATTGAACTAACAGTGAGTCTTAGTTTATGAGCACACGATCTTGCAGGCATGTATCTGTGCAAAACACTACTGGGTGTTTCCCAATCAGTGGGGCGTTTCAGTTCATGATGGGCCCTTTCAATGGTGTTACCTCATTTGTTCTAATACACTGGGGGTTTGGTTTAGGGGTGGGCCCTCATGATTTTAGCAAGTCTTTTGAAAAACCAATTGTAGTTTGCACTAAAAGTTGGCACTAATTGGTATACTCCCATTTTGGTTTTGCATGTGGGCTTCTCAGTAGTTAATTGATGCTTCCTTATTAGAGAGAAAACACAAGGTGCATCCTATACGGAAGTCTTGTGTGTTTTACATGCATGAACTCTCCGAGTTTCAAACAATGGTGCATATAATGTATTTCTGTTTTTAGCATGCTTTTTACTTGCATTTTATTTATTGTTACTAAATCTACTAACATACATTAATTTTCCAAGTAAGTAAAGTGTTGAAATAAATCGTACAGATAGCATGGGAACATTAATACAATGTTGAGTTTTGATCCAAACCATAATTTTGGTTGAGATTGACATTTCAGTGTTTAAAGTGTGTTGGATCAGCATTGAAATTTTGATGAAAGCCAACAGCACACATGGGTGTAGACAGTGACATTGAACTAACAGTGATTTGTAGTTGATGAGCACAAGATCATACAGGCAGGTATCTCTGCAGAACGCTAGTGGGTGTTTGTCTATCAGTGGGGCGTTTTCAAACCACAATGGGCATTTTCAACCGCTTTTCCTGATTTGCTCTAATCCAGTGGGGGCTTGGTTTAGGGGTGGGGTGGTTTAGCAAGTCTGTTGAAAAATGGTTGAAAAACATTTATTGTAGTTTGAAATTGGCCACTGATTGGTAAACGCCCATTTTGGTTTTGCATGTGCACTTCTCAGTAGTGTAATGCTTCCTCATTAGAGAGAAAACATAGGTGCATCCTATACAGAAGTCTGGTTTGTTTAAGCACCTGACATACTTACATGACTTCTCTAGCACAGTTTCAAACAATGGTGCATCTACATACTTAAAAAATGCACATTACTTTAGTAAAGTTTATTACGAATTTCCTGAATAAAGTTCTAACGTCATTTAACACATTTCTTGAAGTGCAGAAGACATGAGCAAGAAAGTTACACTGCAAACATAGCCCATGTCTTGCATCCATCAGTGCTTGCATGCAGAGCACATTGCTCCTTTAGTAGGAATGAAGGCTGACGAAGATGGACAATAAATAAATAGAAAGCACCCCCCTCCTGATAATGCTGACATTGATTATACACCGAGTTGTTGTCGACAGCATAATCCCCTGACCTGGGACTTGATGATATCCTGTGCCTTATCACTGCTTAATCAGGTAATCATTCATATTCCTGAATCTGTATTAAATTTGAGAAATTTCCACTGAAACACAATAATAAAAAACATCTTGTGTTTATTAAGAAAGTGACTGACATGGCTATTTTATTTTGTGATATTTGAAGAGATTAAGTTCTACATAAGGTGAATCTGCAGCTTCAAAGGGATAGTTCATCCCGAAATGAAAATTCTGTCATTATTTACTCATCCTCAAGTTGTTCCAAACCTGTATGAATTTCTTTCTTCTGCTGCACACAAAAGAAGAGAGTGAAGAATGTTGGTAACCAGACAGTTGAGGGTAGCCATTGACTTCCATGGTATTTATTTTCTACTATGGAAATCAATGGCCATTTCGTCAACTTTCTAGTTACCAACATTCTTTAAAATATCTTCTTTTGTGTTCAACGGAAGAAAGAAACTCATACAGGTTTGGAACAACTTGAGGGTGAGTAAATGATGACAGAATTTTCATTTTGGGCTGAACCATCCCTTTAAAGAAATTTTCATTGTAAAAACCAAAGTTATTTTATTCTACAAGATAAACGTGTTACTTGAATGCTATGTAGTTTCACAGAAATTGAACTGAGATATTGTTAATGGCTATAGGCCATAGGTGTTTGTTCCTCTTCATGAAGAGTTTAGCTCCAACACCTGCCTGGAAGTGTTCATTGATCCTAATGACCTTGATTAGCTTGATTAGCTGCTTCAGGTGTGTTTAATTAGGGCTGGAGATAAAATCGGACACCCCTGCCGTAGTGATTTTTTTATATTGAAGCATTAATAGATTTAAAAAAAAAAAATGAAATAATCAGAATTTAATGATACTTTAATCATAGTTAGAATATTTTGTGTTCAGCAACTTTTTTTAAAAAGCGAATTGTATTGTGTTTAGTATATTAACATCCTTGAATGTGGCAACTGAATTGACTTGTTCTCGAGTAACATCATGCTTTCTTTTTCAGATTTCAGAGAACCCAGAGGAAAAGAGGCAGTAGTCTGATGTATGACAGATTTTTAAAAACCTGAACCGTTGGACCACCTGTAGTTATGACATCAGACTTCTGAAGCCAATTTTATTTTTAAAGGTTGAAATGCTTTTGTCCTATTTCTCCCCCTTTCTTTTTTAAAGAATGATCTTTTAATATATTTTTGTCATTGATTGATTGAATAAAATAAATTAACTCAACTGCTGGAAATGTGTCATTTATATTTTAAAAGGTTTTTGCCAATTTTTTGGTCAGGAATTTGTTGACGCATCATTGAAGTGTAGTTGAAATATTAATGTTGTTTCAACATTAACTTAGTACATCAGATTTATTTTCAGTGTTTCAACAAAATGTATTTAGAATCAACATCACATTGTAACAATATTAACACCATTGATTTGGGATTGAAATCTGAACATTATTTCAATATTAACCGAGGGTGCAAAAGTTATGTTGAAACAACATCACTTTTTAATGTTGAAACAATATTAACACCATTGATTTGTGGTTGAAATCTGAACATTATTTCAATATTAACTGAGGGTGCAAGAGTGATGGTAAAACAACATCACTTTCTAACGTTATTTCAATGTAATCAGTGTTGACACTCACAGTTAAGACACTTGCGATTCCATTTTCATTAAATGTCCTGCAATGATTTTAGCAAAATTCAATTCCGACCACGTCCCCGGCCCCTCCCACCCTGTCAATCACTGCGTGAAATTGGCCCCGCCCCCAGCCCAATGCAAAACGTCGACAAAATAGGCTCAATCGTTTTTACTTTTCTTTGCGCTGCTTCGGTAAATTAGATATTAAAAAGAATATTTATAGGTCATTCTGAGGTCACCCAGCCCCCCACATTCTCCAAATAAAATAGTCTCATTCGTTTGTGTTGGTTTGTGCGGTTAAAGTTCTGTTTGCGCTGCTTCGGTTTTTTAGATACCCCTTACCTGGCAAGGATCACTGGTGATCCCAGATTATTTTAGTTCAAAATATGTTTGAGCTTATATATCTCAATATTAATAACAGTCTGGTTAATTTTGAGTCTTGAACTATAAACTCTCAAGGGTTGGTTTCTATTCAGATTTACTTATGAGCAGTAACCTTTTTTATTTTGGGCTATTCATGTATGCAGCACTTGCCAAAATTGGGGGTGATGAGGAAGGGGTTAAAAGAATATTTAAAGGTCATTCTGAGGTCACCCAGCCCCCCACATGCTCCAAATAAAATAGTCTCGTTCGTTTGTGCTGGTTTGTGCCGGTAAAAGTTTTGTTTGTGCTGCTTCTGAGTCACCAGCCGCCTAGTCTCAGCCTCAGACGTCACGCCCACGGAACGTTGGCTAAACGTCTGATGCATATGGTACACTTAACTGGAAACACTTCAGGAATGTCGAAGTCGTCATCTGATTGGTTGAATTTTATCGGATTTCCTGGGGGCGCGAGTGTCGCGTTTATTTTCGGTCAGCCGGGAAACAAAGCGCAGACGTGTGATTGCGGAAGAAAAACTGTTGTGTTTACATGAGTGACAATGAGCATTTATCAAGATCAGCTAAACGTAGGATTCTCAAAAGTATACGTGCACGAACAGATCAATGACTTACTGCTTGTTTTCTTCTCCTTCTTTGATTTTCTATGCTGACTGACTTGTTGCACGCAGGTCTGTTGTTGTGGGGACATTTCCACGCCCCGAAACGTGACGCTGAACGAAACGAACTGTAATTGGTTGTTTGACATGTCGGTCAAACGGCCTTATGGGCGGGCCTTGGCCAAAGAAAGCTGCTATGAATTCCAGACCTTCAGCTGTCAGTCTGAAGGTCTGGCTACGCGAGACTACCAGCCGCCCGACCTGCTCCACATTCACACAAAATAGTCTAATTTGTTTGTGCTTCGTTTGTGCTGTTTTGCTGCTTCGGTTTTTAAGATATTAGACACTGAATTAAAGACGATGATGTCACCAGCCCCCCGACCTGCTCCACATTCACCCAAAAAAGGCTAGTTTTCTATGAATTTGACCCGTTAGATTCCGTGACCCTATATATTTATTAATATCTGATCAATATGCTTTGCAATGCCCCAAATTTGAGCCTGCAGTACATCCTGTCAAGCTGCTAAAAAGCACTGACCCAGGGTCGGTACAGGTGGCACCACGACCAAGTCCTGCGGAAGCTGGCGGAGATCCTGGAGGTATGCAGGGCGGAATCAGCCTACCACCGACATCAAGGCGGCCGATCCACTTCGTCAGAGAGTGAGGAGGGGCCCCTAACATCACGCAGCCACAGAGATCAGCCCTGGCAGGCAGCTGTGAGTGGAACCTGAGAGTGGACCTCGATCGGCAGCTCTGGTTTCCAACAGAGATCACCACAACCAACCTTCGACTGGACATTATTCTCTGGTCCTCCCAACCCCGGGCAGTAATTTTGGCAGAGCTCACTGTCCCGTGGGAGGGAGGAATAGAGGCAGGCTTTGAGAGGAAAAAAGATCGGTACCTCGACCTCACAGCCGAAAGCAGGGAGGCTGGGTGGTCAGCTGTCAGCTACCCGGTGGAAGTTGGCTGTAGGGGGTTCGTAGGAGCATCCACCCAACGCTTCCTGAAGACCATGGGAGTCACCGGGCCCAAACTCAGAAAGTCTTTGAAAGACCTGGCCGAGGAGGCAGAGCAGGGAAGCTTTTGGCTTTGGTTAAGAAGGAAGGACCAGGCGTGGGGAAAGCAAGGGTCCTAGGGTCAGCTCCCCCACCATGAGATGTTCCGGGATTAATGGAGCGATATATCAATGAAGGGTGGCTCCCAGCTGATGACCCTGCAGCTACCCGCAATGGCACCGTCGGAGGTGCGGCAAGCATAAATGCTCAGCAGTGATTGACAGGGCGGGAACGTGTTCGGCTCGGAATGCATTCTCAATTTGCACATTGAATTTTGCTACATTCATTGCAGGACATTTAATGAAAATGCAATCGCAAGTGTCTTAACTGTGAGTGTAAATGCAATTAAGTAAAATAACATTTAAATGATCCTTTTGCTACAGTTTTGCTTGAACAAGTTAAAATATCTAATCATTTCTGTAATACATTTTAATTTTAATTTTTCAACTTATAAAGAGTTAAAATATGTATTCAATTTACATATTAAGACTAGTGTATGAAATGGCAAATGTAAATTATATAATTGATTTTTCATTTTCATTTTGCACCAACGTTGCACAAATGTAATTGAAAAATTTAAATTTAAATACAGAAATACAAACAGCATCCCTCCACCACCCCTTCTCCACACATCTAGTCCTAACCATTTACATTCAGGGGGGAGTACTCTGGGTTCAGGCCGAACTCCTAACTCGGAGCCCTCCCCCCGCACAGCACGCCAAATACGCATTAAACTTTACTCCCTCTAATTCTATGTAAGTGTGACCTCGTGAAATGCATTATTTAAAGTGTACCTTAAATATACTTGCAATAGTTCAACTTTAGCACAATCAAGTATACTTAAGTATATCTTTAGTGGGACTTCAGCACCAGCACTTCAGCACTGTAAAAAAGTGTATTTAGTACAAAATTAGTTTTTCCAATTTAGTAGACTTTAAGTATACCAGTTAAGTATACCAAAAGTACAATTACAGGGTATTTTTATTAAGAACAAAATATGTAAATGTATTTGTAGTATACTTAGCACAAACTAAATGTATTTCAAATACATTTTGTATATATTTTTCTTTCATTAAGGTTGTCTAATAAAATAAGGCATAATTTCACTGTCTAACGCCAATAAATCTGAGATTGTAGGATGGATTTTTGGGTTGAACCTGGAGATGATGGCGAGTTCGGAGCATCAGAAAAAAAAAAAAAAAAAAAGCCAGAATAAACATTGCATTGAGCGTGCAGCGGGTATTGACAGAGTGGCCTAAGCGGAGATACATTTGGTGAATATATCTAATGTCAGGGGTTGTCTGGTATCTGGGCGGGTGGCTTGGGTTCTTTGCAGGTCTTTAATGAGGGGGGTCTGTGAGTTGTTTATCTCTGGGGAGGGTTTGCTATAGATCAGTTTGTGAAAAGTCTGCTTAAGTAGCCTTTAATGGAGCCTGGTTGGAGGCCCTTGACACTGTTAAGGTAGGAGATGAACGAAGTGATGGAAAGAAGGGAAAAACTGGGAAATGGCAGGTTGTACATGATGGAACATTGATGAAACACCAGTTGAAAGAGTTGTTGAGAAGAGCTTTTAACGGGGGATTTATGGGAAGATCATCTCTGAATAATGAAGCACTGTGGTTGGGGTTGGATCCACCTCTGAAGCCAGCAGCCTGAATTTTTGAAAGAATTTATGATCTGATGTTATTCGCCACTGTTGGCAGTTACAATGTGACGGCATTCAGCGGGACGGCCAGTGGTGTTGTAGAGAAAAGAGTGAATGGAGATTGAGTTTGGAGGAGAGTGTTAGGAGGAAAAGGGGCCAAAGCCATTTGCAGAGGCATCCTCAAGCTTGAGTCAACCCCTGGAAGCAGGGAGGAATAACAGAGGAGGGAACTGGAGGAGGAAAGAATTACATCAGGGCCTGTGCCGCTAGTGGAAGCATCCTCACATTAGAGTCTGCCTCTGGAGCTGGAGCCGGATCAGATGTTTGGTGGAGAGAGATCAGACGGGAAGAGCTCAACTGTCAAGGGACATGGGGGAGGGATGGACAGCTATATATATACTCGACAGTTTCCGATAAGCGGGTGAAGGTTTACTGCGTGTTACTGTTGTGTTACTGGCAAAGTAATTTGATTCCAATTAAGTTTTTATCTGACTCCATTTTATCACGACCTCAGATTTAGGTTAGAATGCCAATTAGTTATTGATCATTTATATAATAGTTTAGCAGCACATTTGATTATTCTATTTAACTCTTTACTCTTATTATACTCGTTCACTCGGGTGGCAAAGTCACACAGTGTCCTCATACCGGTAGTATAATTACATTAAACAGAGGCAACTGGATGTTAGTCTGTTACTAATCTGATGCAGATGCAGAACGTAGTCTACTAAAGTTAATAATTTCAGAGTAAGTCTGAATAAGTCCAAATGTAACAATTTATTATGTCAGGTATATGTATCATGCCAATTACATAATCAGAAAGAGATATAGATTAGGATGATACTGAGGTGAGACTTGCGTGGGTATGCTAATTTCACAAGAGAGAGTTCAAATGTTAATATCCTGAAACGTCCTTTGTCTTCTCGAGGAGTAGTCGTTCCTCAACCAGACTGCCTGGCATTTTATAATTTCTCAAGTCTTACAGTCCCATATAAAACTTTAATGGTCATTTTATTGGTACAGTTTTTCACAAGATCAGTACACCCTTTCATAAACCACTGTGTCGGATTTAATGCATCCTTACCGGCTCTGCTGCGTGTCAGCTCCATGCTCCGCCGTCCTTCAATACCCATCAGGTCCGAATTTGTTGCGGAACAGCCATGACTGAGAGCTGAAGTCACAAGGACCCACGAGTTCTCACAAATTCACGTATGATCGCACGATATAACAGGATGTAGTTTCTATAAACAGAACCACAAAACAAGCAACAGTTTGTTTCCATCCAGAGGAGTAGCCCTTCAGGCCTGTGTCTGCCCATTATGACGTTTTCAAGGTGTAGTGCAGGGAAATATGATCCGCCATGAGCACGGTGTATTTTATTTTGAAAATTAACCGGATGTTTTATTTTGTTTCTGTGCTTGTCTTCCTGTCCCGCACAAACTGCCCTGTGCTGAAATGCTGCGGAGCTCTCCGGCAAAAATAGAAGCTCAGTGTATCTGCTCCAGACCGGATCCACAGCCGTTCCGCAGTTGGTGGAAATTGCCTGTTACAGGTAGCAGAGAAATCCTGAATTTCTTTAGCCTATTCAATTATAGGGCTTAAGGAAGCGTTGGGTCATTTAAAGGGGTTTATGTGTCAACGTCAAGTCTAAAATGAATAAGCAGCTTGCTTTTAGTGTGCAAAAGTCAGAACAGCATGTGAATAAAAAGATGAACTGACAAGGCTTTAAAACGCAGGCAAATAGCCTAATAAACTTTATTCATGATGAACCATGTAAGCATAACCATACCGCTCTCTTGCTAAACAGGGGATGTGAATGTATGTCAGGTTGCCTGGTTGTTGGGACGGGGGCGTCAGACTAGAATTACAAATGCAAAAATGTGCACTTGAGCACGAAACTATCTCTTTTCAAAGACAGATCGTGGAGATCTAATGGATTGCTTATCCGTAGTTGGAACTGAACTCTGCAGGTAGGTATCTTTTCCAGGAAATTGATTGGGCACTCACTATCTGGGCATCTGAAATTCAGTTTTAAATGTCTGTGTGATTTGAGACCTGTGGGGTATGATGTATAAACTTTCCACACACATATCGGGATAATATGGGCGCATAAGGATTTCTCTTTAAACTAAATTACAAAACTCATGTTCAGAGAATATATTTCTTGCGAGAACAATGATCAATGATGCGCTCTTTCGTTCAGTGGTAGAATAGTCCATTTGAAAAGGTCTGATGACAATGTGTACAAACATTGCTACACAGAGGTGTGCTGTTGATGTCGTGCAGGCAGACAGCATCCTAATGATAACTCCTTCTGTGATCTTCACAACATTGTGAAACATACAATTGTTTTTTTGTTTTTTTATAATTGAAGTCTTTATTTTTTATTTATTTTTTTTTTTTAACAAAATAAAACCAAAACACCCATAACAAAAAAAAATAAAAAAAAATAATAAAAAAAATAGCTTCCAAACACATGATAAATTCCCATTTACCTTTACATTTTGGGCCTGTTATCAATAACCACTACAGCCATACACACATATAAAAATAAAAAAGGTACAATAAAATCAAATTATAGAGTGCCTATACATGTAACACCACAAAAATAATATACTTAACAAAAGAGAAGCGCACTAAACAATAAAAAAAATCCATCAATCTCAGTCAAAAACCCGTCCCCAAGATTTGTCAAAACCCTCCATATCATCATTAATCCATGAATTAAGCCAAGAATTTTTCATATGACACAATTTTCAGCATATTTTCCTTCCACCTGTTAAACTCTGGAAGAGATGGATCCTTCCACACACTGAGAATCACTCGGGCAGCTGTAATCACCCCCACCTTTATAACCACAAAATCATATTTCAAAACTCCCGGTAACACAGACTGATCCCCTAATAAGCACAATCTTGGTGACATGGGTATTGTCAAGCCGATCCACCTTCCTATACTGTCCAGTACTCTTTGCCAAAAGGGGTAAACTGTCCCACATTCCCAAATAGCATGCAGCAATGTCCCTAGATCTGAGCTGCATTTCCAGCATATATTATTAGGCATAATTCCCATTCTGTGAAGTTTAGAAGGAGTGAAATACCATCTATGTATTAATTTGTACTGAGTAAATTTACCCCTGGCCTCTCTTATATATTTATTGGAATGTGACAGAACTTTGCACCAAACTTCTTTACTAATGACACAACTCAGATCTCTCTGCCAAATGGTCCTCAAATTTTCACATATCTCTTTTTTTAAATTGTTAAATAATTTGTAGAAAACAGCTGCTCTATGTGCTATACCTGACAATTTTAAAAACTCCACCACTGCATTTGTGCTTTGAGTAAATTTCCCTTTGGTAATACAATCCCTTATTTGTAAATATTTCCAAAAATTATTTTCCCTAGTCAGACCATATTTTTGGGTTATTTCAACAAAGGACATTAACACTCCCTCTGAATAAAGATCGCTTATCCTGTGTATGCCTTTGACAAGCCATTCATTCCAATATACAGTTTTTTTCCCAATCTGTGCAGCAGAGTTGTTCCATAACGAGGCATAGGGTTGTCTTAAATGAGATGCTCCACAAATTTTGTGTACCTCTACCCATACAGCTTTAGAATACATGAGTACCGGGTTATGATGAAAGTCCTGTCCATTATTAGCTGATCCCTGTGAGAGAACATCCATGGGCGTAAAAGGGCTCACTAATTCCTGTTCAATCTTGATCCAGCTCAGTTCAGAGTCCAACCCTGTCCAGTGTTTGACCAGTCTTGACATTTCAAATTCTAAATTATACAGTTTCACATTTGGAAGAGCCATTCCCCCAATGTCTCTAGAGGCCCACATTTTCTTTATATTAACTCTTGGCCTCTTCTTGTTCCACAGAAAATCTTTAATTATCTTCTCAAATTGACTAAATATATGTGAAGGAATTCTTACAGGTAACATCATGGAAACATAATTGAACTGCGGGGCCACCACCATTTTAATCACATTAATTTTACCCCATAATGTAAGATTCAATTTTCCCCATTTATCCAGATTTGTTTTTATTTTTAGGAGGAGAGGTTCCATATTTGAAAGCATAATGTCTTCTAAGTTTGGGTTTAATAATATTCATAAATACTTCATACCTGAAGGTAAACACTTGAAATTGAATATAGTAATATACCTAGAATGGCATGATGCTGAAAGCGGCATGCCTTCCGATTTGTACCAATTTATTTTATAACCTGACAACCTTGAATATGACTCAACACATGTGAGCAGCGCCGGTAGAGATTGCATGGGATCAGTTGCTAAGATGTCGTCGGCATACAGAAACAGCTTGTGTTCCGTACCCCCTGCGTGAACACCTCTGATATCTGTATTAGCGCGAATAGCTAGAGCCAGTGGTTCCAGAAATATCGTGAAGAGCACTGGGGACAAAGAACACCCTTGACGGGTCCCGCGTGAGAGATGGAAAAAGTCTGACACCAATCCATTTGTCAAAACTGCTGTCCTCGGACAGGAATATATAGTTTTCACCCAGCTACAAAATCCAGGCCCGATCCCGAACCTTAAAAAGGCTGCCATAAGAAAGCCCCATTCTACCCGGTCAAAGGCCCTCTCCGCATCAAGGAAGAAGGCCGCCACCGGATCTAGACTAGATTTACTTTTATGTATAAGATGGATAAGTCTTCTCATATTATCACCCGAACACCTATTCTTAATAAAACCAACTTGATCCCCATTGATAATGTCTGGCAATATCTTATCCAAGTGGGAGGCTAAAACCTTAGTCAGAATACAATCAACTCCTAGAAGGCTTACTGGTCGGTAATTCGCTGGATCTGAAATATCCCTATCCTTTTTAGGAATAAGGGAGATTAGTGCATCATTAAATGTACCTGGTAAGGAGCCTATTTCTAGTGCCTCAAGATAAACTTTATGCAAGACTGGAGCCAAAATATCAATATGTTTCTTATAATATTCAATCGGGAAGCCATCCAAACCTGGTGACTTCCCATTTTTCATTGATGAAATAGCAGCTCTGACCTCTTCTTCCGTTGTAGGTGCATCCAGCTTTGTTTTTTGTTCACCAGAGAGAGTTGGTAATTGTAGACCTGAGAAAAATGTCTCCATCTCCTCCACATTAAACGCACCAGCAGAAGTATACAAATCTTGATAGAATGATTTGAAAATTGAATTTATTTCCTTTGATGAGGTTACCACTTGGTTATCTTTTTTAATCATTGATATATTGTTTAGGTTATCTTGCTGCTTCAGTTGTCTCGCTAACAGTCTACCATTCTTTTCACCACCTTCATAAAATTTTGTTCTAAGCCTAAATAAGGCATATTCAGCCTTTTTATTATAAACATCATTTAACTGATATTTTAATTTACAAATAGTCTGGTATTTATCATTTGAATATTGTCTCGCCAAATCCTTCTCCAATTCACGTATTTCTTTTTCCAAAGTTTTTTCTCTTTCTAAATTACTTTTTTAAAATTTTGTCGCATATGCAATTATCTTTCCTCTTATATATGCTTTGGACGCTTTCCAAACTGTGGCAACTTTATCTGTTGAACCCATATTTATTTCAAAGAAAAATTCCAGATCCTTTGTTAACTCCTCACTAAACATTTTATTTTGCAACAACATAGTGTTGAGCCTCCAGCGACCCCTCTTTGTTTTATCTGTGTTCAAATCGATTTGTAACTCTACTGTGGCATGATCACTAATGGCAATGGTTCCAATCTCACAACCTACAACTGCATCTACCAAAGACTTTGATATTAAGACGAAATCTATCCTTGAATATGTTTTATGACAATTAGAATAAAATGTATATTCCCTTGAACTAGGATTAACTAATCTCCAAATGTCTACTAGGCTCAGATCCTCCGTCAGCAAATGAATAGCCTCTCTACCCTTAGGTGAAGACCTACCCCTGGGTTTGCTCTTGTCAATTATCTCATCCATCACCTGGTTGAAATCTCCGGCCAATATAACCTGCCCCTCACGATCACCTATTATCTTGTTAATTCCATGAAAAAAGTCTGGCTCCTCTTTATTAGGTGCATAAATATTACACAAAATTGTTCGCACCCCGTTAATTAAAGCTTCCAAACATATAATTGTCACGTTTAAATCAAGAAACATAAACGAGGACTCAAATGCAGATGAAACAAAGGTAAGATTTTAATTAACAAACCAAACAAAAGTACAAAGAATAAACAAAACTCCCACGTGGGGGAAAACACTAGAACAAATACTAAACAGGTTTAAACACTAGGAACAAAACACAAGAACATAAGACAACGTAACAGCACAAGACTACAGACACAAGGAGACTAAATAGGGGAACAAACAAAGGAGGGTAACGAACACAACAGGTGGGACAAATAAACCAATAACTAGATAACAAGATGGGAGGGGCTAGACAATGGACACGAGCACATGGCTCAAAACAAGACACCCAAGTGCAAAACAAGACAGGACAAGCTTGTGACATAACCCCCTCCTAAAGGAGCGGCTACCAGACGCTCCACTAGGACAGGAGGGACGGACCAAGGCGGGACGGGAGGGACAGACCAGGGCGGGACGGGAGGGACAGACCAGGGCGGGACGGGAGGGACAGACCAGGGCAGAGACAGTCCAACGGGCGGCCAGGGCGGAGACGACAGTCCAGTGGGCGGCCAGGGCGGGGACGACAGTCCAACGGACGACCAGGGCGGAGACGACAGTTCATCGGGTGGCCTGGACAGCGGAGACGACCCCTCGGGCGGCCAGGGCGGCGGCGACCCCTCGGGCGGTGTAACTGGCACCAACGGCTCAGGCACTGGAACTGGCACCAACGGCTCCGGCTCTGGAACTGGCACCAACGGCTCCGGCTCTGGAACTGGCACCAACGGCTCCGGCACTGGAACTGGCACCAACGGCTCAGGCACTGGAACTGGCACCAACGGCTCAGGCACTGGAACTGGAACTGGCACCAACGGCTCAGGCACTGGAACTGGCACCAACGGCTCCGGCTCTGGAACTGGCACCAACGGCTCCGGCTCTGGAACTGGAACTGGCACCAACGGCTCCGGCTCTGGAACTGGCACCAACGGCTCCGGCTCTGGAACTGGAACTGGCACCAACGGCTCAGGCACTGGAACTGGCACCAACGGCTCAGGCACTGGAACCGGCACCAACGGCTCAGGCACTGGAACTGGAACCAACGGCTCAGGCACTGGAACCGGCACCAACGGCTCAGGCACTGGAACTGGAACCGGCACCAACGGCTCAGGCACTGGAACTGGCACCAACGGCTCAGGCACTGGAACTGGCACCAACGGCTCAGGCACTGGAACTGGCACCAACGGCTCAGGCACTGGAACTGGCACCAACGGCTCAGGCACTGGAACCGGCACCAACGGCTCAGGCACTGGAACTGGAACCGGCACCAACGGCTCAGGCACTGGAACTGGCACCAACGGCTCAGGCACTGGAACCGGCACCAACGGCTCAGGCACTGGAACTGGCACCAACGGCTCAGGCACTGGAACTGGCACCACCGGCTCAGGCACTGGAACTGGAACTGGCACCACCGGCTCAGGCACTGGAACTGGCACAAACAGCTCCGGCTCTGGAACTGGCACCAACGGCTCAGGCACTGGAACTGGAACTGGCACCAAAGGCTCAGGCACTGGAACTGGCACCAACGGCTCAGACACTGGAACCGGCACCAACGGCTCAGGCACTGGAACTGGAACCAACGGCTCAGGCACTGGAACCGGCACCAACGGCTCAGGCACTGGAACTGGAACCAACGGCTCAGGCACTGGAACTGGCACCAACGGCTCAGGCACTGGAACTGGCATCAACGGCTCAGGCACTGGAACTGGCACCAACGGCTCAGGCACTGGATCTGGCACCAACGGCTCAGGCACTGGAACTGGCACCAACGGCTCAGGCACTGGAACCGGCACCAACGGCTCAGGCACTGGAACTGGAACCGGCACCAACGGCTCAGGCACTGGAACTGGCACCAACGGCTCAGGCACTGGAACTGCCACCAACGGCTCAGGCACTGGAACTGGAACTGGCACCACCGGCTCAGGCACTGGAACTGGCACCAACGGCTCCGGCTCTGGAACTGGCACCAACGGCTCAGGCACTGGAACTGGAACTGGCACCACCGGCTCAGGAACAGACACGGGCTCCGGCGGCTCCGGCTCAGGAACAGACACGGGCTCCGGCGGCTCCGGCTCAGGAACAGACACGGGCTCCGGCGGCTCCGGCGGCTCCGGCTCAGGAACAGACACGGGCTCCGGCGGCTCCGGCTCAGGAACAGACACGGGCTCCGGCGGCTCCGGCTCAGGAACAGACACGGGCTCCGGCTCAGGAACAGACACGGGCTCCGGCTCAGGAACAGACACGGGCTCCGGCTCAGGAACATACACGGGCTCCGGCTCGGAAACAGATACCACCGGCTCGGGAACAGACACCACCGGCTCGGGAACAGACACCACTGGCTCAGAAACATACACCACCGGCTCAGGAACAGACACCACCGGCTCAGGGACTGGAACAGACACCACCGGCTCAGAAACAGACACCACCGGCTCAAGTGTGTGCGTAGCCCACACACACCACATGGCTGTGGCCATAATGGCTAGTGTCGCGGTCACTGAAGGCTCAGGAACAGACGCCACCGGCTCAGGAACAGACACCACCGGCCCAGAAACATACACCACCGGCTCAGGAACAGACACCACCGGCTCAGGAACTGGAACAGACACCACCGACTCTGGAACAGACACCACCGGCTCAGAAACAGACACCACCGGCTCAGGCACAGGCACCGGCTGTACGGCCATCTTGTCCAGGGACACCGGCTCAGTAGGCATGACGTGAACAGTTTCTGGCTGGGCAGACACGACGAGAACAGTCTCCGGCTGGGCAGACGTGACGTGAACAGTCTCTGACTGGGCAGACGTGACGTGAACCGTCTCTGACTGGGCAGACGTGACGTGAACCGTCTCTGACTGGGCAGACGTGACATGAACCGTCTCTGGCTGGGCAGACGCGACATGAACAGTCTCTGGCTGGACAGACGCGACATGAACCGTCTCTGGCTGAGCAGGCGTGACGTGAACAGTCTCTGGCTGGGGAGGCGTGACGTGAACAATCTCTGGCTGGGCAGGCGTGATAAGAACCTTCCCTGGAACCTCCAGGATCTTAAACAGCGTCGAAAAATAATCCAACAACGTTTCAGCAGGCGTTCTGTCAGGGGACACAGACTCAGTGGCAGCCATCTTACCCGGTGACACAGACTCGGCAGACGTGACGTGAACAGTCTCTGACTGGGCAAACGCGATGTGAATAGTCTCTGGCTGGACGTGAACAGTTGCAGAGGAAGCCTTTCTTCTCCTCCTGCGTTTTGGAGTCCCCGAACTCTGGACCACCGGCACTGAGATCACTGGGACCATCGGCGCTGGAACCACCGGCGTTGGAACCATCGGCACTGGAACCACGGGAACAGGCGAAGAAAGACGCTCGGGGCTGAACCTCGCCGGTCCATGGTCAGAGAATGACCAAACTGGAGAATGCTGTCGGTGCTCACCTCTAGTATCTCCTCCCCTACGTCCTCCACGAGTTCCCCTAAATTTGACCAGCCGGGTTCCTCTAAAAGTCTCTCTGTCCCATGTGGTAGGAAAAAGCCCGCGAGAATCCATACTGCTGAGTCCTCAAATGGCTGTTACGTTCTGTCACGTTTAAATAAAAAAAAAAGTGAAGGGACACTCCTTGTGCACTTTACAAACCTGCCCAAAACCAAAAACATTACACAACTCAAATATATATATAGGCACTCCATATTACAAAACACATCTGGACCATTCAAACTAGCTGTCTTAGAAACATCAAACATGAACAAAATGAACACCCTTCTTTGCATAGCAACCCAGAACAACGTTGCTAAGCGACCACCCCCTACCCTCCCTTCCCTCCTACCCATCCCAAACTAACTATAGCTTAAGTCTCTAAAACTTTATTTGGTCCGTGAGACACATTAGATGTACGACGGCAGCACAACCCATGCAGCCCTGTTCTGCCCATTGCTTGTTACCTTATAGTTTTCAGTTGACAAACACTTCTCCATAATGTTACATTAAATCTCGCATTAAGTCGACTCCTGCAGAAATGTATCAGCCTTCTTTCCATCTTTGAACGTTTACTTTTGTCCGTTCCACATAAACATAAGTGTTGCAGGATAAGCCAGCCTATGCTTCACTTGTAGCTCTCGAAGACGCTTCTTCGCTGGGTTGAACGCTTTTCTCTTCTCCGCCAACTCCCTCGTAACATCCTCAAAGAAGGAAAGCTTAGCGCCTTCCCAGTCGATCCACCGTTTCTCTCTGGCCACTCGCAGTACTTTCTCCCTGGCAGATGAACATAAAAAGCGGACAAGTATCGCCCTGGGAGGTTTATTAGGGTCCGGCATTGGTGCAGGGGAACGATGCGCGCTCAATTTCAAATTCACTTCCAGAAAGCTCAAATGCTTTATCCAGAATCTCCGTCAGATATTGATCCACTTTTCCGGGTTCCTCCACACCTTCTTTAAGTCCAATAATCCGTATATTATTTCTCCTACTACGGTTTTCAAGGTCCTCCACGCGTGACCATAACACCTCCAACCTCTCCTCGCATTTGTCCACTTTTGCCTCAGTAAGCGCGCTAGCATCTTCAATGTCTGATATACGCTGTTCCGCCTCTCCCAGCCTCACTTTTATATCTTCCACTGAATCTTTCAGTTCTTTAGTTGTGTCTTTAATAGTGGTGACATCTTTTGCCACCACCTGAAGAGTAGCATTCATTTTCTTTATTTCTTCTAAAACGTCCTTTTTGCTGTCGCTCCCCATGCTCTCCTCCGTTGCCGCTGGAGGGGCGTCATCAGTCGCAGGTGTGTTTTCAGGCGGCTCTAGCTCCGGGGTCTGGGCCGGGGCGAGGCTAATGCTAGCTTGTTTCTTCCTCGTGGTAGCTCCCTTGAAAAAGTTCGCTTTGTTATTATTTGCCATTTTTCCGAAGGCTGCAGTCCTAGAGAAACCTCAAAGTCGACAAGGGGTGTCGAAATTAGGACCACAATTGAAGTGTATATCTCAAAATTCAGAACATTAATCAACGGGCTTTAGGAGCTACTCTAGTGTGCGGCCATCTCCCTCGGTGGTCCCACGTGACTCCCTGTGAAACATACAATTGTATTAGAAGGATAGAATTGGAAGAAAATAGTAAGATTTGTATGTTTAAAAAAAAAATGTTCTGACAATTGTATTTAAACTGCAAAAAAATCAAGCCTATATGTTTCTATTGAAAATACCCTGTAATATACCCTTACAGGAATGTAAATGAGATATCCTCAAGCACCTTCTTGTGCAACTTTGTGAAGCTTTTCTGGCATGGCATCTGTCACGTTGGTTTTGGGTTTTGGTTCACGTTCATAGTTCGTCTTTTATTTATTTTCATAGTTTCTTGTTTCTTGGGTTTGTCATGTGATTAAAAAGACACACCTGGACAGACTAACAATCAACTAGAAACCATGGTGACAAACAGGGAGAGAACTGAACCAATTAACAGACTGAAAACCAGCCTAGAAACAGACATGAACAGAACAGATCAAAAACAAACTCTAAAGTCAACAAACAAACAAACACAAACCATAACAGTATAATGATCGCGTTATTTTACATTTGTGTAAGCAATTTTTTATCACTTGTTTCTGCTTCTTCACCTTTGATTCAGAGATTCTGTACTATTTCAGAATATGCGTAATAGCACCATATTACATTGAAAACATGGATTGCTGGAAAATGTAGTCAAAGGCGCAGAAAGAGTTATTTGAAGTTGTACACTACCAGTGGTCTAGCCTAAACTCCCTTTTGAGGGAACTCGCACTGTGTCGATAACGACACTATGGAGAACGCCTCTTAGCGTAATGCGTCTGAAGTATGAATGAAACTAATCCAATCCTATTGGCGCTGCGTCATGATGGCATACACGGAAGCTTCAAAGGGACACAACAGCGTTAGGTTTCAGCAAGCGCTCTCTGTTGTGTATCTGTCTATTTGGTGTCTATAAAAAAGCACAAATTATGGCGAGTGAGCAGTTTGGAAAGTGGGTGTATCCCTGCCCTAGATTTCTTACTGGTGGGGACACACACGAGTTGTGATGCCCCGGTCTCGCCTTGTGACTGTTCGGCGACGTTGTTAATGCGGTCGTCGACAGGTTCCGGGAGGCGCAGAAACAATCAGCTGTTTAGGCAGTATCACCCTCGCCGCTCAAGCTCTAAAAGGGTTGCAGCCAGGTGGCAGCCTGTACCAGCAGGGTCAGAAAGAGTGTGTCGCCTCTAGAGCTCCCCCTCAGAGAGCTTGGGACACTAGGCGGCACTCTCACCCACAGCCTCCTGAGAAGGTGGATCTAAGGACCGTCCTTCAGGCCAGGAAGGCATCGGGAAAGAGGTCCTAACTCTCATGGGACATCTGAGGGCCTCCTCCCGCTCCTCTGGGGTTGGATGCCATGATCCATGTGTGGCCGAGGCGATGCCTGTTTGCATTTACCCCGATCGCTTTGCTACTGAGAGTTCTGGAGAGGGTCCGACGGAACAGGGTCAGTCTACTCCTAGTAGCCCCATTGTGGCTGGCCTGAGTATGGTTCTCAGACATAATATCACTTCTGGCAGGCCCCCCCCATGGGAAATTCCAATCAGGGGGGACCTGCTTTAACAGGCAGAAGGCTCGATATTGCACCCTCGGCCAGAGCTGTGGAAATTGTGTGTCTGGCCCCTAAGGGGGCCCAGTACCTAGAAGCCGGCCTGTTGGCAGGAGTGGTCAAGACCATACTCAGCTCCAGAGCTCTGTCCACCAGGAAGTTCTACGGCCTAAAGTGGAATGTTTTCACCACTTGTTGTACAGAGTGTGGAGTGGACAAAGTTAACTGCCCGGGGGCTTCAGTGCTGGAGTTTCTCAAAGATTGCTTCTATGCTGGTCTTACCCCGTCCACACTTAAGGTGTACGTGCTGCCATTGCAGCTTTCAACACTCCTCTAGGTGATGGGCCTTTTGGAAGACATCAGCTGGCCGTACGGTTCCTCCGTGGTGCATGGAGGATGAGGCCTACGACCCGGACCAGAGTTCCCACATGGAATCTGGCAGTGGTCCTCGAAGGGCTGGTTGAGGCCCCCTTCAAACTTCTGGAATCGGTTGCAGCCAAGAACCTGTCACTTAAGGTGGCCTTTCTCTTCGCCATCACTTATCTTAAGAGAGTGGGAGATCTCCAGGCCCTCTCTATATCTCCTCAGTGCCTGGAGTTTGTTCCTAGGGGAGTTAAGATCATCTTGCACCCCAGACCGGGCCAAGTACCTAAAGTGCCTTAGAATACAGCAAGGTCTATGGTTCTGCAGGCTTTTCATCCTCCGCCTCATGTGAGGGTGGAGGATGAGAGACTTCATATGCTCTGCCCTGTCAGAGCGCTTAGTGTTTATCTACAGAGGTCATCTCAGTGAAGGAAGTCAGACCAGTTGCTGTTGTGTTTCGGGTCACCTAGGAAGGGGCTCCCACTTCCAAACAGACCGACAGCAACTGTTCGATAGTTCAGGGGCATGGCATCCTCCGGAGCCCTCCGTTCAGGGGCACCTATCCATGAGGTGTGTGATGCGGCTGGCTGGGCACACAAGTGCTCACGTCCTAAGTTGTGCAAGAGACAGCTTCAGACTAGGACAGGGAGGCTTCGTTGTGGCATAGTGGATATTTCGTTCCCCAAAGTGTCGTTATCGACGCAGTGTGGGTTCCCTAGAAATAAAATGGAACATCTCAGGTTGTAACCTGTAACCCTTGTTCCCTTAGAACGCCTCCCAGGAGAGACTTGCTCCAACGCGAAGCTAACGCTGTTGTGTGCTGGCATCCCTTTGTAGCTTCCGTGTATGCCATCACATGCTACATCATGACGTAATTAGTTTCATTCATAGGGGAGAACGGGGTAATGTGAGACATCGGGTAAAGTGAGACACCCCCTATATCTAGGCAACGGAACACAATTTTGGTCATTTGACCATTATGTTTTCAAGCCCCTTTCATTTCACCTTGGCCATGAAGAAGAGGACCTCATGGTGCTGTGTTTTTTTCTATGCTATGCTAAAAGTAAATTTTCTTGCTGTCAACTTAATCAACTGTTGTGCCAAAGCAAATTGATTCAGGTAGAAAAACTTATATCATAGATGTTGATGAACTACCAACATATAAAACCATGTGATGATGCTAGTTGAAGATAAGCCCGAATTACTAAGAGAGATAGTTTTTTTCTAAAATGTGGCGGTGGGGTAAAGTGAGACAAATGCTGTGGGGTAAAGTGAGACATGAGGCACAAGTTAAGTTTAGTCTTAAACATATTTTAATGCAATATTACATGACATATGTTTTATTTTTAATGTCATAAACATAGTAGAAAAGCCATAATGCCAAGGCAATACACCAGGAAGAAAACCTGACGGCCCGAATGAGAGGGTGCGCTCCTCTGGGCCCCAGGCAACCTGGAGGCGCCTGTTTTCCATTACCTAGCCCGATAAGAGTGTCGTCTTCCTCCTCTACAACACCCCGAGCATCCGTGTTTGGACCGTCATTGCTCCAGCAGGAGCGCCAGCAGGTGTACGGATCTGACTTTGACCAGAGATGACCCACCCTCCCTGGGGCCGGCCCGGGAGGTCCGCAAGCATGGAGCTCTTCTTCAAATACAAGATATTTTTGGACATTTTTACGAGGAGGAATATCCTTCAGTGTTTCTTTCACCCCTAGCTCACCCAGGATGGTGCACGTTCACCGTTGTGCACGCCCTGGCACCGAGGGACTGGGTGTCCAAACCAGACCCTATTTACTGGAAGTCTCGCCCGCACAAAGTGCACTTTCTCTGGGCTGGGTCAGGCGGTTTCCCCACCCGGTCTGACCACCACGGTTCTCTGGTCCATGTTCCTTGTCCGAGCGGAGCTTTGTCCCTCCTCCACAAAGACCCAAAGGTCCGTTTTAGGACTGACTTTGCTCCAGACGGAGCTCCAGCGGTGGCGGACAAATCCGAATCTGGCTCAAGACGGGCCACTCTCCCTGGGCTGGCCAGGGGAGGTCTGACAGCATTCAGTTTTCCAAATGTATCACAATAATTTGGACATAGTTATTTTTTTTTTAGGAGGAATTTCCTCCAGTGTGCCATTCACCCTTAGCACGCCAAGGGCGTTGCACCTTCACTTGGATGCGCACCGGTGGGTCATCAAAAAATGTGCTTAATTGACCAATCTCCATGATTCTGTTACTAGTCTGACATTAGTTCTGGAATGTGTGGTTGTCAAGCTAGCTGTCAAGATTCTTACTGTTACAACATGTGTTGTTATGGAAGTTTCAGAGTGGAAAAAGTAAGTGGATCAGTTTACCCCCAGCTGGTTCACTTTACCCCCTTGATTTCTCTGGTCTGTCTCAGTTTACCCCTAAGCTGGGGTAAAGTGAGACACAAGACCACTTTTTTAAAAACAATCATATTTTCACTGCCCTTCGTCCTGAATACATTCTAATAATTTCCATTGCTAGGAAACATCCTGAATTAATGGGAAATGTGTAAATTTGACTGATATATCATTTTAGCTTGCTTAGAGGGGAACGAATGTAAAAAATGTCTCACTTTACCCCACTCTCCCCTACTTCAGATGTGTTACGCTAAGAGGCGTTCCCCATAGTGTTGTTATCTCCGCAGTGTCTAACCCGAGACGTTTCAATATTTTTAAACAATGTAAGTTTATAAGACAGTATGCAAAACTATGTGAAAATGTATTTGTTATAAATACATTTGTACTATTTAATATGTACTTAATATGTATTTAATAGCCTCCTCAATTAAAAGAGTAAATACAACAACAAGCCAAGTATACTTAAAATACTTAATTTTACTTTTAAGTACTGTATATCTCGATCATTTACTTTCAATCATTTAGCAGAAGCTTTTATCCAAAGCGACTTACAAATGAGGAGAGCAATAGAAGCAATAAAACTAACAATAGGACAACAATATGCAAAGTGCTGTGACCCTTCCCAGTTTACTCTAACGCAGTAGAGTAACTCTAACTCTATAGCACATTCATAACTACTGCAAGTCCTCTTGACAGCTACAGGTAAGATTTTTGAAAATACACTGATGCTGCATCTGAATATGCCTATGTCCCTACTATATATTAATAGATTCATTAAAAAAAAGTACCAGGGTGACCTACTACTTCCACCGATATTCTGAAGTAGGCCTACGCATTCGATGGACACTTTATCCCAAGAGACCATGGGAGAGGATTTATGAATGGCGGTGAAGTGAGTGACACAACAAATGCCACAGGTCACATGATGATGACAACATGATGTAGTTCGTCCGATTTTCATTCATACTACACACATTCATATGTGGAACATACCTTTTAAACTGTCGTAAATTAAGTTTCAAACCAAATGTAGTAGCCTACCTACTATAAAGTATATGCGATCTCGGCACGCAGCATCTGTTTTGAGCCTGAAAAACCTGTTAGGCTTTCATATAAAATGTCAGTTTGCATTATAAATACCATGGCGAGCAGGAAAAGGAGACACAGTTTTGAAACAATTTTATTTTCTAACAAGCATTAGTTTCATTTGCTCTTTATTTGTTCAATTCATGAAAACTGACTCACTGTTCAAGGTGAAAAAGCACAGATCATTGTTCATTGTTCATGATATGTTCATTGGTGTGGGATGGCACTGGTTTATCTATATAAACTGTCCTTTCAAGACATTTGCTGTGGGTGGGGGCAAATATTAGCATTTATTCAGTAGCCGTCACAGACTTCAAATGACTCAGATTTATTGTTTTATCTCCTCCCCGGGAATTTCTTTTTGTGCATCCAAACCTGCTAACCTCAGTGCGGTGACAGGAAATGTGTTCGCGTTACCTTCGCCTCACAAGATACAGTTATGAAGAAAAGCACACTCACATGCACATGCTTCAGTTTACAGGAAATTTGCTGAAGGCAAATGTACAGAAAGAGGGTGAAAATTATTACTTCCACATAAGTCTCAACATCTCAACAACAAGAGTGACAGCAATTTGTCCAAATGACTGAATCATATCCAGACAGGTAAACAGATTTTTTTTTATTTATTTATTGGATTGTCATGTTGTGTTTAGATCCATCATTAAATAAATAAAAAATGTTGATACATTACAGAGATTGGCTCTAAAATGTAACCCCTGTCTCTTGAAAACAGTTGATATATTACATATATTAAAAATGATATATTACATTCAGTGTTGTTAATGCACTTATTATCACATTCAAGTGTTTCCTAATCAGTATTGGGAGGTTTTGTAAATTATTTGTCTTATAACGTAATTCACAAAAATAGACACTGTAGAGAGATCACAGACACTGATGGTGTGATAGTGGGATTGTGGTGGGATGTTTCAAAGCATGTGGTTAAAGAGCATACTGCGACCTCCTGTTTCTACGTACTAATATTTGAGAGAAAACAGGTCAGCATGTGACAGTTTTGAGGTTTGGTTTAGTGGCACCTTCAAATTGGTTTCTCTGTCAAATTTTGTTTTCAGAATATTAGAAGAATTTCTCAAATGCCTTCCTCATGTCAGTGTATCGCTGCCGGCCATTATAATGCAAGAATTTATTCTACTAACCCGAACCCTAACATCTAACCCTAACCTAACAGTCTACAGGTACTCTATTGAGAATTAGTTGACTTGTAGTTGAAAAGTTACTTATAATTAGTAGAATGTCTAAAGTGGACCATCGAAATAAAGTGTAATCACAGCGGCTAAGCATAGAGCAATGGAATATAGTTACTCTCTACAAATTATTATGCATACTTTATGTAAAAAGTATTTAGAGGTTAAATGGCAGATGTTTTCTGACTCAGTTTCCAGATTCACAAAAGTCCCCATCATGGAGATTTGCTAATGAATGCATTAGAACTTGCTGACACCTCGCTACTTTCACACCATGACATTATCGCACGTTTCCACTCCCAGTGTCATTGTTCTCTGTGCTTTCAAAAAAAACAGTATCATAAACCACTGCATGATACTGTCAAATGAGTAGTCTCGGCCCACAAAAGTGGCATGCTACTAGTTGTATTCATTGTGCTCAAGAACAACAGAAACTTTGTTTTCAAACTAATTAAAAAAAAGTAATATTGAGTAAAAACAGCATTTAAACAATTATTTATTATAAATCATATATTATCAGTATAAATAAATATAATCAAAACAAAGTATTAAAATTTTTAATATTACAATTTAAAACAATACATAGACAAGACACTTTTTCTATTTTTTTTCTCAGCAAATATTGATATATGCAATTTGTTAGTCAGCATGTACAAGCATTTTTGTTGTTGATTGTTTTGTTTGTTTTTATTCACTGACATTCATGTTTCACTAAATAACATTTACTGTTTGTTACAGTATGGATACAACATCATACTTTTACGATGAAGACGGAATATGCAATAATGAAAATTCACACCTAAATTCAAATCTCAAGGCATCCATTTTCTACATCGTTTTTGTGATTGGCCTTCTTGGCAACATCACGGTCTTATGGGTCCTCTTGAAAAAAATGCATGTGAAAAATATGACAAATCTCTGCCTGCTAAATCTGGCCCTGTCAGACCTACTAATGGTCCTCTCACTGCCCTCCTGGGCTCTCTATGCTCAGGGCCACCACTTAGAAGCCAATGCAATGTGTAAGGCTATGGCAGGAACATACCAAGTGGGATTTTACAGTGGGATCTTATTCGTGACCCTGATGAGCGTGGATCGCTATCTGGTCATCGTACATGCCGTTGCAGTGCTGGGAGCGAAGATGCTGCATTATGGAATTGTGGCAAGTCTCATTACATGGATGGTTTCGATCTGTGCCGCCCTTCCAGAGGCCATCTTTGCAGCAATGGTCAAAGAGGAGAGCATCACCACCTGTCAGCGAGTTTATCCTGCTGGGTCGTCCCAGAAGTGGAAGCTTTTCCGTAACTTTAGTGAAAATATAGTAGGACTGTTCATATCTTTGCCCATTATAGCCTACTGCTACTTCATGGTCCTATTGGTTGTGAAAAAGACAAAAAACTCGAAAAAGGATCGTGCAATAAAGCTCATCTTAGGCATTGTCATCGTGTTTGTGGTTTTCTGGGTGCCCTACAATGTGGTGGTGTTTCTGAAAACCTTGCAAGAGTTTGACATTCTAACTAGCTGTGAGGCTCAAAGTAATATCAACACAGCCATGGAATGGACAGAGATGATCGCACTCACACACTGCTCTGTAAATCCGGTGATTTATGCTTTTGTTGGAGAAAAGTTCAGGAAATGTCTTCTAAGTGTGTTTTCAAGATATCTTAAATGTTTGAAGACCTACCAGTCAACATCTACACAATCAAAAATTTCAGAAAATGAAACTTCCAATACAGCTATTCTTTTTACATCTCCCACAAAAAGTACACAAGTTTAAAGTTTTTTTTCCAAATGCAGTAAGAAAACCGACATTGTTTCAGAATATTTTGGTGCTTTTTCTTTGTTTTTGTAAATATTGTGCTCGTTTAATCTTGCTTTGTTTTTGTAAATATAAAGATGTTAATCTTCATTCATGCATTGCACTATATAATGCAATCTAATATTTGTTGATTTAATGATGGTAATAGCATATCAATTATTCTACTTCAATTAGTGGAAACAATCACCACTGAAAAAAATAAGTGTTGGGGAAAGTAATGCATACTGTAACGTATAGGCAGGGACGAAACGGAGAGAGAGAGAATCCATAGGCACACACAAGTTTAATAGATAAACAAAAATGCAAGATAATCCAAAACCAAGGATAACATCCATAAAGAGGAGGCAGGGGAACAACGACCAGAATTCACAAACGGGAACAAGGACCAACAAACAACTACTGAAGCACAGAGGTTTAAAGACTGGTTAACAAGGGGCTGATGAGGGACAGGTGATGGTGATTGACGTCATGGGAACTAATAAGGGTAACTATGGTGACAAACAAGGTACAAGGCAAAACAGGAACCAAACACAGGAAGTGAACACAGAAACAATGGGGAACTAAGAATATACTTCAACATAAAAGTCCTACAAAACACAAGACAGTACATGGATTTTCGTCCCTGCCTATACGTTACACATACTTTCTGCATTCTAATGTTTGTGAGTAAACTTGTGCCTGTAGAGTATTTCACACTGGCTTAAAAATTTACCAATGCATTAAATGAAATGTAATATTTTCATATTTGTCAAAGTATTTGTCATGTACAAACATCTGTTCCTCAATATTTCTATGAGCTTTCACCTGCTTTCACCTCATGACCTGTTAAAAATGTAATCACTGGTTCTGTACAGCAGTCAATAACCACAAAAAGAAATGTAAAAAAAAAAAAAAAAAACATCCTCAACCACACACACACCTCTAAGGCAAAACCAAACAAAAAATGTCCCTTCACATTGGCTAAAAGAGGATATGAGAGCAGACTTGATGTATGGAGGAACTTTATTTTGAATGCAGTCTATATTGGACTGATGTCTGTAAATGTTGTATATTCCTAATGTATGTGCTAAACTACTTATTTCAAATACAGTGATAAATATATCAAGATGTTCATCAATAAACAAATAAATAAACACCTGTTTCAAAGGTATATTGTAATGCTACTTCTTACCACAAGAGCCCTCCCTAACACATATGGCACATAGTTATATACATACCTACAATATTGAACAGCTTAAAAATAATTCACATAAAACATTTAACAGCAATATCTCAAAACTAACTATTTATAACCATAGCAACTAACCATAGCAGAACTTAACCTTTTCATATATTTGCACCATGGAATAGATTTTCTAGTACATTGGAGTACTAGAGTAATAGAGTACATTTTATTACCTTTGTGTGGACATATTTAAATCCATTTCATTACTATATATAGTACATACACAGTGTGTCATTGATTTCAACATAAAATCCAATCCACTCAATAATAATTATTATCAAATATTCTAATAAATTCTAATACATTTCTGATAGAATATATATATATATATATATTTGGGGTTATTTATTTAATTATTTCCCTTTTAGTTGACATTCTTATGTATAAAACTTCACAAAGTTATTGAAAAAAGCTTATTGTAAAACGGTGATAATAAACGCTGAAAGTAACTTCACCCTAACCTTTGTCTTTACCTTAAAAGCTACAGCGGAAAGCCACAGAGATATGCTCTGCAGAGTGAGGTGGATTTCCTGTGTTCTTTGGCTCTGATGCAAACACAGTACATTAAGACTGCTGACATGACACTGTTACTTTAAGTAGCACCTAACACCTAAGCAACAAAAACCTTAATCAAACAGTAACTTTTATAAAAAACTGTCCTGTTGTGACATACAGTAATGTAACATTAATGAAATTATTTTATAGTAATAATGCCTAATCTAACACAATCAAATTTAAATGCTAGTTGTTTAACTTAAAGCAATATTTGATGTGTCAAAAAACTTGGTTTAAAACAAGGCCAAGAACAATATCTACTTTAATTTCTGTCTATGAAATTCAGTAATTATCAAAATCTATCAAACCATATATATTGAATATCTGATGCAACGCATCATGTAAGTTCATTCATTGAAGTTTTTGATTAGACTTTGTGATCACACACAACCACTTCCTCATTGTGAGGTACATGTGATTTTATCTACATGCAAATGTTATGGTTAAGACCACATTCTGGAACGATCAACTCGTTTCAACTAAAAAAAAACTGTTTAATGAAACACGATGACAGCTATGCTGCTTCCTGAGACGTCAAAGGGAAATGTGCAAAATATTGATACAAAATACATGATAAACCAATTGACCTCTTTTACAGTGATACAGTAGAATTCACCAATAGACTTTATATAAAAAGTTTGGGTTACACTTTTTTTAGGTGACGTAGTTACATTGTACTGTCCTCTTTTTTTATATATATATAATTATGCATTTGCACAATTAAGCATAACTTACTTTTATTAATATAGAAAGTACTTGTAGTAATGTGTAGCTCCATCAAAATTTGTTCCAGGCCCCTAAAATGACTGGCCAAGTGGTGCTACAATTTTAATGACTAGTTGTTGTAGAGAGCACACAAAAGTAGTAGATAACAAAAACAGTCTCAGTCCATAAGGAAAACTCAGGAGATCCAAGACCAAGGCTTAGCCACAGCGACGAGCATCCGAGGTGGAGCCAGGGTGCCAGGGGACTGAGGCGGAGCCAGTGTAACTGAGGACCAAGGCAAAGCCGGAGGGAAGGCGTAGCCTGATGGATACAAAGAGAAGGAGGGATGAAGTAAGTGTGTGTCAAAGGCAGAGCGATCTCTGACCAAGGCGGAGCCAGAGGGAAGGTGCAGCCATAAGGACGATGGTCCCAGGTGGAGCTAAGGGAGGGAGGAGCCAAGGTAAAGCCAACAGGTCAACGAGCCGAGATGGAGCGATGGACTCGATGGCAGGAGGCAGAGCCAGGTAATACTCTTTCCAAGGCAGACCTGATGACCGGAAGATCCGAGGCACATCTACACAGCATTTTGGAGCTAACAATGGAGGAACCGAGGGGTTGACGGGAACCAGTGGAGGTGGGGTCGACGGACTGGCTGACTTTGGAAGAGGAGGTGGGAGAATGAGGCTGGGTGGCAACTCTGAAGACACAGCAGACTTCCAGCTGGGCAGAACCAGCGGAGACACAGGAGCCTTCTGAGTTCTAGGAGACTTCTGAGACTATCCTCTTCTAAGTCATCATATATTACAGAGGCCAGCAGCATCTCACCCTCAGTGGTGGGAGTGTGGGCAGGACCTTCCTCCATTCCCTAAAACTCTACTAGTAATCCCACGGCAGCACATGATGTTGCAGGCTCACACAACCGGTCTGACATTTTGTGAGGCTTAGGATCCAAGGTGATGGCTTGCTCAGTCCTTGCTCGTGCATCGCGGCAGGCTCAGGCAGTTTGCAGAATTTTGCTTTGACCTGGCCTTGTAAGATACAAATAACATTGTTAAAACTAAATGTGCAAGATAATTTACACTGATTGATTTGATACCAGACTTGCAAATTGAGATACACTTGAATAAATTAACCCTGATTACTAATTGTCCAATGCTACCAACTGGGCAGCAGTAGTCTGATCCACATTATGGCTCCCTATGTATTCCCCGGGATAACACTATGTTTCTATTTTACCCTAACCCTAACCTTTTATCTAGGAACTTAGGACCTTTTGTCATGTGTTTATTATGTTCCATATAAATCTCAGTAAAACATAGGTAATGTAGGAATGATTCCACAGAAGGAAGTCATCTGACTGACAAGCACATAGTGACCAAACACTGGGCAGCTTATCTAAAAGTGCTCTCTGTGTTTACCTGGCACCCGGTTAACAACTTTTTTCCAGGCAGACTGAAACCTGGGTGCTCTAATTCCTAGAAGTTGTATCAAAATGTCAGCCAATCAGATTACAGTTTACTGTACCAAGAAAGTGCTTTCCAGGTTGTGTGCAATAGACGACTATGGGAGCGAGGAAGTTCTGATGCTGATACTATTTGCACAGTTAGTTTACTTTGCTGCAATGGGACAAATTATCCAAAAATGTGTTACATGTGAAAGTGATGGCTAATGACAGTAAATGTAAACAATACAAGTGTCAAATGTTTGCATACATGACAAGATTCACATCTGAATTATTATTTTTCTTTTCTGCTGTCTATCCAGGGCCAGGTCTGGGTGACAGCAGCCTAAGCAAAGCAGCCCATGTATCATTTTCCTTGGCCTCTTCCTACAACTCCTCAAGTTTTTACACCAGCTGAGAGATATAATCCCTCTATTTTGTCATGGGTCTACTCTTGGGGCCTCCACCCAGTGGGACATGCCCAGAATACCTCAACAGGGAGGATCCAAGAGTCATCTTAACCAGACCCTCATTTAACTGCCCTGCAGAGTTTAGTTTCAACCCTGATCAAAGACACTGGAGCAAGCTAATCAAAGTTTTCTGAGTTATTAGTAAATTATTGGTATATGTGAGATTCATCAGGGTTGGAGCTAAACTCTGCAGGGCAGTGGCCCTCCAGGGCCGGATTAGAGGAACCCTGCAGCCTTAGGATAAGTCCAGCCACCTTCCAGTGAAAACTCATATTGGCTGCTTGTATCTACAATCTTATTTGTTTGGTCGTTATGACCGTAGATGCAGGTTGGGACATAGACCGCCAGAACAAGTAGCCTATAGAGCTGGTAAGTCCCGCCCCTTCTGCTAACCCTACTGGACCTCTAGGTTGAAAAATCGTCAGTGCAAGTGAATGGGAGAAAATAATTATTTTCTGGTCCCATTTGAATTGTGGCATGAATGTGAACATATGTTGTCTGTGAAGTTTTTATCTAATTTTTCGTGTAAAGATTGCTACAATTTAGCGGGTAGAAGTTTGATATGGGTAGACTTTGTGTGAGAGCACTTTGTGGACTACAACTCTTTGCTGCTTTCGACGCATTTGAAACGTCACCACCACTCGCAAACGGACACTAGCTCACGGATCTCGCTAAACATGGCTGTGTCTTTGGTGCACTTCACCGCCTTCTTTCAGGGAGAGGACAAAATCGTTGAGGTTGGCTAAAACCACGGGTAAGTCAACTTTATGGGGTGACGTCACATAGGCGACATGTAGTCTTTCTCGTTATGTCTTTTCCACAGCTGCTAGCCAAAGAATCATACAACATACTGTCAAACTCGTAACATAAAAAATAATATAAAAAATTCACAGACAACATATGTTCACATTCATGGCACAATTCAAACTGGACCAGAAAATAATTATTTTCTCCCATTCACTTGCATTGACGATTTTTCAACCTAGAGGTCCACTTGGGGTTTTATGGATGGGCGGGACTTACCAGCTCTATACCAGAGCCCTTTGCTGGAGCCAGGCCTGAGAGAGGAGCTTAAAGAATGAGCGCCTGGTGACCGCTGTGTCTTTGTGTTTTCCCAGACAGCAACATAGTGATCCAGGCCACATCAGGGCCATGTGGAATCCACATGTACCAGGTTTGGGCCGACACTATGTTGCTGTCGGGGTTTAGAGCATAAATGCATTTTAGGGTCTTTAAACAGTATTATAGAAATGTGATTAGCCAAGAGCATGTCGTTGAGTCATTACGTCACATCTGTACACATAAAGAAGGAGTCTCGGCTAGTAGGCTATATGGCGTGTGAGGATGTTGGAGGTGGAGATTTATAGCCTTTTCTTGCAGAACTTAATGTAATTAAACTTAGCAATTTGATGGCGGATCCAGAAACGTTCAAATGACAATCACCAGTGACAACTGGAGACTTACCCGTAGTAAAATGCAAAAGACTTTGGAGTGGCTACAGAAAAAAAAGAGACTGCAACCGGGCCCATGCAAAAACAAGGATAAATATTGGAAGGGCTTTTGAAAGGTGGCGTTAACTCCGTGTTTTGAAGGAGTTAAAATCGAACGCAGAGACAGCTTTTTTTCTGCTGGACAGGTAAGACATTTCAATGGTTCAATTATGCAGTAGCACACTTGTTTGCTTTATTCATACAGTTACTGAGTACAGAACTACAGGTAGCCCTAATACATATTAAATGTAGTCACGCAATGCTGATGTTGTTAACTTTAACAATTTGAGAACAAAGTATAATTTGAACGGTTTGACATGATATGATAAGCGATAGTTAGATTTAATCAGCGCGATTTACTGCAATGTTTTATTTCCTTAGTTGGTCAGAACAAAGTGGAAGTTGTTCAGACGACATTTTCTGGTGAAAATTCTTATGTTGGTCATACTTCCAAAAAGTAGAATCTGTGATTCTGAATGACAGTATATCCACACCACCGGCGGGGTGACTGACAGCTGCACATTCTCCTCAAAACATTGGATTCATCCGCGCTGTGTCGTGCCGATTAAAAAAATAAAATAAAATCATGATGTGCACATAAAAATCATTTATAATAAATACTGCAATATTAAATACTTCCATTTAAAAAAAAGAATTGTCATTTTTGATTTCATGGCGACTTTAAAACCGATTTACATTTTATTTAGACATTTCTTCTGTTACATTTTAATGTAAAAATCAGAAATGTATTACAATGTCAAGTGTTCAAGACACAACAAATTATATTAATTTGATGTTTTATTTAATTTAATTATAAAATGTTTCTAACTGACAGCATTTTTTTCTTGTGTTTTTTTCTCCCCTCTTTGTTTGTTTGTTTGTTTGTTTTTGTCTTTAAACAAAAATAGACAAACTGCATCACAATGATCGGAAAAAAGGAAGGAAAAAAATATCAAGGTAAATATCACAGTACAAAAGGAACTTGAATGTTTCTTGTGCAACAGCTAGTTGCACTAAGTTGTAAGATACACAGAAATGTTCAAGTTCTTGAGACAGTAAAACATTTATCTAATATCACTATAGTATTACTATTATTATTGCTCGTACTTGGGGTTAGTGAAATAAACAAAACCCTTACCCCAAAAGAAGAGCCTTTTCCCCCCTGAAGTGATCAGGTTTACAGTTTTTGCTTGGTGGATGATAAAACAGGTCCAAACATTACACTGTAGGAGAGAGTCATATTTATTCATATCTTTAGACATATATATTGAGGGTGACATTATAGATATTTCGAGTGAGTCTAGGGTGGGCTCTTTTGAACCTGTAAAGAAGCAACCGACCAGGACACCCTATAGCATCATGGCAGTGAATTTTGTACATACAAGCAAGCACCATTTAAATTTTAACCTTTCTTCAGAAAATGTTCAAATCTAGTTGCATTTTACATTTTTACTTATGCTACTGTTGAGTTTATAAACACACATTCTGTCTCACAGTGAAAAGACTGTAGAACCAGAAAAGTGTGCTATGTTTTTGAGTTAAACTCTTGCCAGGTAAACAAGAACCCGCAAATGAGTTTCATTACCTCCTTCGGTTTCATATTTTCTGTTTTAGTGTGTTACTAATTAAGATGGTGTAGATCACGGTCTTTATGTTACAGTATGTAACGATAAATCATTTGAAGAACCCCAGAGGCCATCTTAATGTAAAAGATGCATACGTTTATATTTGGCCATATCTTTTAACAGCACTTTTAAGTGGTTGGGGTGTATGAGTGTGTAAAACCACATTCTAACACTATTGCTCAGCTTTCCTGACTACCTGTGCAATGCTGAGTATGTTTTTTACTGAACGTTTATCGGCATTTATTTATTTATTTATTTTTTTGTCATTTGGTTTTCTTTTTTGACCTATTAAAACACTATGAAGTTTATATTGTAGTGCTGCACCACTGTTTTCACATAAAAAAGACGACAGATGTGTTGTGATGTAATTTCCTCTAGACTGTAGACGAAACATGGTGGGAGCCAATCGGGTCATTGCCATTGCAGTCAATATGAAACTAGCCCTGCAATCTGCAAAGCCCCTATACCCCAGTTTACCTAAACAGAGGAAGTGTCACAAACCAATACCCTGAGGAAAAAAAAAAAAAAAAAAAAAAAAAACTATAATACATCATGTTATTTTGACCGATCTCATATGATACGATCTTATCTCTCATCTCAACTTCCCTTCTTTGCTCGGAAGGTCAGAGGGCAACACCAATTATTACATTTGTGAGTATTCCTGGCAGCACATTTTTTTATTTGACCTCTTTTTAAAATAATATGCACAAACATGCTGCATGTTCATTTATATATGATATAATATGGTATAAATATACCTAGAGAGCCTTAACCCCCACTTTCATTGCAAACACCTGTTGTATCAGTTTGAAATGAAGAAAGGGTTATGGTTTCACACTTTTTTTATGGTTGGTAAACCAGCATTTGGAAGCATTCAGTGTCACAGAATAAGCCTACCAGGCGGTTTGCACTACAGATCGATGCTCATAATGCTCATAGGTATGTGAAATTATATGTTACAATAATAAATAATTCATACTTTATTCATTAAAGTGGTTGGATGACTTTTTTTTTTATAAAATTGCTCTGCACAAAACTGCCATGTTTTTATGTAGAATGTAAAATACTAATTCAAATATTAAATAATTATATATATATATTAAATAAATAAAAAACTATTAAATACAAATTAGAAAATATTCTTATTTAATTAAACAACAAATTAGTCTATATCATCCATCATCATTAATACTATGTGGTTCAAATTAATAATCTATGATTTGTATATATTTGTCTGAAGAGGTGGACTTGCCACTGCCAGTTGCTCACTGGGGGTTTTAAGGCATATTGTTTGTAAAGATGCTTGAACATATATATATATAATAATATATATAAACACTGTAAAATACATGTTACCATGTATTGTATATTTAAGTGCAATAAAAGTGCTGTACAAATAAATTTAATTTAATAAATTTGCCATTATCAAAGAAAGATGATAGAAAGTTATTGTATTCTTTTTCATGTTCTTATTTTGATGATTATGAACATAATCAGTAGTACACTAATACTACTGTTTACAGTGAAGTGTAAAGTTGTATAACTAACAATTCGTTTTTTTTTCATGGCATTTATTAAAATAGGATAATATTAATTTATGTACTATTTATACCGTTTATACCACTATTTATACCATTGCTAAAAAGAAATGAACCAGCACAAAAATGTATCATTGTTATTTCATGTTAGCTTTATTATATAACCAATTTTACCATGTAGAATTACCATGTAGTAATGTTAAGTGTTACACGGTAAAGTACTTTACTACTTATTTATATTTAATTCTACTGTGACATAAGGCCTCATATCATCATCCAAGATTGTCCAAAATAATAAAAAATAATAAAAAATTGTTTTCCCATTTTGTCTACTAAAGCTAGGGCAGCACAACACTGTTATATTGTTGTACTAATGTCTTAAAGATGATCTATTTGCAGCATTATTATGCTAACTTCTGTTTCCGTTTGTCTAATACAGTAAGAACGCCTGATTATGAATTATACAGCTGCCTTACTGAGGTAAGACCAAACTTCAACTCCAAATGTCTTGTTCAGACAACAGAACAAGAACATTGAAATCAGTCTTATATGTCAGTTTTTAAACCAATAGATCTCTTTATGAAAAGCTGAATTTGTGTCAATTGTACGAAACATACGATTGTTGGAAAAAAGTAGGCCCACCTCTAACAGACCCGTCACTGAAGCTCGTACAAAAATGTTTACAGTAAATGAGATTTTATGAATTACGAGTTAGCCACCAATTCACCAAAATGTAAAATAGTTACGAACTGCCATGGCATTGCATTGGGGCAGCACAGGACGGAAGCCATGACTGAGAGCAACTGCGTCATATATACCTGATGAGTGTTGTTCTGATGAAGTCGTCACTTTTATTTATATAGCGCTTTATGCAAATCAGATTGTTTCAAAGATTCCCAGTAATAAAAAAGAAAACAACAGTATTAATATTTTAAAGTTCTCCAGTTATGGAATGGAAATGGATACAATTTCAGCCGTAAAGCCGCTAAAGAGTCATTATTCAGCTCAGTTTAGTTCACATTTAGTGTGAATTAAATTAAATACAATTTGGATGTTTTTTTGTTCTTGCTTTGGATTGCTTTTTTTGTTCAGTGTTGATTCAGTTGATGATAGTACAGTAGGTTCATTGAAGATCCATTGGCACTGAATAAGTGTCTTTGCCTCTTCTCTTTGTCATGAACAGGACCACTGCACAGCCTCCATGGACAGGGACGGTGACCAACAGCACCCTTGATCTAAATGATCATTCATCGTCCAGGTGAGGTCATATCACATTTATTAATCACAATTCAAGGAGGATCATTGCTTTTTTGCATCCTTTCCAGAGTTGATGTTCCTCAAACCCACAAAAAATAATAATCAAATCATCATACATATTATCCAACAGATGATCAAATTTGTAATCATTCTTCAAGGATAAATGGTATCTTTAAAATGAATATCATGGGTTTAATTCTTCCAATTATTGTGATTGGATTTTGTTACACATTGATTCTGAAGAGACTCCTGACAGTTCGCTCTTCCAGGAGGCAGGCAGTGACAGTCACAATTCAGCTTTTTTTTCTTTTTTTTTTGATACATGTGTCAATTGTACGAAACATACGATTGTTAGAAAAAAGGAGGTCCACCCCTAAACAGACCCGTCACTGAAGCTTGTACAAAAATGTATACAGTAAATGAGATTTTACAAATTAACACGAATTAGCCACCAATTCACCAAAATGTAAAATAGTTACGAATTGCCATGACGCTGTATTGGGGCAGCACAGGACGGAAGCCATGACTGAGAGCAAATGTATTATATATATCCGATGAGAGTTATTCAAGTCAAATCACATTTATTTATATGCCACTTTATACGACATGGATTGTTTCAAAGCAGATTCGCAGTAATAAAAAAGAAAATAACATTATTAATGTTGCAAAGTTCTTCAGTTATGAAATGGATCCAATTTCAGCTGTTCATTATTCAGCTCAAGTCAGTTCAGTGTTGATTCAGAGTTGATGATAGTGCAGTGTTCATTGAAGATCCATTTGCACTGAATAAGTTTCTTTGCCTCTTCTCTTTGTCATGAACAGGACCACTGCACATCCTCTATGGGCAGGGATGGTAACCAACAGCACCCTTGATCTAAATGATCATTCATCGTCTAGGTGAGGTCATATCACATGAATTAGTCAGAATTTCAAGGAGGATCTCTGCTTTGCTTACAGTATTTTTTTCCCTGTTCAAGTGTGGATGGGCGACGTACTGATGAGCCATATACTTCTGAACAATATGACTATTCTGAGTACTACGATAAATTGGATCCTTCTGTGTATTCCTGTGTCTATGGATCTCATTCAGCTGTCTTCCTCCCTGTGTTATACTGCCTGTTTTTTGTGGTGGGATTTCTGGGTAACATACTTGTGGTCTGGGTGGTCTTGATGGGTGTGAAGCTGAGAAGCATGACCGACATCTGTCTCCTGAACCTGGCGATAGCTGACCTGCTGCTGGTCTCCTCTCTTCCCTTCCTAGCACACTCTGCCATAGACCAGTGGATCTTTGGAGATGTTATGTGCATTATGGTCCTCAGTGTCTACCACATTGGATTCTACAGTGGGATATTCTTCATTGTACTGATGAGTGTTGATCGATACTTAGCTGTAGTTCATGCTGTGTTTGCCTTGAGAGTCAGAACAAGAACATATGGGATCTTAGCCAGTTTGGTTATATGGATCATTGCTTTTTTTGCATCCTTTCCTGAGTTGATATTCCTCAAAACCACAAAACATAGTAATAAAACTCATTGTACATATTATCCAACCAATGATCATACTTCTAATTATACTTCAAAGATGAATGGTATCTTTAAAATGAATGTCATGGGTTTAATTATCCCACTTATTGTGATTGTTTTTTGTTACTCAATGATTCTGAAGAGACTCCTGACAGTTCGCTCTTCCAGGAGGCAGGCCATGCGTCTAGTCATTGTGGTGATGGTGGTCTTCTTCTGCTGTTGGGCTCCATACAATGTTGCAGCTTTTGTGAAAGCTTTAGAGATAAAAGAATGGATATCTCATTCTTGTGACAGCAGTAAGGCAATCCGTCTAAGTCTTCAGATCACAGAAGCTTTGGCCTACTCACACAGCTGCCTGAATCCAATGCTCTATGTGTTTGTGGGAGAGAAATTTAGGAAGCATCTTTTTAGACTCCTGTACAGGACACCCTTCAGTAGATTGCAATTCATGAAGATTTATATTATACAGGCCACAGGATCTGTTTATTCACAGACCACTAGTGTGGATGAGAGGTCCTCTGCAGTGTGAACGGAACATTAATTGGAGTAGGGAATACAGGCCAAAAAACAAACATCTAATAAGGATTTACTTGGATGAGAAAAATGTTCCCCTTCCAGGTCATGTACTGACAGACAGTCACAATTCAGGTTTTTTTTTTCTTTTCTTTTTTTTTCCAAAATTGTACAGTATATAGAAGACTGCTCACATTAAAAGGATCATACAATTTCATACACAAGCCTCATAATGTTATTTGTGCATATTTTGTAAATGTTTTATATTTTGTATCTTATTTTTATTAATAATTTTTAGTGGTTTTCTATTTTATAACCTTTATATTTTACATGTATACATGCATACATTTTACTGTTACTGTTTTTTGTTTACTAATACTAGATTAACTATATTTTGTAAGAATAAATACCTTCAATAAAGATGTACTGTATGTATAAGTGTGTGAATCTGATTGCAGAGTGATAATTTTACACTGGTGAGAACAGGAACAAGGTCAGTTAGTAACACTTTCCAAAAAGGTCCCATTACTTAACGTCAATAATGTATTACATAATATTAACAACAAGCAATGCATTTGTTAAAGTATAAATGTGTGAATCTCCGAGGTCATAGCACGGAGACAGCACTTATTAAAATCACAAATGATTTTTTATGGCTGCAGATTCGGGACTTTTATCAATACTCATTCTTCTCGATTTAACTGCAGCTTTTTGCAGCTTATCTCACATAGCATTTTATTGGAGAAGTTGATTTCTATTGGGATCACTGGTATAACCCATGATTGGTTTAAATCATATTTATCTGGTCGGACTCAGTTCGTTCAGATAAAAAAAATGTAATCGCGGATATCTCAGATAACCAGTGGTGTACCTCAAGGCTCAGTCTTGGGCCCTCTTCTGTTTATTGTGTATTTACTGCCTCTAGGACAGATTTTCAGTAAATTTAATATAAATTTTCACTGCTACGCAGATGACACCCAGCTATATATATCTTCAAAGCCTAGTTCAGTATTGCCGCCTTCCTCTCTTTTGCTTTATCTTTCTGAAATTAAATCATGGTTTACATGTAATTTTCTCAAAGTTAATAGTGCGAAGACTGAAATTTTATTAGTAGGTACTAAATCAAAACTGCGTAATTGTGGAAGTTTTACACTTACTATCGACAACTCTGTTATCTTTCCTTCTGCTCAGGTCAAGAGTCTGGGTGTGATCCTTGACAGTACTCTGTCTTTCGAGGCACATATAAATAATATTACACGGTCCGCATATTACTATCTGCGAAATATTAATCGTCTTCTACCATCTCTCTCTGTTAATGGTACTGCTGTCCTCGTGCATGCATTAGTTACCTCTCGAACTAGTTAACTCTCTGCTCAGTGGTGTTTCACAGAAACTTATTCATAAACTTCAGATGGTTCAGAATTCAGTAGCTCGGATCATTACACGAACACCGTTTAATGAGCATATTACTCCAGTTTTAGGGCACCTTCATTGGCTTCCAAATTTTTATTAAATAAAAATAATACAACAAGGTTTGTTTCTAGTGGAATTTATTGATTGATAAAATCAAATTAAATATCCCCAAAATATCCCTATACTGTACTTGCATAGAACTGGAATCTGTTGAACTTAAATGGAAGTTATGTGGAATTTGAAAATATTTTATTTTTTGAATAAATGTGGTTTAATTAAGATCTAAAATAAGCAACTCATAAAATTAACCAGTTTTAAATGTTTGATCCATCTATTTATGATCACAAGAAAGAAAAGTAAAATAATCTGTTCTGTAAATGTATTTGCTAGAGTAAATTTCAAAACAATTGCTTTGGGACATTCAGACATTTATGTTAAAAGTGGAATCTGTACTTGGACTACCAATTGGTCACGAGAAAGAACATGTAAGCTTTGTGATGAGTTATTAAAAATAATGTGATGAGTGATGCAATGGCCCACTTTGTGAAGCAAAATAACTGCACTCAATGTACTTGCACTCTTCACAAAACAGATAAATTGTGTCATCTATGGTAAAAGACATCTAGAGCTGGGTCGTATGAAACTGGGTCATAGGCTTAACCACAGACCCCAGCCCCTACTCCTCCACAAACGCATGATTCAAGTTGTGCTCAGCTATGATGAGCAGATTTAACTTCACAGACTTCACAGATTGTCATCACAGCGGCCATTATGATTCAGTCTAATATCCCCAGTGTGACCCTTCTAATGAAATTATGTGCAGCATTCTCATATCTGACCAGTTCGAATGATTAGGCCTTCACTAGCCAGTCAAAACATCATGTGATAGACATCACTTCTTCCCAGTACATTCATAATAACACACTGACACCTTCTGAGGGACTATCCCCACTACCACAATGAAACCCGAACTTACTGTTTTTGCTCTTTGCAAGTTTGGAAAGTTTGCTCACAAGAGTTAAGGACACTACAGGTAAAAGTGAACACACAAGTAGTACTCAAACACAACAGCTATGACATTTACATTGGAAATTTTAAATAGTTTCTATGAGAGATTTAGAAACTCCTGAGCTGATGTAGCCTTCATGAATATTTACACCTCTATCATTTTTTAAGACAAAATCTGTTGAGGTTCATCTAATACAACCCATTATTAGTTGGATATCTATTTGTGATGTATGAATGTGAGGAAAATGGGGACAGTTGTATCTTTAAAGGTTATTTAGGGTGTGGCTAGACCTTTAAACTCCACTCATTACATCAAAAGAGGGGGAGCTGGCTGTCAAGCTCCACCCATTGGCTCTGCTGTGAGCATCCTCTCATTAAGGGATTTGAAGACCAAATCTCTTCAAACGACGTGGAGCAAAAAGATCCATGAGTTGTCTGAAGGATGAATTTTTACTGTTTTCATAGAGAAATATCTATCACTTTCAGTATAGTATTATAAAAGACATTGTTTTTTTTTTTTCATTGGTACAGGTTGCCTTATTCACTTCCTCTCATGGATGACAGAGTTTACTTTATCTAGGCAGATATCATGGACTCTGAGATGGTTGACTTCTCCAAGGACAAGAAGTCCAATGTCTGGGTACATAGTACGAAGCAAGTCAAATGAGGCAATTATAGATGTTCAATGATTTCATACTGATGTGGTAACTGTGGCGGTGAATACACCACACACACACAGCAACAGCACATACAGTATATGCAGTGTAAGTCTCAAAGATCTCACCTTCACCCACAGACATTCTAGATGGTCTGGAACAGGTTAAAGGATATAATGGAACTTTGTCTCGGATGTACAATACAACACCTCCACCACAACAAGTGGTTCGACCTCCACCACAAGAAGTTGTTCAACCTCCACCACAAGAAGTTGTTCGGCATTTGGAAACCAAAGTGTTTCCATTCATCCCATGTGTTCTTTGTCTCTTTTCCCGCCACTCATCTGCTGTCATGGACAATAACCATTAGTCTCAGCTGCTCATTGTTTAGGTTGTCACCACCCCGACAGCAACATAGTGTCGGCCCAGATCCGGCCCACATCTGGTACACGTGGATTCCACACGGCCCAGATGTGGGCCGGATCTGCTCCGACACTATGTTGCTGTTCCTCCTTGCTCACGTTTTAGTGGACAGTTGTTATTTGTGTTAGTGCACGCTGTTACGCCTCCTGCCTTCTAGTTGAATAAAACCTTGTTTGTAATCCTGTTGTCTTCATCTTTATCTTGTGACAGTAGCATGGTAAGATGATCTTTTATGCGATTTATCTTTTTTTTTTCTTTTTTTTTTCTCCATTCCTAAATCCAAACAATTGGGGTCTAGTGAGGTTAAATCTACCGCTAACCAAAGTCTTAATCTTGTGCAAAATGTTAACACCCCTACATCCTTCTTTCCTAGTTGGTTTCCATGCCACCCCTGCTTTGCTTAAGATCTTTCTCAGCCAAAGGCTTTGCGGACCAGATTGCTCTCTTCTTTGCGGACCAGATTGATCCTCTTCAGGAATTCCATGGAATATTTTTAAATGGCCTCAATTTCTGCCATTATCATTGTTTTTGTGTGAGATAAAAAAAAAATCCATTGGTTTATGTTATAATAATGTTTTATACTTGTAAATTACATAATATTATATTATATCTAATCTGTGCAGTCAGAACCACTGGAGCCTCGTCGAAAGGGTACACGTGCCAAATACCTGCAGGTTTTGTTCAGACAGTAAGTTGCTATGGCACATCTTGAAAGTTACCTCAGTTTTTGTAAATGAAAGTTGAGGTTATCTGTTTACTTACCTGTAAACTTACCAGGCATGTTTTATAACCTGCTTTCTGTAACAGCCCTAGAACTGCAAAGATTTGACACAACCGCTTACACATAAGCACACGCAAAAGGGTGGCAACACCAATGACACACACCCAAATGACACAGACCAAGCCTTAAATAATCAGGATTCTTGCTCATTGGCTGCCGCTCATGACAATCAAACAGTGCTAAGATGGGGCTTAAGCTACCCTACTGTAACTGGTCTGTTGTCTGCGTTGTGTTTTGGCTGCGTTGGGAAGAACAGGACAGTATTCGGCAGTTTCACTGATCTTTTATTCCTGATATAAAACAAATTTAAGCAGCCTCTTAGTGTGAGAGTCGCCTCTCACACTGAGAGTGTAGGCATTAGAAAATAAATCACATTAAACAAGAAAATACATGTAACAGAAAACATACCTGATATAAAACAAATTTAAAACCACATTTAGGCCCAGATGCAAAAAATATAACTTCATTTTTTATTTATTTTTTTATAAAGGGACCATGCAAAATTCTTAACATAAAATTCACATTTCATGCATTGCACCGGATTTAGCCAAAGGCTAATTTTCGTCCGTAGTCCCCGGGCAGGTCAACACTTACAAAACACAGAAAATACCTATATGTTCACATCAATAAATACATACACACATACTGTCAGGGCATAAAGGGCTGTAAATAAATAAATCAGTCAGTCAATTTAACTACAACAATCTTAATGGTTACATAGTTGGTTTGATTTTTAAAAAGATTTTAACTTAAATTTAAAAAGACCATGAGTTTTACACCATTTTATGTCCTCTGATAGGGCATTCCACTGGTTAGTGGCTTTCACTGTGAAAGATGATAGCCCAAATGCAGAACGACGAAAGGGAACTAGACAATTACTCATATGCGATAGTCTGGTTGATCTCACAAAAGTTTCACAGCGAAGATGAATAAAGTCACGTAATACAGAAGGAGCCAGACCGTTTAAAATTTTATGAACCATACACATGCTTGAATAAAGTCTAAAATTGTCAAAGTTTAAAAAATTATATTTCTCTATGATCCTACAAGAATGAAAATGGTTAGGTTTTTTATCAAAAAATTTTAACGTCTGTTTATATAGCGATTTCAAGGGTTTAATAACAGTTTCGACAGCTTGACCCCAACATGTCAAACAATAAGACATGTGAGAGAAGATTGTAGCATGCATCAGAGCATTAGCTACATCAAAAGATAGACAATGTCTAATTTGTCTGAAGTTTGCCATATTATATTTAATATTCCTCACTCATTTACTATTTCTATCTTTTCACCATTAATACATATATCAACATCAGGAGATTTAACTTTTGTTTTTGTGAAAAAAATTCCTTTAGTTTTGCTAATATTCAAGCTAAGACATGATTGTTCCAACCACTGTGTAACTCTTTCAGTAGCAGATTTTAACTTCTCAGCTGCTAATTCAGCTGTTCTCGCATGTGTAAAAATCACAGTATCATCAGCATACATTTGTACTTGAATCCCTTCACACTGTTGCGGGAGATCATTAATATAGAAACTAAATAGTAAAGGACCTAGTACTGATCCTTGGGGTACACCCATTGTATAATGTAAGTTGCTAGACTTAATCCCTTTGATTTTTACACATTGTTCTCTATTTAATAAGTATGAGGATACCCATGCTAAAGTTTCAGATGAAAGTTGAAATGTAGACAATTTGGAAAGGAGCACTGCATGATTAACCATATCAAAGGCTTTACGTAGATCTAAAAATATAGCCCCAACAAATCCTCCTTTGTCAACTTTAGATTTTATTTGCTCTATTAAATGTAAAGTCGCTGTTTCGGTAGAGTGATTTACTCTAAAGCCAAACTGCATATAATGTAAGCCAGACTCAATGGTGTTAAGATGGGATGTCAGCTGTTCAAAAACAATTTTCTCTGCGACCTTTGAGAGTACTGGCAGTATGCTTATGGGTCTGTAGTCACTAACCTCATAATGATCTCCAGATTTAAAAATAGGAGTAACAATGGCTTTTTTCCACGCAATAGGAAAAACACTACCTTCAAATGACAAAATAATTAAATGAGTGATGACAGGAGTTAAAATATCTTTGTGAGTTTTAACAAAAATAGTATCAAAATAATGTGCATCTTTACATTTAGAATTTTTCAATGAGCTAATAACTTTATTAACTTGCATTTCATTTGTCTTAATTAGATTAAAACCTTTACATACATCCTCATTCGGAATAATATTTATTTCCCTTCTTGCAAATGTATCCCCTAATTCTTTAACAGAATGAATAAAAAAACTATTAAAAATAGTAGCAATGGCACAATCATATTCAATTAGATTTCCTCTAACTTTAAGCTTAACATCTCCTATAAAATGTGGTTCCTTCCGTAAAAGAGTATTTATGTTTTTCCAGATTAACTTACTATTACCTTTAGCCTCATTCATTTGATGAAGATAATAATTGGATTTAGCAACTCTCAATTCTCGAATAACTTTATTTCGCAAACTTTTGTAACAAAGCCTATCAGTGTCTCTTCCAGTCTTAATAGCTTTCTTTAATGCGGAATCTCTATTCTTCATCAGCTTCCATAAATTCTCATTGAACCACGGTAAAACATTCTTATGCTTGGTTAAACAGGCTGAAATGACAAAAATAAACACACAGATAGGTAAAATAATATTATATACATAAATAAGAGTGAAAATATAGACAATAATTAAAATTAAGATTAAAAAAGATTATCAGGAGCCCCAAATAACCTCACCTCTCCAGTGCATGACCAATGCAAAGAGGAAGAGGAGAGGACAGAACAGGAAATTATATTGACTCATGATGTCATCACCACAATTAAAGGGGAAGGCACTCACACTTAAATTAGGCAGTCATATCAGGTGTATGTAAACAAACAATTTTGTGTGAATTCTAATAAACAATACATGTATTTAACAGGAAACTTTCTGGACCTTTTACACTCACCCCACAGAATTTACAAAAAATGTATAACAAAATACAGAGTATAACAAAAAAACACTGGTCACTAGAATTGCATTGTCCACACTTAAAAAACAGCGAAGACACAGCGTAAAAAGCTACTGTACCCAAACGAAAGGGATACACATATGAAGAAAGTTGGCCAAACGTCTACACATTGTGTAGGCATTATCAAAGTGCCCATTACACTTTGAAAAATCTCAGACCAGGTACTTAAACAGAACCAATAATACAAGAATCGAAAATACAATAATTGACACCAAGCATTATCAGAGACAGCAGTAAGATAGAGAGAGAAAAAAAAAAAAAGATCTAAACATGAACAACAGGAGATACAGACTAGCCAAGTAGGGTTTCAAGGTGAACCATAGATTCAATTAGTCTGCATAGTGGTTTGATAACCCTCCCAAACCTGGTAGTGTAACGATCACCTGTATTTAAATCAGCAACAGGATCTTGCTTAAAGGGTTCACTGGCAGAGAAATGAGTTTGGGATGAATTAGCACCAGCACCAGCCACAGTGCTATCATCAGTCCCTGACACAGCAACTTCTTCATTAGGCTCCTCTTGATTGGACAACTGAGAATGCACCCATGAAGAAGTGCTGCCATCATCACAAGTAGCAACATTGGAGATGTTCGACACAGAGTCTGCATATGAGAGTTCCTTAGCCCCATTCTGCCCATCATCTGCGTGCCCAGCAGACTCAATCTCGGCAACGTAGAAGGACTCACCACTGCGTGTCTGCTCTGTTAGATCACCACAGCGTGCTGCATAAAGTGCTTCAGCAACCTCATAATCAGAACTAACCATTTCTAGAAGATTTCGATGCACTATTCTCTCATTACCAGCCCTGTTACGGATCTTATAGACATGTATGGAAGGCTTTGAGGCAACAACAGTGTACATGACTGGCTCCCATTTGTCAGCAAGTTTTCGTTTCCCTCTACAATCTTTGTAAGCCACAAGCACTTGGTCACCAACAGCTAGAGGTAGGCCTTTAGCTCTTTTGTTGTACTGGCTGGACTGGTGTTTTTGTTCCACAACAGCATTCTTCTGTGCAAACGCCATGGCAGACTGGAGGTCGCTGATAAGAGATTTGACATACCTGTCATAGTCACAGATTTACTTATCCTGCAGGACACTTTGGAACATGAGGTCAAGCGGCAACCTTGGTACTCTACCAAACATTAGGTAAAAAGGGGCAAAACCTGTCATTTTGTGTACTGTGCAGTTGTACACAAATGTCATGGTCTGTATCAACTGCGGCCACTTCTGCTTAGGCCTAGGTGGAAGAGACCTCAACATATTACCTAATGTTCTGTTGAAACGTTCGGTACCAACATTCCCCATTGGGTGGTAAGGGGTGGTTCTCGACTTGTCAACGCCAGCCAGTTAGATAAGCTCGGCAATCAACTCACTCTCAAAGGTAGCCCCCTGGTCAGAATGGATGCGTTGGGGAAATCCATTGACGCAGAAAAAGCTGTCCCTGAGTTTCTTAGCCACTCTTTTCACTGTCTGGTCCTGACACGGGAATGCATGCGCCAGCTTTGTGAATTGATCCGTGATCACTAAAACATCCACAGATTTGCTGTGGATCTTCAGCAGACCAGAAGTCGATGCAAACAAGCTCCAATGAGGCTTTGGTTTTAATACTCACCAAAGTGGCAAAGTCTCACTGCAGGCCCTGGAGTTTTGCTGAGATCACACCTGGGACATTTCCTCACACAATCTCGCACATTATGCTCCATATCAAGCCAGAAAAACCTCTGACGAGCTAAAGACAGAGTGCGAGGCTGCCCTTGATGACTGGTCAGGTCGTGAACACCCGGAAATGCCTGACATTTCAAGGATTCAGGTAAAACGAGTTGGAACTTCTTGTGCTTGGTGAGCGGGTCTTTAATAGCTCCATACAGGATTACATTAAGCACAGAAAGTTTGTCCCACTGCTTCAGAATCCGCAGCACGCACTGGTTTTCATTGGTACGTTCACGTCTTGATAGTCTGCGCTTCCTGCCGACACCCCAGCAATGACAGGGTCTTTGTGCTGATGTTTTTGCACGTCTATCGGTGAAAGAGAATGAAACACTTCCTCGTCTCCACTGATTAAAGAGTTCAGATGTTCAGCAAACGAAGTTGCTCTACATTCAGTTCCTGTTTCCCATTCATCACAGGAGGACAAAATGGAAGACATGTCATCAGCGGACATTGATGTATCCAGCCCAACATCAAGTGGACCTGATCCTAATGTTTGTGGTCGGCAGGTAAGACGGAACATCTCTTGCACATTTCCATCCTCTACACTGTGTACTTGTCGCAACAGTTCAGAATAAGGCTCGGACAAAAGCTGCTGACTCACTGGCCTGACAAATGGATCCCTTCTGAGCGCATCCGCCACCACGTTGAGTTTTTCAGGGACATATTTGATCTCAAAAGAATACGGAGCAAGTTCCGAGACTGTAATACTGAGAACAAATCAGACACATTTATTTGGCATATGTACCATAAAAATCTTCACACTCCACTCTGGAATCCCATCTTCCCCCAAACAGGGCAAGAAGATCTTCTCGTTACCATGGCCACGATCAGATAAGTTGGTTTTATGGGTGTAAAGGAATGTGACCACGTGCTCGAAAGAGAGAAAGACAATGGGAAGACAGAAACAATCCTTAACCCTCTCGGGACGGATTGGGCGGTACCGCCCAAAATGGCATACTTTTACAAATGTGTAATTATCTTAAAAACTGTTAATGATAGAGAGATGCAGTCTTTTTTGCCGTCTTCCTCAGATTCCGCTGAAAACAATGGTATATGGTATACACACTTCCTTGTTGCATAATACCACTGCATATAAGGCCAATGAAATCGATGTTGTTAGGAATATTCCACGTGCAAAGACCAATGGAAAAATTGTCGCTGGGAGGAATATTTTTCTTACCCAATCAGAGGAAGGTTACCATAACGTATTCTAGCTAATCAGAGGACTCTGTAGCCTTGCAAGGGGTGGTACTATAGTAAGTGATATGACGCAAACAGCGTCGAGTGGAGAAGGAAACGGAGCGGAGTATTACACACAGAGATTTATATGAGAGAGAGACAGAACGATTATAATAGTTATATATATTAGCAATATTTAATATTTATAGCATATTAGCAATCATAGCATTATTATTTTATTGTTTTAGCACTTGTATGATGGACAATTACATGAACAATTACAAATATCTGTCTAGCAAAGGGTTTGAAAACTATATTTTTTGTTCAAAAACTGTTCACTATTGTTGTGTGAGGTGTGATTTTCAGTAATAAATGACTAAAATAAAATTTTCGTTTTTGAAATTCTCTAGTTTATTGAACATTTTTTACTCATACTTCCTTTATAAACACATTACATGCATTCTTATGTTAGCTTAGGGTCTTCTAAATCCATAGATACCAAACACATGGTGTTCCATCTCCATTACATATGGTTTATAAGCCCAAATGTTAAAATAGAGAAAACGGACCAAAAAGGGCTTAGTCCCCAGAGGGTAAATACAGACTTTTGCTGCATTAATCAGAGACAAACAGATCTAGAAATGAACATGCATCCCAGAAACTGTGTGAAGGATTATTAACTGTCCTGTGTACTATTATGTAAATACTATGGTATGTATTTTATTATACCACCAATGGTTAATGTAACCTTACCTGTATCATGTCTCCTATCTAATTAATCCTCATTTAATGACTCACACTTTGAAGTACATCAACTTCTCTTAGAATGCAGTGTGGATTTGTTATATCTATCTGAGTATTAATGAACAGAAAAGGCCAGGGCCCAACAGGCCTGAGCAACGCCTGTCATGCTTTCATGCTCCCAAAAGGGAGACTTGCAAAACTGCAAACTTACCATCACTAAACGGGCAACCATCAACTCTTGGCATTCTCGGAACTTCAGGATGCCGTGCCGTCCAGCGTGCCCTCAGCAGGCCAGGGCAGCAGGCTTCGACTCACAACAGCCATGTGCTCGATGCCACCATGCAAGCTCCGACCCACAACAGCGGTGAAACCACCATGCCAGTCATCCTCATCTTCTCTATCAAGCAGAGAAGAAAACGTTGGCAACTTGCACCAGTGACTTTTGACACTCAGTTGGTCTGAAATAAGCTGATGGTTCTTTTCAATGTTAAATAGATCTTTTCCATAGTTCTATTTCCTGCTTCCGGTTCCACATCACTCACCCCTTTACCTATGCATGTATGTATGTATGAATGTATGTATGTTTGTTTAGTGTTAGTTATGTTTGTGAGTTAGTTAATAAAACTTGTGCACAATATGGATTTGTTTTCTAAGTGTCTCTGCTTGCATACAAAGTCCCTTTTATGATCTTGATCTTGTTACTTGCTTTAGGTGCTGTACATGCTAAGAAATAATTATTTTTCAGTGACCATGAAAGATACACTTTTCTTAGAATAAATGAATAATCAGAGAGTTCGTTGGAACTGATTAATTGATTGTAATATTAATTTAGCTTACCTCAAAGTTAATCTAATTAACTGACCCAAATATTAATAACTAATCATAATTGGTAATTATGGATTATTATTAATATTTCCCCTTTGAGCTAATATCATTACAAGACCCAGCGCTGCTCATATGCATCCAACTTCGGCTTGGTCATAATGTATGTCAGCGGATTATTATACTTCCACACAGTAAACTCATGGCACTTAAGCCAGTGACTGGACTTGTCACACACCACCCACTTCAGAGCTAAGAATTCCAATCTGTGTGCAGGATATTTTGTTTGGCTGCGGCTCAAAGGCTTGCTAGCAAATGCAATTGGTCATGCCTTGTCCTCACCAGCAGGGATCTGAGAGAGTACTGCACCTATACCATCCAATGAGGCATCAGTACAGAGAAGAAAAGGACTCTCAAAATCAGGATGAGCCAGCACCACACTGTCAACAAGGGCCCTTTTTAACTCCTCAAATCCCACATCACAATCAGGGGTCCAGTCCTGGAACGTCAACTTTCGAAAAGTGCCGCTCTCTTGTGACTACCAGCAGCTTTCACTGAGCGTTTCTGGCCAGCTGTTAAGTTGAATAAGGGTCTGGCAATATGTGAGCAACTTGGAATAAAGGATTGGTTGTACAGGACCATACCAAGAAAAGATCAGATTTTTTTGTGAAGGTGTGGTTTTCCTTGATTAAGTTCTCCTTCTGAAAAGCAGAGATGACTTTAACTTTCTCCTCATCAACTGAAACACCAGTACCATCTATCACATGGCCCATGAACTTTACGGATTTTCTCAGAAAGTGACACTTTTTAGGTGCTAGCTTCAGGTTGCTAGTTCTCAATCGAGAAAATACGATCTCCAAACGCTTCAATGTCTCCTCTTCAGAAGGTGCAAAGACCAACAAGTCATCAAGATGTCCTTGATGGTTTTAGCATTGAGCCAGCGAAAATCAGTGCAGACCCTCAGATTACCGTCTTTTTCCAGACCATCACCAAGGGTGATGCATACTCACTGACAGACTTGCTGATTATCCTTTCTCCTTCATCTACATCTACAACACTTCTCTAAATTTTTGATAGTGGGCAGGAGGGACACGGCAATAGGGCAAACGAAAAGGGCGCTCATCATAAAGATGGATTCTGTGCACAAAATCCTTTGTCTCTCCACAATCCAGCTTGTCCTTGGAGAAAACATCATGGTAGGACACAAGAAGAGCCGCCAATTTCCTCTTCCAGACCTCAGAAACCTCACATCCATCAATCACATTTGATCACATTACTTCCAATTATGAACTCATCTCTTTGTCCAGGCACCACAAGACTATGAACGACAAACTTAAATCCATAGACTTCAATCTCCAAGTCGTATGTACACTTCGGTTGAATCGTAAGGCCACCACACCCAACCAGGACTACATTACTCACAATCACTGAGGATGTGTAAGAAGACCATCAGCTTGCAGCTTGGACTCACCCTCTTCACTAAGCGTGCAGGCCATACTACCAGAATCCAGTAACCCCTATATTGTGTAATGGTCGCAAACTGTCACAGGAGCATAAAACAACTCACTTGCCCCATCAACTCTCTGAGACCCCACATATAACACGGTTTTGTCTTCTGGCAATAGTTTGCAGCTGTTAACAAAAACATTTCGCACATCTTCTTCTGTGAGGGAGGTTTTATGAAAATTGCCCATGCTGCTGTACCCCTCTCATTGCATGGGCTCTTCAGTTTAACTGAGCAGTATCTGAGGGAGCCGCAGGGCATGCTGCTTTAGGACAGTCATTCTTAAAGTGGCCAGGACTGAGACAGTGACAACATAGCCTCTGACGTCCACAATGTTCGTACATGGTGTGTTCCTTGGATCTACAGACCCTACATGCAGAGCTTAAGTTGGTTTTGAAATCTGAAGTTATGTCTGTATGAACCTGACTGGATGAAAGTAAAGAGGCAGTGCACAATGACATGACATCCATCATGCCAACCATGTGCTGAAGGCTGGTGTCTGGAGAGAAACGAACAGCAATAGGATTAAGATGACTTACAGGAGGCAGCGACTGGGCTGGTAGGAAACAGGACGCTGAGGAGAACTGGACACAGAATTGGGGCCTGCCATAACAGTGCACTGGTTGCAAGCTGACAAGGACATTGTGTGCTGCATCCGAGAAGCGACTCTCTTTAGATCCCTCTGATGATTATCCTATTGCTCCTGGACCTCAGCAGCACTCCACTTCTCAGCTGGCTTAAACTGAAAAGACATAGCAAGACTTGGGTCTGGGCAATGTGAAATAAACATCAGACAGCTTCAGCAGCGGGAACCTCAACACTTTGATTATGTCTTCGCAAGCACTCATCAACATCTATGGCCTTGTTAAGCCGTATCCAGTACTCCATGGGACTTTCATCTGCTCTCGGGACAGTGTTATAGAAGTCATAGGCATGTTAGAGTAAGACAACTCACTGAAGTTGCGCAAGGTTAAGGCTGACTGAAATACTCTCTCCTATTTTCTGAGCCAGATCTGAAATGATGCCCCCTAACGACTCAGGAGTAATGACACGTTCAATATCAGGGCGTATGATTGGGGTGGAGCTAGCTGCTGGACCTACAGAAACACCAATTGCTGAATCAGCTGTGTCCACATGGCCAAGTCTCACTTAGCTAACACTCTCCCTCTCCCATAACAACGTGTAAATTCAGACACCCTCTCATTGCGATACATTTCAGGTCCACCACCTCTGCCCATTGGAAAAGTGACATTAGATTGTTTCACAGTACTGAAATCGTCTTTGCTAGAATCCCCAAACATGTCTCAATTTGTAAAAGTGAAACAAACAAAACTACAAAGCCTTAACTGATGAAAAGTTCAAGCATACTTCAAATATGTAGGGAAATATATTAAATCAAATGATCCAAAACAGTTCAATTTCAAAATTCTTGATGAAAATACAATATTTCCTTTCTCAAAATCAATTATATACTTTTCCTTGTTTAAAATGCATCAACAGTCATTGATTATATACAGTACAGATAAAGGATATGATGTATGAAGGACACTGAAGCATCCCGCGGTGCTTCTCACAGTCTCTGTCGTTCAATATGCACCAACTGTTCAATTCTGTTTTCAAACCTATAGATTTCTTTACGAAAGGCTCACATTAATCAATCAAGATATATGACGTATCATTCATTTCTTTCTAGTGTCGAGCAGCACAGGATGGAAGCCATGACAGAGCAATTAATACCTGATGAGTGTTGATCTGATTAAGTCAGATTGTTTCAATGCAGATTCACAGTAAAACAAAAAAAATAAGTACTGATGTTGCAATGTACCTTAATTATGAAACGAATACAATTTCAGCTGTTAAGCAGCTCTATAAAGACTAAAGTGTCATTATTAAAGGAACACTTCGACTTTTTGGGACTTTAGCTTATTCACAGTATCCCCCAGAGTTCGATAAGTCCATACATACCTTTTTCATTTCTGTGCGTTCTGTAAGTGTTATTTGACGCACCCACCGCTGCCTAGCTTAGCACAAAGACTGGATGTAAATGGATAAGGTAGCATACTAATCCCAATAAGTGACAAAATAATGCAAACATTTTCCTATTTACATGTTGTGATCTGTATAGTCACAGCGTGTACAAATAACAAGGCTATATGAGACAGAGACCATTTTTAATCATATAAATACTGGGAACTATATTCTCACTAGGCGTAGGAGCACAGCTACTTGGGCGGAGTGGCTACTTTGTTTACGGAACCATCAACAGGGCATCTCGTGTGCTACGCTAATCACTCCGCCCAAGTAGCTGTGCTCCAGTCTTTGTGCTAAGCTAGGCTAGCGGTGGGTGCCTCAAATAACACTTACAGAACGCACAGAAATGAAAAGGGTATGTATGGACTTATCTAACTCTGGGGGATACTGTGAATAAGCTAAAGTCCCAAAAAGTCGGAGTGTTCCTTTAAGCTCAACTGAGTTCAATGTTGATTCAATTTAGTTCATAAATAAAAGTGTGAATGTTGTCATTAGCTCCTAAGCAAACTCAGTTAGATGATAAAGCAACTCTATAGAAGATAATAGTGTCATTATTTAGCTCAAGTCAGTTCGGTGTTGATTCAGTTGATGATAGTGCAGTGTTCATTGAAGATCCATTGGCACTGAATAAGTGTCTTTGCCTCTTCTCTTTGTCATGAACAGGACCACTGCACAGCCTCTATGGGCAGGGATGGTAACCAACAGCACCCTTGATCTAAATGATCATTCATCGTCTAGGTGAGGTCATATCACATGAATTAGTCAGAATTCAAGGAGGATCTCTGCTTTGCTTATAGTATTTTCCCCCTGTTCAAGTGTGAATGGACGACATACTGATGAGCCATATACTACTGCACAATATGACTATTCTGACTTCTGGTCTCCTCTCTTCCCTTCCTAGCACACTCTGCCAGAGACCAGTCGATCTTTGAGATGTTGTGTACATTATCATCCTCAGTGTCTACCACATTGGATTCTACAGTGGGATTTTCTCCATTGTACTGATGAGTGTTGATCAATACTTAGCTGTAGTTCATGCTGTGTTTGCATTGAGAGTCAGAACAAGGATTTTAGTCAGTTTGGTAAATGGATCATTACTGTTTATGTTTCCTTTCCTTTCCTGAGTTGATCTTCTTCTGCTGTTGGGCTCCATACAATGTTGCAGCTTTTGTGAAAGCTTTGGAGTGGTAGGGGTTAACAGTTTAGGACCCAAGGATCAGATGTTTGAAAGAAGACCCGAGTCAAAATTATAATAAATTGAAGAAAAGTTTTACTGAAGATAGTTTGCAGTTTCATCAGCAGAAGTCAGCTTCAAGACTCACACAGGAGTTTGTAGGCCGCCCCACTTACAGTTACAAAGATCACAGCAGTTATACCCTTCACCAAGGTCTAAGCTATGTCATTGCTTACAGGTTGAATGATTTTGATTGGCTAAGAAATAGATAAACAGATAAACTGAAGCATTTCTCCATAGATTATGCATCTGACACTCGGACCCTGAAGTTAGGCACGTTGTGACCTTCCAGGTTGCAGATTTGGGTTGCTGGGTGCCAGCATGTCCCGAACAACAACTCGGTCAATCTCCAATAATGTCAGTGGTTCCTTAACCTGTAACCAAGAATACTAACACACACACTGACAAGGTTCCAAGGTTGGATTTGGCCAGGCTCTAACTATAAACAGGAGTCCTGTCTCAAAACATCAAGATAAGTTATTTCTCTCAAGGATAGGAAACTTTAGTCTAAATTGAAAATATAGGCTTTAACTGAGAAATGGTCCCTTAAACTATTGGCTTCAATGACCCCTATTTGTTTTAACACGTTGGAGACCTTTCTCAAACACAAAACATGTCCCTATTTCATTTCTGGAAGCCTGGCTAAATGAGCAAGCACTGTTACTGCATTCAGATATCAAATACTGACATTAAAGAATACATGAAAAGAACATTTCAGTGATCACACTGGTAACTTCTATAACAAAGTAAAATCTCCAGAGAAGTCATTCAACTCATTTGATATTTAGAAGGAAAAATATTGATTAATACCTTGATTATAATCACTCATTACATATACATCTACTGACAGACTGTTTCAATGTTGCTTCCCTACCCCAAAAGGAGAGGTTTTGACCATGGTATGCCTTTTTGATGTTTTCTAGCAACTTTATGTATGTTTGATTTTACATATATACATGCATACATTTATTTTACTCTTACTGGCTTCTTTGTTTACGAATACTGTAACTTGATGGACTGTATTCTGTAAGAATAAACACCTTTAATTAAGATGTAGGCTATACTGTATATGTGGCTCACATTGCAGAGTGATAATTTTACTCTGTTGATAACAGCAACAAGGTTAGTTAGTACCGTTACAATCGGGTTGCAGTAAAAATTGCACGATGCAGGAGAATCCAAGAAACAAAACCAAACAGTTTTTAATTTTAAATACAACTCAGAAATACTCAGGAGATTAAAGGAATAAGCAAAATAACACAACAATGTAACTAAATGACAAACAACACTGAACAAAGAACTGGGAGAACTGAAGGCTAATCAATAGAAACTGAAACAGGTGTGTAACATAATCAGTAACCAAGGAAACTAACAAGGGAAACAGGTGAGTAGGTGGACAGAGAAAACAAAGAAAAAAATACAAACAAATTGAACAACACCCTGGGAAGGCGCTTTCTCGCGCTGTAACAACAACACCAACAAAAATAGTTCAACAGAGGAGGTGAGGTGTGAGGGATGAGTTACGACTGACTAAAGGTGGGGTGACGGGCTAGGTGGCCCATGGCAGAGTCAGGGGATCCACTTGCCAAAACGGAGCTGGGGACTGGAAGACCTGAATCGAATCTGTGCAGCATAGTGGGGCAAACAGAACAGGAGCTGAGGGGCTGAAGGAAGCCAGCAGAGAAGTGGCAGAGGAACTGGTTGACTTAGGTAAAGAATGTGGGAAAGGGAGGCTGGCTTGGACCATCAGTGGCGGGACTAGTGGAGACACAGGAGACTTGGAGCCAGGTGAGACCCTTGGAGACCCAGGAGACTTGGAGCTGTGCGAGACCTTTGGAAACCCAGGAGACTTGGAGCTGGGCGGGACCATTGAAGACCTAGGAGACTTGGAGCTGTGCGAGACCTTTGGAAACCCAGTAGACTTGGAGATGTGCGAGACCTTTGGAAACCCAGGAGACTTGGAGCTGGGCGGGACCATTGAAGACCCAGGAGACTTGGAGCTGGGCGGGACCATTGGAGACCCAGGAGACTAGGAGCTGGGCGGGACCACTGGAGACCCAGGAGACTTGGAGCTGGGCGGGAGCATTGGAGACCCAGGAGACTTGGAGCTGTGCGAGACCATTGGAGACCCAGGAGACTTGGAGCTGTGCGAGACCTTTGGAAACCCAGGAGACTTGGAGCTGGGCGGGACCATTGGAGACCCAGGAGACTTGGAGCTTGGCGAGACCATTGGAGACTAGGGCTGTCACTTTTGTGAAAAAATCCTGTTCGATTTTGAGACGTAAGTGTTCATTGAATCGATTGTAAAATCGATTTTCCATGTCTAAAGACGTTTCCATTTGAAACGCCAAATAAAGCCAAATCCACGGACAACTAACAGGCATTAGGACGAACGTAAAGAGGGCGCTTGAGACGCGCACAAGTCAGCAAATATTCCTGATGATTTATTGGCGTGAAGTTTCGTGCACAATGACAAACAGGAGTGCAACATTCTCGAAAAACAATAAGAAGAGAGGACTGCCATAACATCAATGAAAAACATTACTGCAGGATTCAACATGGCTGTGTTTACGATTAGAAATGTCAAACAAATTTTGCTTACGTAGGCGATTGTAGACAATAGCCCGAATCTGTATCTGTATGCATGAGACTGTCTGAATACCGGCAGAATTCACAGTTTTGTTGTGAAAAGAGACACATTATGCAGAAGTATAATATGCTGTTATGCGTGTTTGTCAGAGCTTGCAGTTGTTGTGTGACGCGCGTTCTCTGCGGGCGTATCGTGACGAGCTGGACGCGCTCCGAGAGAAGGCCGTTAAAATCGATTCCCTATTTTCGTTTTCGAAACTTGTGTTGGTTGGTCCGATCGATTGTGCAATCGATTTTCGAACGTAAAGTGACAGCCCTATTGGAGACCCAGGAGACTTGGAGCTGGGCGGGACCATTGGAGACCCAGGAGACTTGGAGCTTGGCGAGACCATTGGAGACCCAGGAGACTTGGAGCTTGGCGAGACCATTGAAGATCCAGGTGATTTTGAGCCTGGCGAGACCATTGGAGACCCAGATGACTTGAAGACCATTCCGGCGCACTCAGTGTCCAAATAATACACTCACTCATTTTCATCAACTCCTTTTAAGTGGACTATTTAGTGGAGTAATGTAGGGAATAGTGAATGAAGGTATAGTGGGCGATTTCTAACATAGCCTTTCTCTCATCCTATGGCATTAGTTCCGCTCATCTGCAGGTTCCAGTACACATATGGCACTGGTTTTACACCGGATGCTCTTCCTGACAGTGCTCGGACACAATCATAGCCAATTTGATCATATCCAATCCACCTAACCTGCATGTCTTTGGACTGTAGGGGGGAAACAGAGCATCCAGAGGAAACCCACTCAGAAAGGACTCGAACCAAGGATCTTCTTGCTGTGAGGCAACAGTGGTACCCACTGAGCCGCCAGGCTTCACCCCAGGTCCTTACCTGATTAGGTAGCCAGCTATTCATTCCCACAATCTATACAAATGTATCCGTTTAACTTTTTCCTGGTCTAAAAATAACCTTTTGACAGCCGTAATATTTTAAAAGTAGCAATAATCAAGGACTGATGAAGCTTACAGAGGGTGCATGAACCAAGGATGCAGAAGTCTTTTTTGTTGAAACTTAATTTTTAGATGCAAAATTGCAAGCTTTTTTGTCTTTTTTTTTAATTTTTTTTTTTTTTTGTCTTGGGAACTAAAATAGTTCTAAATAATAGATCATACATAATTATATGAGTTGCACATAAAAACATAAAGACACGGCATAATCTGCATTCAGAAACAGCGGAAAAACATTGTGTACATCTGTTAGAAGTCGAATATACATTTCTTAACACAACAGAATGTTGATATGCAATGAAAATCAAGATCCGTTATGGGAGCTGCACATTGATATGATCAACAGGTCAAAGCTGTAACTATATTTTGGATTTGAGCAATACAGCATTGACAATCAACACTCAGAACCAGGGTTATCTGTTTCAAAAAAACATTTATGTGCACAAATATATAAGCATCATGTTTTGCTTTCTGAATACTCCCAACAAAACTCTTTGTGCCACAAAAGGATTTTTTCTGCAGTTGAACTGCAAGTCAGTCAATTTTCAGTCACAAAGCTCTGTAGTGTGTTCGTGATTATGCAGGTGTCGCCTCCTATAGGTTTCTATGATAAAGCAGGTTGGACGTTGATGAAGCCAACACTTAAGTTAAAATACTTTTTAATTTCATTGGCAATTCCACAATACACACATAGTATGTTAGCAAACCTGCTTTCCACATTGAATATATGTTTTGAGCCAGTGAAATAAATATGTATATATATATTTTAGTTGACAATGAACACAATGAACAATCATCAGTTGATCTATGTTCCTCAAATGTTTGCATTTTGATTTTTGATCTACTGTTTTGGTTCAGAAGACTATCTATGTCTTCTGAACATAGATGCAATAAAAAGTGTTTCTACACTATAATGTTTTAAAAGATTTCAGTCAGTTTTTGGCATTGTCATTTTTACGCATTTATGTTTGTTTAGACATAACATTTGTTTGCTTCTATAGTTAATTTGACAGTTATAAACAGTTCTGATATTGTTAAATTTATTCATGTAAAATAACATTGTATTTATATAATTTAAATAATAAAATAAAATATTAACAAAATACTAAATAATATAAAATATTACATTAGTGAACCATATTTGAAGTGTACTAATAACACCTGGAAATAATTTTATATTTGCTATAATTACTTATATTTGCAATTATTTTATATGCACATGGTTTTGCAAATACACTCTCTTGAGGAATGAGATTTTTGATTATTTCAGTACAAATCAGGAAGTTTGCTTGAGTGATTTGTCATTTTATTTAAATGACACAGACAAGTCTGAATTATTTTCACTTGATACAATTTTAAAAAGTCCAAATATTGCAAAAACATGCATTTATTTTGCATGTTCAGCCAGCTGTTTGCTTGATGTTTTAGTTTAGAAGTCCAATGTAAGTCAAACAAAGGATTATTTAAATTTTTGTTTTTAAAAACAAAAATAAAAACTTTTTAAAAAGTCGTTTTTTAAAGTAAAAAGTTTATTTTGCGCAAAAATAAAATGCATTAAGATGTCAAAAAAAAAAAAAAAAAAAAAAACACTTACCTTTCAAACACTGAAAAGAGTTATTTGAAGAATTCTACACGCTACAAAATGAACCCCTTGCCCTTATGTTTCCATGTCGCATCAGCTGCAGTTACAGAGAGGAACCGAGAACTTTGTACATTACCAAAGCTAATATATCAGTGATTCAGTAAGATATCTGATCAAATCACGACCACAGGTACAAACCACAAATATAGATTTATCATACGTGTTTATCTGGGTTACGGATAAACAGATTAGAGACAGCTCAGACATCTTGGTAGGCAAAGGTCTCCTCCTGGTGGTATAAACTCGAAGCCATTCTTTTAACTGACACGCATCTAAAAAAACCTTCAGCGTCAACAGACATCTTATTTCATAAATGACAATAATGAAAAGACAAAAATGAGTCACGGAAACTATGTTCATGATTTCTTAGAAAGCTGCGTGAGAGGGGTTTTTCTTCTTCAAAGCCTAGGCCTACTTAAGTTTGGATTTGAAGTTGTATTTTTAATATAAAAAGTGAATAAAGATCATTCCATTTTATTCGACTGGCTATCTTACACCTAAAATCATGGGCTAGGGCACCAAATGGAACTATTTTTACATCAAAGTCAAGAGTTTGACAACTTGAAAACAGTCTGATTGAGGCACTTTGCGTTTCACAAGAGGAACAGACCGTAATGTGTGGGTGCCTGCAGAGCAACATTAGCCACAGTTTATACTTGACATCAAACTTCTGCTCACACCTCTTAAAAAACAAAGCAGTTATAGTCACACAATCAGACAAACAACCACAGAAGCGGGCATGTGTCAAAAAACAGCCGTGAAAAAAGTCACGAACGCTTTTGGAGAAGGCATCATTTTTCTTTTTCTAAACAGGCATATGCCTGCATGCTTACAAAGAGACACACACATGCTAACTCGATATAATTATATTAACATTTTGAACAAATGTTCCTGTGAACAAATGAGTTTTAAAAGTAGGCTACCAACAATCGCATTCCATGCAATTTCTTAATTAGCCATAGCCTATCAAAAAACAGCATATGCACACAAAAAGAGACAGTGGGAATATATTTTATAGGTGTCTGGTTAAATGTAATAAAATCAATGTGCGTGCATGGATTTTTGAGATTGTTTTCGTTATGCAAAAAAAAAAAAAAAAAAAAGATAATAATAATAATACACTGATGACGTGTTTAAAGTTGCCTGCACACGCTGAGATCTCCACGATAAGTTCAGGGGAGATTTAATTAGTCGTTTATCTGTGGGATCTGACCAAGATCACAGTCTGCAGATGCAGCTTTCACACCTGCATGTTTCCTCAGCCACTCCGGATGGTTTTCACATGGCCTGGGTGAGGTCTCACGAGAGTTAGACAGGAAATATGTAAAAATATGAATCCTTCGAACAGTTTAGATGTATACGCGACTTCTTACTGTACGGCAACCTAAACCACACACACACACACACACACACGAGTAGCCTACTGGCTTATAAACGAAGACATTTGAGACGAGTCGTACGAATAAAATGTTTCAGATGTTTAATCTCAAAAATAACTGAGGGTAAAGTAACTTATGTACAGCACAGAATGTGCAAACATGTATGGTTTCTGTACAAAGAAATGTACATGCAAAATTAACATCGAGTCAAAAACATTCAAACTGACGTTATGTAAAAAACAGGGTGTCGCTACGTCCAGGTTTTTATGGTGTCTGTACATCTATACATTATGAGAAACTAACTTAAATAAAACATGAAAAGTCATACTAACATTACTGTCCCAGCATTTATTTATTTTTTTAACCTCCTTTTATAGTCAGCAATAAAATAACTGCAAATAGGTTTTAGTGACAAGAGTTGCCATTTGGAGTAATTATTAATTCCACTGCAGTTTGCCTCAAAACTTGAACCCACAATTTGGAGGCAGTTAACTTGGTTCTTTCTCCCTGTACAACGGATATAGTACACGGGAACAACTCATCTCATCGTATTTTAAAACAAGGTGAAATGAAAACAAATAATAAGTATTATTATCGTTTAGTCATGCAACCTTATATTAACAGACAACTGCTGCAATGAGCAGATATGGAAATAATCTGACCATATGAAGCACTACTAACTTAAAAAGACACAATAAATAAATCAACAATCAATACATGTAAACTCCTGCTCTAGGAGTCCGAATTGCATTCATAACTTATTGTTACAAATCATAACCACCAAACAGGGAGAAGAAGCATTTAGGTACATGAGGATTAACTTTGGTATAACGATGAAAAATAATGACATTCATAACAAAAGTGTGACAGACACAAATGATTTTCACCAATGAGGCTTAAGTTTACAACATAATACTGAACACAGAGAACTCAGCAAAAGAGCCACAGAAACATATCTCAACTCGCAGTGGCCGATACATGTCGATTTAACACGAATCGTTATAAATAGCTGCAAAATGTAAAAGCTCAAACATTGCACATTTCAACAAATTACAAAGAGTGCACATTTGCTCTGCTTACTGGCACTTCCTGCCTTCTGTGGGTTTCCAGCTTGTATTCTAACTGGTCAGTTGAAGGTCATGAACAGCCAATGAGAACGCATTTCAAACACAGCAAATAAACACGAATGAAGGCAGGTCCAGTTTATTTACAACATAAGGCTGATAGACAGATGCGAATCCAAACGAAAAGCTTATCTTTTACTCCCCTTGTCTGAAAGAGTTGCAGCTGTTATGATTGCTTTCCAAAATGACTGTATGCTTATCAAACATGAAACTTGAGATGAACACCGTAATTTAACCGATTTTGTCTCCCTTTAAATTCCTCCAAAACGTTCAGGATAAAGATATCATCTTTACTGTGCTTCTTTACATGGTTTATACAAAATGCAATCTTTCCTGAATGTATGTAGCTATTCGAATTACAGTACTCCTCTGAAGCAACACAAGGCTAAACCTTTCTGGCTCAGGGAACAACCTTTAAAAAATCACTCTTTTCTTCTTCTTGTGAGTGTTGTTCAAACAAAGAGAGAACGAACATGTAGCTGAAATGCATTTTTGAACTGTGGGAAAGGGGACTTCAGAGATTTGTCAGCAGCAGTTACAGTAACAGAGACCCAGAACCATTTCAGAATGACTCTAAAACGAGGATGAGATTTCAGCATATTTCCCATTTATGCTCTAGATTTTCAACAGCCTTCCTCCATATCCCACTCAGATCTGCAGGAGAACATTACTGTTGTATTCCCCCTCTACGTTTCTCTCAGGTCTGGCTGAGCAGGCGGCTACGCAGGAATGCTCGGAAACTGGCGACGGGTCGCAGGTCGTTCTGATGTTTCCTCCGCTCTATGAAAGAGATGAGTCTGGAAGTGTCGAGGCGAGTTGCGGCGGAGGCCACGCTGGGCTTCAGCCAGGGCTCGTCGCGTAGACAGACCTGCGCAGTGGGACGTCTGCAAGGCTCTCCTTGGAGTAAAACGCATAGGAAGTCCCGCGCCACCTGACTCACGCCGCGGAAGTACTCCTCCGGGAAGCTGAAGTCGAGGCGGCAGATGTTGAGGCAGGTCTCCTCGACGCTCTCGTCCAGGAACGGGGACGCCCCGCTGAGCATGACGTACGCCAGCACTCCCAGACTCCAGAGGTCAGAGGTCAGAGCCGCCGGCTCACCCAACACCAGCTCGGGGGACGAGAACTCTGGGCTGCCCAGCAGAGGGTGGATGTGAGGGATGTTGGAGAGATGTGCCGCGTCACCGAAGTCCGTCAGTTTGACTAGAGGCTGGGTCGACGTTTGCTCCAGTAAAACGTTCTCTGGCTGGAAGACACACAAGTATGGGATAATGAGGAGAAATGGATGCCTGACAGGGTCAAAACATTAGAATATAGCATATAGAATATACAGAACGTTTGACTTTAGAATGATGCAATCGAGAGGTCAAAAATTAAAGAAATTACAGTACAGGGTAAGATGACCCCTCACCTTTTTTCTTCTTTAACTATAGATGGCACACATATCTCAACACTAAATGAATGCCTATGCTCTTAATTTTCATCTGAATATCAACATTTGTGAGATTTAGTCGGTCAAAATAGCTTTGTCTCTTGAATACAGTGATCTAAGATCTTTTTTGGTCTATTTGTTAATGAGGGATTTGTTGACCTTGGGGTAAGATTCCCACAAAAATTGGCACAGAAAGCCAAACATGGTGTTGCTCGTGTTATTATCGTGTTAAAATTTAATTATTTTGTAATTCATAGGGTCTAAAACACTTCAATCATTTGTCCCCCTCAATTTATTAATAGGGTTTTCTACATATTACAAAATTCCAAACATTTAAGAACATGGTTGTACATTTTAGCATATGTAGAGAAAAAAAGGGGGAGATCAGAAGACACGCATTATTCAATAATTGAATGAATTATTTCAGACATTTTAGAATTTTATCAAGACCTAAAGGCTATTGGTTTGAAATCATTCTTGAATGCATAGTGATGCCATTATGACATATCATCAATTCAAATATGGGCAATTAAATATGTATATATTCATATTCCTGTAGAACAAATGTACCTTTTAGATTAATCTCTTTTACTGGGATTATCTTTGTCTGTCATCTGTTATTGAATTATTAACTAAATTGTCCATATACCATTACACACCCTAGTTTCTTAAAACCCTGTGTCTAATGCTTAAATTAATATTCACGGCATGGAAGAATTTATTTATGCAATTTTATTTTTACTCTTAATGCATTTGTTTGTGTTTAGACTAATAGCTGTAACCAGGAAGAAGTTATTTGCATTTGAAATATCCTTGTTCATCTTTTTGGGTTTAAGTGACAAACTTTCTATTTAATTTGACATTTACATGCTAAAAGCGTTTGTTCTGTAAGCATTTTACGGCATCCTGTTGACTCATCAAACTTCTTCTTCTATGCTTTCACTATTGCTTAAATTCCTCCCTGATTTTAATAGTCTTTATTATTTAAGACAATGTATGAAGCTTTTTATTGTTAGCCCTTGTTATTAAGATGATGTCAGTGTAAAATAAATGCACTGAATGTTCTTCAGGGTTCACACTTTTTATGACTAATGAATCTACATGATGTGTACAGTATTAGTATGATGTGTACACCCCCCCCCCCCCCACACACACACACCTGACAAAATATATTACAGATTAACATAACTACAAAAATGATATTCATTCTAGAAATTTCGGTAACACTTATATCACAATATGGTTCATTAGTCAACATTAGTTAATGTATTAACTAACATGAACTAACAATGAGAAATACATTTGTTACAATATTTTTTTTAATGTTAGTTAATAAAAATACAGCTGTTCATTGTTTGTTCATATTAGTTCACAGTGTATTAACTAATGTTAACAAAAACAACCTTTGATTTCAATAACCTATTAGTAAATGTTGAAATTAACATTAACTAAGATTAATAATTGCTGAAGAAGTATTGTTCATTTTAAGTTCATGTTAACTAAAGTTAACTAATGAAACCTTATTGTTACCAAACTTTTTTAGGTCTAGAAAATCACACTTTTAAAATGTCTTTAATATTCCGTTTGTTTTAAAATAAAAATGACTGTTTTTGAAGTTTTTGAGGGAACAGATTAAAACAAGAAATACATCTTGATCTTTAACTGTTTTATCTGATTTTATAGGTTGTTAGCGTCTTCATTTAAATCATTTTAAACCATCTTGCAGCTTGCTTCCCCAAATGATCTACACACTTATAAAGAATAATTCAATGGGAAGGCCCACCTTCAAGTCAAGATGAGCAATCCTGCACGCGTGAAGGTAGTGTAAAGCTTCTAGAACATCCCGTAGGTAAAGAGACACCTTTTCTTCAGTCAAGTTCCCCCAGCTAACAATATAGTCCAGGAGACGACCTTGATCAGCGCTGACAAGCAAAAAAGAGAAAATGTGTTTCAACAAAACACTCACACTTTCCTAAATCATTAACGTGTGAGAAGATTATATCGTTACAGATAAAGAAAAGAAGTCCACGTACATCTCCAGGATAAGAACATAACTGGCTGGGGTCTCAAAGGTGTCCAGCAGGCCCACCAGATGCGGATGCTGAAGACACTGGAGGACGCCCAGCTCTTGAACCACCTGCTCTCGACGCATTAGCTTCTTGTTTACTAGCTTAGCGGCCACTGATAGCCTGCTTCCTCTCTGCTCACACCACTTAGTGACGGCAAACCTGCCTCTACAGACGGACGGGAAACAAATGTTAAAGATAAATAAGTATGTTTTATTTTATATCTTCATTTAGCTAATCCAGTATGTGAGGATATTTGATTGGTACGGTACCTCCCCAGTTCCATGACTTCAGTGTAGAGGGACTCAAAGTTATCCTTCCAGAGGATACCGTCACAGGAAGTGCCTACGAAAAAACCAACACCGTCAGTGACTCTGCTGGTACAGTTGAACACTGGGGACGGAAATCAACTGACCGATGACTCTGAGGTAGGCTGATGATGTCACTAAGCCCACGTCATTGGAGGCGATGCAGGTGTAGGTGCCACTGTCGTCCAGAGCGGCAGGTGAGATACGGAGGGTCACTTCCCCTGTCTCACTGAATAAAAAGTGAATAATTACAACACAATAATTAACTGCAAAACCAGCGTTGTTCTGTATATTCAAAACATGCTTCTCTGGATTACTAGATTAGTGCTGGGCAACGAATAATCGCATCCATAATAAAAGTTTGTGTTTACATAATATATGTGTGTGTGCTGTGTATAATTATCTTGTATACACACATATGTATGTATATATTTAATAAACATGTGCATGTATATACAACTGTATAAATATATTTATACATAATTTATATTATATATAAATATTTTATATATAAATAATACATTTTTAATAATTATATACATGCATGTGTATAATAATTATACACAGTACACACACATATATTGTGTAAACACAAACTTTTTATTTTGGAAGCGATTGTTGATTATTGTACATTTTCACTTCTTATATTTTTACATTACAACTTTGTTTTTTTACGCTTTACTTTTTATTAACCAAGCTTTTTTTGATAACCAATATAATTTTTAATTAAAGGAATAGTTCCCCCAAAAATTCAAATTATCCCATAATTTACTCACCCTCAAGCCATCCTAGGTGTAGATGGCTTTCTTCTTTCAGCCAAACACAATCAGAGTTATATTAAATAATATCCTGGCTCTTAAGCTTTACAATGGGAGTGAATAGAGTTGGCATTGGAGTTGTATGAATTACTTTTATGATGAATGGATGTGCTTTTTGGAGCTTCAAAAACTGTGCTTGGCTGAAAGAAGAACGTCATATAAACCTAGGAAGGCTTGAGGGTGAGTAAATTAGGGGATCATTTTCATTTTTTGGTGAACTATTCCTTAAAGATTTGATATTTAGTGCACTTACATTTTAATTCTAAAATTTAAAAATTGTAATCAGGAATTTTGCTCACAAAGGAAATAATCTACGTTTCAAGATGAGAGATTAATTTTGTTGGTAACACTTTACAATAAGGTTCATTAGTTAACATTAGTTAACTACCTTTAAATAAAATGAACAATACTTCTGCAACATTTATTATTCTTAGTTGATGTTAATTTCAACATTTACTAATACATTATTAAAATCAAACACATTAACTGATGAACCTTATTGTAAAGTGTTACCATTTTGTCTAACCGACATCAATGACAAATTGTAAAAAATTAAATGAAAGATTTAAATAAAAATAAATAAAAAAAGTAAATGAACTTGTTTTCGTCCAAATGACCAAATGCAGTCAACGGACAACACGAAGACAACTGCATGGAAATAACATTTAGCACGTACCAAGTTTCTTTCAGTAAACAGTTCAAATGAAAGTAGCGAAATGACTGTTCATCTCTCACAATACATTCCATCAGAAAACAAAGCAAAAGCGCCACCTGCAGTCTGTATAACAGCATGACACTGTGCACTGGTTTTACCTGTGTGTGAGTGTGTATCTTCCACCACTGCTGAGAGTGCTCTGGTCAGGCCCTCTCCAGCAGACCGAGGCTTTGGGCTGCCCACAGATCTTACAGCGGAGAGTAACACTGTCACCCCTGTCACACACCACCTCACACAGGGGGACCGTGAACTCTGGGGGAACTGCTGCCAGCAATTCAGAAACACACAGTCATATGGCTGTTTCATTATGACACATAAACGGATTCAATATATTCAGAGAGATTTCCAAGAACGAAAGAGCAATATTCTTACTTACCATCATAAATGTAGTTGGGATTCAAAAGCTGAAAAAAAAGCAACAATGTAAGGTTTCATATGTAAAATATGTCAAAACCAAGAACTGAATTACACAATGAATCATCAGACTGTACCTTTACAGAAACCTTATTGGCGGGTCCATCTCTAGACTTGCGAAAGCCATTCTCTGGTTTGTTCTCTTTTCTGCCCTCTTTGTCTCTCTTTTCGGACTTTCGTCTGATGCGGAGAGCTGTGTGCCACGATGAAGACTTCCTGTATGACAAAAATAGCACTGTTCTTGTGACAACTAATTCAAAGTTAGACTATAAATATTAGACAACAAACAAGACGTCAACATCCTTTTAAAACTGTGTCTCTTCTAAGTGAGTCATAAGCGGATGTTTTCGCACTTACTTAATTTGTAGTAAATTAAAGGTCAACGTGAACTCAGAATGAACCTGTTTACATGCTTAATACACATTCTTTGTTTTATTGAGACAATTCATCAGTGCACATTACTCAAAAGCATCATCATTTTAATCAAAATAACTTCTCTTTTATTTCCATTTCGAAGTGGAACTGACGATGCAGTGTAGAGTTTCACTTCTGAGGGAAGCGTGGTTACATAACCTAGACGTTTTTACATTTTTTTCAATCAAGTCCCATTCAACATTTATGTTGAGTATCCTCTTAAATTTTGAAATGTATTATAGAAGGTTGATGGGATAACCTTAACCCTAAAGTAAGTACTGTTGGAGAATTTTCCTTGATTCATGTCTAAGTATGATGTAATGAAAAATGACAAGCATGACAAAATAGGTCTGAGAAAGGATGAGAGAATGAAAAATAACCAGCTTGCATCAGCAATGCAAAGTGTCAAAATATTGAACCAACAGAGCACCATTGTGTGAGGTTTGACCAATAGAGAAGTCATGTCTGGCTGTGCCAAGGTCACCAGGCGTGACAGAGGGGAAGAGATAGATTTGAGGGTGCCCATTGGGCACCTAGCGATAAGAAAAAATATAAGACATGAACACTGGCCATTGTAACTTCAGATGTCCGGACGGCCGGCCGGCTTCTCACTTTGTTGCTTGTCAATAAAGTTAATTCTTCTGACCTGGAACCTCGACTCTGAGAAACTACTTTGAGACCTGAACCAAAAAGAACTATGAATTCGCCACAACATAATATGTACTTAATTAATACGTTTTAATACATTTGATTAATTGAACTGTAACAACTTCACATTAAAATAACGTGTACTATAATATAATATAATATAATATAATATAATATAATATAATATAATATAATATAATATAATATAATATAATATAATATAATACTTTATATTGTGTACATGTACTTACTATAGTAATAACAGTAAATTATGCATAATTACAAGCAACTAACCCTAATCTTAACCCTAAAGTAAGTACATGTACTTAATTAATACATTTTAATACATTTGATTAATTAAACTGTAACAACTTCACATTACATGTACATATATTATAGTACATAATAACATGTACTATAATATAATATAATATAATATAATATAATATAATATAATAACCCCTAGATGGAGTCAAGATACATTTTTGTTGTCGCTATGGACTATATTGACAAGAATGATGTATATGAGATGATGTATTGAGAGAAAACGGATTTCACGGTGAGTGATCTAATTTTCAGCAGTAATAAAAATAAAGTGTTTTAAAGCTTGTTGTTTTGCAGAACATCACAGTTATGTGACATGAGAATAGTAAGGCCTGTAGTTAGGGAGTACATGTTATTTAAGGAAAATATACTGTAATTATATTTTCAGAATTACATAATTTTTTTTTTAAACCTAGTCTGTGGGCTAAAACGCCCCCAGGGGGCATCGCTTCCCACTATCATAATTACTGTACCATGTTCTGAACATCACATCCTTTGTTTTCCAATCAAATGTAATCTAACTAGTTGATTGAATTAAAATATTTGGACTTGTATTTAAAAATTACCTCAAGTAACAGTATGTAAGTATGTAAGTAACAGGCTGATTTTCAGCATGGTTCATAATAAAATTCATATTTATCTACTGTTATTTTGACTTGACTTTAATTTTAAGCTACAACTGCTTGGGTTTTGCTGTAAATGTATAAAGCAAATAATATAATATAATATAATATAATATAATATAATATAATATAATATAATATAATATAATATAATATAATATAATATAATATAATATAATATAATAAAATATACTATAATATAATATAATATAATATAATATAATATAATATAATATAATATAATAGTAAGAAAGGCCATTTATTTGTATGGAAGTAAATGACAAGATATTTCTGATGCATTTACTAACTTCTCGAAAGAAAAACATTTTTTACACTTAATATAAAGCAAATATCTATAGAAGCTTGTTTCCGCCACAGAATTAAAAATAAAAAAGGTAATTGCGACTTTTTTTTCTCTTCACAAGTTGCAATTCTGACTTGTGTGATATAAAGTAGCAAGAGTCATAAAGTCAGAATTGCGTGAATTATCTTTTAAAATTATAATCTGTGGCTGAAACAAGCTTCCATAAATATCCATTAATGAATTCCTTAATCCCTGAATACCCTTATACCCTAAATGAATGAATATTATTATTTTTGTTATTATACAAATTGCACTACACACAAGCAGTTTAGTAACAATACGACAAAACGCTGTGAAGCTGAAGGTACCCTAAACCTAACCACAAAGATAGCTGTTTGGCAGATGTGAATTACTTTAGTATTTCTAGAATAAACAAAATAATTATCGCACCCGTTTAATTACATTTTTTAATTTAGCTTTAATTGCTTACGTGCCAGTGATTACGCCTCCATGTGCCAATAGTATCACACATGGCTAAGGTTACCCCTGGTAAGCAAACATTACATTGCTGACATTGTGCATAAAAAAAAAGTCAAACCATATGGTGCTTCTTCATCCTACAGTAGATCTGACTACTTAGTCCATCTGTAATAAATAACAAATAATAACCAATCCTCACTTGAGGGTTCCGTCGGGGAAGTCGGGAATGATGGTGGAGGTGTGACCCAAAACGTAACCGGGGATCCAGCCCTCAGCTGCTGGGCCTTGATCTGTCGAGGCACGGAAAACTAGAAACATGTTCTGCTGGTTAGAGGCCAATATCTGCACAACCTCTCCTTGATATACACTGATCTCATCCTCCTTTAGAGCCACATAGTCCTGGGTCACCAACATGGTCGACACACTGCTGCTGCTGCTGCTTTCACTCTGAGAGCAGAAACATAAGCAAAACGTCAGCATAACACCACACATTTGACATGATTTACATTTTATTCAATATGTTTGTATGTGAAATGTGTTGAAACATTTAGTAAGCTGGACATTTAAGAGAGCATGAATGAAGCAAGTGAGAGCAGTTCAAGGAAAATATTATTTATAAAGCAAAATCATTTTTAGTTACAAGAACCTCTTTCGAGATACACTAGAGTCGTTCACACTGACAGTTCACACTTAAAATTGCTGCTCAGATGCTGTACTGTTGGTTACAATGTCTATGCTCCTACCGATAGTCGTTGGAACTTGGCACATGTTAAACTTTGTTGCATCGCCAACTATCTTTTTTGCTCATGTTGCTTCTAATCACCTACTCATTAAAAATGAATAACTTCTGGCATCTTTGTTGAAGCAAATTACCGTCAGTGTGATTACCCTTTAAGTTCTGTTGGTTAGGAGAGGAAATCTAACCCTTCAAGTCATCATGAAATCAATATTTGAGTTTTGAGGCTTTTAGTCCATGTCTTTTAACTTCATGACCATCTATTTGCTAGTGGACTGCTAAAAGTTGACAAAATATATTTGAATAGATAAACACATTTAAAGTACAATCTTTCTCTTTCAGGAAACAGACAAAATACATGAATGACTCATACTGCACTTTGGGAGAACCCAGATTTTTTGTCCAATAAAATGTTTTTATAGAATGAGAATATCATTACCTCAAATACTGCCTGCTTCTGACTTGCAAGTAATAAATTACTGTTCATGACTGTGATGTACCAAAGCCTATTTGCTATTTTAAAAAAAGAATAAACCCTTTGATATGTTCTTGTTTCAATAGGAAATACAGTGTAAGCCTGCAGGGGATTTTATGGGGATATTGTCGGGGATATTTTCAAAAAGAATTTTTTTTTAAATCTGCCAAAAAAGCAGTAAGCAGGTTAATAAAAATAAATAAAAAAAGTGTTAGTAATTGTTAGTTGGCTGGTTTACGTGCTCCCAATGCTTGCATATTAGGTCTTCACGGGCTGTTAAGGAAAGAAAATCCTGCCAGTTCAAAGCAGATAGAATCAGCAGAAATAGTCAATGGATGCACAGAGTTTCTGAGAAACTCTTGAGGAGTTATCCTGTTTAACAGTGTACATTGTTAGTTGCTCAGCACAGTCAAACCAGGCCAGTTAATATCCACAACAGCCTGTGAGAATCCTCTTTTAGGACCAGGCACAATTACACACCCCAGCGGGTTAGTATGAAGCTGGAGGTGGAGGTGAAGCAGGACTAGGCCTCACTGAAGCCAGGAGCTAGAGTTTGGCTCTTACCCCATTGCTGTGAGTGGAGTGCAGGGACTGCTCACTGGTGGAGGAGCAAGTACTGATGCGGTCCAACTCCTTACTGTGGGCTGAGTGCCTGCGAGTCTGACACTGGTTGCGACTTAACGTGTCACTCTGCTCTGTGTAAGAGCCAGGCCTGCCAGTGGGAGAAGCTGGCATCGAGACCCAAAAAGGGGAACCCTTCTGGGCTTGGATGCCTGGTGTGAAAGGTGTAAAGTTCTGAGGGTTCAAGGGGGAGAGAATGGGTGATGGGACTCTTAGACGAGGCTTCGTTAGGGTGAGAGACTGGGACGCAACTGGAGTTCTTGGAATAGGTGTCCCTGATTGGGCTTCCTCGCGTAGCTCCTTCAAGGGGCTCTCCAGGACCCGCATCCTAGGGACCTCACTGTTAAGGTCCTGGTCAGGAAGAGGGCACGTACCTGAAGTGCGGTCATCTGGGGTAGGGGCGTGGTGGTGCTGCACAGGCTGAGGGAGACGAGAGGAAGGTTGAGGGATTCGGGAAGCTCGGGATCGGGAGCCACAGCCGGGACCCATGGAAGAGCTGCTGCTACCCCCTGGAAGTCCACTGCTGCTGGGTCCTCCAAGACCACTTGCTCCAACATGGTTCCGTTGGTATTCAATGGGTGAAGTTAGTGCTGAGTGGACAACAAGAGACAAGTTAGGTTAAATACTATAACTCAATCATCTGAGACATTTTCATGTCTGAATGTTCTCAACAATGTTCTATCCTGTCCTATCCTGCTCCCAGAGGTCCACTATTCTACAGGGTGTAGCTCCAGTCCTATTTAAACACACCTGAAACAGCTAATCAATGTGTTTTGGGGAAGCTTGGAGCTAAACTCTGTAGGACGTTGGCACACCAGGAGCAGGATTGGATACCCCTGGTCTAAAGCAACATATAGTAAACACATTACAGGAACAATCCCACAGGACCAACTTGAGGTTAAGATAGTTTGTGGGGCTTAACACCAACAACCTTTTGGTTTACAGATATTTAACCAATAACCTCCTTTGTTGGAAACTCTAAAATTGCATTACCATTGAGGAAGTTTCTCTGGTTTTCCAGGATGCTGCTGATCTGCTGGATCCAGGCCTGGGAAACCATCCGGTTGGAGGAATGGAGGACATAGTGTTCTGTACTGCCAGTTGATGACCTTGAGGTCAAAACAAACTTACAAGGGTCATTGTCAGGACTCTCCTCTAGACCCAACCAACTGACCTGCAGAGTTGAGAGAGAGATAGAGAGAGATAACAGAAGAAGAATTAGATGAATGATATGTCTTTAGTTGCTATGCTGTGTCTTGAGCACAGTGTTTTCAACAGCAGTGGTTCTGTCTACACACCTTTATGCTGTTCTTAAACAGATAACCTGGCATAGAGAAGCCCTTCTTTTTATCCAGAGGTTCACTGAAGATAACTATTTGCTCAAAGAGGAAGACGCGCCTCTCCTTCATGCGAGAAAGGAGACCACCGTCCTGGTCTGAGACCATAAAGGTGTCCTGGAGAATCAGTCGGCCCTGGGCTACAATTTTACCCTGAACACAAACATAAAATAAACAATGTTCAGTCCACAGAAAAGTTAAAACTCCCTAAAATGTGCAAACACCACTAAAAAGTAAAAAACTGTAATAAAAAGTATTAAACGAAAATGAGACTCTTAGTAATCCATCCCAGGGTAAAGGCTTATTTATATTCAAGGTGTGGTCACATTTACCATTGTTTTTTTTTGTTTGTTTTTTTTTGTGGCAAATTTTCACATGTGAAATCCAGTCATTTCAATAGGAATCAACATGATCTGGAATTTTGAGTAAGGGCACCATTTTTTCCCTATACAGATATCACAACAGGTTCAAGTTAGTCATGTGGATTTTCCACGTTAACAAACAGAAAGCTGCTTTGTTTGAAAATTACGATTGTGTGAGCTCTGCTTCATACATCCCAACAACAGTATAAAAACTATTTACACACAAAATCTCTATGAAATGTGACTGTGCCTTAGGTAAAAAAATGTAATAATAAACATTCACAACATGACTCTCTATGCAGTCTATTTCAAAATATTGTGTGATGCTCCCATGTTTTTTATTTGGAGGCAAGGTCAGTGTTTTAGTTGCTCGGAATGTGAATTTTGCCAGGCATCTAAACTCTTTCAGGGAATGATGAAAATTCGCTGCCATTCTTGGTTTGATTTGTTGCCTTTTAGCTGAATCAGCATTAAAGGAATTACTGCTAATTTATGTACATACAACTGTTAATGGCTGTGCTTTTAACTTCATTAAAACCACCTACACGCTCATAATTTATTGTAAAAAAGGAAATTCATCTTACATCAAATCCTTGGAGGCGTCCAACATTCATCATGTCATTGCAGCGTTTAGGAACAACACACATCACCTCTACTGCTTTCTGTGAGAGAGCATACAGCAATGTTAACAACTAAATTTTTAACATTTAAAACATGTTTGCCAGTGTATTACTAAGGTGTAGTGGGTCGTTGTTACAGTAGGTTGTTGCTAGGTGGTTTTTAAAAGTTAAATACTAACCCATGTCTTAAATACACTTACCTCTAATTCTACTGTGTCCAAACCAGCCTTTTTGGAGAACTTCAGGAAGTCCTAAAATTATGCAATCAGAACAAGGATTTCAGAATAAAACAAGAAAAATATCTTTTCTCAAAGATCATCCATGCTTCACATAAGCATGATGAGAATGTATGGGGTCAGTAATACTAGAAAGAATGTCTACATTGCTTCTGCAATTTCCCTGCCTGACCTTCAGCAGAAGCTGGTATTTCATGATCCGCTGCACTGGTTTAATCAGTAGATCTGTGATCTGTAGCCTGTGGCCTAACCTCTGCTTTAAATCCTGATGAAGATACAAAGGAAAGATGAGTGTGGTTATGAGTCTGTCTCACTTTTCAGGACTCATGTTTAAAATGTCAGGCAGGATGCAGACAGTGACTTGAGTCTTACCTCAAAATATGTGTCGATGTACTCTGAAACAATGTGCTCTGATTTGGGCTTGTTTTGGCAGTACACAATGTACATGTGGAGTCTTCGTTCCTGTGGTCAAAACAAAATTTCAGAGACAGAAGTCAGAATCATTATCATTAATCATCATACTAAATAAACTATTAGTAACTATAGAAACAACCTTAACTATAGAAACAACCTAGCAATGGAAACTAAAACAAAGAAAACAGGAGGAACGCAACACAGGAAATAAGAACATACAAACTGAGAGTACAGGAAATCAAACCAACACAGAACATGACAATCAGATTAGTTTATTTTCAGAATAAAAGAAAGCCGTTCATTTTATAAATTATGCATTTTCTGACACATAAAAAAAAAAAGAAAAATCGTCTTATACTGTATGTATAAAAACTGTGATTGTTGACTAGATATATGGCATGAAATATATGGATTGAAACATTATACATATATACCTTTGAATTTAACACAGATGCACCCTGCAATTGTAGTTGTCTTGAGTCCTATTCGGACGGGACTAGTTTTCCAGGGAGACGTAGAGAAATTTGTGTTTCACAGTACTTTGCGCCTTCTGATCCCCTCTGAATCTACCAAGTCTGTGTTTATCTCACACAATCTTTTTCAAAATTCCAGAGCAAATTACCTACAGTTTTTCGGTAAACTCAACGGTCCTCTGAGAAATCTAATCCCGTCCGAATGCGAATGTCTGTGATTGCTGATATTGCATTATCCTAATGCTTATCCACCTGCATTTTTTGACCTACCTGAGCTACCGTTTGACAATATTAGTTTCAATATGGATGGTCTCCAATGAAAAAAAATAACATTACAAAATGAATAAATAGAGCCAAATCGCAGAAACTTGCTAAGACTGCCAATTTTAATATATGTGTCAGGTAAGACTAAGATACTTATCTAGATTTCTCTCACTTTTGCAAATTTATTATAAACAGCCACTGCTATAAACTTGTGCAGTTTACTTAAATAGGGTTTTTATAATAAATTAAAATTATATCAACAAATGATACATTACAAGACATATGTCATTCGTGATGCACGCAAGCACAGCACACAATTTTCTGTAACGCCCACATCTAGAATAAAACACCCCCACCTCTGTAATAAACATGGTGATGTTAATCCTGACCGAATCGTACATGAAATCACAGACGGCGAGTGATAAGAATTGTAATTCAAACATCGTTTAGAAAACTAGTCCCGTCCGAATAGGGCTTTAGTAGGAGTGAAATCACATCATACCTGTCTGATAAACAGGGGTGCGAGCCTATCAGGGTCCTCCAAGCACTTCTCCAGTTCACTAAGAAATAAGCTACAAAGAGCAGAGGTTTACATTAACATTAATGCCAGAAAATTAAAGTAGGGTCTTAATGGTATTTGAAAGGATGGAAGCTGAGTGCATCATTTTCACATACTCTTTATGCCAGTCATAAATCTGGTTAATGTTCCCAAAGACAATCTTATCTTTGCCCTTCATGTCGTCGGGTACACCCTCCTCCTTCATCCTGCTTATGTAGCCCTGCAGGTGCCAGAACACATGAGTACAGTTACCATGTAGACAGTGACAGATAAAACACATGGTGCCATCATTCTGAATTAGCAGCAAATCCAAACCAATCTCATTTCCTTTCAGAGAGACACTCCGTATCAAACAGATCATGTAATCAATTCACAACAAGTTGTGTAAGCCCTCAATAGATATAGACTATTGAACAAACAGAACTTAACCCTGAAAGCAGCTGGCAATTATTTTTACTTGAATTAATGTGTTCGGTTATAAGTGGTCACCATAGTGATCTCAGTGCGGTGTTTGTTAAAAGAACTGAATATAATCCCACCTCCACGACTGCACCAAGGTCTCTCACGTAGTCCCTCTCTGTCTCGACCAGTTCCAGCAGAACATAACTGGAAAAGAAAAGAACATTTCAATTTAAACCAAAATGGCAGGTGGAGTGAAAAGAAACACATTTAGTACCTGTAAAAATATTTCTAATTATGAAATCGTATTAAAATGTACTCAATATTTGAGAGTGCTACGTATTTTTTTAATGCTAATTATAGTACTCTACAGGAATCAATGCTGCCTATGCACCCTTTCACATGACATTTATAGCATTGACTATGTTCAGCAGAACAAGCTGTTTGCTATCAGTCAGTAACTTGTGTGTGTGTGATGCACAGTGGTCGCACTAATGGTTTGTAAAAGCAGCGTGCTTACATTGACTTGCGCAGTTTAATTCTCACGCTTAATAGTATGTATAACTCCTACCTTAATATAACAAGCTGTGTTACTATGAGGAATGATTACCTCAAAATGTACATCTATATGCAGGTACAGCACGAGATACTTTCTCTGAATGAAATACATACATCTCTCTAACTTTTGCTCACGTGCCAGTGATTAACCCTCAGCGTGCCATAGGTTGCAGACCCCTGCCTTAACCCATGCAGTTACCTTATATTACCCAGCACTTTCTAAGGTAAGTGGACTGCAAGTACACCTAGTACGACCTTGATTTTTAGTGCCAGCTTATCAGAAAGCGACAACTTTGTCCTCTTCAACTCACTGTGCTTTATTCGTAAATGTTTTATGTGATTTTGTGCATAAGTTAAATAGTTAAACTTTGGATGGAAACATACTGTAGCTAATGTTCCTCAATGCATTGAACTCTATGGAATAAATCTTGAAGCTACAGTTAACTCAACCCAATGTAAAGCATTATAATGTGATGCTCAAATGTCAGACTATAGCTTTGACCCAGTTTGCCACTGACCTTTTAAAGCAAACACAATAATTACGATGCAATTCGCATGATATATCCGTAATGTACAACCAATATTCTAAAATGATCATTATTGAACTAATTTACATTCAACAAGAGCTTACCAACATAGTAAGGAGTCTTAAAACGAGTCCCTCATGTCTAAAAAGTTATTTTTACTTTCTATGATGTATCAGGTCGGTATGACTCTGTATTGATGACTCGGTATTTTCTGTCTTAAACTCGTTACCTCTTTCATCTTCTTTTGCTCTTTTTTGCCATTTTTTTAAGTACCAGTCCTGCTTTTTTAAAACTTCTATGCTACTATCTGCAAAACTTTTCGTGCAGAGGTCAAAGTGTCATCATTTGTATTGCGAAATGAAGCCCTGATGTGATTCATATTCCAAATCAGTCACTTACAAGGTTCCACGGAAGAGATTCGATTTCGGTGCTGTCTTAAGGCCCATTTTACACCAAGAACAATAACTATAAAGAGGAAATATCTGAGGAAAATAAGAGAGGGACGCACTGTCGTCTCTTGAGGAAGCCAGTCTTGCGTTCGTCCATCTCATCGATGGGAGAGGAGGAAGACAGGAAGGAGTTATCCGATGGGATGCAGGAAGGACTACTGCTATCTCTTTTCTCAACAGGGAGAGAACTGGGCCTGTCCTCCAGACTCTGAGAGAGAAAAAAGAATTTAGTGGACAATACAAAAATATTCAATGTGAAAAGATGGACTGTGATCTCCTACCATTTTGCTCTTGACGAGTTCCTCAATGGCGCTGACCAGTTCAGCTGCACTCGGTGTCTCTGAACTGCTGGGACGTCCAGACAGACGGGAGGTAGCCTATGTAAAAAGGAAAACAAGTGACAATATTTAGAATCTCACAAAGGTAGGACTATCATAAATGTTATGAATAAAAAAAAAAGGAAATTATCAAACAATTTTGGTCAGGTTGGGAAACAGCAAGACTACCACCTTAGGCTTGTTTCCACCGTTTTTTTTTTTTTTCTTGTTTCAAAAGGGATATACCGCTTACTCATCAATTGATTATTTATTGCTGGTTAACTAAGTAGTCTAATTTGCATGTTAAATGCCCTACCTGTCTTTTCCCCCATGAGGACTAGTTTATTAAGTGGAGTGACTTCACTTTTGGGTTATAGTTAGTTACATAATTGACTAGACTTCAATATTCATTTATTATGTGAATCTGCAACGATGCTCACCATTGTAGTGTTCTGACACTGAAGGCGGAAACATTCCATTCCAAATATGGTAATGAGTGTGGTTTCTGGATTCGCCAGCCAATCGGGGGCTGATTTCAGAGTGGCAGGGGCTAATATGGGGGGGACGGAAGTAGGAACTTTGGTTTGGAAGATTTGGGTTGTTTTGGGTAAAGAGTAAGTGCATACATGGCCCACCACATGTGATCGTACACACAAATACTCCATTAAAAAGCACATAAAGGTCACGGACAGTCAGAAGTCAGAATGCTACTGAATCTGTGCCTCAAGTTCTGGCAAAGCACAACTGAGGACGCGTGGAGTATTCAAACAAAGAAGGAAGATATGCAAGGATGAGGAATAAAAGTAGAAAAAAGACTGAATAGAAGGAAAGAACAGGAGACGGCTGGAGGAGAGAAGACTACATAGAGAGATAAGGAAACTGAGACAAAACAGAGGCAGAACAGAAATCAACATAATGCTGGAGAACATTAAGAAACAAAGAGAAAACAGACAGCAGTTAGAGATGCCTATCAGAGACCTCACTGGTCTTCTTCTAAGCTATCATTACCATAGGTTAAGTCAATATAAAATGGCATTTGCAACACATTCCAACCAAGTGCATCTCACTGTATACCAATAGTAATATAGTTTTTAAATTCTATCGGTTACACTTTATTTAAAGGTGTCTGTGTTACAGTGTAATTATACATCTAAGTACTGAGTAATAATAATTAACTACATGGATTAGGGTGTGGTTCAGGTAGTCTTCATGTAATTCAGCACAATTTATAGTAATTACTATAGTAACTACATGTAATGTGTAACAAACACTGCAAAATAAAGTGTTACCCTATTTGTTTTGCTATTACATGAATCTGCATTAAATTACTGCATTAACTATCAGGGGTGCAAACACATGTATGGTCAAAAAAGAGAGAGGTAATCGAAGCCCTCGTCCCGCGGCATATATTCAGATACTACATTGCCACCCTCCCCAAACCACCCCTATAGGCACATAGAGTCAAATAGAAAAACTATCTTGCACTTCTTCTTCTTGCTTTACAGCTACTTCCTGAAAACAATTTCACCTGATGATTTGAATAGCTCTTTTTGTAAAGAATTAATAATTCTAGGATGATTGGGGTAATTGTGTAGGGTAGGCCTAGTGCATCTGCATAGAAACTAATAACAAAATACAAATATAAATACAATAAAACACAAATACACGAGAAATAAAGCAGTGCTTTATGTTTTTCAGGTAAATTAACTGTATTAAGTATTAATACAGTTTATCTTTTGACAAAACGTGATTTTTCTCTTTCTCTTTTGTTGTTTGATTAACTTTGGTGACACAAACAGCTGCAGGTATATTGGGCGCTGTCCCTTTAAGACGAATGCACGTATCTAATACCGGTAATGACACGCATCCGTTTTATTTTGACTGCGTTTACGGCGAAACTCGTTGAGACGGACACTGGCTTATTTTTTTCGTGCACATGTCTGTTCAAACACAAATAGATAAGAAAGAAAAGGGAATTCGGTGTTCACGAACTTCACGTGCTGTCTGCGACTGCGTGGCTCTGTGCGCCGACAGACCATCTACATTTGGATGTTAAACATAATATATATAGCCTGATACAGCAAAGACAACGTCGGCAGTATTGACGGCAAAATAGGCTACAGAATATTTCGTTCTGTATGCCTATTGACAGGGGCAATATTTGAAAATCGATAATTAGGCCTATTTTTTAAATTACAATTATATATGCATTTGTCAAAACCGAGAGACTTTCAAGCATCAAAATGTAATTTATTAATATGTATTTGCGCCTTCTATTTTGTCAGAAAACTTCCAACACTCTTGCGTGTCGCGTGAAAAATAGGCGTCGGTTGCGGTTCTATTTCTAGCACGCGGTTTCGGCGCGGCTCGAGAAGTGTGTGTGTCACGCAGGCATTGTGCTCTAACACAAGCTCTAACCAGTTAACATGAGAGCCGACATAAAAACGGACACTCCACGCCACGCAGAGAGAAATGTGATGCAGTGGCAGATTCAGAGTGAGACAGAAACACTAGTGGTTCACGCTTGCGCACATACTGCTGGTTTGGCGCGCAGTGTTCTGATTCGCTTATTTCCTATTTACTTGTTGGAGGACGCAATCCAGAATTACTGTTGGTTAAATTATAATCAGACCCTCTCAAACCCCTGAACTGTTTGTAAGATGTACAACAGTAGCCTATTCGGCTGTTAGTTAATACTGACCTGTAGCCTGCACAGCCTTGGTCAAGTCAAGTCAAGTCAAGTCAACTTTATTTATATTGCAGTTAATTCAATATAGATTGTTTCAAACAAGCCTTACAGTGATAACAGGAAAATATAATTTCGGTTGTACGGCGAAAAATAGTTATTGTTCAGCTGAAGTAAGTTCAGTCAGATAATCAATTATTAAATTAGTTCATTTCATCTATAAAGCAGGTCTGCATCGTCCAGCTCAGTTCAGTTCTCAAGCAATAGTGTCTTAATAATATTGTGGATTTGACCGCACTGACACTAGGTGATATCAGCCAAAACACAATGTCCAATTGAATCTGGTGCGGTGGAGCAAGTTTCATTTACATTTCATTTTAATGCAAGACATTTTTGGTTACACTTTATTTTAAGGTGTCATCGTTACAGTGTAATTATATATTTAAGTACTGAGTAATATTAAGCAACTACATGTACTATAGGGTAGGATTAGGATTTGGTTTAGGGTTAGTTACATGTAATTATGTAATTATATATATGTAATATATATATATATATATTTTTTTTTTTTACATGCACTGATGATGATAAGACCAAGAACGTGTTTTAAGTATGTAACAGAGCCAAATAAGATTTCATGTTGACTTTATGAAAAACTATTTACTTCGTTTAGTCCAAAATAGCAGGTTTCAAATCAAAATCAAATCAAAATGGAATCAAAACCCATCCATGTTGATTTGGCGATGCTTCAGCAGTTACCTTGTCCTCCTGGGAGTCCTGATGCAGAAGACTGTGCTGTTGGATGGCCATAGGGGGCGGCAGGGGAACCGAGTCTGGCCCTTCCTCTCCCTCCTCTTCACCACAGCTCTGCATCCCTGAGGATGAAGACTTAGACAGAGTGCCACTGCTCAAGCCCTCATTTCTCATCCTCTGTGAGGACAGAAGAGAGAGAAACAGAAAGAAAGAGAGATAAACATTGTTAAGCTATGAAACAGCTCGGCAGCTGCGGCACATTTTTATACCAAAATATCACAAGGGGAAGCGCTGCACTGTATTTATAACTGCTCTACACTGGAAACCACAAGACATAAATAACACTTAGACAGTTACAAATCATACAGCGCAACACTTAAAAACACACAGTATGCTACATTTACTTCTGCCTTCATTGACGTTTCAAATGCATTTACCAGGATAGGAGTGGGAACTAACAAACTACCATAGACATTTACTTGTCTACAAACTGTTTTAACCATTTTCACTGTTGCAAAAAAAAAAAAAAAAAAAAAAGTAAACAATTGTATAGATAATTGAATATACCATTCAAAAGTGTGGGGTCTATAAGATTGAAATGTTTTTGAAAGTCTCTTATGCTTACAAAGCCTGCATTTATTTGATCAAAAATACAGTGGAATTTCATTACAATTTACTGTTTTATTGTATTTTAAAATGTGATGGCAAAGCTACATTTTTTAGCAGCCATTACTCTAGTCTTCAGTCACATGACCCTTAAAAATAATTTGAATATGCTGATTTGGTGCTTGATTAACATTTCTTATAATTATCACAATTAAAAACCGATTGTGCTGCTTAATGTGTTTTATTTTTTTGTGGAAATCCTAATACTTTTTCACAAAAAAATATAAAAAATGTATTTGAAATATTTTTTGTAACAATATCAAATGTACTGTAACTTTTGATTAATTCATTTATCCTTGCTGAATAAAAGTATTAATGTCTTAAAAAAAAAAAAAAAAAAATATATATATATATATATATATATATATATATATATATATATATATATATATATATATTGCCGACCCCAAACTTTCCAATGATACACATGAATGCATGCAAACAATTATATACATTGATACACAATTCAGTGCAGATTTTTTGTTTGACTGATTCGCTCATCAAGCTAATACACCTGACAAAAGTAATAGGTTTGTGTGTTCTATTGGTTTTCTGGTCACCAACCTCCTCTATGGTCTCATCTTGTGGTGTGGCGGCACTGTCATCTGAGTCTTTCTGTGAGCCGGGGTCTGCGTTCTTGCGAACATCTCGACTCTTCTTGTGCTTGTGTGCGAGTTTCTTTACGTGGCCGTCTGCTTTGCCACTGCTGAGTCGTCTGACGGGACTGGTCAGCCACTTGCGCAGAGTATTTCCGGGCCGTCTGGGTCCAGGAGAGCTCTGCAAATGACCCGGCTGCAGCGTGGCACTGCCCGAAAGTCCTCCTTCATTACTGGACACTGAGAGCGTGTCTTTAGAGAGAGAGAGAGAGAGAGAGAGAGAGAGAGAGAGAAGTGGTGTTTACATGTCTTGCTGGGCCTAGTCAGTGTTTTTGTTTTACTGAACTGCTGAAAAAACTTTGATCACAACTAACATGAAGTTATAGCTGTGTAGTCATAAAATAATGAATCTATAATGTCTATCAAAAACAAGAATTCAACAACAGCATGGTATAACATATTATTAGTATAATAATAGTATGCTCTTAAATTGTTTACATAATTTACAAAATAATCTGCATGTAAATAAACATATGATACAGACATGCAGCACACGTATGAATGGGCAAAAATATTTGGATACTTTTGGACACTTTTACATTTTAATTGTGACTTTGGTGACTTTTTTCTAAATGACATAATTAAATCAAGTGGCATCACCAAAGCAAATGATGGCCTTTTCTCAAAATTAACTACTTATTTTTGCATGGCAAGGATTATTTTTAGAAGTCAGTGATATAATCTCAAAAATAAAAAAATAAAAACAAGTAAATCAAAACAAGAAAGTTATGTTTCCAAATCAATAGGCTACATCATAGATTATTTTAGAATTTAAAACCTAACTTTCTTTTTGTGAAATTTAGCTTGAAAACACGTGCTTTCTGTATTTATTTATTTTAAATAAATGCCATTTATTTTGTTGTATAACACATAGACATTCAAATATGTTTATATGTAGTTTCAATTGTCTAAATATTTTTTGGGGCCACTGTACATAGTAATTTCTCAAAACAGAATTACTGCAATGTCAATGTACCACAGTTCCCCTTCGAGGGAACTCGCACTGCGTCGTCGTCGTGACGACACTATGGGAACGCCCCCAGCGTAACGCATCTGAAGTATGAATGAAATCTGTCCAATCCTGATTGGTGCTGCGTCATGACGTAGTAGATGACGGCATACCCGGAAGCTACAAAGGGACGCCGGCTCAAACACACGTTAGCTTTTTGCTCTTCAGCTAAAGCGCTCTGTGTGAATTGTTTGTCCTATTTACTGTTGTTTGTCATATCAAGTCATCACAAGCATGTCTAGCGAGCAGTTCAGACGATGTGTGCATCCGTGTCCGCGCTATTTATCGGGCACGGACACACATCAGCTCTGTGTATATTGTCTGGGTGTGCAGCACGCTAGGGCGGCTCTCGAGGGAGCCGCCTGTAGCGAGTGTGATAAGCTGCCGCTCAGGGTGTTGCGCTCGCGGCTGGCCGTGTTCGATGAGGGCGGCCAAGCTCGCGAGCCCCGCGGTTCTGGGCCCGCCGTTGCTGAGGCAACGCGGCGCCGCAGATCGTGGGGCTCGCAGATGGATCTTTCAGCGGGACTCGGGACTGATTCGTCATCTTCCCAGTCCTCGTCTGATGATTCAGATGCTCTCCCGCCTCGTGTGGAAGCCCGCGATGCGGCTTCTTCCCGCGAGGTGGAGGCACCGATGCTTCAGTTATCTGGCTCTGAGGGGTCAGATGCTTTGAGCATCGAGGCGGGTGTTGTGGAGCCCCATCCACCGCTTCACGCACCCGCTCAAGAGGAGCTGGTGGAGGTTTTGACCCGCGCTGTGGCCAAATTAAATATTAGTTGGCCACAAGAAGAACCTGTAATCCAGCCAGCCAGTAAGCTGGATGAAAGGTTTTTCAAGCGCCGGTCTCAACCTCCACGCCGGGGCCTTCCGTTTTTCCCTGACTTGCACAATGAGTTGTGCAAGTCGTGGGAAAAACCATATTCAGCCAGGCTCTCCAACCCCCCAGTGCTTGATTTTGCAAATGTACTGGGGGCGGCTGAGCGTGGCTATGGGACGATACCTCGGGTAGAGGAGGCTCTCGCGAGCTACCTCTCTCCCGAGGCCGCATCGTCCCTTAAGGCCCCGGTACTGCCCACTAAACCGTGCCGCGATACATCAGAGCTGGTGGGCAGGGCTTATATGGCGGCCGGGTGGGCTGGTAGCTGTCTGCACACTATGGCGGTGCTGCAGGCCTACCAGGCCGACCTCCTTAAGGAGCTGGATGAGGGCCAGGGTCCCTCTCCAGAGGACATTCTGGAGCTTAGGAAAAAAAGGCCACCGATTTGTCTCTCCGCATCACCAAGGAGACGGCCCGTGCCATTGGCCGCTCCATGGCTGGTTTGGTGTGTGTGGAGAGACATTTGTGGCTGAATTTATCGGGGATGAAAGAGAAAGAGAAACATTTTCTCTTAGACTCCCCGATCTCGCCTTCTGGACTTTTCGGCGGTGCGGTTGAGACCGTCGTCGGGAGGTTCCAGGAGGTGAGGAAGCAGTCGGCGGCCTTCCAGCAATATCTCCCCCGTCGCTCCAGCTCCTCGAGGAAGGCTGCCTCTAAAGGGCAGCCTCGGCCGCCTTCCAGCTCCTCGCACCGTCAGGAGCAAAAGGAGAGTGTCGCCACCCGTGCCCCTCCCGAGGGAGCCTGGCAAAGGAGGCGGCGCTCTCGAGGTAAGCCTTCGGAGCCTAAGGTCGATCTGAGGACCGTCCTTCAGGCGAAGAAGGCTTCCTCTAAGCGGTCCTAATTGCGGCCGGACCGCTGAGAGCTGTCCCCCCCGGGATGGAGCGATCGAGGTCGCCTCCCTCCCGGAGCTCTCGGGAAATCAGTGCTGTGTTCCCGCCGTCCAGTACGCTTCGGGCCACACTGATTTCCCGCGCACGCACGCCGCTCCAGCCGCCTCAAATAAGACCTGCGGCTGGGCAGCGAACGCGTACGCACACCGAAAATCATTCTCGACTGCTCCCTGCCGGTCAGCCGCTTCAGGGGGTCGGGAACGAGGCTCGGTTGACACCCGAGGCCAGCCTCGAGAGGCTGGTTCCCTTAGTAGATTATCTCGGCGCATGGTCATGCCTTCCGAATATATCTGCGTGGGCCCTGCGTACTGTAGAGCTGGGTTACAGACTGCAGTTCAGCTCCCCTCCCCCGAAGTTCAACGGGGTGGTCTGGACTGTGGTCGGCCCAGAGCAGGTTCGGGTTATGGAACAAGAAGTTCAATCCCTGTTGGTAAAAGAGGCCATAGAACGTGTTCCTCTGCCACACAGGGAGTCCGGGTTCTACAGCCGGTACTTCATAGTTCCAAAGAAGGATGGTGGGTTGCGTCCAATAATATATCTCAGGCACTTGAATCGTTCTCTGAGGAGATTCAGGTTCAAGATGCTCACAATTCCAGCCATCGTGAGTCAGATCCAGTTCGAGGACTGGTTCGTCACGATAGATCTGAAGGACGCATACTTCCATATCTCCATCCTTCCATGTCACAGGAAGTTCCTGAGGTTCGCTTTCGGGGGCGAAGCGTACCAATATCGGGTTCTTCCCTTTGGCCTAGCTCTTTCCCCTCGCACCTTTACCAAGTGCATGGATGCAGCGCTGGCTCCGCTGAGACTCCAGGGCATTCGTGTACTCAATTACATCGACGACTGGCTAATATTAGCCAAGTCGTACGATATGGCAGTTCGACATCGAGATGTCGTTCTCGCTCATATTAGGTGCTTGGGGCTGAGACTCAACACGAAGAAAAGCGTGTTGACGCCCTCCCAGAGGACTACGTTCCTGGGAGTGGTATGGGACTCCACGACGATGCGGGCACAAATGTCTCCTGCTCGGGTGGGTTCCATACAGGCGTTGGTCTCCAGAGTGAAGCTAGGCCACAACCTCACTGTGAAGCAGTTTCAAATACTGCTGGGGCACATGGCAGCAGCGTCCAGCGTCATACCTTCTGGCCTGCTGCACATGAGACCCCTACAGTGGTGGTTGAGAGCCAAGGGGTTTTCCCCGAGGGGAAATCCGTTCCGTATGATCAGAGTAACGCGCAGATGCCTTCGTTCTCTCGTCATATGGAGGAAACCTTGGTTCCTGTCCCAGGGACCAGTGCTGGGAGCATCATGTTGCCGGAAAACCGTTTCAACAGATGCCTCCCTCAATGGTTGGGGCGCGGTCATGGACGGCCGCTTTGCGAGAGGTCTGTGGGAGACCCGGCACTCTTCCTGGCACATCAACTGCCTGGAAATGCTGGCGGTCTACAAAGCTCTGAGGAGCTTTTTCCCAGACCTCCGCGGCCACCATGTCCTGATACGCTCAGACAACACTTCTGTAGTCGCGTATCTGAATCATCAGGGGGGTCTGAGGTCGCGCCCTCTATGCAGACTGGCACACCAGATCCTTCTGTGGTCCCAGGGGAAACTGTCGTCTCTCAGAGCGATGTACGTCCCCGGGGATCAAAATCAGGGAGCAGACGTCCTGTCGAGGCAGGGGCTGAGGCCCGGGGAGTGGCGACTCCACCCAGAGGTGGTGGAAGCCATGTGCGTGAGGTTCGGCCCAGTGGAAGTGGATCTGTTCGCGTCTCGAGAGACGTCCCACTGCCCACTGTGGTTTTCTCTCAGGCATCCAGCTCCGCTGGGGTTGGATGCCATGATGCAGACGTGGCCGAGGCTGCGTCTGTACGCATTTCCCCCGATCGCTCTGCTCCCGGGAGTCTTGGAGCGGGTTCGCCGAGAGGGGATCAGTCTACTTTTAGTAGCACCCCGCTGGCCGACCCGAGTTTGGTTCTCGGACATTATAGCTCTGCTAGACGGCCTCCCGTGGCAGGTCCCTCTGAGGAGGGATCTGCTGTCTCAGGCAGGGGGCACAATACTTCACCCCCGGCCAGAGCTGTGGAACCTTTGGGTCTGGCCCCTGAGGGGGCTCGGTACCTAGAGGCTGGCCTGTCGGCAGACGTTGTCGAGACCTTACTCAGCTCCAGGGCTCCCTCTACCAGGAGACTGTACAGCCTGAAGTGGAATGTGTTTTCCACTTGGTGTAGAGAGCGTGAGGTGGACCCAGTTAACTGCCCAGTGGCTTCAGTGCTGGAGTTCCTCCAAGATCGTTTCTCCGCCGGTCTAACCCCGTCCACACTAAAGGTGTATGTGGCTGCCATTGCGGCTTTCCACTCGCCTGTAGGTGATGGGCCTTTGGGGAAGCACCATCTGGTTGTACGTTTCCTCCGTGGGGCTCGGAGGATGAGGCCTGCGGCTCGCTCCAGAGTTCCAACCTGGGACCTGGCGGTGGTACTTGAAGGGTTGGCTGAGGCCCCCTTCGAGCCACTGGAGTCGGCTGAGGCAAAGAACCTGACCCTTAAGGTGGCCTTTCTCCTTGCTATCACCTCTCTGAGGAGAGTGGGGGATCTCCAGGCCTTGGCTATAATGCCAACTTGCCTGGAGTTTGCCCCTGGCGGAGTTAAGGCCATCTTACACCCTAGACCGGGCTATGTGCCCAAGGTGCCATCTAATGTGGCACGGTCAGTGGTTCTTCAGGCTTTTCATCCTCCACCTCACGTGACGGCGGAAGAGGGGAGACTTCACCTGCTCTGCCCAGTCAGAGCCCTGAGAGTGTACCTTGAGAGGTCCTCTCAGTGGAGGAAGTCAGACCAGTTGTTGGTGTGCTTTGGTTCACCCAAGAAGGGGCTGCCTGCATCCAAGCAGACAATCAGTAATTGGATTGTTCAGGCTATAGCCACAGCTTATCAGGTGCGCAATCTGCCTTCACCTATAGCTGTGAGGGCTCATTCTACCAGGAGCATGGCCTCCTCGGTAGCCCTCCTTTCTGGAGCCTCGCTTCAAGATATTTGCGAAGCGGCTGGGTGGGCCACTCCGCACACCTTCATAAGATTTTATAGTCTGCAACTCCCTGTGACGCCTGGTGCCAGAGTGCTCGCGTCCTAAGTGTGCCTGGTCTTCCAGCTTCACACTAGGGTGGCGTGCTTACGGTGTGGCATAGTGGGCATTGCGTTCCCATAGTGTCGTCACGACGACGACGCAGTGCGAGTTCCCTCGAAGGGGAACGTCTCGGGTTACGACTGTAACCCTTGTTCCCCGAGAAGGGAACGAGACACTGCGTCTCGCCGCCACACCTATCACGTTAAGAGCGCTTGCTTCATCGCAAAGTAGCTAACGTGTGTTTGAGCCGGCGTCCCTTTGTAGCTTCCGGGTATGCCGTCATCTACTACGTCATGACGCAGCACCAATCAGGATTGGACAGATTTCATTCATACTTCAGATGCGTTACGCTGGGGGCGTTCCCATAGTGTCGTCACGACGACGACGCAGTGTCTCGTTCCCTTCTCGGGGAACAAGGGTTACAGTCGTAACCCGAGACGTTTACTGTACTATAACTATAATAACTATAGATATCTAACAAACAAATATAATTAATACACTTAATAACTGAAATTATATCAAGTATATTTTATCAGTTGTTAATTATTCTGGGGTTTATTGAGAGGTCTAAGAGTGTGAGTGTTTTTTTTTTTTTTCACCACAAGGTGATGAAAATCATAGCTCTACTTTTCACTTCCGAGGGGTTTGTTTTCAGCCCTCTTCAAAACTGAGACTGCAGAACCCTCTTAAAAGACCTTGCTCTGCTCCTCAGAGAGTATCCTTATATAAAGCTTGCATAAGATATTCTTTTCAAGTCTATTGATGTGCAGAAGAAACACATTCAAGGCCTCTGATGAACGGTCTTCAGGGGAGGAGTGGAAAAATCAAGAGCTGATAAATACATCTTTTATTGACTGTCACTATAAAAATGCATGTGCAGTCTATAACTACCAACTGACTCGGGATGAATAACGACACTATTTCCTTCTGTAGAGCTGCTTATAGCTGAATTGAACTTGTTTCATAATTGATGAACTCTACAAAGTTACTGACCTGAATCAACAATGAACTGACTTTGTAGAGCTGCTTTTTAGCACTTTAGTTTTACATTTGATGAAATTTGCATCATTGACTATGTTCCTGTTTATTGCTGTGAATCTGCTTTGAAACAATCTGTATTGTATAAAGTGCTATATAAATAAAGACGACCTAACTTGACTCTCCTATGTTGTATATATGAAATCTCAGCTGTCAGTAGTTTGTCCCCTCATTGGGGACAGTATATTATAGCTGAGCCTAGTCTGACCCCTCTGTCATAGTTCACACTTTGTGTATTTATATACACACACACACACACACACACACACACACACACACACACACACACACACACACACACACACATAGCCACACCCGGTAAACAAAGTCCAAAATCTTTCAATTCTGAGTGATGAACACTTCTATATCAGCAATGAGTACTTCTTCCATGAAATCATATTGCTAATGATGTCGGCATATGAATCATTGTGAACCAATTAATTGTAATGTCTTAGGTTTTGAATAAAGGCTCATTGTGGCTTATGGCCAATTACTGTCCAATTAGACGAGAACTATCTGACTGACATGTAAAGTGACCAATCACAGTTAGTTCTTTTTTTTTTGCACCGGTTTTTGGGCGGATAATATCTGCGTAACAGACAGTTGTGGACAATTTAGCGAGTGCGTGTTTGTTACCGTCTTAATTTATAATCTTCACAGCAGGATATAAACCTTAAATAAGTCAGTTTAACACACAGTGAATAAGAAGTTCAGTAAAAACAAAATACTTTTGTTACTTAATACTTTTGTTACTTTGTTACTTAATTGTACTTAATACTTTTTGTAAAAACAAAAAGTATTTAATTACACTCAGATAATCCACAAGTAACGTAAGAGCGTTTGATACACAAACAATAACTGTCAATCAAGGCAGAGAAACGAGGAACTTAAATACATACTGATAACGAACCAAAAGACTAACAGGTGTGACGATCAGATGAATTGCAATACTATCTAATGATTTCGGGAAACAAAGACAAAAGGAAATAATGAGAAGCAAACTAAAAGTCTATGATAATGAAACTAAACGAGCAAATGACTGAATATCCATAATTGAATACAATTTTCCTATATGATGTTCCTAGATATATCAGTTGTGGATTGTGGTGTGTTTTTTCCGGTTCTGTTATAAATTCATTCCTCCTGAACTGTGTCGTTAAATTCACACCTGAACAATCCGAGCCTTCAGTGCCACAGAAATGAGCCCTGTGTCGCCTGTAGAGGACACAACCAGCCTCCTCATAGGAACCTTACAGCGATTTGTACATTATTCAAAAATCGAAATCATATATAAACATTGAACACTGAAATCTTAAAGAAAACTTCTTGAAAAACTATTTTTAAAGAAACATTCCGTCCCAACTGACGTTCATTAATTAGGAATGATTGAGGTGTGACAGATTGATGCTTTCTCATACTTTGAGCCTCTCACTTCATAGACTGATGGGTAATATTTAGAAAAATCTAGTCTGTTTCTCTGAGAGCCTCTTGTGTCCGGATAGATAAAAAAAGACTCACTCAAAAACACATGCACAGGTTCCACAATGTTTTGCTGCATATGCCTGACAATCTTTATTAAAGGGATAGATAATGACAATTCTGTCATCATTTACTCACCCTCAAGTTGTTCCAAACCTGTATGAATGTCTTTCTTCTGCTGAACACACACACAAAATGATATCATACTATGGGTCCCATCAACTGTTTGGTTAGCCATATTCTTTTTTATGTTTAGTAGAAGAAAGACATTCATACAGGTTTGGAACAACTTGATGGTGTGTAAATGATGACACAATTTTCATTTTTGGGTGAACTGTTCAAGCAGAGCAATTTTCATTATATATCCCTTTAATAAAACACGTAAACACCAACATACTGTAACATCTAAATCAAACAGCCTATAAACAAAAGCTAAATATAAGCACCATCATGAATTTCTATTCCTATGATATTCGGGCCAATGACAAATGACAGTGTACAAGATTTAAAGAAGGAAAAATCAAGTTTAAAACCATTATTGAAACCATGTTGGTTTCATATGGTTTAAAAAAGAAACAAAAACGTCTATACTATTTACATGAAAAGTTCAATTTTGAATGCAATCATTAAGTAAAAAGTAATAACCCATTGAATACATTTGAGCATATACATTGTGGCAATTATCCCGATAAAGACCCGAGGTCATTTCATTTGACAAAAATCATAAAAATGATAAAATCATAAAAATAAAACAAATAAAAAGTCTTATAGTTGTTGACACCAAGTTCTTTTACCTGCATAGTCAAATCGTGACTTAGATTTTTCAAATAATAATAATTTTGTAAAAAATAAGATTTTATGATAAACTACTCAATAATTTTTCTTTTTGAGAATGTCATTCTTTTAATAATTTAATAATAACTTTCCTCATTATGAAAACAGGACAGTTTGATCACTTTTTGATATTTTTGAAATTATGCCTCCAAAAATGTCAGAATTAATTTCAAGTCAAAAAATAAAAACATCATAGAAGAGTTTTCCCACCATTCATTTATTTCATTTTAATGCAAAAAAAGTACTGCCATGTCATTGACCTATTTACTTTGGATCTGCAAACATAAAAGCAGACAGTCAGAGACAACTTTTAAAAGCTGATCGGACCCTCTAAATCAACAGTGTAAAATTTCCACTGAAGTGACATTGTCACCAAACTAAGAAGAAGAATATGTGAATTAATTAACTAATGTGAATTAATATGAAGAACATTCTGTAGACACAGGAACATCTATAGAAGACTTCTATTACAGAGAAGGTCCAGCTGAATAAATCAACGACCAAGCTTTGTCCTTATCAGATGCTGAGTAATACATTATTGACCAATAAATTCACTTTAAATCACATCTAATTTGAATTTAATAAAGCAGACAAAAATAAAAAGGACTATTTCTTCATGTAGTTTCTGTACCAATCACCTATTGTGATCCTTAAAATAAACCTGCATATCAACATACCCTACGCTTAACTTATTAAATAAGTTCTTCAATAACTACAAGAATAAACAAGCTGCATTATATTAAGCTGTTACGATGACTGCATTCAGTTCTGACAGCGTTGTTGTCCTGTGAGGAACGTACCCAAATCCAGCAGCCAATACTTGCAGTTCTCTGAGCGTCCTGAAGCTGAACCCATGTGACAGAGTGACCTGACTGATAAAAATGAGTGTATTCCATGTGCCATACGCAAGAGGTGATCTGAACAGAGGAGGACACCTACACTAACTCCTCTAAACTGAAAGGATTTTTACCACATAATGCTGAGAAGAGAGTGATGGACTATGAAAGAAAGGGAGGGAGAGAGAGAGAGAGAGAGAGAGAGAGGGAGAGAGGAAAGGGGATGGAGAAAGAGGGAGGTTTGGTGTTCCATGCACAGCTGTGACTAAGTTATGCTCAGAATGAGAGAGAGGGAGGAAGGGAAAACCGGATGAGAAGACTCAAAGAGAGGAAAGAGGTGTAACCTGCAATCCTTTAATATGAAAGACGTGATCCCAAAAGAGTCAGCCTTTCAAGCTTTCTCAAGATAAGATTCTTTCAGCTTTTTTTTTTAACTCATTTTCTAATAGGGGGATTATAATAGGGGGGACTATCTTGATCATAATGTAGTTACAAAAAGACAGAAAAAAAGTTTCATATACAGTATATATATATATATATATATTTGACTTTTGATGTATGACTCTTGAAAGGTTTTGTGATATTCACTCAATTAGACTACTAAAATCTCAACAAAAAACATTTTGATAATAATGGTTGCAGCTATTTTAGAGTCTTTTATGTGAGGATTCCTGAAATGTCAAGTGGATGATGGCATTCTGCAAAACAACAAAATCAGTCAAGTGTTGACCTGTTCGAACATTTTAAGCATTTTTTATTGGGAGCACAGTAATAATACATCCCAGAAGTAAATGACAGTTTGAAAGCAAACAGTATGGCTGACAATATCAGGTCACAACATGAAAATGAAGTAAACTATACAAACAACTGCCTCTTTATCACCTACACAAATGTCTGCCACTCTTACAGGCTGCACCGGAGCGGGCGGCTACAAAGATCTCCCTGTTTAAGCGTCTTTGGCTGCTTAACAGTAGCTGGTCTGTGGCCAGTCAAACTGCTTCCTTTGGCACACACACACACACACACACACACACACACACACACACACACACACACACACACACACACACACACACACACACACACACACACACACACACACACACACACACACACACACACACACACACACACACACACACACACACACACACACACACACAGAGATCCGTAACTGTTTATGCCAGAACTAATCAAAATTCTGCTGAGGATTCTGCTCTGTTCTCATATTATAAAATTTGGATTTTTTTAGCCTCTCTGGACACGTTGCACCACACCAGCTGCCTTAATATACCTTGAACGTTTCAGCTAACGAAATAGCCGGGGCAGCAATTTAAAGAAGTAGAATACACTGGTCATCATGAGTTATGACGGTTCCTATTTCGCATTCTATAAATACTAATTGTCCTTGCTGTAAGAGAACCGGCTGTTTGACATTTCCCATGACCTCTTCAAAATAAAAGGTACTTGCCTACTTGTAATGATGTCATAAAAATGGACTTAAAAGATGACACAGGTATGAGACTTATAATGTAGTTCCAAAAATAGAAATGAAGTACATCTAACTTATTAGTTCCAATATGACAGTTATAATACGTTAAAGTTTTTCATTAGCTATCTCCTTGACATTCATTGTTGGTCATAGATAGATAGATAGATAGATAGATAGATAGATAGATAGATAGATAGATAGATAGATAGATAGATAGATAGATAGATAGATAGATAGAAGCATCTAACTACATCAAGAGTTAAAAATAAGTTAGTTTCAGTAACTTCCCAGAATTCTCCAAACTGAACACCACACCCTGCACACACTAATGATCTTCTCTCAGATGCAGTCCAGTCATCCTTGTGTGGGTGACCTCAAAAATCTGTGCCTGGTGACCCTCTTAGTTTTACCACATGCTCTTCCTTTGTAGTCGTTTTCTTTGTCACAAATCATTTTCCATTCAGAGTTTTCAAAAGCAGTGACTAGCCACCATGAATTTCATTTTACATGTCTTTGATCATGATGAACTTACAAACTGCAGCTGATGTACTTACTATAGCTGAATCCTTAAATCCTTAAATACCAATTAACAATAAGATCGCTCCCAAATTAATTTACGCCGACTCATCATAAATGTTTTCATGTGCAAAACTTTATTTCAAACTGTAATGTTGTGAAATATTATTAAAATTTAAAATAATTGTTTTCTATTTTGATATATTTAAACATTCTAATTGTTCAGCAGCCAGTTTTCAGTGTCACATGATCCTACAGAAATCATGCTGAATTGGTGCCCCCAAAAATTCGTATTATTATCAATGTTTAAAGCAGTTGTGCTGCTAATATTTTTGTGGAATCTATGATACATCATGATTCTTTGATGAAAATAAAGATTTATTTAGAAACAGAAACAGCATTTATTTGAAATGTACTTTTTTGTATTATTATAAATGCCCTTACTGTCACTTTTGATCAAATTAATATGTCCTTGCTGAATTAAAGTATTAGTTTCTTTAAAAAACAACTTTTGAAAGGTAGTCCATGAATTATTGTTTACAAAATGGCTGCTTTTAAAGGCATGATCAAAATCACAAGATCACATTAACTGTCTTGTGTTCATGGATACGGTCCTAGCAGGGAAATCCTACGGCCTGGCAACCCTGTTCATCACCTGACACACACAACCCATAACCATGGTTACTGCAAGCACAACACACTTCAACCCTAATAAGAAAGAGCAAAGCTGGACTGCAATTAAAATTTTATTTGGGTTCGGGGTGAATCGAGAGCAGACACTCACACACCTGTACAGCTTTGATCCATCTCTCCTGAGGGAAAGCACACAATATCTAGCACCTACATTAGGATAATCAGATGTAATTGTGGTTCGTTATATTTAAATGTTAATCTTGCACACAGATAGAAATCTGTATGCAATATGATTTAAAATACAATTTTGTATAAATCACCGATATACAATTAATCCATAAGGTAAATTCAATTTTTTTTTTTTTTTATCTATGTATCCTTTCATTCTACCAAGAAGATTGGTAAAACAAAACTGAGATTCCTATCGAGTCAAAGGTGATTACCTAACAACTCTTACACAAAAGACCAGCTGGATGCGTGTGCTGATGTGTCTTCAAGTAATCCCTCAAGCATTTACACAGAAGCTGTTCCCATGACTGGAGAGGAAAACCAAACACTATCCCAGAGTTGCCACAAATTCAAAACACTGACAAATCCAAGTAGTGCAGCCTCTGTGAAGTGTAAACCTAAATAAACCCCATTATAAATCCTGATGCCATCCTGATCCGACCCCATATCTAAGCAGGTGTGTGTTTCCCAAAAACAAGTCCTAAAAGCAAGTAAGTCCACTACAGCATGTAAGCAAGTTCCGGTGTTACCAACATAGTTCAATGTTTCAGTTTTGCAAAAACCATAGTTCCAACAAACATTCGCAAACTTACGAGGTTGGAACTACAGTTCTCGACTTTCTTGTGATTATGACATGTGTACTGAAATAGATCATGCTCCTGTACACAAGTATATGTTATATAAAGTATATACTGTAGATTGAAACGTATAAATATATATACTTTAGACTGTCAACAATTAGTAGTACAATTTTTGAAGAATGTGCATGTGCGTATGGGAACCTGTACGTATGATGTAAGAGGGAACTCAAAATAAATCAAACATCAAATAAAAGCCAAATGACATGAAACAAAAATAGTGCAGTAGTCCTCAAACCACAGATGTGCGACATGATACAGCTGTGACTAGTTAAATTCTTTGAAGATGCATCATACTAGGATAGTTAAAGGGATAGTTCACCCAAAAATTTGTCATTACTTACCCTCATGTTGTTCCAAACCTGTATGAGTTTCTTTTTTCTGCAGAACACAAAAGAAGATATTTTGAAGAACGTTGGTAACTAGACAATTGACGGTAGCCTACAGTCAAATGTCTGGTTATCAAGATTCATTTACATATCTTCTTTTCTGATCAACAAACTCATACAGGTTTGGAAATGATACTATCCCTTTAGGCAGCAAGCTTCGGCCAGCATGAACATCCAAAAAACCCAAACACATTTACAGTCCAATTAAATCTAACCCAACCCAATCTGCAGAAAACAGGAAAGCCATCTTACCTTTATGATTGAAAATTCCCTCCATCTCCATACTGCTGCGGGAATGTGCGATGCAAAGCATGGAACTGGGAACCAGGCCCTCCTGGGCAGGTGAGCGGTCAGTGGTGCGAACCAGACACCAGTCGGGCTTGTCCTGGGGCCGTTCTAACAGCTCCACTGTCTGACCTCTACGCACAGTCAACTCCGATCCGTTACTTGCCATGAAATCGTGGATGACCACTGTCAACTCTGAGCCACCGGACAACTGTGGAGGAAAGAATAAGCGTCACAATAAAATAAAAAAAAATATCTGATAAAGAAAACAAAAGTGACCTAACTAAGAAAATAGACAAGTCTAAAGTCAGAACGAACGTACCCACTGGTAATGTGGCATCGCCAATGAGCTCAAAAGGTGAGCCACTGATCCTGAACCTTTACACGCCATGTTTCTACCAAAACAACACCTCCTTTTAAGTCCCTATGCCTCAAACATCACACAGGATGACGTTTTGAGTCGAAAACCCCTAACTCCGACAATGCCATATCCTTCAATCTGGAAGACGGAATGACTTTGCCTTTCTTTTTTCTGATCAAAATGAACCTGGTCTACAGTTCCATCTACAGCTCAAGCATTCAGGACTCCAGTGAGGTAAAGTGGCAGGCGTTTGAAGGCTGCTGACACATCCTCGCATTGCCACGGAGATGGAATCAGTCTGAAGGAGTGACGCCTGGCAGGAGGAAGGGAGAGGAGGCAGAGACGGACACAATGTGCCAAGATTTAAAGGAGCAGGAGGCAAATTAATGCTTATTAGAAGTGACGTGCAGGAACTCGTACGCTTCTGGGAGCCTCACCTTTTCACCTCGCCACGAACTGAGAGGGCTCTGTGTGCGTTAAGACGGTTTAAACAGTGAGCCTTTGTGAGGGGTCGTCAGGGTACATGAGTCAATTTGGTGACAGCGAGACTCTTTACGTGTCACAGAGACAGGGAAGAGACCGACATGGAAATGGAGATAAAGATGGTGCATCCAAGTGTGTTTTGATTCAAGACAGTATCAGCATGTAACGTGTGTTCTTGTAGGAGGCTCGCAATACATATCAGGGACAAAAACATGCACATGTGTGAGGGCGAGTGAGAGGAGAGCTCTGACTGTGAGTGGGAAGATGAGCGTCTGTGCTGCTAAATCCAAAGCAACCAAAGCAACGTTCCCCACTGAGGAACCCTCATTACGACTGTTGACAATCAGGTTAAAGGAATGTTGGAACTACTGGACGCCACTGTGTCCGAACTTCTTGTATGGTTGATTCTTCAATTAGGAGACATTTTCTGTTCCCTAAAAGGTTTTTATATAAAAAGTGAAAATTATGTTTTCAGTTCATTTAGTATTCATGCAACACTATTTATGAAACTATTGGCTTCTGTAGAGCTGCTTATACAGAAGCTGAATTGGACTTGTTTCATAATTTATAAACTTTGCAAAAATAGCACAGCTATTGAACTGAATTGAAACAACATAGATCTAACTTAAGATGAATAATGTCAGTAGAGCTGTTTTGAAGTCAAAATTGAATTGGAGTCATGTCATAATTGATGATTTTTTTTAACATTAGCACTTATTTTCCTGTTTAATAATGTAAAGCTGTAGAAATAAATGACTTGACAAACGAACACATTCCCCAATAATGCTCGCATTACCACCATGCCACACATTTAACATTAAAAAAAAAGATTACATTTGCTTATCATGGGCCTGAGGAGTCATTTTTACCACAACTACATGCATAGTGACAGAAATATAATTCATTCTAAGATGTTTACATAAGGATGATGAGAAACTTTATTACTGTTAGTGTTTGAGAATTTGAGAATCTACATAACAATCCAACTTTCAAAATACTTAATTAAACATCCACAACAGCTCACATCATAATTTTAACATAAGAAACATAGTTTTCTGGATTTCTCAAGATTTCAAGTAGTGAAAGTGGCCCTATTTGAAGAATCACCCATATGTGGCCATTGTCACTAAAATCTAATTCCTGGAATAAACTATTCTTTGCCATGTTTAACTATTTTTATTGTACACAAGCCAGTGTGGTGCACCTGTTGTCTAAGATAGCCTTGCCAGTCAGAGATGAATGTGCTTTTCTTTTTTTTTTTTCATACATTTTACAGAATTTCCAGCAGCTCAGTATTATTATTAAGAAGAGCATACATTCAGGAGAACAAAAACAAGGTTCTTTAAATCTTTGGATCAGATCAAGATGTAGCAATAAAACACCTTTAACAGAATGTTCATCCAGCAAAAGATGAAGCTTGAAAATGGACATAGTGTTCCACAAGCACTCAGAAATGAATTAAAGAGCTAGTTTACCCAAAAAGGGTAAACTCACCCTCATGCTGTGTCAAGACTTCCATTCATCTTCAGAACACAGTTGAAGACAATTAATTATACAATTAATATTCTCTTACTATTTTTGTCCATCCATTCTAAGTAGATGCAACCAAAAATCCTGCACTACACATGATCACTTTATAATGAACAATTTCATTTAATGTATTATTCATATAAACATTGATAAACCCACATACATAGAGCTCATCAAATATGGTAAAACCACTTTTACAATGTCTTTTTCGTGGAAATTTGGGTTGCATTGACTTCATTAGTATTTCATTAGTAGTATCATTAGTATGGAACGACATGAGGGTGAGTAAACTTTTTCTTTTTGGGTGAACTACCCCTTGAAGAATTAGATTTTAGACTTGATTTAGAAGTGATTATAAGCTTCATTACCATGGTCTTTGAATGTGATGCAACAAAAAAGGTCTTTGAACCACATTAGCAAGTTTAAGTTGGTAAAACCCATCAAATCTGTTTTTTAGGGTGAGGCTAAAACATTCAGTACAGACATTAAACCATTTTCCTTGTCTGAAAACTCTACAGGTCTTAACATGCCACCAAAACACCAGAGCTGAACAGCAGGTGTAGCATGGCACTTTTAGACTAAGGTCAACAGACTTTCACACTCACCTTGTCGCTATCCAGTGTGTTCTGAGAGGTGCGGGAGGCGATGGAGATGGTGTCTGGTTGACTGCTTGCATCACCCTGACTGTCTAGGTCTTCTACATCCCTGCTATTCAATATGAAATAGACATCAGTTAAAAGTGCCAGTTTACCAAAGAAAAGCTTTTCCACACTGGTTTGACAGTCACTGTCAAAGACAACATACTGATATGCATAAAATGAGTTTCTTCAGCTGGAGCTTATTCTAAGTTCCAGAGATCCATACTCTTATCAGGCTATGGATTGATGTGATTGGTTGACATACCGTTTGCCCTTGTGTTTGGTTGCAGTGGCTTTGGGAATGTGAATTGGCTCCTTGAGTGCCCCCCGTAAATGGATGGTACGCTCCTGGATGACTTCACGTACATGTTTGATCCAATCCTGTTTGTTTTCAATACAGGAAGCCTGGGGGGTGCATTGAATACAACCAAACATTAACAAACCTCTCTTTACACAACAGACATACATAGCTATTATAATTGTCAAAGCAGGCAATCAGAGTTGAAATGACGTCAAACCCTTTAATTCGTTCTAATCTTTTAGCAAAATATAATAACTTGCTCTGCTTCTAAATGTTCTTTCGTTTTAGATTACAAATCCCTCTTATTTTTCAACTCATCGCCTTCAACCACCTGTCAATAAAACTAAATCACGATTCAGTTCGTTCTCAAAGGATAAAATCAATTCCCATCCATCCTACATTTCACTTGGAATACGTCAGATTACGCAAGTAAAATAAGATGGGAGCAATGTTTAGTGATTTCAGTTGTAAACCAGGCTAAAAGTGTGAACATGAGAGCATCCATGTGTGTATCTACATGTGAGAACACATGGAGTGACACATGATTCATTCCATGATTCAATGATGTCTGCAGAGATGAAGGGCAACCATTCAGAGACACAAGTTACATAAGGGATTACTTAAAGTACTTAAACGTCTAACAACATGATTTTATACAATGGCATGACTCAAGCCAGAACTATAGTACATGAACACTCAAAACTTGAAAACATATCCACTTATCCGATCTATTTCAAGGACCCTAGGATGAGTGATACTCTTTATTTTATAACAAAGACTATTGGAAAGTTCCATTTGATTTGAGATAAGGGACAACTTTTTCAATAATGAAACATGCTTATATGCTGAGCAAGTTAGTAATGTTTGGATGTAAATAAACTTGATAAGCAAAGAAAACATTTATTAGAAGCCAAAAATTAGTGATAGTTCTGCTGAAACAACTTAAAACATCTTCGATGAAGTATCAATTTGGAATGCAAATCATACCTTTAGGACAATTTTGTTGTCTGAGGTAGGTGTCCGTCCAACCCAGAGTGCAAATTTACATGGATCTCCTTCCACATGTTCAGTAACTCCTAGTTCTGAGGTCTAGGCAGAACAAAAAATAAAAAAAATTATTAAGTATGGCCATCCTTAATCTGTAATCAGGCAAGCATTTATTGTTAAAGAATGTGGTGAAAATCCAGTGGTGAAAATCCAGCTTTTAATGTTGTTTATATGTCTATGTGGTGTTTTTAATATGCTTTAAGACAAACCATGTGCAAATTCACAAGTCAACACCATTGCTGAGTATTTTCTCTTTAAAACTGCAGTGAACCAAAGACAGTCTCAAAAACGCAGTTTGAAATCGCTGGTGTTTCTGACGTCACAAACTACCTTGTAACAATCACATCAACGAGTGGATCTCTGAGCTGGTGTGAGTGAGTGGAGGCGGGTCTAATTTGCATATTCATAGAACCGCGTATACTAAATGAGGCAAGTGTGTAGAGTTACATTCAAGCTATTTTAAGGCATGAAGAATTTTTATAAATTATTATTAAAGGAAAAATTATTGACTACAGGGGGACTTCAAGTAATTGATAACAAAATTAAAAGAAAACACATACCATAAGCTTGCTCTTGTAGAGGTACTTGCTTCTGCCGTTGGAGTCTTTGACGTCCTTGCTGAAGATGAGGGACATCTCAAAGAGGAAGAGGTGCCGCTCTCTTCCCTTACGGATCAGAGTCTTTGGATCCCAAACCTGGAATGATTCTTGCAGAATCAACTCACCCTGAGACTCAATGTTCTCATCAAAGCCTGAAAGGACAGGAGGCAGAGTAAGAGACAGTGATGAGAGAGAGTGGTTGAACAATGATATATGGTTCAAATGATGGTTTGGGTTTGGTTTAACAAGCTGTGTGTGTGTGTTTATGTTACTGACCATCCAACATGCTGAGGTGCATGGCATCATTCGCTCTCTTGGGCACACTGAGCATGACCTCCAGACCATCTTTAATTTCTCCTTTACCTTCCTCACAGCATGTCAATAGTTCCTATGTACAAGCATAACAATTGTACTTGTACATTTGAAGATAAACATTGAAGAGTTTGTGCTTTAATGTGGATTTTGTAATAAGACATTATTGTTAACATGCGGTGGAGCATCCCTTTCTTTTCTTTTTTGAATATATTTACTGAATAAGTAAACCCTGTTGAAAAACCCTGTTGAATTCCATACTGGCCCAGGCTGGTTAGTGCTGAAATACTGCTGGTCTAGCTGGTGGACCAGCATAGTCATGCTGTTCTAAAGCAAAACGGAGCTGGTGAAGCTGGTTCACTAGCATGGTCTTGTGGGGTTGAGTGTGTGCAAGCCAGATGTCTGTCTGCAAGAAGTGTTTTGGGACAAGCATTGTTTTTGCTTGTATACTTCTATATTTAACACATTAATGAAGTAAAGGAAAAAGAATATAAGATTAAAACATGATTAATTGTAATATATGATTATAACTTTGTCATTTATTTTGTTCCATCTGTTAAAAAAGTATGGCTAAAAATTGTGTTTCGCTTTATTTTGATGGTCCCTTTAACACATTCTACTGACTATAAGTAACATTGCACCTATATGTCTACTAACTCTCATTAGAGTTTTAGTAGAGTATTAGTAGACTGGTAGGTTTAGGGTTAGAATAAGTACTTGCAAAGTTACTTATAGTCAGTAGAGTTTCTGCTGGGGAGCATCACAATAAAGAGTTTGGTTTAAGTCTGTGCTCAACTTCTTTGCTTTATTTGTGTCGAAACTGTATTTCATCTTTGCTGAGATTGTTTCAATTATAGTAGAAACACACCTTTAGCAGCAGCTGATACTTGGTGATCCTCTGAACCGGTTTAATAAGGTATGATGAGATGGAATTGGCCAGCCTGTGCCTTTGTTGGATTTCCTGCACACATACAAACACAAAAAGTCTTTTAATTAAAACGACAAACATCTTTCACACACACACATCCTAAAAGCTTGCTGGAAAACAATCATGATGAAACCATTTATCTTTAGCCTTTTTATTCTTATATAGCTTCTTGATAACAATTTTGCAAAAGCAGAGCTCAAGGTTAAAACCATTCATCAGAGTGAAAGAAGAGTCCGTCTGTTCTGATCGCCTGGCAACAGTTTAACAGTGAGTGAGGCATCACTAACCCCCCTCCCCCAAACACACAGGACACACACCCTCTCTCTAAGACCTCCACCTACCAGCTCAAGAACAGAACTGCTCAACAGACCACAGAAACCTTACAATACACACACACTCAAATACATATACACATTAATGGAGACACACTATAATACTACGGCAAATACACAATGTCACATGCATATTCATATAAACACCCACATTCTCTGTGAAATACGCACAAAAAGTGTTGTATAATCTGAATAAATAAACCAAACTTCCTTGATTCAAGTGTATAAAAGGGATACTTACACAGAATCATATGCCCTTTAATAATGCTTATGTAAAGAATTGTATGATTAGTTTTGCTTAGTACTCACATCAAAATAGGCCCCTGCGTGTTCCAGAATCAGCTGAGTGGAGTCAGGCTTGTTCTTACAGTAATTCACGTACATCTGAAACTTATCCGCCTGAAAAAAAACAAAAAACAACAGCTAATCATTTAAACATATAAAACACCATTTCTAAAAAACATTTTGAACCCAAATATGTTCTATTTTTTTTCCATTTATAATAAGTGGAGTCTCTTTTAAAATGATAACTATTATCAGAACGTTTTAAATAAATGCTGATTCAAGAGACACTTCAAGAGATTAGTGAAATAAATATTTGTGTGAAACAATTAGCTGTGATAGTTTCAAAAATGTGATCAATAATTGCTGTACCACTGTACCAATAAGGGAATCAGTTACAATCAGTTACAGTTACAATAGTCCATGAACTGCTTTTAATAGTTACAGATATAGGTAACACTTTGTTTTACAGTACTGAGTGAGTTTAAATATCAGCAAGATTTGTATTTAATAATTTAATATTTGCATTTATTTAAGCAAATACAGTTAAAATATATTATTCCTGTGATGGCAAAGGGCAAAGCTGATTTTCAGCATCATTACTCCAGCTTTCAGTGTCACATGATCCTTCAGAAATCATTCTGATATGCTGATTTGGTGCTCAAGCAAAAAGTGTTTACTACAATGTAATGCATCCTTTCTAAATGAAAGTATTAATTTCTTTAAAAGCAATCTACTGACCCTAATCTTTCGAAAGGTAGTGAATGTAGTATGTACTTAGTATAATAACTAGCACTCACCCATGTGACGAAACAGTGACCCACATCCTCTGGAAGCTGCTCATATTTTTCCAATTCTTTAAGGAAAATGCTGAGGAAAGGACAAAGAAGGGCATAGGGAAATGGTAAGTAAAGAAAGATACAATTCAATAATTCTGAGAACTGCAGTTCATTAGGTTCACTGACTTGTGATGGAACTCTAATAGGTCTTGCATGTTGCCGAAGATGATGTGCTCTTTATTGACAATCCCTGGGGGAATCTCTTCCACACCACTGCTCATCTCCCACAGATAAGTCTGAAACACACACACACACACACACACACACACATACACACACACACACACACACACACACACACACACACACACACATTTAGAATTCTTTCCAACAATGTGGTAAACTAATGCTATCAAAGACACCTTCCATAATTCAGTTTACATAGTTCTGAAATGGAAAATATGGAAATATGGACTTTTCTTTATAGGAATAGTTGGCTCTGATATTAATAAAAAAAAATTTTTTGACCTGCACAGCTTTAATTATGTCAACAGAAAATAAAAGTAATTTCTGAAGTGGAGAACATTCTCCCAGTATAATAACTGTCATCAAATTGACTTTAATTTGATGAAAATTACTATGGAAACAACATTGATTGTGCTTTTGTCTTCAAAATAATGCATATCCAAAAAAAAAAACCATACCCCCCCCCCCCCAAAAAAAAAAAACAGGCCATGTATTAAGAAATTTAAAATTGTCAAGTTTGAACATGTTTTTACAGTTTTGCAATTTATTTTAAAGGGTTAGTTCACCCAAATATTTTGCCATTAATTACTCACCCTCATGTCGTTCTAAACTCCCGGAACACAAATTAATCTTTTTAATGAAATCTGAGAGCTTCATTGACTGCCTAAGCAACTGCCACTTTTAAGCCCCAGAAAGGTAATAAAGACATCATTAAAGTAATCCATGTGACCCAAGTGGTTTAACCTCAGTTTTATGAAGCGACACGAGTGCTTTGTTCACGCATGCGTCATGGAGCTTTCATGAAAGCGTTCTCATGAACGCACTCATGTTGCTTCATAAAATTGAGGGTTAAACCACTGGAGTCACATGGATTACTTTTATGATGTCTTTGTCTTTCTAGGGTTTGAAAGCTGTAGTTGCATAGGCTGTCAATGGAGGAACAGAAAGCTCTCAGATGATGAGACAGCTTTCAGACAACATGAGGGTGAGTAATTAATGACAAAATCTTTTTTTTGGGGTGAACTAACCCTTTAAAATGACTGTTTGTCAAGCCTTGTGACATATACCTGTATTAATCAGAATTCTGGGTCATAAACACAATATTATCCAAAACTTACACAGTAACTGAATATTAACGTAATAAAAGTAATTCTGGGTGCTACAATAGAACAAGAAGAAATTAAAGGAACATACAATATACATAAATCAATATACAGATGGGTTAAAGCACCCTTGAAGATGAACTTCAGTTTTTGCTTTTGCATGTCGCTGTCCTAGACGTGAATGACAATAAATGAGCTGATTAAATTACTGTGCACAATTGCTAAAATGCATCATAACAAATGAATCACTGACAGTCTTTTTTCCCCAGAAAATAATAGAGGAAAAACAATGCACATGTATTATTTTCAGGAATATGATTACATGTCAATTCCAAAGCGCATGAATATTCCCATTTGGATTAAAAATGATGCATATAAACATGGTCAGTGTTTTAATGACACTCAATCTTTTTGTGAGATCAAACAGTAGCTATTCTTGGAGAAACTGGATTGTTTTTGGGCTGAACTGCAGTGAATACATTTATAGCAAATGGCTTTTGTGATCTGTCCAAAGTGGACATTGGTGTACCACACCCTCGAAATGTCGGTCCGTAAGGAGCAGATCGTGACAAAAACACTTACATCCATACACTCCCGCAGGTCTCTCACATATGTCTTCTCGGTCTGAATGAGCTCCGCCATTATAAACCTGAAAGAGGGCAATGCAACAGAGACCTATTGTCAACATTTGTTTGAAAGCACAATGCATCTGGGAGGGGTTTCAATCTGGTATAAAACCCTCAAAAATGAAAACATTTAGTTGTTTATTTTAGTATGAATTTTCAAGGGTGTTTCCTCACAAAACAAAATAATTAAAGTTGGACTTTCTTCAAATGAAGCGTTCTCTTTTAGTACTTCCTGCCGTTGGCTTGTTATCATTTAATCAGGTTTAAAAGACGTACTCTTTTCTCCGGGCTGATTTGCGTTTCTCTTCATTGAGTTCATGGTTAACGTCTCTGAGTTTGACCTCTGCACCAGGAGCACTGGCTGGGATGATGTCCAACTGCAGATCTTTACTCTGAAACCCCGAAAGAAATGTTTTAATGTTCAGAAATCACCGTTCTTTCATAGATTAACATGGTTAATGACTCTTACAGCAAAGATATTGTTCATCCACACTCCAGCCATGCAGGCCACATCAACACACTCACTCTCACAGCCCTCTCACCGCTTTGTTGGAGTCAGTGGACAGGCCGAGAGCTTTCTCCAGGCAGGAACGGTACTTGTCCATGCGAAGGGAAAAGTCACGGTAGCGTTTGTCCACCGAGGCGACCCATTTCTGAATCTCGCTCGCATGGGCGTGGCCTTTCTCACAAAAACCATCAGCCAGCTGGATCAACAACTTTACCCGCTCTTTGGTTTGCTGAAGAGAGAGAGAGAGAGAGAGAGAGAGAGAGAGAGAGAGAGAGAGAGAGAGAGAGAGAGAGAGAGAGAGAGAGAGAGAGAGAGAGAGAGAGAGAGAGAGAGAGAGAGAGAGAGACCTGCAGTGATTCCACAGATCAAGTCAAGTCACCTTTATTTATATAGCGCTTTTTACAATACATATTATTTCAAAGCAGCTTTACAGAGATAACAGGAAAATAATGCAACAAAGTTTCTTTCCAGAAGAAAATAGCATCATAGTCCAGCTTAAGTAAGCTTAGTGATTGTTCATTTTTGTTGTAAAAAGTTATTCATTTAGTTCATTAATATATAGCCGCTCTGGAGAAAACCGTGATGTCATCGTTCAGCTCAGTTCAGTTCTCATATAATGGTGTCAATGCAGGCAGATCAATAATACTGTTGAATATTAAATTAAATGCCCCAATCAGAGTGTAAACATCATTTGGGAGGTGTATTGTGGGTTGATAAACCTGTAACATGCTAAGAATCACAGTTGTAGGATGAACTTTGGATGAAGTTGTAGGAATAGTTAAAACCCAAAATTAAAATGTTGTCATCTTTTACTCACCTGTATTATCTACAGTTTTTTTTTTTTTTTTTTAAAGCCACCATGAAATAAAAATGGACAAATCTTTTTTTTTTTTTTTTATGTAATATTGCAATATTTATTATAATGATTTATCCATTACCCTCTTAATATTTAATGAAAATAGCTTCCCCTCCCTCTGGCAGCGACATCTCTTCTCTTCTCTGATGACGTTGCACGAGTGCGGGACAACCTGTCACTCACATGAGATCGACCAATAGCAAACCACAACGATCCCAACAATAAGAAAGCAAACTGCCCTTATACACCATCTTATCTTAAATATTTGAGACATACCTTGGCTGTAATCTGGAATTCCTCATGTTCTTTCAGCAGTTCCTGTGTGTGGTGTATAGTGGAGCCTGTAGAGGTGTGTGTGGATAGGTAAAACTCTCCTGTATCATGGATCCACTCCAAAGCCTACAGAAAAGAGTCAAAATGACAAGTCAATAAAGATGTGAATATGTGCATGTGTGTTTGTGCAACAGTGTTTTTCTAACCTTGTGGGAGCAGTTTTTGAAAATGGCTTCAAAAGAATACCAGTAAAGGAACAAAAAAAGTTGTCTTCAAGTTGTATTTCAGGGTTAGGTTTAGTTCATAGAACTTATTATTAGCTTTTATTAACAATAGATGTCAAAGGGAAGTCCGGGCAGACACGGATATCTAAATAAGCCAGTGTATAGACCCGTGCATGTGTGTATGTTATACTCCCATTTGTCCACAAGAGGGAGAGAGATCTTTAAAAGTGCTCTTTCTCGTTTTGAAACACATATTATTAAAAGTAACCAATTTCAGAATAGGTTTGATTGTTTGGGTTGCATTGTGTGCAACCTCAAAGTAATACTAATATTCATAGAAAAACGACTACTACAGCAGAAAACTGTGTGGTCAAACTAAAGTCCTTCCTAAACGCTTAAATGTGAAACGAAGAGAGAAACTCCATCCAGTACCACAGACTTCCAGAAACCCTACACTGTAATTATGCAACTTGATACCATTTTGGTTATTTTCTAGAAAGAAAGTTTTTGAAGGTTGTGATACATGACAGTTGACTACTGTCAAATTTATATAGCAGTCAGTCACGCAAACCACTGAACACTTGACCTGACGTGCTTCTGTTATTTGAGACTCCAGAAATACTTGTTGTGGTCTGCGGCAGCTTCTAGTCAATTCTGTATGACATAAAATAATTTGATCTCGAATAGACGGTTGAACTGAATTTCTTGAGAATTAATTTATGTCTGTGGAATGCTAGTGTCAGCCTCAGATTACATTTATGATGCATAAAAGCTTTTCAGAATTACAAGCTCTACTTTGTTTGGCTGAATGTGTGCAAGATTCTGAAGTCAGGGTGCATGGGTTTGAGACATTTAATTAAAATAATAATAATAATAATAATAATACATTTAAGCATGTTGCAGACACTAACACAATGTATGGTGCATTAAAAATAAACATCATAAGGTCTGGTTCCTGGGAATTGAACCCATGACCTTGGTGTCTAGCACCATGCTTTCCTAGTATGTCAGACCATTTTACTTTCAGAAGAACTTAAATGCAACACTATCATTAATGGTATGTGGGTGGATTACATCTGTCTATGTATGTAAGAGTTTTTTTTTTTTTTCTTTAAGAAATCTGTTTAAGTACCTGCCAAGCAGAGGTTATGCTACAAATGATCATTGTCTGTCACTTTTATGGACTAGGATTGTCAAATATATATTGTAAAATATTGCAATTGTAATTTAGCTTTTGAAAAGGGAACACTAATAACTACTACTAAAAATGATAACAACAAAATATATGTATAAAAAATTTGATAAAAAGTCAAAATGGACATAAGTCGATGTTACGACATAAAACGTCATGAGATAAAGTCGAAATAATGAGATTTTTTTTATACAATAATACAGTAAATAGCAATATCCTGTAAACTATTCCTTTTTCCTTTCCGTTTTTGGGATGGCATGACAACAGTACCTTACTATTAATAGATCTTAATTTTGATTAGTTGCCCAAATGAATGGTTAGCCTTTAGGAAATCTTTATTTTCCTTTTCATTTGTTCTTCTTTATTTTCTGTAAAGCAATACAGAAATTCAGAAATTACATTTTTTACTTTATTTTTCTTTATATCTGTACAAGCAAGAGAGTGTTGTGACATTGACAGGCACACACTGCCTTCAAACTCATGCCGGGTTTAGACTACACGATATTAGACGATTTTGGCACAATCCGTTTGACATAGAGTGTCGTGGACATCAGGACGCAACAATTGATCGTTTTATCTCGTATAGTGTGTGTGATAGTGGATGACAACTGACACCGACGTTTCAGGACATAACAACAGACATAGTACCTTACTACAACAAAAAAAAGAACAAGATGTGACATTGACCAATAGGAGCACAGAAGCACTTCCATATACAGCTTCAAACATGGCGAAACGAAAGAGAGAAACAATGGTATTGGTGCTATTATGCAATGGAGGCAAGATTCATGGATATATTACCTAAAGTTCTCCTTGGAGGATTATACAGTCCTCTCCATGCATTCCAGGAACGTGTCCATTGTCAGCTTTTCTTTCTAATTTTGAGCTTTACTGGTGACAAGACAGCCAGTAGAAAACGCGCCGCATCGGTAGCCATTGTTTGTTTACGCTCTTATTAGGTCTACTTCTCAATGACATCAGGCACGTTGTTAAAGACAGCACGCGATGATTGGTTGAAAGCAACGTGTAGTCTTGTCCACGACACAAGAATTGTCATAATCTGAAATGTCGTTTGGTCTGAGCTCGGCATTAGATGCACCTCCTCACAAACCGGCCCTCTCTGTCTGAGTTGGTGGGTGTTGTGGTACTTGACCACAGTTTGGACCAGACATATGCTGAGCTAAAAGACAGACTCCTCTAGATTAGACTGGTACTGACCTGTTTGGTGCTGCGTTCAAACACCACATACTGCTGACACTGGTCAAGCCTCCTCTTCCTCATGGTCCAGAAGTGCAGAACCCGGTTCTCCCGCTGCAGCAACTCATTTAGGATGTCTGTAGGACACAAGGACAGAATCAGAAACACAGAACATACCTGAACCCTGGATTCATGACAATAAATCATGCTTATCAAAAAGCAAATAATGGTTCACTTCAGTCCTAATTGTGGCTTAACATTTGGCCCTTTAAACCAATCACAAAATGAGGATGTAGTCTTACTCTTGACTTGTTGTTCAGGGGCTTTGACATGTGCGAGCATTCCCGGCATGTTCACGCTGTTTCTGTGCAAGTACTTGAGGAAGACATCAGCGTTGCGTCGGGCTAGTGTGCATGCCTTCAGAGAGAGAAAAAAAAAGTCAGTTATGAGTAAAATCGCACAAAAAATTTGATCAGAACTCTACTTGAGAACCTGAGTGCATGTGTGTATGCGCCCGGTACCTTGAGAAAGGCCTCTTTCTGCTCCAGGTGTTTACTGATCATGGGAGTCACGTGATCAGACTCCGAGTTTGGTCCAAGTTTATCAGTCCCTCCACACCAGTCTTCCTCTCGTTTGTATTCTTGCTCCAAACTTTCCAGCACACTACACACCTGTAGAACACACACGTAGGTAAAAAATAGACAGTATCTTTCGGATATTTAAATGCAAAATCAAGTTTCCGCCACATAAGAAAAAAAAAATTTGATTTGGCAAATCATGATTATGACATAAGCAAACATTATGAGATAAAAAGTGGAAATCATACATTACTAAATCATACTTATAAAAACAATCTTTGTCATAATTTTGACTTTTTATCTTATAATTATAACGTAATTTTGATTTATATCATAATTATGAATTTTAAATATATACATTCAAATTAAACGTCATAATTATAACACAGTATGTCTTAATATTATATTTTAATTGCATAATTATGAAAGTATTTCACAATTTAACATTTTTATGTAATTTACATGATTTACTGTACCTTTATATTACTTCACTACAAGTAGGATTTAAATTCTAAATTTACTTTAGTAAAAAACTCAATTCTATGAGTATGTTTTTTTGTGTATTTTTAAATGTCCACAATGTTGAGTTAACTTAGAAAAAAACATTAAACAAACAAAATTTTTAACATATTTAACATACTGTATGTGACCCTGGACCACAAAACCAGTCACAAGAGTCAATTTTTTTAAATTGAGATTTATACATCATCTGAAGGCAGGATAAATAAGATTTCCATTGATGTATGGTTTGATAGGATAAGACAACATTTGGCCAAGATACAACTATTTGAAAATCTGGAATCTGAGGGTGAAAAAAAATCGAAACATTGAGAAAATCGCCAGTTGTCCATTTATGTTTGCGATTTTGCTGCATCCACTCACAAAATATATATTTTTTATATATTTACGTTAGGAAATTTACAAATTATCTTCATGGATCATGATCTTTACTTAATATCCTAATGATTTTTGCCATAAAAGAAAAATCGATCATTTTGACACATACAATGTATTGTTGGCTATTGCCACAAATATACCCGTGCGACTTGTGACTGGTTTTGTGGTCCAGGGTCACATATTATAGACATTAGCGCTAAAATAAATTAGAGACAGAGGTCAAACCATCACAGGATCACTATCAAGACAAGCTCACTGACCTGCTCTGATGTCTTGTAGAAAGCCACCGAGGCATTGACCAGTTTGAGGCGGTCTTCCATCTTCAGCATGAGCTGCTGCCAGTGAGACGCCACCTTCTCCGCGCAGTCACGGATCATGTCCATGTCGTAGTGATTGGCCTGTAGCAGAGCTTCTGCCTTCTGCTGCACCTGCAGAGCACTCTGATGAGTTTTCTGCGGAGAAGGAAAAGTGAAAGTGAAAACAAGAAGAGAAAGCAAAAATTACCAAAATAGACAGAAAATTACAATTATTTTTAGTGCAAGACACATAAGTGACAGCAAAACAAAACAAGACAAAAGACAAAAAAACAAAACAAAAGAAAACATCAAAACGAAACAAAAAACATCAAACAAAACAAAAAAACAAAACAAATAAAAACAACATAACATAAAACAACATAACATACCATAAAACAACATAAAACAACATAACACAACACAAAACAACATAACATAACATAACATAAAACAACATAACATACCATAAAACAACATAAAACAACGTAACATAACAACACAAAGCAACATAACATAACATAAAACAACATAACATAACATAACATAAAACAACATAACATAACATAACATAACATAACATAACATAACATAACATAACATAACATAACATAACACAACGTAACATAACATAACACAACACAACATAACAAAACATACAACATAACATAAAACAACATAATGTAACGTAACGTAACGTAACAAAAAAACAGTGTGTACATGTTGTTTTTTGGTACCTCAATAGCATGCTGAAACTGCTCATGTTCCCGCTGTAACTGTTCTGCCTCCTGCAGGGAACTGGCTGTGATGAGACCGGCATTGAGCATCGACTCCCCATTACGGATCCAGCCCAGTACCTGAAACACACATAAACAAAGGATTTAAAAGGATCGATGAAAGTCTAATTTTCTCCACAGTCCAAAAAGTTTTTTGCTTTTTAATTAAGTTTAGTCGGCCAATCAGTATGGAAGGCATTTTCTGCCAAATTTAAATAAATAAATTAAATGATTAAAATGAAAATTAAAACCAGATTAACAATTTCATTACAGAAAACAGTACGCAAAAAATGTGACAAAATTGAGAATGAAATTAAATGATTTCATTTTCACAGCATTATCCCTTTCAAATTGAAAAATAAAATGCAATTGGTGATTTCACATTTCATTTCCACTACAGTCTCGAGGCAAGACTGCCAATATTAAAATGAAAAGCCAAACGTGAAAAAGAAACTACAAATACAGTTTTTACAATGCTCTTTAGTAACGCTCGCGCAATAATAGTGACACAATTCAAATACAAATGTAAATTTTCGTTTTCATTTTAATTCCTCTTTTATTTCACAGTTTTCATTTTCGTTTTCATTTTCAAAGACCACTACCATGCAAATTATATGTTAATGCGTGGGTGTGGCTTATTCTAGTAAGAATACTAGATATAAGATATAAATACTAGATATTTAGCGATATAAAAAAAGGACATAGTATGACCCCTTTAACGCTTGACCAGGCCCAGACAGAATCTGCACACTTCAGGGTTCTGTAGAATGGATTTGTAACATGATAAAGTATGTTAAAGGCCTACTGAAGTGCCTTGTAGCACAGCTTTGTATGATGCATTGACGTCATTTCCACTGAAAGAGGAAGCTAAGGTGGGACATACTGAATTGCTCCTCCCCCTTTTCAAATAACTAATAGCGTTTAGTTTACCACACAGACTGCAAGTCATACTTGACAGGACCATAGAAGCGAATCTGAGCGCTGATGATACATTGGATTCAATAATAGTGTGAATAAATTCTAGCCATTTCATTCTTAACCAACGTACAGTTAGAAAACGGAATAAACTCGAGGGCTTGAGCAACCAAACACACATCTCCAACCCATATTGCTCTGTGACGTGTCAACGGTCGCTTTGGCTAGGTGGTATTTATAGCATAGGGGGCGGAGCTTTAGATTCCAGAGAGCATTTGATTGGACAGAAGATGTGATGAGAAACTGAATTCTGCGGTGGTAAAAGTCCGTGATCCATTTTAGCGGAAGTGAGAAACTGTACGTTTTGAATGCTTACAGTATATCTCCTAAATGCGAATTTTGTCATTGTTTTGGAATAAACCAGCTTATTCATAACCTTAAAGGGGTCATCGGATGCAAAATTCACTATTATATGGTGTTTGCATATAAATGTGTCTTTGCAGTGTGTGGACAACCACCATACAAACTTTACATGAAGACCCTAAAGAATCATAGCAACTTGTGGAAAATGGGCATTCGATGACCCCTTTAAGGCTAACATATTTATACTAAAAGGTAAAAAACTAAATTTTTGATTTTAGGGGGCCTTTAGATAGAGATAAGTGTACTACACTTGGTAGCTAAAAGAAATGTTTGAAGTCTACACATCATTAATGCCTATTCAGAATTAAGTGACAGTATTCAGAAGTTAAGGTCACTGGTACTCATTTAATTTGTATAAAGGTTAGCCAAATAAAATAGAGGCCAATTACATCTTGCAATCTTAAGGGCACTATAAAAAAACACAGCTTGTTTAATTTTAAAGGTCAGAGAGAGGGTGAACTAAATTCTTCGTTTTGTGCGGGAAACCGTGACTAAAATGGGCAGAAGAGGGAAAAATGGTACAAAGTGTACAATACTGCCTTTTACAGTAAATCAAAAAGTGCTGTTTTCTGAAATGAGCTGAGGCAACTTCTAGTGTACTGTAAACAGGGAGATTGCATCATTGGGGAAAGTGAGAAATATTTCGTATTGACAGATGTGTTCTCTGACTCCACCTTTAGGTCTAAATTCCAAGCTGTCTCCTGACACATTGACTCACACTTTACACACCTGCTTTAGTGCTGATACACCGACAGTGACAGATAGCACAACTATGTTTCTTGCATAAACGTAAATAAACACTGAAAACTGCCACACTGGCGCACATTTTCCCTGAAAAGCCAAAAAAAAAACCACACAAAAAACATGATTACGTGTCTACTAACCACCACACACCCACTCAAATACTCCTTAAACCACACGGGCGTCCCAGCTCCTCCACATCTCTAATCATTCCTTTCCTCTAGAGCAGTCCAGACAAAAATAAATATAAAATAATAAAATAAATAAATGAAAGGATGAAATGAGATTACCAGCTGCTCCTCCTGGCCTAGTTTTTCCTTCTCATTTTAAGCATGCCCCACGTTTCCATTCAGGTCCTGTATGTAGTCAGATCCGCCACTCAAAACTGACTATTAACACTGCACTTCATTAACTATTAAAATGGCAGCATTAACAAGTTGTTAACAAACATTCTAAATTTCTTAATGGAACAGTAGTTAGTAGTTCAAATACTAATACATATGCAAATATAAAAACACTATGGGCCAGAAAATTCGACTGATCCTTGCCACAATCTCGGGTAGCAAGTCAATTCCCTTTCCCCGCCATTTTACTCTTTCCCTGCCATTAAGGAAAATTTCCGTAATTTATGAGACAATGCTTCCCCACCATTGACGAAATTTTCCGGCTGTCCGTGTTTTCACTGTTATACGGTAGGCGCGCTATGACACATCTTCTGAAAGAGTACAGAATCTCCTGATCAAAACACATGTGAAGAAAAAGCAGAAACAAGTGATAGCATATGTAAGCAGATGCACGTGTAAAATAATGCAATCATCAACATTAAACAGCATATTAATCAAAACTGGCTAATGTTACTGAATGAAATGTCGACCCGGGACCAGCTATAGGACTGTGAAGCTTTGGGGGTGTTGATAGACTTAATCTACTCCATCTATATTTAGATCATGGCTCTGAATCCGATCCAGACATAGTCTTTGACAAAAATTTGAAAAACAAACTATTTTTGGGGCTAAAGGCACAATAATTCACATGATAATAAACTGACTTCTTCATTTCATGACATGGTTAGATTCAAATGGTCAATATAATTTATTAGGTTAGCTGTCCACCTTAGAGATAATCACCATGTTTATAATAAAATCATCATATTTAAAAATATAACATTAATCATATAAAATACAATTTATTGTTACTGTGAAGACCCCTTGTTATCTGATGTTCTCCGTGAACATCATTCTGAACTCAGGGGTGCAGAGAGGAAGTGGCGCAAATCGAAAGATCCTACTGACCTTGGTCTTTGTCAATCCCTCCTCTCTTCCTTCTCTGCTAATATCTCTACTGCTAAAATGACTTACTATCACAACAAAATTAACAATTCTTCTGACTCTCGCATGCTTTTCAAAACCTTCTCTTTTCTCAACCCTCCTCCTCCTTCATCAACCCTAACAGCTGACGATTTTGCCACATTCTTCATAAATAAAACCACCATCAGTGGCCAATTTACCAAACCACAAATTGACACACATATCTTACCAGCTAACACACACACATTCTACCCTCCTTCTCTCTACTTTCAGAGGCAGAAGTCTCCAAACTCCTCCTTTCCAATCGCCCAACTACCTGTCTGCTTGATCCTATTCCCACTAATCTACTTCAAGCCATTTCATCCTCAGTTGTACCCGCACTCACACACATCATCAACACCTCTTTTCACACTGGTACCTTTCCCACAGCATTTAAGCAGGCTAGGGTAACCCCACTGCTTAAGAAACCCACTCTAAATCCAGCACATCTGGCAAATTACAGACCGGTATCTCCTCTTCCATTCTTCACGAAAACACTTGAACAAGTTATTTTCAACTAGATCTCTTTCTTTCTTACACAGAACAACCTCTTGGACAGCAATCAGTCTGGTTTCAAAAGCAGACACTCAACTGAGACTGCCCTGCTCTCAGTAATTGAAGCTCTGAGACTGGCAAGAGCAGCTTTCAAATCCTCAGTTCTCATCCAGCTGGATCTGTCTGCTGCCTTTGACACAGTTAACCACCAGATCCTCCTGTCAATCCTAAAGACAAAGGGCATCTCGGGAACCGCACTCCCAATGGTTCAAATCTTACCTCTAAGGTAGGTCGTTCGGGGTGTTGTGGATGGGTGAGGTATCTAAGACCCAACATCTAGCTACTGGAGTGCCTCAGGGCTCAGTGCTTGGACCACTTCTCTTCTCCATCTACATGACATCACTAGGATCTGTGATTCAGAAACATGGCTTTTCCTATCACTGCTACGCTGATGACACACAACTGTACCTCTCATTCTAGCTGGATGATCTGACAGTAGCCGCTCGCATCTCAGCCTGCCTGACAGACATTTCTGGCTGGATGAAGGACTACCACCTTCAACTAAACCTTGCGAAGACAGAGCTGCTTGTGGTCCCGTCCAACCCAACGCTACACCACAACTTCTCCATTCAGCTAGGTTCATCATCCATAACTCCATCAAAGTCAGCCAGGAACCTTGGAGTCGTGATTGATGATCAATTGAACTTCACAGACAACATTGCTAGAACTGCCCGGTCCTGCAGATTTGCCTTGTACAACATTAGGAGGATCAGGCCCTTCCTATCAGAGCATGCTAACACCTTGTCGATTGTAATGCTCTCCTGGCAGGTCTTCCAGCTTGCACTATCAAATCTCTGCAACTGACCCAAAATGCTGCAGCCAGATCGGTCTTTAACGAGCCGAAGAGAGCACACGTCACACCTCTCCTCACAAAACTGCACTGGTTGCCAGTTGCCGCTCGCATCAAATTCAAGTGACTTTTGCCTACAGAACAACCGGACCTCTGCTCCTTTTTACCTAAACTCATTACTTCAGACTCATGAACAATCCAGAAACTTGCGCTCTGCAAGTAAATGTCGTCTTGTGGTGCCATCTCAAAGAGGCACAAAATCTCTTTCTCGGACCTTTATCTGGTCTGTTTCATGCTGGTGGAATGACCTGCCTAACTCAACCCGAGCTGCTGAGTCTGTAAACATTTTAAAGAAACGGCTGAAGACGCATCTTTTTCAGCAACACTTGATCCATTAATACTAACACTTTATCTTCTATTCTATATCTATAAAAAAGAAAAAGAAAGAAAAAAGTACATGTACTGCGTTAGATTAAACTGGGAAGGGTCATAGTACTTGCATATTGCTGTCCTATTGTTAAAATGCTAACTGCTTCCATTGTTCTCATTTGTAAGTCACTTTGGATAAAATAATCTGCTAAATGAATAAATGTAAATGTAAATGTAATTGTGAAATAAATCCTACATGTATCTTTGTTAGTGAAACAAAAGACACTGCCTAAAATATTATGAGCTTAATTATCATTGTTTACTGGAAGGAGACACCGCCTATCAGTTACATCACAAAAAAAGAAATGCACATTGAGAGACAATGTGATAAACCTAAGATATGTAACAAAGCGTCAGAGGTATTAGTGTACAAGGCAGTGTCTGATTTTCAGGCTCAGTTTAGCCTACATTCACTACCCATGAGTCACTGCTCAGGTACAGACAGAGGAAATTCCCACCTCTAATATAAAATCTCTATTGGATAATTATTCATGACACATTAATTATGGCAGTGTGTTAGAAGGAACAAATCATACAGTGGTTGTTTTGTTCTCAGCTGAGAAAGCTGTATCATGATCTGAAATGTAAACGACTATGTCTGTGTATGTGCCTGAGTGAGTTCTTGAGTGTGTGTGTGGGTGGACAGACAGACAGACAGATGTTACCTGTTTGACCTCGGCCTGTAAGTGTCGGAGCTGCACACACTGCTCCAGGTGTCGTCTGTGTTGTTCTGCAGCAGCGTCCACCTCCTGCTGTTTCTCATGCAGGAAATCTAACAGATCCTGCACTCGCGTCGCCATGTCAACGTCACGGTCGCACAACAACTCCACACCTTCACAGAGAAGGACAAAGAGACACAGTGAAAGAGAAGCAAATGTGTAAATAATCTCCTCTGACACAAATAAATTGAGCTTTTGTCAAAATGGTTTTACAGTATCTCATAAAAGTGAGTACACCCCTCACATTTTAGTAAACATTTTAGTATATCTACTCAAAGGACAATACTATAGAAATGAAACTTGGATATATTTTATAGTCGTCATTGTGCTGCTTGTATAGCACTATATATTTATTGTCCTCTGAAAATAACTCAACATACAGCCATTATTGTCAAAATAGCTGGTAACAAAAGTGAGTACACCCTAAGTGATAATAGCTGTACGTCGTTTAACCATGCAAAGCCACATGTTCTATTCATCATGTTCATGTTTTTGTCTGCTTGACAGGACCATACAAATTGTTGTATCTTGTATTAGAGCAGTTACAATTTGTGCTTTGAGTAAAATTCTCTCATACTGACCACTGGATGTTCAACATGGCACCTCATGGCAAAGAACTCTCTAAGGATTTGAGAATTAGAATTGTTGCTCTTCACAAAGATGGCCTAGGCTATAAGAAGATTGGTAACACCCTGAAACTGAGTTACAGTACAGGCCAGGGTCATACAGAGGTTTTCCAAGACGGGTTCCACTCGGAACAGGCCTCGTAAGGGTCAATCAAAGAAGCTGAGTCCTCGTGCTACGAGTCAGGTGCAGAAGCTGGCTTAAAAAAACAGACGCATGAGTGCTGCCAGCATTGCTTTAGATCTTGCAGAAGCAGAAGGTCAGTTGTCAGTGCTCAAACCATACACCGCACACTGCAACAAGTCGGTTTACATGGCCGTCGTCCCAGAAGGAAGCCTCTTCTGAAGCTGGCTCACAAGATGGCCCGCAAACAGTTTGCTGAAAGCAACCTGTCCAAGAGCATGAATTACTGGAACCATGTCCTGTGGTCTGATGAGACTAAGATAAACTTGTTTGGCTCAGATGGTGTCCAACATGTGTGGAGACGCCCTGGTGAGGAGTACCAAGAAAATTGTGTCTTGCCTACAGTCAAGCATGGTGGTGGTAGCATCATGGGCTGGGGCTGCATGTATGCTGCTGGTACTGGGGAGCTGCGCTTCATTGAGGGAAACATGGATTCCAACATGTACTGTGACATTCTGAAGCGGAACATGATGCCCTCCCTTCAGAAACTGGGCCGAACGGCATGATAACGACCCCAAACACACCACCAAGATGACAACTGCCTTGCTGAGGAACCTGAAGGTGATGCAGTGACCAACTATGTCTCCAGACCTGAACCCTATTGAGCACCTGTGGAGCATCCTCAAGCGAAAGTTGGAGAAGCACCATGTGTCTAACATCCAGCAGCTCCGCAATGTCATTATGGAGGAGTGGAAGAGGATCCCAGCAACAACCTGTAAAGCTCTGGTGAATTCCATGGCCAGGAGGATTAAGGCAGTGCTAGATAACAATGGTGCTCACACAAAATATCTATTTATCTATCTGTCTGTCTTCTAAAATTCAAAATATTACCGAAAACTATAATGGCATATCATGACACTAAAATAACACTGATATACATACATTGAGAATCATCACTGAGACTGAATAATGACAATTACAAACAAAAATATTCATAATATGAAACTGTATATATGTTCTTCGCTTTTTTTTTCATTTAAAGGTGCCATATGTAACAATTGAGGTAAAAATATCCCAAAAATGAGCTACACACATCAAAAGAATGAGAAGAAATAAGGGCGATGATGTCATTAAAAAAATGTCAAGTTATAGTGCTGCAGAGATATCAACCTTAATTAGCATTAGCATTACTAGCCACGGCCCGACAGGTGTCGTAATACCAGTTTCGGCCATGGGAGGCGGTATACGGGCAACATAACCACCAGCCAAACATGCAATACACGAATAACTCGCACGGCTTGTGGGCGTACTTGAACCTGATGTGGAAAGTACAGCCCACTACTACATTTCAGTTCAGGGAAGAGAGCGGAAGGATGGCTGAAGCCCTTGGCAAGAGACCCCTACCACCACCCGCTGCAGGGAAAAAACCGCGCTCTGAAGCACAAATAAAATCTCAAAAAGCTATCCGCCACACTGGCGGGTGAACGATCATACCAAAATATGACATTTTAAGCGCGCACGCGCTCTTCTGCCTCTAAGAACTAGCAGAGAGAGAGAGCGAGCCCCGGCCGCGCGCGCGCGCACTCACTCACTATATTCAGAGCGGTCAAGTTTCCCCGTACTTTTTGACAAGCGTCCTTGACAGGGCGGCCAGAGCTTCTTTGCAGCTCAAGTCGGCGGCGGTGTATACAGTTTTAGTAACGCTCTATCTGTTGACGGCGCTGAGGAAAAAGCTCCCGCCACTGGAAGAAGCTGTCGCCGCCCATTTGTGTCCTCCTGCGCACCCATCAAAGCCGTGCAGAACGTCTTCAGCACTCACGGATCGCGCATACTCCGCCGCTGGCCAGGCTGCTTCTGCTTTACACACCCTGGACGCACGAAACGTAACGGAAAACATTGCAAGGTGTAATGAGACCGAATGTTTTTTGGTGACTAATGATAACTTAGCTAGAAGTGGTATTGCTAATGAAAATCAAACTTGATATATGCTGCTAAATTAGCTTCAGGCGGGCAGCGTAACACTCTAAATAGATGTTGTCCCTATTTTAACTTGTATATGTGCAGCTAAGAAGGTAGGGGCGGAGCATAGACCAATTCACTTTCTGGAGGTATACTGCCCCCATCTGGTATGGAATGTGGAGTATGACTGGATTTTTTTTTGCCAGACATGACATATGGCACCTTTAATGACATATGACGTCAACATGTTTTAAACAGGTTTCCTGAGTTTCACCCAAAAAGTTTGACTTATAAATTCTAGGATCTTTCACAGATCAAGGGAGGGAAATATCAGCTGAATAAATAAGAAGTAGCACCACATGCAAAGGCAGGATATGTTGGTAATCCGTAAGAAGACTTTAGTATGGGGACTTCATCAAGCCTGAGAGTGCCGGTAATTTTTGGCCAAGACATCAATTGGACAAGACAAAGACCAGATTAAAGAACACAGGCATTAGAGAGGCCACAATAAACATTGAGGAGAGAGGTGGAGGATCACAGATATTTGATTTATTTTAACTTAACCCTAATTAAATTATGGGAATTTCACAAGGAATCAGGTGAAATATTATCCTAATTATTCTTTCTCCAATCCCAAAAGTGATAGTTCACCTAAAAATGAACCTTCTGGCATCATTTACTCACCATCATGCCATTTCAAACCTGTATGAATTTCTTCAGCAGAACACAAAAGAAAATATTTTAAACAATGTTGAAAACCGAACAGTTCTGGTTGACAACTTCCATTGTAACACTGATTTTTTGTTCCAGTACAGGGTAGGAGGGTGAGGGTGAGTAAATGATGATACAATTAAACATTTTGGTGAACTAAAATATGCCAGGACAACTTTGCAATTAAGTAGCACTTTAGCACTTTGGTGCTATCAAAATTGCTTAGTTTGTTTAAGCATCCCGACAAGCCAGACACAGGTTGCGGATGCAGAAATGACACTTCAGCTTCAAGGGCATCAAAATGACATTTGCCTTCTGTAATGGGACATTTTGTGAATATTCAGCTGGAATATTTGATTTTATGTACAGTATAGGGATTTGATTGGGTTGCAGATAGACAGCTATGACACTATCAGTTTCATTTGACACAATTACAAAATTATTATTTCTTTAGAATAATGTGCACTGATAATTCACACACAATACAACCTGGAACATTTATGCAGGAAGTAAATGGGGTCAATTTTGATTTCTTGCTGTCTTTAAAGTCCAATTTGCCAGTAGAATACCATGAGAAAAATAAGCTAAATCAACAATGAAAATGATAGCTGACCTATAAAACAATCAGCATACAAAAGTGCAGATACCTGGGTCTTAGCACACACATTGTCACACACACAGACATACTCACATTTTACACCCGTAGCCCAGAGTTGCAATGGGCTAAAACTCTGAGAGTACTCCAGCTTTGCTTTTGTATATGTGCCTCCGCAAAAGGATGCTAGTGAAAAGAGGATTCGTTTTGCTCTCTGCTATCTGTGCGTGCTATCAGATGTCAAATCTTGTCTGTGTGTGTGTGTGTGTGTGTGACCAGTGATTTTGCTAGGCGGTGTGAGTCTATAGGATTACAGGGCCGTGTGGGAGGAAGGGAGGGAGGGTTGCTGGGTGTCTGGTTGGACCAGCTGTGTTTGGCTTTAGAGTTTAGCTTTTAGCTGCGTCCTCTCCTACCCCTTAAGCCTGCTCTGAACTGACATACTAACACACACACATCTTTGATGCCTCACGTGATCCTGTGACCGCAAAGGTCACACAAAGACATCATACAAAGATGGCTGGACAGACATCAAATGCATACACTACGGCTCAAAAGATTGTAATAATTAAGATTTTTTTCATCTTTTTGAAAGAAATCTCTTATGCTCACCAATGTTGCATTTATTTGATCAAACAATACAGAAAAACAGTAATATTGTGAAATATTATAACAATTTAAAAGAACTGTTTTCTATTTGAATATAATTATAAAGTAATTTATTCCTGTGATGGCAAAGCTGAATTTTCAGCAGCCATTACTCCATTATTTAGTGTCATTCAATCATCATCAAAAAAAATAAAAATAAAAAATCACATTTTCACAACTGAAAAGAATACTGTTTTCACAATTTAAAATAATATGAACCATTATTAATAACTGAGCAACAAATCAATATCAATAGAATGAATTCTGAAGGATCATGTGACACTGACTGAATACTGGAGTAATGCTGCTGAAAATTCAGCTTTGCCATCACAGGGACAAATTACATTTTAAAATATATTCAAATACTTTTATTTTAAATTCGAACAATATTTGACAATATAACCGTTTTACTTAATTTTGTATTAAATACATTATTTTAGTGTTATTTAGATACTACTATAGTTTCATATGAGTGCTGTGTGCTCACCTGAGGCCTGAACTTCTGTGACGTACTGCAGGAGTTCCTGGCCCTGGTGTATGACATGGAATGTGAGGTTGTTCATGGTGAGAGCTTTATCAGCGTGATGTTGCAGTCTCTGCTCAGCTAGCGTTAGATCCTCGGTGTCAAACTCATTCATCTGCTGAGACAGCTCCTCATTCCACGACTCCAGGTCTGAGATGACCTACACAACAACACCATAATGAAGCATGCATAATATATTAATCATATCCTTGAACAAACAAATATCCTTGGAATACTGGAAGCAGTATTTAATTTAATATTTAAAAATATATAAAATATTGAAAAAATGTATTATTCATGTACTGTATGGACCATGCAAAGTCAAATACCATATTATAATTAATTAAGATTAAGATAAAACTAAGAATGTAAGGCTGAGGTATATATGTACAGTTTGTTCAATGGGTTGTACTTTTATGTAATCTGCTGTGAAGGCATATTGGCTATAAAAATAAAACATTCCCAGAAATGATGTTGAACATGCAAGAGAAAATGAACAACTTAATAGGCTATAAAGAGTTGCCCTGACAACAGGTGAGTAAAAACAGAAGCAACATGAATCAGAGAACAAGCGCTTGGCAAACAGTTCACTTCAGTCAATAAATTAGCAAATATCCACACTTCTAACATCACTTCATATAGAGCATATTCAAAGCTTTACAATGCAACTCACTAAATTATTCCTCAATAACAATACATAAGTCAAAACACAGTGCTTAAGTTCCTAAAAACACACCATTTGTCACTGATACAGCGATTTGGTAAAGTTTAAAGACATGATTTAACCAACTTATTCTCCCACATTCCTCTTGTAAAAAGTCACTCACTCTGCACTGTTGTGTGATTGAGAATTCCTCCTTCTCTAATTAAAATGAGCATTTTTCCCAGCTGTTCTGAGTGAAGCGTTGATGATGACTAGAGCAGGAACACAACCATTTTCTTAAAGGAGTAAATGTGTTCTTCAACGTGTGGGAGCAGCGTTTGGGAAATCACACGCCCACAGCTGCTGTACCTTCTGGCACCCTGCCGCCTTAACTGACATTGCCAACCCGCCCTGCTCTGAGTAACAACATTAAGTGTAACAAGGAGGAGTTCGTCTACCATCGTCAACTACCATCCCATACATACTGGAAGTTATACTTGACATCCACCTATGCTGTCTTTGTACAGATTTCAGGCTGTGAAGACATCAATATTTACATGCTCTTTGTCTTGGTTTTACCTAATCTATCAGCAAAGTATCAGTGGCACGTGAGCACCTTCAAAAGTGGAATGTGATACTCCTTGATCTGTTTTGGATTATGTTACAGTGAGCGATATCACTTTTACTACAAAAGCCAACTCGTTTTGTGGACTCTGATTACATCATATTGGGTTTCCTATGAACAAAACATTCAGAACACAGCCACCAAAGGTCAATCGCAAAGAATGATGGGCTTACTGTGTCTTGCTGTGGTAGCACTTCAACACTCACCACTCAGATAATCAATGGAAATATTTTTTAATCCAACAAACAGAAACACTCAGAAGACACAGCTAACCTCATATAAACTAAGACGATAACCGGTAGGGAATAGAACAAAACAGGGAGAATATATACATGGTGAACAAAACGAGACACAGATGAGACTAATACATACAGAAACTTTAGAAACAAACGAGGACATAACCAAGGAAACCGAAATTAAACAGAGCGGGGAAACAGGAACTAAAGAAAAAAATAACAGAATGTCAAAATACAAGTCCACATGACAGAACATAAATGTGACTTTACTCCCCCCTCCCAGAAAGTGTGTCCTCGCGCCATAACTGAAGGTCCAAGAGTGGAGGGCAAGAGGGGGTTTAGAAAGTGAGCGAGGAGCTGGTGACAGACAGAGACCTGGAGGAGCCGGTAGAGGGAGACACCACAGCGGAGCCGACGGAGGGAGGGAGGAGCCAGGGTGGAGCATTATTTAACAGTCGCAGCAGAACCTGGGTACCGACCGACGGAGGCAGATTCGGGAGATGTGGAGACCCAGGTGGAGCAGAGAGGACGACGGACCAGAGCGACATTGATGGATTGGAAGCTCAAGGTGGAGCCGCTGGCTCGCGGGGCCGAGGTATCGGTCGACGGGGGCTCAGCAGACCAGAGCAACGCCGGAGGGAGTGAGGACCAAGGTGGAGCCGGAGGGAAGGAGGAGCCTGGTGAAGCCGGAGAGTTGGACGGAACTTGATAGGAAGGTGGAGCCGAGGAGCTGGATGACAACAGCGGAGATATTGGACTGGGCAGAGCCAGCGAAGTGGACAACACCAGGGAGTCGGGCGGGACCGAGTGGGATGCAGGAGCTTGTAGACTTGGCGGGAACATCGGAGGACGAAGGACTCCAGACAGAACTGGACCATCTAAACAGCTGGACAGGACTGTCAGAGGAGTGAGTTCAAGGATGGGGACAAGGGTATGACCTGGATCTTTGGACCATAAATCTATTAGCCAATGGTCTGCTCATGGCTCTAGGATGGACAGGACAGGATACGCACACTCTGGTGACAAGCTCTGGCCTCGGAGCGTAGTTGAGGGGACATAGTAGTATGTTGGGACATAGTAGCCAACTTTGGCTTTGGGACGGACATGTTGACTGGCTCTGGCTCCATAGTGGGAGTAGGCTCTAGCGTGGTTTCCATGGCGGGCGTACCTACTCCACAAACTTGAGAGGCAGGTGTGCCTTGAATTTCTTGTTGAGGCCTCTGCGATAAAACATGCAGATGGAGCAGTCCAGGTAGTGAGTAGTGAGCCAGGTCAAGAAAATCTCTCATGTGATTCTCGAGGGAACAGTCTCGAGGAGGATGAGCACTGCTAGCAAGTACACACACACACACACACACACACACACACACACACACACACACACACACACACACACACACACACACACACACACACACACATATATATATATCGAGAGGGGTTCAGATGCAAAAGCCTCTAAGTGCCAGTGCAATTCATAGGTAATTTTCATTGCCATTTAAGTGAAATTACTTAACTTAAATATACGAGCTTGATAAAAATTATCATTCTAGAAGAACATTTCAAATGGCACTCTTCATATATATATGTGTATATATATATGTATATATTTATATTTTCTTTTCATTGTGTTCAAGTTATTCTGTCATGCTGTGGTAGCAATCCAACATGCAGGGCTCAGATAATCAATGAAAGCAGGTAGAATATATATATGGTGAACAAAATATATAATATGTAATACATACTGTATCTATAGAAACAAATGAGGACACTGATACTGTAATCAGTAACTAAGGAAACTAAAACAGAATGGGGAAATAGAAACTAAAGGAAACAGAACAGAATTTGACAATAAGAGTCCACATAGTTTGTCAAGGAAGGGCAGGAAAAAAAATAATCACTTAATGTTAACTGTCAATGTTAAAATATCTATTGTAAAATATATATATTTTTTTACTTGTGAATGGCCGTCAATGGAGAGACATTTTGCCTGAATAATATCTGAATAATATCATGATATCTAAGCATTTGGTCATTTTACAACAATGGTCCAGCTTTATATTAGGTGCCTTTAACTACTATGTAATTACGTCAGAAAAAAAGCTAAATAAATAAATAATTGTTATAAGGTAGTTATTGTGTTCATGTTTTATTGCAAAACACTTGCTGCTACTGAGGTGGAATATGGTTAGGGTTATGGACAGGCTTTGTAGTATGGTTATGTTTAAGCATAGGTTAAGGGTAGGTTAGGTAAGGGTCAACAGCAGAGATGCGTGATTTAGATACACATAAGTACCAGAAAAAAAAAGAAAAAAAAACATTTAAACTTTGTAAATACACACTGATGTCTATGGAAGCAGCAATAATAATCTGTTAAATTATAATTTGAGGACGTGTTTTATTCATATCAGATACACATTGTATATGTTACTATACAGTTTACTCTAATCTTCTCCCAGTCCACCCGTCAATTACTTTCATGTATTTCGGGAGAAGTGGGTGAATTTACGTGATGTAAATCTAACAGATCCGATTTTCTAAATTGCGGTGCAAACTAACATAGCGAGATCCGATTTTCTAAATTGCGGTGCAAACTAACATAGCGGCGGCCATCGCGCGTTATAGATAACATGATCATTATAAAGCCCAAGCAAATCTGGATATAGGCTTTATTCGTTTATTGTCATATACATACAGAGTTTCTCAAACACTCCCACATGGTACTTTTCTTTTCTTTTTTGTTTTGTTTTTAATTCTCCTCTTTGAAATTTCTTTTTCTTTTGCCTCCATTGCTACGTAAACAAGTGGAGCCCGCAACTGTGTAGCTTAATGAGAGTCTGCGAATTAGTGCCTGATGAAAAAGTAAGCTTTTAACACGTTAATATTTCCATCATTAATGATTTATATCATCAATTGCAATGCCCCCCCACAGTGTCCACAGATATATCCGCGAGCCGCATATCACAAGTATTGTATTAAATGATTAATTTAAATGTTAGTACATATTAGCCAAACTCACTTAATAATATAAAGTCCACAATTATTAAATAGGTTGTATCATGTTGACTCTAATAGCTTGATAAAGTGATATTGATTAGATAAAGCAGTCGGTTTCTTAAACACCCTTTTGACAAAAGTGTGACTCATTTTCACACATCCAGAGACATAAACCTCAATGAATCATGGTGCAGGCTGTGAGAAGAGCAGACATGATGGCTTTCTCTTTGCTCAAGGCTTCTGCACAGATTCTCTGAGATCACTGGATTTTGTCTTTTAGCACTTTCTTCCTTTGATCAGATCAAAACGGATGAGAAAGCACGTGGTATATAGCCTTCTACCTAACAATTGACGCAGTACTGAAAACTCAAACTTATGTAATCATGGAGGGATGTCTGTTGGATATGAGGGAAAAAAAATATCTGAGAGCAATATTCTAATAAAAAAAAAATAAAAAAAATAAAACACTTTAATTTGTTAATATAATTATAAACTGCACTGGCCAAGTAATATGCAAAATTTTCATTCTGTTTTCTTTGTGTTGTGTTCCTTGGTAGCTAAGTTGTTAATTAGTCCTGTCTTCCTCTGTCCCCTGTCAGTTTGTCACCATGGTTACATTTTGATTTCAGTATTCAGTTCAGGTGTGTTAATTATCTTGTTAGCTCCCTTGTTTGCCCGTGTATTTAAGCCATATATTTAGTCCTGTTCAGTTATCTGTCATTAGCCCTATTCACACGGGATTAGTATTACCTGGTGAACTTTAGTCATTTGTAATAATTGCGGAGGTTGTCTGTGATCTTAATCCCGTGCGAATCTGCCATGTCTGTAATTTGTAAAGTAAAAATCCCCCCTGCAAATTATCTACCATATTTCCCCAAACACAGAGGTCCTGTGATAATATTAGTCCCGTCTGAATGGGCAAATCCTCTGTGACATGGCCAGGATTTGGTCGTTTATAATTTTTTTCAAGGTTTTTGTTTCCTGTGCGCCTTTTTGGAGAGTGTGGGGAGAATGGAGGCTGCGTTGGAGTGTTTTGATAGTATTTTGGGTGCTGGGTCATATCTCTATACAGTGTATAGGGGGAGGGGGGTCCCCAGATAATACTAATCTTGTGCGTATAGGTCTATTTTTGCTATTTATTGGTTTTTCTGGTCTTGTTTTTGAATTCCTGAGAAACCTGAGTATTTCTGTTAGTTTGAGTTTGTTATCAATAAAGACTGCTGCACTTAGATCCAGTTTCATCTCTGCTGCAACCAGCCTGTGACAGAAAGTAATGGCTGTGCAATGTTGACTTTTCGTGAATGCTGCTAGACTACTGTACCATTTTCTAGCTGCTTTATAGCTGAATTCAATTTATTTCATATTTGATGATCTTTACAGTAACTGAACTGAACTGAATCAACACTGAACTGAGCTGAACAATTACAATATTTAGGGGTTCAAGCATGAAATGCTGAAACCCTATTGTAATTGTAAGGATTCGTAAAACGCACCGTGCAGGGCAAACCGTAAGGCCTAGAGACTTGAAACCTGGCCAGATGGTAGGCCTCAATTTGGGGACAACCTATCAGAGTATGACCCCGATTGGCCCATAGGTGGCACTACTACAAAATCGCTCATAACTCTTAGACCGTTTGCCCTAGACTCAAATGCGGGCAAAATGGCTATCTCCAATTTCGATTTAGGCAGGAAAAAATTTCTGCTATGTCGCATTTTGTTCAAAACCTACTTTTGCGAACTAGTCCCTGGTTTTTGGCCCGATCGGAGTTTCCTTTTGAACTTTTGCATTTTGCTGGCTGTAACAGGGTCATTTAGAAAAGGGGCGTGGCAAAATACACTCAAAAGCCTATAAATCCTAAATGAAAACTCAGAACTTCACAAAAATTGGTGAGCATATGTGACATAACATCATTAACAAGCATGCCAAATTTTATGGAGTACGGACCGAAGTTGGCGCTATAACTGTTAAAAAGCTTTAAAACCATATATTTCCTGTGGTAAATTGCCTGTATTGGCTGTAAATGGTCTTTTCCATCTATTATGTCACTGGTTACATGCTTGCTAAATAAAACTTAATAACTTTTGATGCTTTTGTGCTTAAAGGCCTTAATTGCTTGAACCCCGATAAATGCTGCTTGCAGCTTTAATTTCTTTTTAGAGCTGCTTTACAGCAGAATTGAACTCTGTTTGCATTATTATTTTCCTGTTTATCACTGTAAAGCTGCTTTGAAACAATATGTATTGTACATATGTACATGTATAATGTACAATAATGTATAATACATGTGTAACTGAGCGTCTGCTATTTATTCAGATTCTCAAGACATCTGAAAGTGTGAAGAATGATGATGAAAAAAAAAAAACTAACTTCCCCACCAATTTCCCTCCCCTATGCCTGCGACGCATCAATTGAGGACCACTTGTCTTGACTGTTAAGATCCATTCTTTACAACAAAATCAGTGGGTTGTCGAACTGTCAGACATGTTGTAAAGTGTGGACTCACGTCAATGGCATCTCGTTCAAAGATCCTGAGCTGGAGGAAAAGCTCTAGTTTGATCTTCCGTTCCTGAAACAGCTCCTCCATCTGAGCCTGGGCCTCGTCCAGCTGCTGCAGGACACTCTCAATGTGAGCCATCGAGCTGTTGTGAGGAGTCTTATTGCTGGAGATTGCAGAGTCTCTGCAGTCAGAAAGAAGAGCATGTACAAGTATAAGAGACAGGATCTGATCTCTATTGAAGTATACCATTTAACTTCAATGAAGCGTGTTAGGAATTGAATCAATTAAGTGTGTGAGTGTGTTACTGTTGTTTACAGTAGGAGTTGCAGCTCTATGTTCTCATATTAACGAAAATATTTCTTTAAAGACAAGTCTAATTTAGTGTTATTTAACAGTGTATGTGCCCCATGTCAATTTTAAATTGGTATATTTAATAAACTGTACTATACTATATAGAAAATCAGCTTGAATGTTTATATTATTGCAAAAAATAAATTGTATTATTGCACATCTCTCTATAAAGTTGGACATGTAGGTATTTCCAACTTTACGCACATACATTCAGAATACTAATGCAAAGACATATATACAATGTGTATTATGAAAAGCACTATACAAATATTGACTGAAATGCATAAATTGTGTACACCACAGTGTAGGTCAGGTGTTGTTTTTTACTATCCCAGCTGGCATGTGACCAACCTTCAGCACTGAAATGTGGTTGAAATAATGTGAGGTGGCTCAGTTTTGAAAAATAAAAATAATAATAATAATAATAAAAGAAACAATGTTGTAAATAGCTTTATAATTAAAAATATGAACAAAATCATTATAATTAAACATTCAATTGTTTAAAGATCTGTATGAAGAGTATGATGTTGCAACATCAGCATTGATTCGTTTTGCAAAATTCAACAGTGAATTTGGGCAGACTGTGGAATCTCTGTAGATATAGAACTGAATAATGGACGTGTTAGAGTAACAGATTTACAGATTTTCACCACAGTTTCTTCAAAATAAGATAAGTTGTAATCACAGATTTGTAAATTGTTAGTGTTTGTGATGTGCATGGTTTTGTAGCCTGCTAAATTTCCTCTATTAATAAAACCTGAAAAACCTGCATTGGTTTCACTAGTTTTATAAAGTGACCAAATAATCTAACAAAAATTCACAATAATGGAAAAAGCATCTGTGGGGTTAGAGTTTAGTAATTATAATTAATACAACAGACGTCAATGGGATGCCAAGGCCATTACATGATGTGCATATGTGTTTGTGTTAGTCAGAATTCTCATGACAACAAGTTTTTCCACTTAACTAATGTTTTCTCATTGGTCAGTACCTGAGCTGCTGGATGAGATCCTCTCCTTCTTTAATAACATTGACGGTGACCTGCAGGGTGGTTTGCTGTTGCTGACCAAAACGTTTGATCAGCTCCTGCACCGCCTCGACTGACTCAGCATAAACATCATCCAGCAACTCCTTCTGAAGTTCCTCCAACCATGTCCACAGCTGCAGAAGAATGACATCGTCACCAGCCAATCAGATTAGCAACTTCACAATGTTATGATCTGTGTAGATCCATGGGTCTCTTCAAACAAATAACAACCGTTCTAAAATTAAATATAAAAAAAGCATAAACATGACAATACAAACAGCCAGACACACTTAGCCTGCCACCGAACGGCTGGTGTTGTTATTTCCTGTGAAAGGCCTTCGTCTTGTGTGAGCTCACAGGATTAGCCATCTGCCTGTGTTGGCATGTCAAAGAGTGTATCTCTTGCCACAGCAGGCCATGCTCAGTCCTTCCACACCTCCCCATTGTCTTTTTCCATCTCCACCTTTCTCTTTTTCCAAAACTCCAGCCTTCAACCCTTTATCATTACTCATCCCGTTATAAAACACACTCTCAGAAACAAAGATGTCAGCATAACCCAGCCTGCTACATATAGCAGATGGCTAACATTACGCCATACGGAAGCATTAAAGAGAGCATTGTTTGTTCGTATTAAGTATGTCATGAATGTACACACTGTCTTATTCATTATCGTTCACATTTTGTGGAATATAGATAGACTGGGAGAAAAGAGTTCTGAATTTATAAGTAGATAAATTATACATATTTGAGATCCCCCCCCCCAAAAAAAACACTAACCTTAACAAAGCTCATGTTTAATATTTGCAAGTGGGATACTACTATACAGTATATATATATATATATATATATATATATATATATATATATATATATATATATATATATTGCATATGAATTAATTATAATAATAATGACATTCTGGGTCAGGTTCAAACCCATATTATTCACATGTGACAACCACTATGCCATGGCTTCAACTTTTCATAAATTGTTCTAAACCTGTCCTGTATTTTTCAAGTATATTTTCAAAGATTGTGTACATAACTGTTACATAATATTCATGAATATTCAAACCTACATTACTCACATGAGCACCGTGACTCAATGTCTCTGGAGCATGTAGGATAACCACTACCAGTGCTTCACATTTTGGATGTCTCCCTCATTGGTCACGCCAAATTCAAGTCTTGCAGCCTCTAGTAATGAGCTGATGAATTGAATCAGGTGTTTTTTAAAAACTCTTTCAAAACTTGTCCTGTATTTTTCAAGTACTTTTCAAATACTGTGCAATTATGTTGCAAATATACTTTCATCTTTGAAAGTGAAGACATAAAAAAAAATAATAATAAGATAAATGAATGAATGAATTAAATGATTAGTTCACTTCAGAATTAAAATTTCCTGATAATTTACTCACCCCCACGTCACCCAAGATGTTCATGTGTTTCTTCAGTCGAAAAGAAATTAATTTTTTTGAGGAAAGCATTCCAGGATTTTTCTCCATAAAGTTGACTTCAACAGGGACCAACGGTTTGAAGGTCCAAATTGCAGTTTAAATGAGAACTCCGGTCAATTTTAACATTGAGCTCATTTTTTTGTACATTTGGAGTGCTGTCAATACAGAGAACAACGACAAAAATCGGTGTTGCCTACACCGAGTTATTCTATTTTTAAAATTTGCACCCTGTTGACTTCAATGGGGCAAGTTTTAAACCTGCTTTTAGCCTCTTAACATCCTTGATGTGTCATTACAAGTGCACAGCCAATGTGAGTGATTCCTTCGGGGTGAACGCGGGTTAATCTGACTGCAGTAGATGTGAAAGATATGTATAAACATGATGTTATTTAAGCCAGCGCAAATACCTGTGTTTACATCCTGTTTTCGGTTGAAGTCCAAAGTAGTCGATTGCCGAGTTCACGCGCATAGGTTTAGTTACCTATGATCACGCGCGTGAACTCGGCAATCGACTACTACATATCTTTCACATCTACTGCAGTCAGATTCACTCGTGTTCACTCAGAAGGAATCACTCACATTTTCTGTGCACTTGTAATGACACATCAAGGATGTTAAGAGGCTAAAAGCAGGTTTAAAACTTGCCCCATTGAAGTCAACAGGGTGCAAATTTTAAAAATAAAATAACTCGGTGTAGGCAACACCGATTGTTGTCGTTGTTCTCTGTATTGACAGCACTCCAAATGTACAAAAAAATTAGCTCAATGTTAAAATTGACCGGAGTTCTCCTTTAAATGAAGCTTCAAAGGGCTCTACACAATCCCAGCCAAGTAATAAGGGTATTATCTAGCCAAACGATCGGTCATAAAAAAATTAAAAATAAAAAAAAAATATATATACACTTTTTAACCACAAATGCTCATCTTGCACGTCCACGACTTCATGCATTCCGTAATCACGTTGGAAAGGTCAAGCGTGACATAGGTGGGGAATGTAGGGTAGGATGAAAAACTCCATCTCATTTTCTCCTCCAACTTCAACATTGTTGTTTTACCTTTTATTTATTTATTTATTTATTTTGTAAAGGGCGTTTGACTTAGTCTTTGCACGTTCGCTTTGTAAACACTAGGTCGGTACTTCTGCCTATGTCACGCGTGACCTTTCAATGTGATTAAGTAATGTGTGGTGCATCACAGCAAGTGCAAGACAAGCATTTGTAGTTAAAAAGTATAGAAATGTTTATTTATTTTAGAAAATGACAGATCATTTCGCTAGATAAGACTCTTATTCCTCGGCTGGGATCGTGTAGAGCCCTTTCAAGCTGCATTGAAACTGCTACTGTATTTGGACCTTCAACCCATTGATAACTGTTGAAGACCACTGTATGGAGAAAAATCCTGGAATGTTTTCCTCAAAAACGTACTGGTTACTTTCGTAACCTCGGTTCCCTTAGAGATAAGGGAACGAGTACTGCGTTGCAAACGCTATGGGAAAACTCCTTTTCTCGAGAATATTGAAGCCTTTATTTTAAAACGCATTTGCTACAGCACAGGCTAGAGCATCAGACCCACGTGAGTGAGCTGATAGGCTGTGCTGTGGGCAACTGCACGAACCAATGGCGGATAGACAGAAGCGCGCGAGCCAATCAGGGCGCTTGGCGCTCTGTCACTGTCAAGCGCGCGAAACTACACGTGACCATAACATATAAATACAGATAGAATCCGCCATTTGACAGGTATAATCGACTGAAGCGACAAACCTGCCATAAGAAAAATAGCACGGCAAGGCAACGCAGTACTCGTTCCCTTATCTCTAAGGGAACCGAGGTTACGAAAGTAACCAGTACGTTCCCTTACGAGAACGTTCTCTCGTACTGCGTTGCAAACGCTATGGGAACGTTTCCATTTAAAACGCCGTGCTATTAATCTTTTGGCCGCTCTGACTCACCAGAGTTCCGGGAAGTACAGAATAGCCAGGATAAAAAGAGACCGAACATCGGGCCCATCAATTATCCGTAATAAAGACTGGCCAGAGCCAGTCATTTAACCCACAAGGTGATAGCCGTGTGTTTAATATCAAACTAGCCTGGGTCAGCAGAGCCAGAGTCTAGACTGAAAAGACTGTAACTGCAAAGCAGGGACATTAAAGTTATAATTCATCGGATCTGGCCAGAGCCAGTCACTTAGCCCACAAAGTGAAAACCGTGTGTTCAATATCAACTAGACTGGGTCACAGATCCAGTGTCTAGACAGAAGAACTGTAGCTACAAGCAAGGGCATTAAAGCTATAATTCAACAATGTGGACGGAGCGGATATCCGGCCGCCGCACATATGCTATAGATGGGAATACCCAAGTGACCATGGTTCAAAACTAGTCTGGATCCACAGAGCCAGAGTCTAGACAGAAAGAACGCATGTCTGCAGAGCAGGGACATCCAGCTTATAGAATCTCACAAATGTGGACGGAGCGGACCAGCCGGCCGCCGCACAAATGTCTTCAATGGGAATACCACTTGACCAAGCCCACGAAGAGGCAACACCTCTCGTGGAATGAGCTCTAACACCTATGGGACAAGAGAGGCCCAGTGAGGTGTAAGCCAGGGCAATGGCGTCAACTATCCATCTGGACAGTGTGGTTTTAGTGACCGGGAGGCCCTTGGATCGGCCCCCGAAACACACAAAGAGCTGTTCAGACTGTCTGAAAGAGGCCGAACGCTCCAGATAAATTCTCAAAGCTCTGACTGGGCAAAGCATGAGAGAATCGCTATCCTCCTCGGAGGAGGGGAGAGCTGACAGAGAAATAACCTGGGCTCTGAACGGAGTTGAGAGCACCTTAGGAACATATCCATGTCTTGGCCTAAGAATGACCTTGGAGTCATTAGGACCAAACTCCAGACAGGAAGCGCTGGTAGACAGCGCCTGTAAATCCCCTATTCTCTTTACTGACGCCAGTGCTAGAAGCAGGGCGGTTTTCAGAGAGAGAGACTTAGGATCAGCTGACTGAAGTGGTTCAAAGGGAGGTCCCTTAAGAGCCCGCAGGACCAAGGAGAGGTCCCAGGTCGGAACAGACGGTGGCCGAGGCGGGTTAAGCCTCCTGGCGCCCCTGAGGAAGCGAACTATAAGGTCGCTTTTTCCTAAGGAGGCCCCGGCTTCCAATACGTGAAAAGCAGCAATGGCTGCCACGTACACTTTGAGAGTGGAGGGGGAGCGACCCGCGTCCAACATCTCCTGTAGAAAAGACAGTACTCTTGGTACTTCACAAGTGTATGGGTCGAGGTCTCGAGCTAAACACCAGCTGGAAAACACTGACCATTTACTGAGATAGAGGCGTCTGGTAGACGGAGCTCTAGCTTCCTTTATAGTATTCAGGACGCCCTTTGGGAGGTTCTGGGGTACCCGTTGAGTGGCCATACATGTAGGGCCCATAAGTCGGGACGGGGATGCCAGATTGTCCTGTTGGCCTGAGTCAGGAGGTCGCGCCTCACTGGGATTGGCCACGGGTCTGCTACAGACAGCTGCATCAACTCTGGGAACCAAACCTGGGTCCGCCAGAGAGGAGCTACTAATAGCACTGCGCTTTTCGTGTTCCTGATCCGTTCGATGACCTGAGGGAGCATCGAGACCGGGGGGAACGCATAGAGAGGAAGGTTGGGCCAGTCGTGGGCCAACGCATCCCTGCTCTTTGAGAAAAAGATTGGGCATTGACAGTTGTCTTTTGAGGCGAAAAGATCTACTTCTGCCTTCCCGAAGACCTCCCAGAGTAGGAGAACTGTCTGAGGGTGGAGAGACCATTCCTCTGGGGGAACTCTGCCCCGAGAGAGCATGTCTGCTCCTGTATTCAACGTGCCTGGCACGTGAGCTGCCCTGAGCGAGCGCAGATTGGTGTGAGCCCATAGCAAGAGCTGTGAGGCTATGGCAAACAGGTTGCGGGACCTGAGGCCGCCCTGGCGATTTATGTAAGAGACCACCGACATGTTGTCCGTCCGTACCAACACGTGGTGTCCCGCCAGGTATGGGAGGAATGTTTTTAGGGCTAGAAAAACTGCTCTCATTTCGAGGCAGTTTATGTGTAGGCGTTTCTCCGAGCTCGACCAGAGGCCGGAGGCAGGCCTGCCCTCGTACAGAGCTCCCCAACCGGAGTTGGAGGCGTCTGTTGAAATCATCCTCCTCTCTGAAACTACCCCCATGCTTACGCCCTGCTGGTACCAGCTGGCGTTTTTCCAAGGGGCCAGGGCTTGAACACAGCGCTGGTCCACCTTGATAATCAAGTGGCCTGAATGCCAGGCGTGGGGTGGCACCAGAGGAGCCAGCCACAGCTGAAGAGGACGCATACGCAGTAGGCCTAGTTGGAGTACTGATGATGCAGAGGCCATCAGGCCAAGGATCCTCTGAAACGTTCTGAGGGGTACAAGAGAGCCCTCTATGAACGATGCCGTGAGCTGCTGAATCGTTAGAGCACGGGCCGGTGTGGGCCATGCTCTCATAAGTACGGAGTCGAGAACTGTTCCCAGGAACGTGATACGTTGGCTGGGCAACAGAACACTCTTTGCAACATTGACCCTGAGCCCTAGACATTCTAGATGGCTGAGGAGCCAGGCTTTGTGAGTATGTGACTCCGCCTCTGACTGGGTCAGTATGAGCCAGTCGTCGAGGTAGTTTAGGATGCGCATTCCCCGCTGTCTCAGGGGGGAGAGAGCTGCATCCATGCACTTCGTGAATGTACGAGGCGCTAGTGCCAGTCCAAATGGAAGAACTGTGTACTGGTATGTCTGCCCCTCGAAGGCGAATCTCAAGAATGGCCTGTGGTGGGGGTTCACTTGAATGTGAAAGTAAGCGTCTTTCAGATCTACTGAGAAAAACCAGTCGCCTGGGCGAATCTGCGCCAGGATATGTCTGGTCGTGAGCATTCTGAACGGCCGTGACATGAGAGCCTTTTTCAGATGTCTGAGATCTAAAATGGGTCTCAGGCCGCCGTCTTTCTTTGGAACAAGAAAGTATCGGCTGTAAAAACCTGACTCGCTCAGAGAAGGGGGGATCTTCTCGATGGCCCCTTTCGCCAGCAGACTTAACACTTCGGTGCGGAGGACATGACTCAATGTGCCCCTTACCGTGGTTTGTATAACCGTGCGAAAACGCGGTGGTCTGCGGGCGAACTGAAGCGAGTAACCATGCTTTATGATGTTCATCACCCATACTGAAACTCTGGGGATAGCTTGCCAAGCTAGAGCCCGCAGAGCTAGAGGCATTATCATATCTGGAACACCCAGAGTGGGGGGCTCGGACTGACATGTATGCATGTGAGAAATTATGCTCGATTTGTGCTTTGTGTGGGTCGCTGTTAAAACAGCGTTTGTTTGCAGGGGTGCGTGACATGTGACGGGCCCATGAACTGCATTTAGAACTGCTGCAGCCGCCTGAACTGAAGAGGGAGCCGTGAGCAGTAGTCGAGCGATTTTTGGGGCTGGTCCGGCCGCAGCGGGACAGTGACCCCTCTTTGTGCCGGTTAGGACGGCTTCTTGGGCTCGTGATCGAGCGTCAGCTTCGGCCGCGGGCCCTGGCGCTTAGGGAACGGGAACCGTTTCGCTGGCTTCATGTGCTTACTGGTCTCAGCCGCTGGGCGGGGCTGGAGGACCTGGGACACCACTTTCTCAGGTCGTGGCGTGCTCTTGGGGCGCCGTTGGACTGAGCTGGAGCGCTTTGGTAGAAAGTGTCTCATGGCGCTGGAAGCCTTCTGAGCTTCAGTGAAGCGATCGGCGAAGCCGCTGACAGATGGGCCGAAGAGACCTGAGGCTGTGACGGGCGAGTCGAGGAAGGCAGATTTATCCGCGTCCCTGATCTCGGTTAAGTTTAGCCAGAGGTGGCGCTCCATTACCACTAGGCTGGCCATATTGCGGCCCAGGGCTTGAGCGGTGGTCTTCGTGGCCCTCAGTGCCAGATCCGTGGCACTCCTGAGGTCTTTAAATGTGTCTGGGTCCGGGCCTGACTCATCCATGGAACGGAGAAGTTTGGCCTGGAAGGCTTGAAGCGTCGCCATGGCGTGAAGTGCAGAGGCGGCTTGACCGGCGGCAGCGTATGCGCGGCTGGCAATGGCCGAAGTAGTTCTGCACGGCTTAGAAGGGTGCACCGTCTTAGACCTCCAACTACCTGCAGTGGGGGGGCATAAGTGTGCAGCGACCGCTTCCTCCAGTGGGGGGAGAGACACATATCCTTTCTCTTCAGCGCCGTCAACAGTGGAGAGCGTAGAAGAGGCGGATGAGCGCGTTCGCGCTGAAAAGGGCGCGCGCCAGCATTTTGTGAGCTCTTCGCGGTTTGCTCTTTTAGATAAATATGCAATGAAAAGGATATAATTTTTCGTCGGATGCCACAGGGAAACGCTCAGCTGGCGAGATGCCGGGATGCGAAGCTGTTCCGCTGGACGGCTTTTCCACGACGAGGGCTTCTTACGACCGGAGAAAATCAGCGACGAGGTGAGTCGAGCTGAAGGAGATTAAATCTGTCAAATGGCGGATTCTATCTGTATTTATATGTTATGGTCACGTGTAGTTTCGCGCGCTTGACAGTGACAGAGCGCCAAGCGCCCTGATTGGCTCGCGCGCTTCTGTCTATCCGCCATTGGTTCGTGCAGTTGCCCACAGCACAGCCTATCAGCTCACTCACGTGGGTCTGATGCTCTAGCCTGTGCTGTAGCAAATGCGTTTTAAAATAAAGGCTTCAATATTCTCGAGAAAAGGAGTTTTCCCATAGCGTTTGCAACGCAGTACGAGAGAACGTTCTCGTAAGGGAACCTTAATTTCTTTTCGACTGAAGAAAGAAAGACATGGATATCTTGGATGATGTGGGGGTGAGTAAATTATCAGGAAATTTGAATCTGAAGTGAACTAATCCTTTAAATGATTAATTAATAAAATAATATTGTGGGCCAAGTTCAAACACATGAATACTGTGTCTCAATGTGTCCAGAGCATGTGTGATAACCACTATACCATGGCTCCAAATTATTAAAACTTTCTAAAAAAAAGTCCAAGAAACTGTCCAAGACTGTGAATGTTAAATCATATTCTGTAACATATTTATTTCTGTCTAGTAGAATACAGGCACAACCCACACGTATCAACACCCACCAACACCAATTTCTACTCTCTTCCAAGACTTACCTCTTTGCTGTGAGTGTGGAAAGCCACAGACATGTCGAGCAGGACTTTACGCTGTTCAACGCGTCTTACGAAATCCTGGATCCGGTCCTCCAGCTGATGTGCGGCCTGGTAGATCTCCTCAGGGTCACACTCGCCTGTCTGAGCCAGCTGCTCTGCCGCCTCCAGGAGTTTATCTGCATTTGTGTAGGTGTTCTGAGAAACATGCAGCAGTTTGGATGTTAATATGCATTTGACTAATTTCTGAGGTGGCCTAAAAAGTTTTGAATCTGGGAGGAGAACAGTAGATAGCCAGATGGACAGCAGCCAAAGCGATGCTCTTACATCTGTTCCTCCTTACCTGAGCCACTTCTTCAAAGTCCTCGTGACGTTTCTGTAATGCTCGAGCCCTGTGCAGAGACTTCCCCACTCCTGTGTGCTTACTCAAGAACGCCTCGCCATGGTTTTCAATCCAGTCTAGAACCTGCGAGAAGAAGAATATAACCATATGTTAATGAGAGGGTCAGAAGGACCACCATCTGCCACATAAAAAGTCATCCGAAATGAGTCATGATATTATACACATATTTCAGCTGAGGATTTTGTCAAAACCAATGTGAAAATACGCAAAACAACACTTGTTAATGTAACTCTTGTGGTTAAAAAACTAAATTGCATGCATTTTGTGGAAGAACATTGTTTTGGTTGTGCTTTGGCTCTGCGTGACTGTGCGAATGAATATGAGCCTTCACAACAGATAATACTTTACAAGGAACTCTGTTAGAGAGTTACATATGCCAATTTATCTGTTCAATAAAATACTTTACTCACTTGTTGAGCAATAAAAACACCATATCTCTTTTACAACATTTCAAATGCCTGTTCTCGCCATCTCTGAATAAGCTTACCATAGTGAATCGGGGTAAGACAAAAAAAATTTTTGAAAGAAGGATTGATGATGTATTGACTCACTATTTAAATTTTAATTTAGATAAATAAATAACATGGCATCTCCATCCAAGGCTTCCACACCTTTTGACCATTTTGACCACCTTTTGAGGTCATTCATGATTATAGAATCAGGATTTTTAAAAGTCATTGCGTAAAGATCACACAAAGAGCAATTACTGTATGATGAAAATAATCTCTACAGAAATGTCCATGACTTTTAAAGGTTTTATACATTTCCATAACTCCTCAAGGCCTTTTAAAATTCCCTATATTTCCAGGTTTCATGTAACTGTTAAAGGGATACTCCACCGTTTTTTCATATTAAACTATGTTATTCCCTTAACTAAGACGAGTTGATACATACCTCTCTCATCTCAGTGCGTGCACTTAATCGCTCTAGCGCGCGGTGACACTTTGAAAGCACTTAGCTTACCCCAGTATATTCAATGGTATCTAACAGCAATTAATTTAGAAGTGACCAAACACATCAACGTTTTCCCTATTTAAAAACAGTTACACGAGTAGTTATACGACCAAGTATGGTGACACAAAATAAAAAGTGGCGCTTTTCTAAGCGGGTTAAAAAGGATAACTATAATGTATGGCGTAATTGCACTTTTGGAAGTACTTCGACTCGGCGCAGTAAAAAGTCACGCCTGATCCTCTTCCTCTCACTTCTGTCAACGGTGGAAAGAGGATCAGGCGTGACTTGAAGTACTGGAGAAATATAGGAAAAACGTTGATGTGTTTGGTCACTTCTAAATTCATTGCTGTTAGATACCATTGAATATACTGGGGTAAGTTAAGTGCTTTCAAAGTGTCACCGCACGCTAGAGCGATTAAGTGCACGCACTGAGATGAGAGAGGTTGTATCAACTCGTCTTAGTTAAGGGAATAACATAGTTTAATATGAAAAAACGGTGGAGTATCCCTTTAAAACAAAACAAAACCATTGCAGTTTTAGCATTCCCTGAACTTTTCCAGGTTTTCCGTGACTGTGGGAACCCTGCAAATTAATTTCCCATTACATTTTTTTAGCCATTCATGATTACAGGATATGTTTAAATGCCATTGCAAAATATAGGGCAATTTCTAGCAGAATAAAACATTAAGAGGAGAGTGAAACATTTCTCAGGAATCAGTCATTTAGTTTAATTTCTTTTATGATGACAGTGGATGCTAAGACTAATTTGCCACTGTTTTACTGTAGGGGTTTTGTAAGGGTTCCTATGACTTGTATAGCATGATGCTAGTAGTACCAACATGGGTTTGACTCCCTTCATGGGAATACAATATGATATGATAAAACAAAAAAAATGAATAGATAAAATATAAATGATATTTTAAATGCGTTGTTTGTTGCTTTGGCTAAACGCATCTATCAAATTCATAAAATTGTAAAAGAGTTCAACTGCATTTGTAGTGTAGAACCAGCAGGGGGCAGCAGGAGTCACTGCGACAGCTCAACACCTCTATAAACATCAGCACTATACACGCAGTGAGGTCATCCTGCAGATTAGGCAAGCAAGACCCTGATGCTGTTGTCCGAGTTCAATAATGGTGTCTTTTATAGAAATTTGACTAATTGGGTATTGGGTATTTTCTGTATCACAGATTTGCATGAGCATCTGAATGCATATGCAATAGGCTATTTTACTAATAAAACATATTAGAAATGCGTTTAGGTTAGTATTAAATGTTTTATCAAACATTTGAAATCTGCAAGGTGGAGCAGGCTGAGTATGAAAGCTTACAAAAGACGCTACAGCACACTGCGAAACACAGTCCTCTGCTCATGCATATTTCATTATGCCACCTTTGATCTGGCTCAATGTGCCACATTCGGAGCTGTGTGTGTGTGTGTGTGTGTGTGTGGTGGCATCTGTCAGCACATGTGTGCGCACGTGTGATTAGAAGAAATCATTTGTCGTGCAGATGTTGAGTCTCCTGCTCACGTGGCTTTTTTTTTTTTTTTTCAGATGTCTGGAAGGTTTAGAGGTCCCCTATGCCTGCATCATTTTATGGGGCAAACCCTCAACATAATGTGCCTGCTGAACACGGTTACCATGACAACTGATACTGAATGCGTCAGAGAAAAAAAGACAAAGGCTACGTTCAGACTGTCAGTCCAAATCCGATTTTTGTGCATATCCGATTGAAATCAGATCAGATTTCTCATGCCACGTAAAAATGTAAACATCAGACGTTGTTATAGGAAACATGCTGAAAGTCGCTGCCGAAACAAGGGAGGCTGTGTTGCTGTTGCAAAGTGAAAGAGATAGAGACACAATTGGATGTTGTTGTAAAATATATGACAGAATCTTTCTGAATTATCTATCCATGTAAAATGTCTTACTTGAAAAAGAAAAATGGAAATATTTCATCCAAAAAAATACTTATAAATCCTCATGTTGTTCCAAACCCATAATCCCATATGCTGTTATTTTTCTCTGAAACATAAATTAAAAATCTTTGTATAGATCCTTACCATAAAACCCCAGTTCACATTAACCAGAGGCGGTGTCCGGCACCAAAAAGCACAATAAAAGAACCATAAAAGTAGTCTATACAATTGGAATAAAGTGCACATGCTACAGTATATGGACTACTTTTATGGTGCTTTTTATCCTTTTTGTATGAGGAGGTTCTTAAAAAAAAAAACACTCTTTTTATTTATTTCACAGTAAAAATAACAGCATAGAGGTTCGCAACGACATGAAGGTGAATACGTAATGGCAGTTTTCATTTTTGTTGAACTATCCCTTTAACAATTTAATGCAGTGGTGCCTAAAATCTCCCTTTCAAATTTATATTCTATTCTCAACTGAGCAGTGAAATCCTATTTCAAACAGACATGAACTCACTTTATATTCAACATAACGATGCCTCACAGGCATTCATATGCTGCCATTTTTCAATAAAGATAATCAGAAAAAGAGAAGAAGAGATTCAACCAGATGCACCTCATGAGCAGGATTCATTTTAATGCCACATTGCCATATATATTATATTCATACACAAACTCAATAATCAGTTTGTGTTTTATGACATTACATTATATTAAGGATGTTTTTTGTTGTTGTTTTACAATCACCCACACTGTAACATTTCATTCATTTGGTAACACTTTACAAAAAGGTTTCATTAGTTAACATTAGTTAACTACTTTAGTTAACATGAACTAACAATGAATAATGCTTCTACAGCATTTATTAATCTTAGTTAATGTTAATTTCAACATTTACTAATACATTATTTAAATAAAAAGCTGTATTTGTTCATATTAGTTCATGCACTGTGAACTAACATGAAAAAACAATGAATTACATGTTTTATTAACTAACATTAACAAAGTTTAATAAATACTGTAACAAATGTATTGCTCATTGTTAGTTTGTGGTAGTTAATACATTAACTAATGTTAACAAATGAGACATTGTTAAGGGTTACCATTTATTTATATGACTAAGCATAAATTAAATGTTAAACTGGCTTATCATTAACTTTTGCATAAACAAAAAAAAATGTCTGTAAGAATTATTTATTTTCATTTTTATTTTATTTTTAAATCTCTCATGCTCCTAAAGGCTGCATTTACTTGATTATAAATATAGTAAAAAAATATATATTGTACAATAGTATTACAATTCAATAATAATAACTTTTCTACTTTAATATATTTAAAATAATAATAATAATAATAATAATTCCTGTGATGGCAAAGCTGAGTTTTCAGCAGTCATTAGTCTTCAGTGTCCTTCAGACATTATTCTACTATGCTAATATGGTGCTCAAGAAACATTTAGATACATTTAGATAAACACTATTTAGATCAAAATATTTTGTTACATTATAAATGTAAATGTCTTTACTGTCACTTTTGATAAATGCAATGCAATGCATAGCCTTTTAGTCTTTTTTGGTTCAATGGGTAAAATGATGTGCGACTGTTGGAATCTGACCTAAATTGAGCAAGAGAAGGCAGAACAAAATCACTGCAAGTAAGAAGTAAAATTCAGCGGGAACAGGCATGTGGGGGATGAAACTTGTGGGAAGTGGGTGAGAGTAAAAAAAAAAAAAAAAAAAAATCCACACAGATGTCTAGTGAAACGCTCTGACACCTCATACAATCTGCACATCTCTCACTTCCCAAATAAGAATGATTAAATAAATCCAACTGAATCTGTACCGACAGTATTTGCAGTAGTATGTGTATAAATTATAGTTAGTTAAGAATAAGTGTCTGACCTGCTGGACATCCTGCTGGAAGACGCAGAGCTGTAGCCGTTGGTGAAGACGGAGTTTGCGGTGTTGCCAGATGTTCTCCAACTGCCTCTGGTGGTGCAGAACCTCATGAATGATATCCAGGACATGGTGCACCGCCTTAGAGTAGTTAGCCGAGGCCGTCAGCGAATCTGCACTGCCTGGGGTCAAAGGGCGCTGGAGCTTATCTAGTAGGGCTTTGCCATCCTGACTTACCTGAGGATGTACAGGTAATACACATCAACACCTAAACATCTTACAGACAGAAGAAAATCCTACCTTCAATTGAATATCTAGTCATGAAACAATAGATGGCAAAGGCTGATCCTGGTCCTTCTCATGCAATCTGTTAGCAATCACATAATTACGGAATGATTCTGCAGCCAATGAGATTGCTTGCTCAACATTTAAACAGTCTGGTTCAGTGTTCGCGGTAAGCTGTTTCTGTAGCACACTATCAGAGTTCATCTTAGACCCTCCACCTCCCCCAGCTCCACCTGCCTAGATCTGCAACGGAATTTATTTATTACATTTCAATGGAGATCAGAGATTCATACCTCAGAATAGGCAGTGGTGATGTGTTCATAGAGACCCTGGTGGTGGTGGATGGTGTCTTCCAGGTCCTGCAACTCAGAAGGAAGATCTCCTTCTCCACAGGCCTTACACCATGAATCCATGTTGCTCATATACTAGAAAACAGATAAGAATATTGAGTTATTGGTTATATGAAACTAGCCAAATATACAGTACATCTGTGATATCTTACCACAGACAAGAATGATCACTATACTGATAGTCCTAATTAGGTAAAAGAAAACAAAAAAATCATTACAATTTGTCTGTACACATATCCAGTCTATTTTTGTCATGTCTCATTGGGAGCACATTTAAAGCTGAATGAATGGCATGTCAGTCTAAAATTGATGCTGACAGCAGATAATAAACGCTCAAAGAGAAGATAAAGGACAGAAAGATGAAAGGAATGGATTTCATGTATCCTTTATATAGCACACAGACATATATTTGGTATTCAAGTGACAATTCTCCAAACAATCACCAATGATTTAATCATAAAACACGAGATGAACATCCAAGTTGCATCCACAAATCTCCTCCAACTTGTTTGTCTGAATAAAAGGAGAGGGATGTCTCTCTCTCTCTCTCTATATATATATATATATATAAATACATACATACATACACACACACACACACATATATATATATATATATATATATATATATATATATATATATATATATATACAATATATATACACACATAAAATGTAAATGTAAATGTAAAAAAAAAAACCCACAATTTATCTGTGTGCAACGGTGATCATTATGCATTAGTTTGTTTGTATGCTCAATGTATCTGTAGGAGTGAGTGAGCAAGCGAGCGAGTGAGTGAAGAAAGGAAGGAAGGAAGGAAGGAAGGAAGGAAGGAAGGAAGTATTTATATAGCGCATTTCCTATGTACTTCTGTAAACCCAAAGTACTTTACAATCATGTCAGGCGAATCTCTCCTCAACCACCACCAGTGTGCAGCATCCACCTGGATGATGTGACGGCAGCCACAGTATTGTGCGCTCACCACACACCAGCTATAGGTATGTGTTGGCATGTTTAGGCCTCACCTGGTCAGTTTTCTGGTGGAAGTTAGCAGACATCTCCAGCAGTGCACTCCTTTCGTCCAGCGCGGCGGCGAACGCTTTCCATTCCTGCTCCAGCTGACCTGAGATCTGCTGAATCTGCTGGGTCGCATAGTGACCCGACTCCAGCAGCCTGTTCCCCACAGACATGATCCGACTGATGTTCACATACACATTCTGCAAGAGACCACAAGAATCACTGAGTGCTGTCTACCTCGCATCACTTCCTGAATGGGTTGCTTTTTAAGATTACACATTTACGCTAATCACACATGGGGGTGTGTGGTATTGGCACAGCTAAAACAAATCAAAACATAGTGCATTTTGTCTCTGAAGGCTGAAATGGGGGGGGGGGGGGAGGTGAAATTGCTACAAATCATAAAATGTTACTTTTCTTTTAATATTGTCATTCAAAACAAATGATGAATGGTTGTGACCGATGTGTACGGACTCAGTGTAAACAGCAGTCCACTCAAAGCTGCTTCTGCAGGGAGGAGTAGCTCTTGTCTGGCCACAGACACACACATGTCTACAGCTTCAACCACAGCTCTGGAATGTGTGTGGATGACAATTTAAGCCAAGAGGAAGAAATATGGTCAGAATTCAGGACTACCCATTTCAGACTAAATGTTTTGCTAAATGCTCTACCAACTGAAAATACAATATACAAACATAAATTGCAAACAAAAGTTTCGTATGCGAAACTGACATAAAATATCTTAATAGATATAAAAAAAAAAAAATACCCTGAGCTTAAGATTTGAACAATCAGCTTGTGGTAGCACCATGAGCTTGTGGTACCACCAAGTAAAGATACTTTAGATATAGATAACATGAAATCAGAATTGACCCTATTTGCTTAAGAAATATGCTTCTGGGCCCTTTAATACGATATTCTGTACCAATGCCACAATGGTGACATGGAAGCAGACTAAGATGATAGTGAAGAGAGCCCAAGTGCAGATTATTTACATAAGTTATGATCCAAAACATGAAACATAAACCTTAAATGAAATCCACAACATGAAACCAAACAAACATGAGTGAGTGTTTGAGTGAGCTACAAATCGACTTGAAACAATGACCTTGAACACGGAACCATTGAACAATTGAACAACTGAAAATGGAACGAACACATTACTTTACAGCATTACTGTGGCGAACAGGACAAGGTCGAGGGCCGTGAGAGAGCGGCGCGAGGCCGGTGGCGTGATTGCTGATGAGCGACACCTGTGAGACGCACCAGTCTCGTATCTCTCACGGAGGAGCGGAAGCATAAAAGGAGGAGCGACGATTGTGAAGATCGAGACCGGTGCGTCTCACAGGTGTCGCTCATCAGCAATCACGCCACCGGCCTCGCGCCGCTCTCTCACGGCCCTCGACCTCGTCCTGTTCGTCACAATTACATACTTCAATCTCAAATACTCAACTACAAGGCATACATGAGACTTAAACACATGATTCAGGGGAACACATAATTATGACAACCAATGGGAATCAATGAAAATAAGACACTTGAAACAAGAGAACCAATCAGAACATGACACATGAGATTAGAAAAGCACATGACAGGATCACACAAGGGGAACAGGGAATCACATGACATACATGAAACATGACTATGAGAACTACAAAATAAAATACATGAAAACAAACTTGAAACAAAATAGAGCGTAATTAACTTATTCAAAAAACGTATAAAAAAAATCGTGCCAACCCTAATCTTTGAACAGTACTGTATTTCCAATAATTTTTTTTTATAAAAATCATAATTTAATAACAATAAAGCATTTGTTCAATCAAAGTATTCATCTTTTTGCATTATTTTAAGCGCCATTGTAACTGATGGTATTGGCATTGGATATAAAACATTATTGAGTGGTTTGTAGTTTTTGACATATTCTTACTGATGCTTCCAAGATTCAGAAGTGATTTTTGTAATTGCACTTCATTGTTGCTAGATAGCATAATCTTTTTGACAAATCAGTACAATTTGCAGTAAAAACACATCACAGAAAACCAAATGTTTAACTCTGCAATGCATGTACAAGATCAATAAATGTAAAATATTGAGTGGCCGGGGAAAAACATAGCCTTAACTTAAAATTAAACATAACTGTTAACCAATAAAACCATAGCCTAATTTTTCACTATCCAATCAATTGCCTATCAAGCTCCACCAAACATTATTTCCACCTAAATGTTCTGTTTCACCTGGAAATACGGCACATAATCAGAAAATGCGCTATGATCACCATGATCAGTATTGTATGGGGTCGGAATCTGATTCTAGATTAGCGCTTTCATATAATATGCTTTACGAGTGTGTGCTCTCTGATGTAATGGGAGTGTCTGAATTATGTACGTTCTTTAGGGAGAACTAAAGTCTAGTGCATGAGAGTGCTGGTGGAACGCAGTGCTCTGGTTACCAGGCTGTTTCCTCACATGGGACTAATTACACAGCCCAGAGGCATTCAAAAGGGTACAGGATCAATACACAGAGAGCTGTCAGATGAAAACCGTATGGGGGTTTGGTATTGGCCTGCGTGCAACAATAAACTGCAGCAGTCATGTCTGTGCATTTGAAAACCTGGAGCAATAATACAGTCACATGCACCTACGAAAACACACGCACACAAACTTTTCAACCCTTAGCTTTAAATCAAGTCCTAATAAAATGCGACATGCAATGGATGCACAATGCAATGGTGACTATATCAGTAATTTTCTCATTTGTTGTTACTGGCCTCGATGTGAATTAGCCATTATTAGAAGCATACAAGCATGTAGACCTTTTGGGAGCAGACACAGTTACACCACAGCAGTTGTGTGCGCATTGAGGTGGCAGAAAAAACAACGTTTACAGTTGTAACCTGAGACGTTTATATCTCCCAATTCAGACTTTAGGGGCCATATCTTACACCCAGCACAATTGACTTTGTACACCGACGCATGTATCATTCCTATTTTGGACCCGACGCACAGCAGACTTTTCCCTCCACAGACACACATCGGTAAATTAGGGAATGAACTTGCAGAGGCGGTTCAGCGAAAAGATTAGGCGTGTTCCGGCAGAAACGTGCCCTGGTGCTATTTTGCAGTTTCAGAAAACAATTCCGCCACAGACCAGGAAAAACCTAGTCTAAAGTCAGTGGCGCGTTATTCAGATGCTATTTTAAGGGCGAATGCTTGGCCATAATGCAGCGTGTGCACAACGCGCATACACTTTGCTTCTCTCATCTACACAGACGCAGCAATTCCAATTTTTGCAAACCATACATAATTACAAGTAAAAATATTACCACACAAGGGAAATCATTGTGGTGTCTGTGAAAAATACAGAATAACGAGTTTATATCTCGCAATTCTGATTTTTCCTCTCAGAATTGTGAGATATAAACTCAGAATTATGAGAAAAAAAGTCAAAATGGTGAGATATAATCTTACAGTTACCTTTTTAATTCTTTTTAGTGCTGGGCAACGATTAATCGCATCCAAAATAAAAGTTTGTGTTTACATAATATATATGTGTGTACTGTGTATAATTATTTTGTATATATAAATACACACACATGCATGTATATATTTAAGGAAAATGTGTTTTTTATATATAAAATATGTATATTTATATATATAATATTAATTATGTATAAATATATATATATATGTATATATATATATATATATATATATATATATATATATATATATATATATATATATATATATATATATATATATATATATATATATATATATATATATATATATATATATATATATATATATATATACACACACACACATGCAAATATTTCTTAAATTCATACATGCATATGTGTGTATTTATATATACAAAATAATTATACACAGTACACTCTTTTACAAACTTTTATTTTGGATGGAATTAATCGCGATTAATTGTTGCCCAGCACTACTAATTATTTTATTATGTGGCTTCCATAGAGTGCTGTCACTAGAACTGTCATTTTCTGCCACCAGGTCCACAAAAAAAACTTAAACTTGTTTGCAAACACCTAAATGGTCTATCTAATTTAAGCATATACATATACATATATATATATATATATATATATATATATATATATATATATATATATATATATATATATATATATATATATATATATATATATATATATGCGCTTATCTTAGATAGACCATTTAGGTGTTTGCAAACAAGTTTACGTTTTTTTTAAACGTTAATTTCAGTCCTGATATCAGTACCCGCATATGATACATAAGCATACAACACATAAATATGCACTCGACCGTGAAGAATTGATCTTTGGAAGATGTGCACACCAGCTAAATCTGTTGTAAATTTTATCAAAATTTTAAATTTAAAGATGACCATTTCTAAATAATGCAGCCTGCATATGTAGATAAGATAATCCAAAGTCACTGGTGCCCACATGCACAAATTAAACGTATTTCTACCAGATGAAGTCAGGATGGCAAAAAGTTATTAACTTTGTATAGCCTCACTCCAAGCCTGGTTTCAGAGCTGCTCGGAGAAGATAGACATGCACCAGTAAACACAAATTCATCAAATCCCTCTGTAATGTATCACAGACCTTGTGGATTGCATCATGAAAACAATTAAGAGCTTCTGGTATCTCATTTTCATGTAAATCTAAAGCAGCTTAAAGTAACTTCTGGCTTAACATATGCTAAATATAATGGGTTCAGTTGGCATGTTAATGACCAGCATGTGGTTTATTAGCAAAATTGACTTTTATATGGAGGGCACATCAAAGAAATCAGTTTGTACGATTTACATAAATATACAGAACTCAAGGATAAAAAGCAACGCTAAAAAGCAAAAGCAATCACGTTAGAGGCAGAAATGACACTAAACAAAGTGTTGGATTTTCATGTTTTCACCAGTCACAGTCGAAAACAGCTGTGCACTTTGTAAGGACAGTGATACATTCTTTGATTAATAAAAAAATCTAAAGAATAGTATTTATTTGAAACAAATTTTTGTAACAATTTAAGTCTTTTCTGATCAATTGAATGTATCCGTGCTGTATACATTTCTTTCAAACTGAAAAATCTTAACAGTCCCCAAACTTTTGTACAGTAGTGTCTGTCCACATATAGTTAAAATGCTGCTCCCAGTCCAATTAGAATTCAGCTCGAAAAGCTTTGTTTTGTTTTGTTTTTCATTAGTATTCTTGTAAACTCCTGCATTAACTATACTTGGATAGAAACATTATTATCTTAGATAGAAGAAATGATCTGACCCCTAAAACATAAAATCAAGAAAAAAGACACATAAAATCAAGTGTCATGTCACTTGAGCACAAAATGAGAGTGCAGACCGAGGAAGCGCTCTACCTACATTTTCTCAGATCACATTTCAGGACCTGAACACAGCCAAGACACACATACCGCAGAACAAAAGCCTTCCTCACATAAAAAAAAAAAAAATAAATAAAATAAAAAATCACTTTATAACAGTACTGGACCCTGAAGTCTACTTAAACAGAGAGAGTCACACAAGGACAGTTTACCCTTCACTCTTACAGACAGACATAAAACCCAGGTTTAATATTATTATGCAAAACCTTTTTTTTCTCTTACAAAGTCTGGGTGAATAGAGGAGGAGTGCCTGGAACATTATATCTCCCTCTGGATGTCTCCGGGACTGATCAATACACCAGCATGATGGGAGATTACCCAGCCATGAGTAAAATGCCTTTAGCTTGAGGAGTGTTTTCTACATGTTGTCCTCCAGATTGTCTTTCATAAGAGAGTGGGGCTGAGTTCATTTACAACTTGACAAGCATAACGTTCTGCTCAGGTGGCATTACCCCCGGAACTCAATGGCATAGCTGCTTAAGCATGTCTATTACGAAAGGTTACAACCAGTGTGCCAAGCGATGGACATTAACGTCTCCATAAATCGCCTATTGAATTACTGTCAATACATGTTGCAAATGCCACAGTACGTGCAGGTTTTTAAACTGTAGTGACCTTTGAGTCCTCTAGGGGGCAGGCTATCAGCATATAGTGTTATTGATTATTAAAGTCAACATTAAATCAAAAAGGATTTTTTTTTTCAGAATGTTGCAGTTTATTACAAATAATTTATTTGTGCACATCATTATTGTTTTAAAATTCCCATGCACTCGTAATATTTTATCAAAAACATTAACAATATCTGTTCTATGCATGACGTGTGTTTCAGCAGAGGTTGGGACTAAATATCATCCACAACTGACTGCAAATGGGGAACTTCCTATGATCCAATCAAATCCCAAGGACGAAATCAAGTTTTTTTTTTCACATACCAGAAGCCGTTTCACCCGGATACGTCGCAATAGGGAAGACTATCACAACGTCAGTTTCATGTTGACTTAAAAAAACTAAAAGAAGTCTGTTTCCAGTGATCATAACACCAGAGATCAGACATTAGTATTCCATTTGTGTGAAATAAGAAAGAATATGATAAACAAAAAACGTGCATTAATCAAGTAACTATCAAGTAATACAAGCCGAACAACCATCTGACACTAAAGTGTTTTCGTCCGTTCATGCTTCATATCAGGCAGGGAAGTAAGGCTCCTGGGACTTCCTGAGGAGGTGCCCGACAGTCAGGCTAACCCAAAGCAAACAGTTGACAAAGCTTTTCATCCGTTAAGTTCTGCACAGTTGTAGCAACGTGAGAGGGGGTAGACAGTTCTCACAGCTGAGGCAGGACATGTGATTTAGCACACTCAGCCAAACCTAACACACTAACAAAGGAGCAACAAAGAGCCCTATAACAACCTATAAAAACATCCTAATTGGTTACTTTAAAAGTTATGTAATTAAGGGTGGAGAACACAAATGCATAATAATATTTAGTTGCATTTAACTCAGAATTTGTTTAATTTCCATCTCTATATTGTTTTCTTATGTTTATCAAGATCTGTTTTGTTTTAATATCTTTGTTGTTAGTTTTCAAGTTCACTTTATTTGAATAGCAAATTTACAACAGCCACTAGGCTGACCAAAGTGCTTTACAGAACAACCAGATTAAAATATAGCAAGACCTGCATAACAACACATAAAACACAAATAAGAGCAGCAAAGCTAAGCAAAACCTTAAAACCGGAATGATAAAACAGTATCAGACTCAAATATGAAATAGTAAAACAGGAGTAGCAAAGCAGTGTCAGACTCAAATATATACAGTATACATTTTTTTTTAAAAAAACAGCAGTAGAAAAGCAGTGTCAGTCTGCAATATAAGGAATTGCAGTAATCTAGCTGACACGTAATAAATGCATGAACAGCCATTTCCAGAGTTTTCAGGGTGTCATGATTCTTGTCTTGTGTTCCACTTGTTTTGTGTGTTCTTTTGTCATTTCCTGTCTTGTGCTGAGTTTTGTAGTCCTTTGTAGTTTTTCTGTCATGATTCTTGTCTTGTGTTCCACTTGTTTTCTGTCATGATTCTTGTCTTGTGTTCCACTTGTTTTGTGTGTTCTTTTGTCATTTCCTGTCTTGTGCTGAGTTTTGTAGTCCTTTGTAGTTTTTCTAGTTTATTAGTATCCCCAGGTGTTTCTCATTAGCCACACCCCCTTGTTATCTTGTTTAGCTTGTTGGTCCCTGTGTATTTATAGCCCTTGTGTTTCACTTGTTACTTGGTCAGTTGTTCTGTAATGTGCCGGAGAAAGCAGGCGGAAGCAAGGATCTAAGCGCAAGTTTTTTAATGAATTAAACATAGAACAAATAATAAAGAACTTCAGGGAAAAAGAAACAAAACCTTGAGCATGACAAGATCTAGAAGCAACCCTTACATGTACAACAACTGACAAAGTAACAAGTGAAACACAAGGGCTATAAATACACAGGGACCAACAAGCTAAACAAGATAACAAGGGGGTGTGGCTAATGAGAAACACCTGGGGATACTAATAAACTAGAAAAACTACAAAGGACTACAAAACTCAGCACAAGACAGGAAATGACAAAAGAACACACAAAACAAGTGGAACACAAGACAAGAATCATGACACAGGGTGAGAAAGCCTTTGATTTTAGCCAATACATGAAGTTGGTAGAAACTGGAACTGATTACGGATGAGATCTGTTTGTCAAATTTTAAAGGCCGGTCAACAAGAACACCTAAGTTCCGCACCCCTGGGGATTTAAAAGTTGATAGACTCTCTAACTCTGGAGTTATACACAGAGTTTTCATTTGGGCCGAAAACAATGACCTCAGTCTTGTCTTCATTTAGGAAGAGGACATTTTGAGCTAGCCATGCTTTAACCTCCTCTAGGCATCGCAGAAGAGAATTCATTGCTACAGGGTTGTTTCTCTTGATTGGAATATAAATTTGAGTGTCGTCTGCGTAAAAATGAAAGGATACGCCATGGCTCCTTAGAATAGCGCCCAGAGGTAGCATGTGTAGAGAAAACAGAGGAGGAGCCAAAATAGAGCCCTGTGGAAGACCACAGGTCAGAGGTGCCATAACCATTTCAGGACAGAAATGGTTTTCTTGTTATTTTAATCACCTATATTGCTTGTTCTTCTAATTGTTCATCAAGATGTTTTATTTCTATATCTATATAGTTTTTCTTAATTGTTTATCAAATTATTTCATACCTATAAAACAAAAGAAACAAAAATGAATGAATATATTTTATATATATATATATATATATATATATATATATATATATATATATATATATAAATACACAAACCAATAGCACACTGTTGTAGCCTTTCATTCTTGAAACTTCCAAAAATATGAGTAAAGTCGTATTATTTTGTGTGTAAAATGAGCGCAGAATCTCTCCTCCGGATTTGTGAACACTTCAAAAATTTAGATAGTTGATAGTTAACATTTGATAGTTAAACATATATGAATGAATTCCAATCATTTGTAAATAGGGTGCACGTGCAAGATCGCTAAAACCGCTCATGAATTATGCCCAGGCTTTCCTCCATTGCCTGCCGGTCATATTCACCAAGTTTGTAAAGGATTTATGTAGTAGGACAGTGATATTAAAAGCGTAAATTCAATTCTTTGTCCAGGAAAGCAGATGAACTCAGAATATAAAGGAAATTGTTAGGCATTTGCATAAAAACAAAGAAAAAAACCCAACGAAAATGCTTAAAGGGATACTTCAGGATTTAGCATTGCGCTTTGTAATAGTAGAAAACCTGTAGTATTTTCGAATTACCGTGCTTTCCACCCTCATATCCCCCTGAGACGAGAGATTTATGTATTTTTTGTCTGGAAATGACGATTTGATGACGATTTTTGCATCATCGGAGGATTTTTTGGCCAGAGGCTAAAGACTACAGCCAGTAGTAGGGGTTGTCCTGCATGTTTTCAACCCGCCCATAGAGGGTGGGGTCTCACTCACGGAATGTACACATAGTGTCAGCCATCTTTTTATGGAAGCTAAGCTAGCAGGCTCTTGTTCTGTGGAGAAAGCTGAGTAGTAGGGGTTACCATCCTATTTTTCCCAGACATGTCCGGCCGTCAAGATCGTCCAAAATGTCCGGGATTCGGCTTTTGCTTTCTGCAGTCGCCATTCATTGTTTACATGCACACCTTTTGTTTCAATCTAACTGAATTGAATCTGAATGTAGTGTTTACATGAATGCTAAACAAGTGATCGGTTGATGGGCGTTTTAACATTGCTAAGAAAATTCCCGCTCCTCCGTGAGAGATACGAGACCGGTGCGTCTCAGTAATCATGCCACCGGCCTCTCATCGTTCTCCCACGGCCCTCAGTCTCATCCTGCTCGCCACAGTAAACATAATGAATGATGACTGTAGAATGCAAAAGCCGAATCCCGGACATTTTGGGCGATCTCGAAATCCCGGGCAGACTCACGGAGACTCACTAGTAGCCTAGCCTTGTTGTTTTAAACTGCGCTCTCTTACCGGTAGGCGTGGCTTGGGAGTGGCCTCCTAGGGCAGCGAAGCAAGTGCATTCTGGGAGTTGTTGTCTTTCATCCACATGAGCCAAAAATACATTTTCTGGCTTTTCTCAGTCTAGAAAGCTCCAAATTGAAAAATAATTTCAAATTTCTTCTACATAATTGACCCATTTTAAATACATATTCATCTTTCCAGAGGTGAAGTATCCCTTTAAGCATTTAGTTTAACTCATCTGCTCATCTGTATATAGTGTGCATCATTAATAAGGTGTATGAATTTGATCATTTAATATCACTGTTGTACATTAAAGCACTTGAGTGCTATATGAGGCCCAATATGTGCTATAAGTTTTGAATTTTCTGCCAAAAATGTAAAAATCTAGTTAGAAAACATTAAACTTAATGACTTAAAAGATGAATCTCTTTTATATATCAATATATTCAATGTATATCAACTACTGGTCTAAAGCATTTTTACTGTTTATTGACTTATTAATGAAAGATATGTGTTACCACATTTATATCCTTCAAAAAAAAAAAAAATAAATAAATAAAAATAAAAAAAACCTTCTCTATGAATTTCCAACATGTGAAAACATTTAAAACTACATTGGTCATTTGTATGAGTCCACCCTGCATGCAAACACATGCTTTAGACTTTTTCTATTGGCTGAACAGCAGTAACATTTAGATATGGATGGACAGATGGCAGATGAGACCATAGAGATGGAAAATCAGTGATTGATGGCGTTTTCTTGTGAAACTCTCTCCCTTTGAAATCTGCTGGGGGTGATTAACGAATATGCCCAGGGTCACACACACACACACACACGCACGCACGCACGCACGCACACACACACACACACACACAGGGATGGTGTATCAACGTGTGACTGTTCTCCAGTGACATTACATACCCTTCAAGCATATATTGACATGACTATTATTATATGACAGAAAATTCATTCTTGCATGACTAAGTGAGTCAGGGCACGTGTACAAGCGCACATTATTTTCCTGATGTAACACTCATCAAGCTGCACTGTTATAATGCCTCAGGTGGTGACAGATATTACTGCTGGACCACTGGACACAGTCTTACCATGCAGTTCATTGCAAAGTGGTTGTGTTGGGTCTGCAGCTCCAGCACGTGCTGATGTTTGGCTCCTATCTCTGTGTAGGTTGTCAGGAACAGGCCTTTATTATGGACAATCCAATCAAACATCTGTTGAAAGGAAAAAATGGAAAGCATGGACTGTGAAATATACTGGAATATTGTTATACTTCAATACACTCTAATTAAGAAACACTAAATCAATGTATCTCTATCAATGTTTATCTGTGCATCCTCAAAACATGACTTTGGTGAAATTCTGGTGAAATTCAAGGATTTGCTCATTCAGATTCTATAAAATCTTGCTTATCTTTGTATTTATTTATCAACAACCACATCAAATGATTTAGTTTTATTTTTTGTTGTTTTCTTTATATTTTTAAGAGAAAATTCAGATTATTAAATTGTCATCGTTATTTTTGTTCATAACGATTTTATTTTACTGTAAATAGACTGGTATAACATACAGTAGTCAACATTTGAAGTGGATCAAAACCTTTCATCAATGTTATACATGAATTTTGAACAATACCTTTGATGAACTTTTTTGATCTACTTGAAATGTTGACTACTGTATTTAACTATGCTTACTTCTCATGCACTACCAATAAAGTGTTTGATCAATATGATTTAAAAAAAGAAGAAGAAATAAATACTTCTAAATTGATTAAAAGACATTAAATGCTGTACTTTTGAACTTTCTATTCATCAAAGAATCCTGAAAAAAAGGAAGAATATTAGAATGATTTCTGAAGGATCATGTGACACTGACGGCTGGAATACAATATTTTTCTTTATTTTTACATCAAATACGATGTATTTTTATTGATGAATTTTTATTAAAGTGCCCCTATTATGCTTCTATATTCCCTTTCATGCAGTATGTAATATGGCTGTTTGTAGGTGTAAAAGGTCTGCAAAGTTTTACAGATCTAAGTGCATTACAAAACGAGTCGTCAGAAATTCCAGTGTAATTTTCCGTTACATACTTGTCAGGACTCAGGACACACTACATACTGGCTACACATGGACCCAGCGGAAGAATCGCCTATCCGATCAGCCATGGAACTTCAAGGAGCCATGCTAGGCCGTCATGAGGAGGAGCTGGTTAATGCTCGTTTCTCCATGCAATCTCTCGTTGCGCAAGTCGCTGAGCTTTCAGACCAGTTTGAAAGAATTCGACGTCTCGGCCCAGATTCAGCCGCCTCTAATTCCACTCATGAACCTTGAATCAACAATCCTCCTGCTTATGCTGGTGAGCCTACCAACTGTCGCTCCTTTATCATTCAATGTGAGGTGGTGTTCTCGCTTTAGCTGCGGACCTATGCAAGTGAAAGATCCTTGTTGCTGTCCTTGCTGTCTGGTCGGGCTCACGACTGGGGCGCTGCTGTATGGGAGTCCCAATCCCAGAGCTGTTTTGATTTCCAACTCTTCAAAGCGGAAATGATCAAAGTTTTTGATCGGTCTGTGTCTGGAAAGGAGGCTTCAAGGCTGTTGGCAGCTCTTCGACAAGGCAAGAGATCGGTGGCGGATTACGCTATTGAATTTCGAACTCGCACAGCCACCAGTCAATGGAATCCTGAGGCGTTGGCGGCAGGGTTCATGGATGGGCTTGTTGATGATATTAAAGATGAGATTTATGCTTGTGATCCCCCCAGAACAACCGTTTGTCTTGATTCCAGATTGGAGTTACGTTGGTGGGTTCGGGTTCAGTTTTCCAAGCAATGAGCAGAACTTTTCGATTCTCCTTCTGCTTCCCGGGTACCTGAACCATCGGTTGGTGTAGAGCCCAAGCAGATTAGCAGAATGCATCTTTCAGCTAAGGAAAGACAACAATGCTTGTCTGAGGGACTCTGTCTTTATTGTGGTGGCCATGGTCATCTGGTTGCATCTTGTCCAGTAAAAGGCTGAACTCGTCGGTAGTCAGGGGAATTCTGGCGAGCGGAACTTTCACATCCCCATTTCATGAATCTTTTACTCTCCTGCCAGTGACTGTCATCATGAATGATACTTCCTTCAAGGGTTCAGCACTCATTAACTCTGGGGCAGAGGGGAATTTTATCGATGAGGACTCGTGAGAGGGGCCTTCCTATTCATCCTCTAAATACTTCCATTATTGCTCACTCACTGGATGGCCGCAAGCTTTATTTAACTAAATCTCCAGTAGCTCCCTTAGTTTTTGGCCATCCCTGGCTTTCTTTTTATGGTCCCCTCATTAACTGGGCAGATAATTCTATATCTAATTGGAGTCCTTATTCTCATGCACACTGCCTTGTTTCTGTGCCATCTTTTATGTCCCCTTCTTTGTTTCAGCAGGAGGAGATTGATTTGTCCCAGGTTCCTGTCATGTATCACAATCTGCAGGCGGCCTTTAGAGTGTCCCGAGTGCTGAAACCATCCGTCCCTCCTCTTCTCCGGCAGGTGCGGGATTCTTCTTTGTGAAGAAGAAGGATGGCTCTCTACATCCCTGTATAGATTATCGGGGGCTGAATGACATGACGGTTAAGAACAGGTACCCCCTGCCTCTTATGTCTTCAGCCTTCGAACTCTTGCAGGGGGCGAGATTCTTCACAAAGCTGGATCTACGCAACACTTACCATCTTGTTCGGATTAAGGAGGTGGACGAGTGGAAGACGGCCTTTAACACCCTGGACTGTGTTGGCTCAGAATGCGTTTGATGAAATCAAATGCAGGTTTACTTCTGCAGGAGTGAGGAGGTCGCTGACTGTCATTCGCCAGCAGTTTTGGTGGCCTGCCATGGCAGCGGACATCTGTCGGTTTGTGGGTGCTTTCTTGGTCTGTGCTCCAAATAAAAGGGTCTGTTACATCCCCTTCCTATACCTTCCCGCCCCTGGTCACATATTGCCCTGGATTTTGTCACTTGTCTCCCTCTATCCAGTGGCAATACTGTGATTCCCACCGTAGTGGATTGCTTTTCTAAGGCGATCCACTTCACTGCCCTTTCCAAACTCCCCTCAGCTAAGGAGACGGCCCGGGTGGTCATTGACCACATCTTTAGGATCCATGGTCTTCCGGAGGATGTGGTCTCTGACAGGGGGCTCCAGTTCGTTTCCCATTTTTGGAGGGAGTTTTGTCGGCAGATTGGAGCCTCCACCAGTCTGTCATCAGGATTTCATCCACAGACCAACAGCCAGTCCTAGCGGGTAAACCAGGATCTAGGATGGATGCTCCGATGTCTGGCTTTCCACAATCCCTCAACCTGGAGCCAGCAGCTAACTTGGGCGGAGTATGCCTCTATTCCTCTTGGCGGGTATTCCTCTATTCCTCTGTCTTCCTCTGTCTTCTTCCTCTTTTGTTTTTGTTTCAATAAATTTAAATTAAGTATTCTTCTGCTTTTGGGTCCTCCTTCCTCAGAACCTCACACATACCTACATAACAATGTCTTCAAAACATGCTGTAAGTGGTAGACCAATCACAACAGAATGGGCAATCTGAACAGTCAGAGCAGAGTAGGCTTGCGGAAACAAGGGGATTAGAGAGGACGCTTAGAGAGACTGAATCTACGAACACACCATTTTAAGAAACTAGGTGATTAGGTGAAAATTAAAGTGTTTTTTGACCTTTGATGCATGTATTTCTATTGTAGGAGACCTCTAAAAAAAAATTAGGAACCTATAAAATAGCATAATAGAGGCACTTAAAGAATATAAAATATAGAGCTCTTGAAATATCACGTGAAATTATATAGAGTACAAATATTATGTATAAAACGCTCTTTGTATGTTGTATTGTAACTTATGTTATTGTTCTAACCTTGTATAATATGTAAACCTGCCAAATTCTGTCCTTATTAAACCTTACATATCTTGTAGTACGTTCAATCATACCTTCTCTGCGTCTTGCTGAAAGAGTCTCAGCTGGAAGCATTGATCCAGTTTGACTTTGCGCATGTGCCAGGCTTGGTGGAGATGTTGACGTGTGCCGTGGAGTTTATCCAGAAGTGCTTGGACTTTTGGAGCTAATCCCTGGATATCTCCCCTGCCTTTCTCCCCACACTGGATAAGTTGAAGCAGGCGTTGACCATCAGTATCTAACTCCTCCACAGGAGCTTTAGTGACCTTTTTCTTCAGAGACGCGTGTTCCTCCATAGCACGCCGAGACCCGTCCAGGTCTGATGGCAGGTCCCGCTGGGACACCATGTCCTGGAGCTCGTCCAAACGGGCTAGGATGCGAGCCGCATTGCTAGTGAAGTCTTCAAAGGCCACTCGAACTTCGATCCACTCCTCGTGGTCGTAATCCAGGCTGCCCTCGAAGTCTGGAGTCAGCTGGGAAGGATCGACGATTTTGGTCAAACCCTCGAGGGACACCATGATGGTCTGAAAGGATGAAAGTAGGACACTTGGGTTCATATTCTCAATGCATAAGATTTTGAATACGATAACTGAAATAAAATAAAAAATAAAACAACAAACTTTTTTCCATTACAATTTTACATTTTCATTTAGTTTACCATGATGTACTAAAAAAACTAAAACTAAAACTGAAATAAACATATAAATTATACAGTCATTTACTAGGTTGTTTTGAAATGATGTTTAATATCTGTTGAATTCTGATAGAATGATAGAATCTGTTGAATTAACTATTAATGTTTGATATCTCTGCATTGTTTCTACAAGTTTTGACTTTTTTTTTTTATACATTTTTGGCCACATTTTTGCAATTTAATATCAAAATGTATTATTTTACATGCGGGTCTGCTTTTTGGTGTGACATCTTTACAACAACCAAAACCGATCACTGCAACCTATGATAATAATTTGGCAGCTCTGGGTCCTGAATGGATCACTTTTGGTTTCCAAGAAGCTGCAATTGTTATTTAAAAACAAGAATTGGATCAGTTACATTGAACACTTTACTTAAAGGAGCCAGGAAAACATTCCAGAGATTGCAGCTCAGGTCATGTTATTAGAGACAACAGCAGAGACATGAGGGGATCGTGGACACTTGAGACTTGCTGGTGGATAGAGAGCAGAACTTCAAGACAGTCTGCTCTGCATTATACTGTTGCAATTATAGGTATTTTCCAGTGTTGTACACAGCTTCAAATCATATTTGTGATGCAGTTATAAACACCTAATATGTATCAATTACATATATATATTACTACGTAATAACACTTTTTTAAGATTGTGCTGCATTAGATGTGTTAATTTAAGAAACCTCCATTGGGAGATTAAGCCTTCAGATTAAATATATCATTACTGCATGTGTCTTCCTCTCAGCTGTTTGATGAAATAGGTCAGAAGTAATTTCGAAAGGTCTACTTTCATACCAGCAAGATGGAATGTTCTAGTAAAACATACTATAAGCAGATTGTGTTATCGCTTTCTTTTTATTCATTTACTTTTTTCGCTGAAAAATGCTATACTCTCAGATAACAGATTTTTAGAAACATTCAAAACAATATATTATTGAATATAACATGAACAGAACTCCTAATTTGCTGTCACTTTCTTAACGTACATTCACATGTTTAAAGTGCTTACCTCAAATTCAAACTTGGAACTGCCGAAATTCGTCCTCTGTTTCTGCCAGAAGTTGTCAGGTTTGATGATGAGAGCGACGTGGATGCAGGAAGGAAACGATTCCTGTAGGATCTTCAGCAGAGGTTTGATAGAGTCCCATTTAGATCCACGCATATCCACGATGACCGTGAAGCCATGTCTGCTCACCTCCTCACTACACAAACAAATAAAAAACACAGCATCAGCTCTTCTGCAAACTGCTGACACTCACGTCATTAGGGAGAGGTAAATGAGAGCCACTGCTTTCAGAGATATCGACAAATCCCTCTTGGTTTAAATCAAATTTAGTGCATCAGATATAATGTATGACCCTGCATGAAAAATAACACTTACCCAAATATAATATGTAAAAGGTAAATAAACTCTTTTTGCTATTGAAAGAAAACTGCTATAAGACGAAAACAAACAAATAAAATGCTAACTAAAACTAAACAGCTCTCTAGCTTGAAAAACAGCCTGTTAACTCAAGAGTGTTTCCATATCCACAGCTGCACTTCTCTGGTCTGACTCTTAAACAGGAATGAGCACTGAACAACTCTAAATCATTCTGACCTCCCTCTCTGTGAGAGAGTGAGAGAGAGAGAGAGAGAGAGAGAGAAAGAGATAAGGGGAGGAAGAGTGAAAGAACACAGAATGAAGAGAGGGATGAGAGTGAGACAGAGAGAAAACAACATGATGTGGGGTGATATGTACCATTTTTTATTTGATACTTTTATTCAGCAAGGGTGTATTAAATAAATCAAAAGTGGCAGTAAATAAATTCACAATGTTACAAAATATTTATATTTCAATCAAATGCTGTTCTTCAAACTTTCTGTTAATCAAAGAATCCTGAAAAATCATTGTTTTCACAAAAATATTAAGTAGCACAACTGGAGTAATGATTCTTTATAATTATTTTGTGCTGTAATTAATGGCATGAAGCTTAACTTGTATCAAGTCATAAAGAATGAGAATGCAAGAGTAAGGAAGAGAGAATATTCTTAGGGGTGAAAAAAATGGATGGAGGAAAGAAATGGAAGAGGGATGGAGGACAACCATTGCGGCCTACAATCTTCAGTTTCAGGCCAAACAACATATCTACACCCCTGGCTATCCGATACACACCAGACACCAAAACCAACAACCGTAAGCGTCTATACACTCCCTCACTAAAGCGTTGTTTTCCTAACCAGGGGCCACATCTGGGTCTCCAACATAATTTACTGAATAACTGCACTTCCAAGCAAAGGGTTAGAAGTAAGTATCCCAACTAAATTCTATGTCCTTTGAAGTATGTTATTTATTTTCAAACTGCCATGTACAGTGCAAAAGTGGAGAATGTGTTTACAGCCATCGAGAAGTTGAGGTTTAATTTCTGTGGCTCAAACAGAGTGATTATGGACAATAGAACAGAAGTAAAGTTTGGGAGAACCCTGAGGCGGATGATAACCTACATAAAGTTTTGAAATGTGCAGAGCTGAAACCCTCTGGCTGAAAGCAGAGATTCACGTGGAGCTGGTTGAGTTTCACTGAGTCGAATCAATGCTAACTACAGAAGGACACAGCAGGGAAAAGACAAATTGGCCATGTGATGTCTAAACAAACCAGAGAACAGGGAGCTTCAAAACCAAAAAATAAAACCAAAATCAGGATTTCACAAAAAAATACATTAACTAGACTTGAAAGTCTTCTCAAGAAAATGCAAAGATACTTAGGCCTACATCACCACAGCAGTGCTAAGGTGTTCTGGGTGGTTGCCAGAGAACTGCTATGCAGTGTTAGTGTGTGTGTAATAAGACTGGAAAAAGCTTAGCCATGGGCATGACGTGTATATGAATATAGATATGAAAAGAAATTAAATTAAACAAAATGAAAACGGCGGTTCAAGAAGTAAAGGTGCTTCCTTGAGCTGTAGTTTTCATTTAATAAGAAACACACTAGTAGCCCTCCAGAGCACACAAGTAACTGCTTCAATGCCAAATCAACCACCCAGAACACATTTAGCAAATACAGAGAACACCATAGCAACCACCTAGTGACACATTAGCAAGCCTCTAAAACATAAACCCTAGCGACCACCTAGCAACGCTCTAGCAATCCTCTAAGACACCCTTGCAGCAACGCCCCTCAGAACACATTGATGCCATAGCAGCCACTCAGAACCATAAACATAATAAATACATAGACGCCCTATTGGCAGCTTTGGAACGTTGCTGCGATACGTCTACGCCTCCGTCATATTGATGGGGGCAAGACTGCGCTGTAAACAAATGCAAGTAAAAGGGTGAGCTGCGGTTTCTCTGGATAAAAACAAAAATAACATTTACATTTATCAACCAATTTCAGTGGTTTGTACAAAAGGTCCCATCACTAGTTATTTAAAATCTCGATAGTTAGACTTTTTTTTAATAAGGAATAGTCAAAGCTCAGGCTTGTCATGTATTTGGCTTTTTATTCTTTGATAAGAATTGTGAAGACCCCCATACTGAGATATAATTAAATTTTCACATTCAATGAAATAAAGTTTTCTTATTGTGGAAAAAGCCTTTTCTGTCCTTGACCCGATTTTAGCAATAACAAAGATAACTGATGGATCCTTTATGGTAATGCATATGATATGGCACAACTACAGTGCAATGCAAATAGTAAATATAAGATAAAGAGAGAAGTAATAGTAAATAGTTTAGTGTAGTCAATAAAATAAACAAACAATATACATCAAATAAAATAGTAATGAATAGTATAATTATATAATATCATAAGTACAATAAAATAATAATAATATATTGATAATAGCATAGCTATAGTTTATGTATAATACTATTATAATAGCAAAATAATATGAAATATCAATTACAGAATATAGACAATAAAAAAATAAGTTAAATAGTGACTAGTGAATAGTACAATAATTTAACAGCATAACAAATAGATTGATAATTACAAGTGGTATAATATAATAACAATAATAATAATAACAGCAAATACAATGTAATATCAATTGCATAATAATATAGACAATATGAATATAGACATATAGACACTGGCCTACATACAGTGAAGAGAATGTATATAAAGTATATATATAGAATAAAATGACACAACCCTGTGTCTTTTTGTTAAATTTCAGTTTTATTGATCAATAATAGCCATTATAAAAGTATAAGTAGCCATAAAAGGTATAAGAAGAAGCTAAACGAGTCAAGAAATAAAGTAAACGATTCAGTCAAACATTCAGTTAAACATACAGCAGGCTACAACGTTAAAGTTAAATAAAGGAGAACTCAGCAACTCTAGCGAACTCTAGTCACTTCTTCGCTGATTTTCCCTTTTGTTGTCGCATGTTTTCCCCACGAGCTCCCCCTACAGCTGTGGGGGGGCGTATATGTCACAACACGGTCGTAAAAAACTCACTTGCGGCGGCCTCCTCCCCCTCTCTACCGCTGGTCATGTGCGTTTGTTTTGATCGGAGCAAGCCAACTGTATCGTGTGGAGCTTTGTCTACTGAGGTGGGTAAAATCTGGTAATACATCATACATGCGTGTGTGTTTATGTTGAATTGCCGTAAAGCGATTCGTGTTTCGCGCTCGTTCTCGTTTCTCACGAGACTTCCAATTTCTATTTTGCCGGGACGGTAGTCCCCAAGTTGCAAGGTTGGTTTTCCACCTGGGAACGCTGGGGGGAGCGGGGAAAGTCACCAATATCACCAGAACAGGTTGTTTAACCATCCAAATGATTTCTAGACAGTTTTATTAAGTTAAAAAAGTTACCAAGTTCTCCTTTAAATAAACTAAATAAGTAAAGTTATGAAACTTCACTTTGCCCTCAGCCAAAACGATTTGCCAGGGAACAAATGATAGATTAATGAGACCAAAGATGGCCCATTAGATATACACAACAAGAAGAATTATATCTCATGTTTAACCACTAGACTAGAGACATCAGAGCCAGCGGCAAACGGTAGAAGCACTAGCTGAGGTAAGGTTGTTCCAGGCGGGGTAACGTTACATGAGCGCTGAGTGCCCGGTGATCGCATGGATCTCACAACTCCGAAAACGTCAGATAATTTTTTTTTAAATAGGCGCTATCTTTATAAATAAACCACAGATTTGAGCTTTAAACAACTACATTCTCGACTGAAAAATCTTAAAACTACATTTCGTGACACCAAAACAGTAGTATTTTTCAATTTCGCAGCCTTTCTCCTCTGAAAATAAAAATAGTAAATGAAATAGTGACTATTAGGCTAGCCTACCTATCCGAAACGAGTACTTGTCGTAAAAGTCGATTTTAAGAAAATATAGATGAATATTTAGATTTCAGGAAATTTACTTTATAATATAAAATATAATATAAGCTAAAACTATAATATAAATTATGTCAACTCATGTTTCAACTTTCACAATTAAGTTAATTAGCGACATCGCTAGCTATTTAAGTCTGACTGACTCCGGTGGCGAACTAAGGTTACTATTAGTAATTATATAATGACCAAATACAACCAGAAATAAATGTTCAGTCTTGCTTGTGAAAGGTAATTCCCCCAACCTGTTTTCAATTGTGCGGCGATTTGTACAGCCCCACGCAGCACACAAAGAAGCCATTTTTCTCAATTCCTGTTATGAGAGTTATGGGAAAGTTGCCCTCCGCAATATGGCGGCGCCGTTGACGTACGATCCAGTGGCCAATAGGGCATCTATGTATTTATTATGTCTATGCTCAGAACACCCTAGCAGCCACCTAGCAACAGCACAACAAACCACCCAGCAATGCCCAAGCAACCACACATAATACCCAAACAAAGACCTAGCAACACCAATCAGAACATATCAATGCCATAGCATCCACTCAGAAGACCCTAACAGCTGCCTAGCAACATCATAACAATTACAGAGAACAACCTGGCAACCACTTAAACCTGCAGTCTGCAGTTTTTCCCCTTTTCGCCATCTCTGTTCGAAATCTGCAATTGCAGTTATTCGCGGAATTATCAACTTTACGTGCGCTGTGCCTCGGCATGGCACAGCGCGGATGAATCCAGTGTTTTGAGGAGAATGTGCGGCTGTCAATCAACGCGCTGGTGGTGTGGATACTGTCATTCGCAATCACAGATTCTACTTTTTGGAAGTTTGACCAACATAAGAATTTTCAAACATAAGAAAAAGTAACAGACTGCAGCTTTAAGTAATACAGAAACCATGCCGGACACCCTAGCAACAACCAAGAAATGCTTTAGCAACCCTCTAACACAGTGATTCTCAACCGGTGGGCTGCGGCCCTCTAGTGGGCATCGGAGCGGCATCTGGTGGGCCGTGTAGGCAGTGGTGAGCTACCCCCAAATGAAATTTTATTTGTTTTTATTTAATTGACAAATCTTGTTATTTTCTAATTATCTGATTGTTCTTAAGAATTTATATGATCAAGACACTCAAGTCAAGTCATGATACATTATCTAAAAGCTAATTTAAGTTTAAATATCGCAACACTAATCACGTCACAACGTCAGATTGAACGTTTGTTTGATCAGATGCAGTAACATTACATTACTGTTATATGGATCGTTTTCTGAAAATAAACGCAGATGTGGGAGACAGACCTGTGCAAGCAAAAGCTGTGAAGTGTGTGGAAGAACTGCTCAAACCGCTCTAGCAACCACCAAACACCCTAGTGAGCACAACTTTCTGACGTCATGGGATCACAACACTAAGAGATAGTAAATCTTTTCCTGGATTTTTTTTGTGCGTTCCCGAGATTAGACCTTCCTTAACATAATGCCGAAAACCCGAAGTCTCTAGGTGGTCTGGTTGAGGAGTAGATAGAAGTGCAAGATTGGTGCGCACAGACAGAACAGAAATCATGAGTTAACAATCGCAATTTTGTCCGGTGGAAAAGCTAAAAAGGTCAATTGTCTATTGAGTAGATGTATGAAGCACCACTCACACAAAAGTCACTTTCAAACCAAGCAGCTGTCTGTTTGTCAACACAGTGAATTCGCACCACTAACTGAACTAAATCCCTTGTTGCGTGGATTCCTATTAAAATGACTGGATTTCACTGGTGAAAATTCAAAGAGCAATGGCAAATATGACAACAATTTAACTGAAAAGGGCAATTTTAAGCGAATTCGCCAAAATAACACGTCTATAGGCTTGTTCGACTTGAACCGGCGCTGCACAGGCCGATTGGTTTATGACATCAAAGTGCATCAAAGTAACGCAAGAGCGATTAGAGAGCAGGACGGCTCATATGCTTTTGAATCACTCTCGCGGTACTTTGATGTCATAAACCAATCCGGTTCAAGACGAACAAGTCTTATCTTTCCTTGAGCAGCTGTTCACATGATTCAGTGTCACATGATCCTTCAGAAATCATTCTAATATACTGATTTGGTGCTCAAGTAAATTTTTCCTATTATTATCAATGTGGAATCTGTGATACTTTTTTTCAGGATTCTTTAAAGAATATAAAGTTCAAAACAACAGCATCAATTTTAAATATAAATCTTTACAAAATTTTTTTTTTTACTTTTTTTATCAATATACTGCATCCTTGCTCAAAGAAAGTATTAAACAGACAACAAACTTTTGGGATTCCTGATCATGATAGCGTGGATTCCTATTGAAATTACTGGATTTTGCTGGTGAAAATGCGCCTAGCAATCAAAAATGGGACAGCATCTTTATTAAATCACCAATCATCAGCCAAAAATATATCAAATGCAGAGCTTGAGCTGCTAAAGGCACCCACACACTACAAGATAATCAGGTCGATTTTGAGACCAACTCTCCCCTTCCGATAATCCTATGTAAAGTTTGTTTGTGGTGTGCCGTCTTGGTCACATCGTGGCACTTCACATACTATAGGGACAAAACTGTTAAATTTATGATTTTTTTATTGTCATGCTTATGGTATCTTACATTTTAAAAATCTGATAAGATTTTAAAATCTTTTAGTGTGGGCCAGCCTTAAGATGAACCCAATGGTGACTCAACTGAAACTTTACAATTCCAGCTGCTGGCTTCCATGCCTGTGCTGCCTTGGAATCAATTCCTCAACGTTTCGACTGGCTGCACCCGATCTATTGTGACTTTGAATTTTGTTGCATAATAATGTTCACACTGACACAAAGACAAAGATGCCCACACACAAGTAGTACCTGGGGATGCCTGCGAGGTACGCAATAAGTCGTCTAAGGTCCTCCTGTCGTATTCTGTCATGGTTACTCCTGGCTGGAAATGTAAGGACTGGCCCTCCTCGACGATCTCTTCCACCTGCGAGTCAAATAAACACACTATTTGGTTAGCTGGAACAACAACATTTCTGTTACTCAAGCATTAGTAAAACAGGCCAATGTCTAATCTCAAGAAACGAGCCCAACTAGCATACCTACTGTATATAGTGATGCTTTGGAACACCATGGCCTATTTATCTCAAAGTTGACCACACCAAGACATTTCTGAGTGCAACTCTTTGGCTATCTGCAGTTTTTGTCTAATACAGATTATGATGCCTCATTTCATTGCTAGAGTAATACCATTGGTTCATACCGTTATTGCATATCAACTTCCATTAAACTCTCTTTTAAGTGCAGAGGTAGAAGAAGGGCAAAATTGGAAATGAGTTTTATCTCTACTTAGGCAAGCTGAGCTGACGATAAGCAAGTTGGCCTGCCAAAGATTAATGTTCGTAAGCTATCTGGGTCAGCAGCCAGCTAACACTCACTGCATTCCCCAGTGATGCTGCTCTGCCTTTGAGCTCACATATCTGAGAGTGTTAATGACTGTCACTGCAAATAAGTTTCCTCTTGTTAATATTCATAGGAATCCGGGCCTTTGGATAAGAAGCAAACACTTCTAAATAAGTGGCTTAGAATGTAGTTGTAATGGTCTTGTTCTGTTTTGTTTTGTTCTGTTTTCATTTTCATTTATTGCCATGTTTCGTTTGTGCCTGAGTTCTCTGTGATTGTTAGTTTCCATGGGTATTCCTCACCTGTTCGTAATTCCTTTGATTACACTGTATGTGTATATAGACCCTTAGTTTTCTATTTTAAATGTACATTTATTTCTGTAAATTTTCAGCAGCATTTACTCCAGTTTTCAGTGTCCCATGATCAGAAATTATTCAGCAATATGCTGATTTTGCACTCAAGTAAAATTTTTATTAGGGGTGTAAGGGTACATGTATTCGTCACGGTACAGACTTAACGGTCTGGTGCATACAGTCAGACGATGAATACAGTCAGTCACAGGCGTTCCTCACTCCCACCCAGAAGGGGTCGCGTGCGGTAATGCAACACTGTTTACTAACCACCACAACAGGAAAAAGAGCAGATGAAGAGACGATCTATGCACCAACCTAAAACAATGCAGCATCCCAATTCGCCTACTTATACTGTGAAAAAAGTACGCACTTTTCTGTGAAGAAAAAGTACATAATTTTGAGTGTGTAGTAGAAGAGTTTGGGACACACTACTTTGTCATCTTTAACGGACAGCTCTGTCACCTAGTTGCGTGCATCCTGTCACCTTTCAAACTGCCCTGTCAATCATCTTGTAACAGTTCAAATTCTCCACAATTTTATTTAATTTCCTACCGTTTCGAGAGAAATGTACCAGTAGCACGTTGATCTACCAGTCGTGGGTCTTTCATGTCGAGATTCTCCTCGTGTGTTTGCAATTTGCATAATGATGCATTTAAAGGTTAATGACCAACCATATCATTACAAAAGGTCAAAGATGAAATATAATGTAATGTATATAATGTGGATAACTTTATCTAAACCTTTCTCCTCAACTGTCCGCCATGTTTGTAATTTTATTCGTGTTTGTAGTTCTAACCGAATCCTCGTCCAACAAATGCAAATGTACCGAATTTGTATCAAATCATGACCCCAAAACCGAGGTACAGTACATACCGAACCGTGACTTCAGTGTACTGTTACACCCCTGATTAAAGCTGCTGCAAATACACACAACATGCTGCACTGCCATTAGACAAACAACATGCTACTGTGAGCAATCAAGACATGCTGCTCCTGAATACATACATAGCATACATGCATCACAGAATATTGCAGATCTCTACAGGTGGAGCTGGGGAAGGTGGAGGGTTTCTGAAAGCACGCAGCAAACTGCAACAGCAAACGATAGGCATAAATTTGATTGTTGAGCAGTGAGCTCACTGGCTACTGATACAGTGGGAACCAATCAGCTCTGCGCTATAGCGAATGATGTGATTGCAAGCAGATTTTGTTAAAGGGTTAGTTCACCCAAAAATGAAAATTCTGTCAGTAATTACTCACCCTCATGTTGTTCCAACTGCGTAAGACCTTCGTTCATCTTCGGAACACAAATTAAGATATTTTTGATGAAATCTGAGCCATGTCTCACTCCTCCATAGGCTGCTATGTGACCGAAACTTGCTGGCCCAGAAAAGTTATTAAAGAGATCGTTAATATAGTCCAAGTGACTCCAGTGGCTCAATCTTAAGTTTATCAAGCGATGAGAATACTTTTTGTGCGCAAAAACAAACAAAAATTAACGACTTTATTCCACTATTCATTTCCTTCTCTCTGGACCTCTAGTTGGTTCGCGTAGTGTTTTTGCGCAGCGCGTCTGTGTTACACGTCACCACGTAGGCTCACTATTGGCCGACGGCGGTCATGTGTGTGATGCGTGATGACGTGCAACACAGACGCGCAGCGCAAAAACACTACGAGGCCCAGAGAGAAGGAAATGAAAAGTGGAATAAAGTCGTTATTTTTGTTTGTTTTTGCGCACAAAAAGTATTATCGTCGCTTGATAAACTTAAGATTGAGCCACTGGAGTTACTTGGACTATATTAACGATCTCTTTAATAACTTTTCTGGGCCAGCAAGTTTCGGTCACATAGCAGCCTATGGAGGAGTGAGACAAGGCTCAGATTTCATCAAAAATATCTTAATTTGTGTTCCGAAGATGAACGAAGGTCTTACGCGGTTGGAACAACATGAGGGTGAGTAATTACTGACAGAATTTTCATTTTTGGGTGAACTAACCCTTTAAGGACTTATCAGCCCGCAACATCTAGGGTTCATGCCAGAACTTTATATCAAAGTTTTACTGTTATTGTTATATATATATGTACTAGATCCTGCATCCTTTTCTAAATTCTCAACTGGCTCACCTGATAGGAATGCCACCTTCTCCTTAAGGATGGGAAGAACTTCAATGGCCTTCATGTCTTCATTTCTATGGAACCCTGGAAGGAATCAAAAGTAGGTCAGTCTCCAAAACACATGATGACAAACACATTCATTCACACAACTTGTAAACAGGAAAAGCAACACATGATTTAATTTATTCATAGTTTGATGAGATTACATTTATGAATCAGCAATCTGACAGAGTATGAATGTCAGGGTAATAGCTGAAACATGCCCAATAATATTCTGGTCGGATTTATTTACTTCAATGTGTTTAAATGTCTTTAATTATAAGGTGCGCCGTCAATAACATATCTAGTGTTCTATGTCATGGCCTCCCCAGTCAGAGATAAATGCCCTCTCCTCCCCAAAGCTGATCTTCATTCTCTCTCTCCCCCGCCTACTCACCAGATGGCAAGATCTTAATTCACCCACGGCTTTGTCAATGCATGTGCAAATATAACATGCTAATGTGCTCTCATTGACACCAATCTCCCTCAATATAAAGTGTCAAAGTCTTGCATTAAAAAACTAATGAAAACGGCAAACATATCTGCCTAAACTAAAGAATGACTGGGACAAAAGTCATCTGTTAAGCATCTTGTTGCTTACATCTGACTAATATATCAGACGAACTTCTGATTAATATATATATATATATATATATATATATATATATATATATATATATACATACAGTATATATAAGATAAATATATATAAATATATATTTGACACAACTATTTTATATATATATATTAACATTATTTATTTGTACGTGTGTGTCTGACAGAACAGAGACTCAAGACAGGGATAAAATCAGTAGCTTCTTTATTTAGCACAGATGAGCAATAAGCAATACAGGTGAATATGATAGATATGGCAGTTTGCAGATGGATAATGGAATGATACTGACAGTCTCTTTATTGCAGGTGGAGTGGAGATCGTGGATGGATGAAAGGATGACTGAGCACACATCTTGAGGAGGAACAGGTAAGTATCCAATTTGACACAACAGTGAACAGGAGATGCTGGAGACAACAAGGAACAGGAAGACGATGGAGAGAGGTAATGTATACTTCGGGAACTTGGAGTCAACAGGAAAGTGAGTCCTCTGATCAAACGAGACCAGAAGAACTGACTGTGTGCTTATATGCAGAGGGAGATGATGAAATGTGAAGCAGGTGCAGGTGATCAGTCCTTAGGTGATTTCGACCGTTGTGATTGGTTGATTGTGGAGCCTGGCTAATCTGTGACTATATATATATGTATATATGGCATTTTACACAACTATTTTACACAATATTTACTAAATATTTTTTATTAACAACGGTAGAATTTATCAATGCCAATGATCTCAAAATGGTCAATATTGACTGGTCAATCTAAATCTGATAGATCTAAAAGTTTTATTATTATTATTATTATTAATAGGCCTATTATATTTTTTTAAGAAGCAGAAAAATCACCAATGCATAAATAAATAGGCTATGTACAACTCAATTATGTGTTCTCCACTGTAATAGCTATTTTTTTGTAATAGAGAGTAGAGGTTGGGTTTCAAATTGGCTGGGCTGGATGGGTGAATATGTGCATGTTAATTAGAGGTTAATATCCACAGAAAGCAGCAACTGCCTTTTTTTACAAATCCAGAATCAATACAATGGTAAAGTTCACAGTAGGACTTAGACTGTTAACCACACATATACACATATACATATACATATATATCCTGATAACATATGATTAAGATCACTATACTGCAGATTAACATATATGTTATGCCGTATTCAGATGCAGCTAACAGGACCTGTATAATGACTGTGCTCTTCTTGAACCAAAAAGAACTAAAAAAAGACTAAAGCCTGGTAAATATAATCATGGTATCTGGGTCAACATATTGCTATGCAGCTATAAAGGCCAAGCGTATGCAGTGTTTATCTGAATTTATTTATTTAGATGAAGTCGACTATCACACATCCAAATGTAGAAAGTCATCATTATAAATCCTGTTCCTAGTTCAGTTATCTATAGTTACTCTTTTTGAATTTCTAGTTGTTTATATTTAGACAAAAACATAAACTGCGTAAAAATATTATTCTGTATCAGCAATCCAACTGAAAGGCATAAGGGTGCAGTGCACATTTCCACACTGCTATTGATTTCATTAGCTTTATGAGGGAGTCAGCAGAAGTCAGGCTTGATTGCCCATCATAACGCATTATGTCACTGGGCTAAATTGGCCACTGCTTCCTGGCGTAAGGTTAAGGTTGTCTGCAGGGAGAAATAATGGCCGTATCCGTATCCGGGGACTTGTGTGTTGTATATGTGTGTGTGTTTTATTTCCCCCACGTCAATGACCTCATCACAATCCAATATTTGCACAACACTTACACTGCATGTGGGCTTGTGTGTCCAACCCCCCACCCACACCCCCCCCACACACACACCTTCTTCAATGACCTCATCTCAATCCAACATAACACTGATTTAATGTATATGTCATACACATATAAACGTGTGTGTGTGAGTTTTAAGTATGCATTCTATTTTTGCAACTCATTTACATTCAGCTTACATGGGTCTTCTGCTGGCACTGTAGTAGTTCAATACAACAATACAACAGGAACCACATTCCTATGTGGGTACTAGTGAGTTAAAATGTTTTGAACAGAAACCTACTACCTAACTGATCATTACTTAGGCACACAAAATACATGTATCCGTATATATATTAAAACATATTTTTCTTTAAGTTTTGACCTTCCGTCCACACCAAGACAGCATTTTTGTTAAGTAAAAAAATTCTCCAAAGTTGTCTCTGGTCATCTCGCTTCTGGTCTGAGCACGTTGCCAAGTTCATGTGTTTTGGAGGAGGCATCGTATGCTTTTAATGCAAGTAGGCAAAAGTTAGCCTTTTCCAGATCACCTATTGCACTTTTAAGTTTTTGTACAAACAAGCAACACAATTTCACAGGACACTTTGTTGATTGCTATTTTTGTCAGTTTCTTGGTAGTTTGGTAGTTCCTTGGTAGCTTCTTGGCTGCTCAACGTGAAATCTCATTTGCCCAAAATCTTGCTACAGAAATGTATATTAATCATCAAATATGTTCTGATCAGATGTGATGTGTCATGTCACGATTACAATCCGCTCTCGGCCCAGAATTCTCAGCACAGTTGACACATTTGTATAACATTCCAAAGAGCTCTGTTATCAGCCCCACACTGGAAAATGAAACCATATCTGGCCCGGCTGAGCCAGATCAGCCAGAACGGGATGGTTAAGCAATGAGAACGGTTTGACCCAATGGTGGAAAAGCAGCTTTAGATGGTTATGTTTACAACAGCCAAATGGAAGAGCACCAAAAACCTCCTCTGCTCAAACAACATTGCTATGGAAGAATTACCCTACCAAAAAAAAAAAAAAAAAAAAAAAAAAAAACCACTTCCTTTTGCTCTTCCAGTGTCAGCATTCATTATTTACACTATTCACAGGGACGTTACAAAAAGTGCTGATCAGTAACAGCAGACACCACAAGTGGAGCACAAACAATCATAATATTTAGTTGTGGCCAATATTCATAGCTAAAAGAGCACAATCTAAAAGAAATATCTAATTCTGCGAAAAATCTGTGTCAAATCCAGTGAAGGTTGTGTGGCTCAAGGAAACTAAAGCATTTCCCGCTGTTGTAATATCCTACAACAACAGGACCATGGGATTAACATCATATCACTCAGCAGGCAAGCTGATTTAATGACACTTAGTGTCTGATGTTTCCAAAAACACCTAACTCTCCTTTTACAGTCTGGGACAGAGTAAAAATAATAATCAGCTTTGCTAATGCTTCCTAAATTAACTGGTCTGCCAAGCGTGAAATGCAAGTTGTCAATCAACCCTGGGGTCCTGTAATCCTTATTAATGACAAAACTGAATTTGAACACTATGTATGATGTCTGAAATCACATACTTTCTTGAGTATACTTATTTTGAATAAGTAATTACTTCACGATCGCTAAAAGAGAGCTTTCTACATAGCATGAATGTGTGTAGTAAGAATGTAATCTGGACGTAATACATTCGCCATGTTGCCATTATCATGTGACCTTTCAGCATCAGTTGTGTCGCTTTCACCACCATTCATCCCCTGGCCTCATGGGAGAGTAAAGTGTTCATCGTATGCACACTTCAGAGTCTCGACTAGTGATGGGAAGTCCGGTTCTTTTCCGCGAACCGGTTCTTTCGGACAGTTCGTTTCAATGAACCGGTTCAAAAAACCGGTTCACCAGTTCTTTTACGTCATCACGTAATGACGTCAATTCTATAATCCCGGCGTATAAATATACATTCAAATAAAGGCATCTGTAATCATAACTTCAGTTAAATAATAGTACTCATCGTCATAATCATCTTGGATAGGTTTCTTACATTTACGTTTTGAAAATTAACCCGGTAGTAGGCCTAAGGCGATGCGCAAACGCGGATGTTTTACATGTCTTAAAGTGAATAAACTGGTCTTCATCATTTATATTTTATTTGTAATTAAATAAACTTACATTTCGCCGAATTCGGCCCCTCATTCAAGTCATTGGTTCACCCGTGCTCATGTATCAGCACAGCACATAGACAGTATAAACACAGCATCAGTTGAACTTGGCCAAAAGAAAGTTCGGTTCAGAGACGGTGCGATCACGCATGCGCAGTCTCTCCAGCTCATCGGTTCTCCGTATCGAACGTGTCCGAAAGATACAGTTCTCGGTTCTTTACTGGTGATCCGAGAACTGCTGCAACAACCAGTTTTTGACTCGAGAACCGTAGCATATGCCTGTGTGTGAGCTGAAAACTACTGAAACCTTACTAGGCTAATTCAGTCGACAAAACTAAAAACTCGATGCATGTCTCCAGTATGTTTAATACGTTATGTTTTGATTAACACATTATAAACATTTAATTTGCACCCTTTAAAACCTTGGCAAGAGTTTACATCAAAAATGTATATCACCTTACTTAGAAATTAAATTATCTGTTCCTGAAAATAATGTTTTAGTAGGTAGGCCTATAATAATAAATGTTTCGTTTTATTTTAGTTTCATTCATTGTTTCCAATCTTTAAAATAATACAGTGAAAAGGCAGTAGCCTATGTCATAAACATGTTTCTAACATGTTTTATTTTGTTACACTTATTGATGTTCAATAAAATACTTAAGAAACATGCATTTCGTCCCTCTGAAAAAAATCGCACGCATGCTCAGCTCATCAGCTCATCGGTTCTCCATATCGAACGTGTCCGAAATAAACAGTTCTCGGTTCTGTACTGGTTATCCGAGAACCGCTGTACCTGTACGTTCGGTAGTGCGCACATGCTTAGTATCAACTGCTCGTGCTCATCACTTCTCTCAGCACAACATGTCTCAGTTCAGTGAACTGTTGGATTTACTGGAGTAATATGCCTACTCCGGGATTTTGGTTTATTATGAGTCGAAGGGACTGTCAGGACTCAGGCATGTCCGAAAGTGAGTAATTTAACTTGTGGATCAGCGCTGACGCAAGACGCGAACTGTTTCGAACGATTCAGTCCGATTTAGTGTACTGGTTCGACCAGTTCACTAAAAAGAACCGGTTCAAAAGAACGATTCGTTCACGAACCGGCCATCACTAGTCTCGACGGAAGAAGTAGGTCATCCGGGGACTTTTTGCCTACACTTTTGAGTACTGTGAATTCGGACTTACTTATTTTGTCAGATACTGTTTTTCACCTACTATATAGTAGAGAAGTATGCGATTCGGATGCAGCCTATCACTGTATAGCTCAACAAAGGAAGTAATACTGGAGCTACGTGCAGGGAAGTGTCACGCCGTTCTCCTGAGTAAAACAAAAGGTGTTTTATGATGCCCAGAGCTAGTCAATAGTCAATGAAAATAGCCATGCATTTTGACGGGTTCGATCACTCAAACAGCCGTGCCCAGAGTAAATGAGGCTGTTAATATTCAGTTCACAGGCAAAATTCCCAATTGTGAACAGATGATGTCCTGATGCTGGACAAGTGTGTGAACATGACAAGCATTTAATGACATGACTACACAGAGTGCATGCAATGAATAGAATTGTGCTGCAGCCTAGCGGTTAATTATCTAGATTGGTAACCAAAAGGTTGTAGGTTTGAATCCCACAAAGGGATTCGAGTGGCTGTCAAAGGGTATCAAACTAACTTCAATTTACAGCCAATGATTTGCATGGTGTATCATTACATGGGTGGTACTGAAAATCAAAAAAGATTTAGGATAGACTCATGTTGTCCATTCCAAGATACAATAAGTTGCATGTCTCTTCGAAGACATCATCACATTCAGAGAAAAAATATTTTTATTACATAGACAAATATACAGTATGATGTTCTATTCACTGTGCACTTAAGCCCAAAGTATATTTAGGTTTTTACGTGTAAGCAAGGGAATGCATGAAGAGCGTAAAGGGGTCAAGAGATAATCACAAAGTTTAAATGAGAAAAAAAAAAAAATATATATATATATATATATATATCGGCCATAACATCTGTAGATAAATAGCGCAGACACTGAAAAAAGATGAAACTTTCAAGTGTGCATGTGTTCCTGCACGCTATCAGATGGAGTATACTTTAAAAAAGGATATGTGATCATCTAAGTTTACAACCCCTCACCCAACAAGCGAACTATGAGTTAGAGAGTTTCTGTGGAACTACTCAAAACTGCAACTAACACCCAGATGCAAAACCAGGCACTGGCTACCATAGCAGCACAAAACACATCAGCAAAATAAAACTGTTTTACAACCCAAAATAATTTTAAAGAGAGTTTCTCACTTACTTCATTCACAACAGACTAGTAAACCCCTTTTATCCCTTAAATGTATCCAATTTTCCCATCTTATGATTTTCCTTACATTGTTTTGCCCACTGTGTATTAAATCAAACTATTTGAATGAATGTTTTAGAATTTCATACCAAAGTTAACCAACATCAAATGTATAGTGTAATATCTCAACACTATCATTTATCCAACCTTGATTGATCCCTCCCCTGAGTTTTGACTAACCGTGGCGTGATGTAGTTCTATTGATCTTGTTTATGAATCTTTTGCCTATTTTTGCACTGAAGTGTCTGGATTACTGATTTTGCATTGTTTGCTGATTGGGCTGTCTACCTATGTTACGAATCCTGCCAGTGCTTTGACTATGATTATCTGCTGTGACTTCAGCCTAATGTATACTTCGGCCTTAAGCCTTGTTTATACTTCCGCCTGGCTACACACCACAAGCTTATGCTAACTGCACGCACTCCTGCCCAAACAGACGAGGCGATTATACCACTGATCTGTATAATGACTGGATTGCTCATTGGGTTCTAAACTGCCATCAGGAACACCGGAAGTGTTCGAGCGGCCATCTTACTATTTCCTGCCGACAGAGGTCATCATTGATTTACAGCCAAAACATTGACCTAAAATCTCCCGATTTTCAGCGTCTCAGTCTCACACGATTAGTTTTACGATATATATATATATATATATGTAAATTAATTATTACTTCAGATCTTACCTGTATGTTTATGGTATTTTCGGAGAGGATAAGTCATATATGGAAATCTTAAATGTGGGTGTGTCTACTGCACACTTCCAACAAAGGTAACCAGCCTAACACAAAAATACTGTATATTTCTTTATGTACGTAATTATGGTGGAAATATTAAACATGAACATATATCTGTGTTTAGTATTCGAAAAGCCTATACAATAAATATTAATACAAGCCACTATTACTATATTGCACTATTTTGTATTAAAATTCAAAGTTTACCATGCATCATCTTGGAAATAAAGATGTGTTATTCAGTGTTATTTGTCTGAATAAGTTGTGATGATATGTGTATTTTGTTTCCTGACTGAGCAACATATTTCAGACTCTTAAAGACTATGGTGTTTTACTAGAATTACAGTTTCCATATGAGTAAAGTGTTATGTATGTTGTTGAAATAGTTATTCATTTAACCATCGTTTCAATCATCAACTGCTTCAAAATGCATGATGTATTCAAATTGCATTTGAATACTGATTCAAATGATTCTGCCAATTTAAGCCACAATGAAAACAAAACGATTGAACAGTGTATATTGACTGAAACTGGCAGGCGTGGTCGGAGGGCTTCGATGTGAAACTTCTCATGATCTGTGAGGCTCTGGCAAAACAAGGTAGGCAATATGGGCCACCACTCTAATCATGTATGGATGGAAACTTCTGGCTGTGTGTATGTCTGTGTGTATGTTGGCTGGTGCTAGGCTACATTTCCTTTTTTTGGCTCCAGTCTAAATATAGGCCAGCCTCAGAGGTAAGGATGTGCCACTTTCTCAGCTTTGGGGATTGTGATTAAGCAGGCCAGTCCTCGGCCATGCCTCTGCGCACCAAGCCCAGTTCACATCTCATTCCATCAGTCCACATCAATCATGTCAAGTCAGAGACATAGACCTGATGGAATGAGGTGAGAGGTATTAGCAGGCAGTTATCCTAAGTTTTATATGACCAAAAGGGAGTTGGAGGTGAAGATTCAATACCCAGATCAGTAGTTCTAGAAACACCTACTTCAAGAAAATAGGGCTCAACAGATTCCAATGTATCTAATGTGCAGTCTATCAACCAGCTGTTTATTTACCAAACAATTTATCAGCCTATGAGATATAGATCACCCATTTACAATTAATTTCTGCTACAAGACATACAGTATGTAGCCCTATAAACCCATAACAACATTTCTCTTCATGGAACTACTCAAACCCAGCTACCCCTAGCTACAAACCCAGCAGCTATGTTCCAAACCTGTTGTTATGTAGCTAATGTCACATTTGGATGACAAGACCATCATATGTTGATCCTGGATCCTGGATTTTGGTCACCAGCATTGGATGTCCTCACTAGAGGTCAACCGATATATTGTCTTTACCAATTAAAGGTGCAATCTGTAAGAATGACAACTAGTGGTCGAAATAGGTACTCCAGTCCAATTCAAAATATCAGAGATCGTCGTTTCTCCCGTCACCTGCTCCTCAGACTGGACGGCGCTCACACGGGTTGCCAGTTTGAGCACACGCAACAGGAACGAGCACAATGGACAATGAAAATGGGCAAATTGCAACCTGCAGTATCACAGACCGACATAAAAACCATTCTAGCATGGAAACGCACATTTCAAAGTAAAATAACTGGCTGTAAAAGTGTTTTTCAGAGAAACGAGTATGTGAACTTAGCATGTTTCCTCAACATATTATGGTATTTTTATGCTTTAGTAAAGTGAAAAAGTTACAAACAGCACCTTTAAACATCTGATTTTCTAATAAAGTTCACTACTATGATACATCAAGTGAAAACATACATTAACAAATAATATTGGTTCATATTATTGATTTAAAAAATATATTATTATTCAGTTATCGGACATATTTTCAAATTTTAGTAATCAGTATCGTTTGGTCGACCTCTAATTTCAAACAAGGTTTTGTAAAAAGTAAAAGGGTAAAAGTAAGGCCAGCTATAACATCACCAAACCAGCACAGTCCAACCTGGATCAGAATAGATTTTTTTTCTAGCGATGTAATACACATAATTGTTTTACAACTAGAATTTACCTCTTTTTGAGCATAAAACTGACAGTTGTACTTAATCAGAATGATTTGAGCTGTTGCACAGCAACCATTTCCGACGTACTGTTCAGGCGCATTTGTCCGACATTAAAAATACTGTTTCAAAACATTGTGCAACTTTCTCTCGATTCGCTTCAATCTGGATTTACTGGCATTAATATTTGCAGTGGCCTAACCACACCTTCAGAAATACAGTATTAACTGACATCCGAGGAAAGAGAAACCAAGTAATTTTTCATTCTAGATGCAACCACAATGTTCTAGTCACACTTTAAAGACTTCCCAGACCACATCAGCAATTCAGCGTAGAGTTCAAGCTGCCATAATGCAAGTCAATGGAGTTGTCTGCCAACAATTAATTATACTTAGCATTTATATTTTGGATTTTTCTGTGGTTGTGAGAGATGGCTAAGACGGTATCTGAGCTAACGCCAGCTCATTTTTCACACATCAGTGCCTCCAAACACAGTCCCCACCTCACATGACTTATGGATCCGTCGCCCAATTCTCCCGTTTATGGGCTGCATTTCTCCCCCTCTCTCCTGCTTCTCCATTGGCAACCTTTACCGACCCATTCCCATCCTCGCTTTTATGGTCCTTGTTCACAAGTCTTGATTGCTTGTTGCTTTACAACCAGTGAGACTCTGCAATGGCTCACAGTCTCAGCAGGGGAGCACCAGGCATGTTGAGACAGGCTTGCACAATCTCATGTCCCTTAGATATGACAGAAGCATTGAGGAAAAATTCCCCAGACATGAATTCATTTCACACTGCCATCCTTATGACGAATGGACTTCATTTCCCAGAGCTAGGCAGTCATTGAGAAGCTGGTATAATATAAAACTGATATCTGATTAGCATGGAAAGCCAGACTTGCTGCAGAAACAAGTCACAAAAATCGTACAGAGCATTTTGATTTACATTCGTTGATTGAAAAGAAATCAATTGAAGTGGTGTGAAGTAATGTTAATGAGTCAAAGTCAGTCTGAGTCGAACCAAACATATTGGAAAAACTACAAGAGAGCTCCATATGGGTTTGCAAATAAATCAGTCACCTTTTACTTGTGCAACAACACAGGTCTAGCTGCTCTTCTACAATAATGCCTGCTTAGGCTTCAATGATTTTACAATATACAACTGCAATATTCAGTCTCTACACAAATCACATTTCCTAAAGCCCTTAAATCTGATGACTGGTAAACAGCAAGGAGTCAGAATTTTGATCCTACCCCATTATACAGTACATCGGCAGAATATTTAATTTACAGTCATCAAAACTACAGATTTTGCATTTGCTCGCTGAGATTTAAGGAGACAACAGGAAATGAGATTAAATAAATATGTATACTTTTATTTATTTAAAGTAATTAACCAGATTGACCTCATTGAGATTTTAATGTCTTTTACTAAAAAACTGTCCAAGGCAGCAACCAAATTCAGACAGTATAAAAGAAAATACTACATAAGACTACATATACATAAGTAAAGAAAACAGGTAAACTAAAAAAAAAATATATATTAATTACAATTCAAAGATTCATATTCTTTAGATTTAACAAGGACAGAAATTGTTCCAAGAAAATGGTGCATTAAAGGGATAGTTCACCCAAAAATGAAAATTCTGTCATCATTTACCTGCCCTCAAGTTGTTACAAACCTGTAAGAATTTCTTTTTTTCTGCTGAACACAAAAGAAGATATTTTGAAAAATGTCTGTAACCAAACAGTTGATGGACCCCATTGACTTCCATAGTATTATTTTTTTTCCTACTATGGAAGTCAATGGGGCCCATCAACTGTTTGGTTACAGACATTTTTCAAAATATCATCTTTTGTGTTCAGCAGAAGAAAGAAATTCTTAAAGGTTTGAAACAACTTGAGGGTGAGTAAATGATGACAGAATTTTCATTTTTGGGTGAACTATCCCTTTTAACTTAAATGCCTTTTTACCCATTTAAGACAAAACTAGAAACAGTATCATGAGACTTTAGTAAACCACATTTTTGCATCATAAAAACAGATACATAACTGTTTACCATCCTAAAATAGTATTATAAATTGTTACAACAATTTACAACAATTGTTACATATATATGTAATACTATGTAGAGTGGGAAAGGATTGTGAATTAATAATGAACCTTAATGCCCCATAGAGAGCATCTAGCCTATGAAAACGATGAGATGATGCATTCTTATACAACAGATCACTATAGTAAAGACATAAGTGCAAGGAATAAACAAAACAAGTGTGTCGACCTACTTCATCAATAGTCATTGAAGAAGAAAAAAATTATGAAGTGCTCCTCTACCAAGACAGTAGTCTTGTTGGATGATGAAGCAACTGTCCATACTTCAATCTCTACTCTAACGAATCACATTTATCGAAGCCTCTAAAATCAAACAATTTTTTAGAAGAAGAATACCTGAGAGTGGGATGAGTCTCAATCCCGTTTGAGCATATTGCCAAGAATGGCTATTCACAAACGTTCCCATTTTACAGGTAAAATAATAGCCATCAAACTACAGATATTGCATCTGCTCCCTGAGTTTCTGGGAAAGAGGAGTCGACTTTAGGAAAGTAAGCTTTTAAACTAATGGCCAAAACAACACAAGAGGGCGTTGCCAGTCTTATTCACTGCAGCCATTCACTTTGTGTCCCCTACAGCAGGCAAGATTTACTGGTGTTCCTGAGTGTGTTCTAAAGCTCCGGGGCTCTGAAGCCTGGCAAGCACTCAGAGTGTGCAGATTTATGATGGAATAGGTTTTGCTGATGGCTTTTAATCCACCTGTTAACTCCCAAATCCCTGTGCACACACCTGCCAAACATCATGCTGCAGTGCTGCTTAACAATATTTATGTATTTGCCTTGAACTTTGATTAGCTAAATAAAAACTTAAAAATAACTTAAACTCATTATTATTAGAGTGCATTTTATCATCCACAGGGGCCTGTAGGTTTTATTCATCATGGGAGATTTTAGGTTACCAAAAGGGATTCTGCAGCAATTCTTCCAGAAATATTTTCCATTACTAGGAGAGAAAGAACATAAAGGTTTATTGTGTATTGTTAAGATAATGTAAGGTAAGATATATATATATATATATATTTTTTTTTTTGACTACATATGGTCTAAATCTCAAAACCACATTTATTGAATGGTTATGCTCTTTTTAATATTGACGTTTTACCTGAACATCAACATTTTTTTTAGATTTAGCTTAACTTAACAATTTTGAGGTTAAAGGGATAGTTCACTTTGAAATTAATTTTTGATATGTTTTAGCTTACCTCAAGGGCATCCAAGATGTAGGTGTCTTTGTTTCCGCAGTAGTTTCAATTTTGATATTTTTAGGTCAAACCGTTCTTGTCTGTCAGTCATATAATACAGGTCGATGGTCACTGTCTCAAAACACAAGCACAGAGTCCAAATTAAAACAATTCCCCATCGTCCAAATGAAACAATTCCCCATCGTAAGTACACATTGATGGCCTAAGACACGAAACGAGCGGTTTGTGTGAGAAAACGAACAGTATTTATATCGTTGTTATCTAGTTGTATATATTGTTGTTATATAGATATATACATAGATGTCGCCTTGGCTACTGCAGTTCATTGGAACGAAACCGTAGCCAAGCGACATCTAGTGTATATATCTATACCCGCCCGCGGGCGGGTATAGATGTATACACTAGATGTCGCCTTCGCTACTGCAGTTCATTGGAACGAAACCGTAGCCAAGGCGACATCTATGTATATGTCTATACCCGCCCGCGCCGTCAGATCATTTGGACGTGTGCTGTTTTCAAGAGGTAAAAACGATATAAATACTGTTCGTTTTCTCACACAAACCGCTCGTTTCGTGTCTTAGGCCATCAATGTGTACTTACGATGGGGAATTGTTTAATTTGGACGATGGGGAATTGTTTAATTTGGACTCTGTGCTTGCTCTTTGAGACAGTGACCGTAACCCTGCATGAAATGACTGACAGACAAGAACGGTTTGACCTAAAAATATCCAAATTGAAACTACTGCGGAAAAAAAGACACCTACATCTTGGATGCCCTTGAGGTAAGCTAAAACATACGAAAATTTATTTTCAAAGTGAACTATCCCTTTAAATTATTATATGATTGGAAAATAGATATCAGTGGATGTTTTGCTACTTGCTATTCAGGTATTTGTGGAACCAGTAATTTGCAGGGTAAAGATGTTTTAATTTAAAGTTGAAAGTATAAACTAAATGCTGCTTGAGGAGAATCCTTCAATGTGAATTATGACATCTCTTCCATAACAAATAAATAACTACATTAATTGAATTGCATAGTGTAATTCAGATATATTCAGATTGATCGTTTTGATGAGGATTCGATTATTTGACTTTTCTGTCATTTTATAGTGTGCAAAGAATAATTGATTTAGTCACATCACATTTTTATTTATTTACATATTCTACAGATTTTACATATCTGTACTAATCAAATGATAGCTGGTGCAAATTAACTTGGTTGGGAGCCTCAGGTAGTTGTCCTACCCCTTTTTATCTTTTTTTTATTTGGAGCTATAACAACTAAATGAACAAATTTCTATTTATTTCTCTTAATAACATATTGAACACTCACTGCTAGTGATTATCCAATACTGCTATATATGCTAATATTTAGGGTGCTTTCACACTTCACAATTGCCTGGTCCGATCCCAAGTTTGATTGCTCCCGCCTTCCCCGCTGGATTGTGTTCACATTATATAATTTGGGTCCGAACTGTGGTGCATTTTCATCATCAAAATCAGCAGCTGTTTATCCCTGTTGCTTAGTAACAATGACGCAGGAGAAGGCGGCAAAATGCATATTGTTGCTCACCTCGCTATTATATTTAGGTTTTTGTACGTTTGGTTTTGTTTTCAAAGCGTCAGCACATAACAACACTTGGGTCTATCTGCTGTGAATATACTGAAAATTTCGAGTTCGGAAAACTGCGTTCACACCATTGAAAAAAACCTAACTCTGACGTCAATCGAACCTGGGTGTGCACCAAAAGTGCTAGTGTGAAAGGAACCTTAGATCAGGTTGGTTGATGGCCAATATACTGAAATGTAGATATACATGCACAATTACAATGATTTCTGCATGGTGTTAATTAGCCCAGTGTTATCTGATACAGTAATTTCAAAATGCTAATTTTGAATTATTAATTATCCAGGCAAATATTTTGATCTACCACTGCTCAAATCATCAGCATTCTTACAATCATCATCTCCCTAAACACTTTCTTAAATATTATCTGCAGCTTATAGTAGTTTCCATGTTCAAAACTTGTTGCACTAGCATGCACAATACTCACATACTGTATGTATACACAAGCTTGTTGTAACTAAGCTCTGACCTACCTTTTGGAGACCACTCAGTGAGACGTCCTTGCCTGTTTCTCACAAAGCCCACATAGAGAAAGCGAAACAACACTGTGAGGCTCGCCATGACTCAAATCACCCTATAAATCATATAATTTATACAACATGATAGTGTTTTTGTCTCAAGGTACAAGTAGTGAAGTTGGCTGGAAGTTGGATGTGGGTGTCTTCATAACAGTCCAGTGCAGCCTGAGATCACAAGTGCTGTGTCTAAAATAACCAGAGAATGTTGCCAGTCACAAGCTGAATCAGCTGCCCATCAAAGAAAGAAAGAGGGAGGGAAAGGACGACTGTTGAGCTGTGAAGGGTTACAATGTGGTTACAGCAGAATGGGCATAAGAACACAGCTGCACTATTCCATACTCGGAGGTGTTACTCATCTGGCCCTAATCCCTAAAATGCCCCTGGTCCACTTTAGTACCACTTTAAACATAACACTGACCCCCCCGTTGAGCAGGTGACCAAGTGTAAAACCCACTGTTGTTTAATTATAACCACTATGATGCCACAATGGGATTAGTTTGTCCTTTTGCACCCATGTACCCCATCATATGATGATACAGTTACAGACTTTCTAAGAAGAGCTCAATGAGTTGCCAGTGACGAGAGGCTCACTATCAGAAAACACTGAACCAAGTCTTCCCTGCAAAAGACATCTGACATTTGCGTGTATCAGTAGACTTTTCAAACAAGGGCAAAAAACTCAATATTGACTTCCCACAAGAGGGGTTCCACAAGGCTCTGTGTTAGGAACCTTTGTGAAATCTCAAATTGTCAAACAACAACAACACCAACACCATCAAGACTCTAAAATGTCTTGGAAACTGCTTAAGCACTAACAGAAAAAAAAAGCTCATTCTGAGAGAAAGAACATCAGCACAGCATGAATTTTGCAGTAGAATACCAGGCCGCTGACATTACAGAATTATTTTTATTTTCACAAACTGCCAGCTACGCGCAAAGGAATACATTTAAACAAAAAGCTCTTGTGGCATACACTTATTTCTGACATTTCTTCTCAAAAATGGGCAAAGTAAACAAGTCAAAAGTAATGTATTTTTCTTGCCTTGGCTACTACATTTGTTGATGTATTTGTGTTGCTTCTGCAGTGTGGACTGGCCTCATTTTCTGCTTTGATAAACAAGCTGTATATTAGGGCTGCACAATTAATTGTATTTTAATCGTGATAACGATTTAATCTTCTCTCGATAAATTAAAAATAATCGTCACAATATTTGCCCAACTGATTATTTGTCCTGAAAAAGTTTTTTACATTTATGTTATCTTGCATTGGTAACAAGCCTCCACTATCTTTCCCACTTGGGGTTGCCAAAGGCCAATAGAATAAATCCATCAAACGGGGCTTTTCTCTTAAAAACACATTTTCTCTCAGTGTTTTACTTAATCTTCTCAATCTGGCAACCTGCGCTGCACAAAAGCATTGATGATCTTACAACACGATCAAACATGTATGTTGGAGTTTAGAAATGTTTATTGTGAAATTCTGTTCGAATGAAAGTGTCATTCAGCCAGTCTGCGTTCCTTCACAAGGCCACGTTTGCAATTTGCTGCTACTAAATCTGCAAGCGAACATGTAAATGTCCTTGTGTCAATTTAGTGTTAAACAGTGTGGCATAACATCCATTTAACATATTAATATATTTAATATATAATTGACTAAAAATGAGTTTTATTTGTCAATAATGGCAGTTTGAATGATGATTTCTGTCAGAAAAACATGCCATTTCAGAGCAAACACATAAATATTGATACATGAGGCTGTAGCTGAACAATATAATTTATCATAAGATAGACATCTTGCTCACTTTAATGTCACCTTCTATCCAAACTTATTCTGTGATTTGTATTTGTCCATCCCATCTCAAATAACATGACATCATCCTGCATTCAAGTATGACAGGATCGGCTTATATTCTTTCAGGACATACAAAACAATACCATAGCGCAGAACTCCATTACAACATATAGCAGCATATTTCGGTTTACATCTCTCACATGACAGGCATGTATGTAACATTACCCTGGGGTCATGTCAGCCAGGAAGAGTAGTGATGGTGTTGAGCATGCTGATGCCCTGGGACAAGGAACACATTACACTGGCCTGACAGAGCTGTATCTCATTTGTTGAGCTGTCTTGTCATTGCAGTCCAGCCAGAGAGGGCAAAGAATATATTGCTATAGACCTTATGTAGCCCCGCCCCTTTTCAGCGCTGCACTCGTTGTCTTTTGTCTTCCGTTCTGTATTTTCACAGCGATCTTGTGTATTTATGAGTAAATGACTCGTTTTAAAATCTTCCCGGTCTACTGACATTTGTTAAGACATCTGCTTAAAACATCACAATCCTCATGATTTTGTTAACTTTACATTAAGTAAATCCACTTCAAAAGCTAATTAATCCAGGACAGCGATGCCATAAAAATATACAGAGCGACCGCAAAAACGGAAGTTCAAAGACAATATTCTAAAGATGGCTGCGCCCTCGTTTTTCTGGCGCATAAGGTCTATACAGTCAACAGAGAATTACAGGACCGGCAAAAAATGGCATTTTTGGTTTTTGGCCAAAAGAGAAAAGTGGCAGAAAATCTGCCGCCCCACCCCGCCCCTCAGTGTTCGACGCTCTAGCCATTATCATTGTGTGGTGTGACACTGCTCAATATTCCAGCCAAGCGCATCCAGAATTTTCAGTTTCGACCAAATGTCCTGTCCCTACACAGGACAGGGGTGGCCACTTTGATGTCAAGAGAACAAAGAAAACAGAATGAAACTCAAGAGGAGCAGAGATGATGGAAGGACAAAAACAATGCAGAAAATGGCTTCTACTATGAACTAAAATATGTACTTTTGAGTATGAAAACCATTGTTAAAACATATTATTATTATTATTATTATTAGTTATTATATAAAAAATAAATCCAATAAATAAATATAATATTACAGTTATAATTTTATTGTAGTGTAAAATAAAAAATGTATAAATAATAATAATAATAATTGTATTTTTACAGAACAATAGTAAAATTACACTATTAATATGTATGGCTCTTAATGTTGTTTTCAAATGGTTAAACCATAGATCTTTTATTTTGGTGTAAAAGAAAAGGGAGACCTTCAAGCTTCTCATTTGCTGACAACAGATTTCAAATTTTGGTGCATGGAATTTGCTGTTCTACTAATCTCTATTTTGCATATAATATAGTATGGATAGTATGGGTACAGTAATTGATTTTCAGCCTATGCGCAAGAGAAAAGAAAAACAGTGTACCCGGATGAGGGTATACACATTTTCCCATCCACTACTGTCAATGAATTCAGTTTAATCAGAAGTGTCCGTCTTTGCATTTCAGTGTGCAGTGCTCTCAGTCTCAGCACATACACCTCATAAATAAAGAGGAGACTTGTCATAGTCCTGAAGGAGCCTTGAGGCTCAGTTCAGTTCAAATCAATGACAAAGCATCTCAATAAAGTATGGGCTGACTTAAGGGGGCTCTGTAAGCTCACAACCATAAAGATCATAAAGACCCGTACAGTGGTTTCTGCCCTGATGCCAGCCTAGGGGCATTCTAAGTTCGTGCCAGGGTGCTGCTATGCAGTTGTTCCATATAAGTCTTAAGTTGTTCTGGGTGATTGAGTCAAAAGTCAAAAGAGTGCAAGACCAAGTATTTATGATATTCTGGCTTCTAGATATGGCCTAGGTCCCTACTTCAATACGCTACCATTCAAAAAATTTGGGGTAAAGAAAAATTATATATAGAAATTACATTTACATTTACATTTAGTCATTTAGCAGACGCTTTTATCCAAAGCGACTTACAAGTTAGGACTAAATTAAGCGAGTCATCATGAAGAGGCAAAAACAACAACAACGCAAGAAGTGCTCAAGATACGAAGTTCAGGCATTATTCAGAGTAGCATAAGCCTGATAAGTGATGTTTCAAAGGGAAAGCAATTTTTTTTTTTTTTTAAGAGGTTAAGTGCTCATGGAAGAGATGGGTTTTCAGCTGTCTTTTGAATGTTGTAATTAATATTGTAATATATTGTAATATATTGAATATTGTAATTAATACTAATACTTACAATAAAGACATTTATAATGTTAGAAAAATATGTATTTTAAATGTCTTCAACTGATAATAATAAGAAATGTTTCTCGAGCACCAAATTACTTCTGAAGGGTCATGTGACACTGAAGACTGGAGTAATTATACTGAAAATTTGCCATCAAAGAAATACATTTCATTTCTTGGTACCAATTTCAGTAACAAGTGATTGTAACAATGATTGTAACAATTTTATTTGACTAGTTTTTCATTTAACTATTTGAAAAAATAATAATGAAATTAGTTAATTATTAATGCTATTAGTAATTATAAGTAAATAATAAATTAAAACATTAGCATGCAGTTTAAATATTGTTCAATGAAGCAAAAATTTCAAACGAAAAGTGAAAAACAAAGAAACGAAACACAGGACAATTGGTATTGCAATTACACTGCAAGACTTAATGCACAGACCTATTTTGACATCAGATTTTATTTGTCCTGTCCATTGCTATGGCTATTAAAATGCCAAACATTGCAATTTCAGATTCAGTTCCACGGATTCTGATTAATGAAATGCCTCTGATTGGCCACTGTGTGTGAAAGCAGCCGCCTATCAGCAGGTACCGTATTGGCCAAGGATTCGGTACTACTGGTATTGAAGAAAGACTGGTAAAAACATTATTTATTTATTTTTATTTAAGCATAGACGAAGTACCAGTACATTTTTCAACTCTATAGGTGAGCATAAGATACTTTTTTAAAAACAAAAAAACAATAAAATTACCAACCCCAACCATTTGACCAGTAACATCTAAGGAATTTTGTTGATAAAGTTTTCTCATTAAGCCACATGATTTGAGGGATTGTTTATGTTATGTTAGGGTTAGGGCTTTCTTCAATTCTTGACTTTGAAAAAGATGAGGAAGGGAAAGATTAAGATGTCACTCAGGGGTCGTTTACATGACACCGTTTTCAACTGAAAAATGGAAAACGTTTGGCTGTTCATTTACACGACAACAGCGTTTTGGGGGCCTGAAAACACACACTTTTAAAAACGCGCACTTTTTTTAAAACGATACCGTTATCATCTCTGTGTAATCTACAACATTTTTTTTTTCAAACGGTGGCATCATGCGCATACATATTACGTGTTCAGTCTATAGGTGTGTTACAAAGTGCCATCGCCAATTACTGGCCTGGCAGCATAATACAGCGTTTTTAGTTGTTTTTGTGTGAACAGAGATCTTTTTTGACAACGTTGTCTTCTGTACAGGAAAAACACAAAGGAAAACATTTTCCCTCAGTTGTCAATCAAGTAATTTCACTCAATCTCTAATGCAGCTGGTGATATTGTTAAACTCAATTCTCAATGGACTTGAGGTAGACAACAAATCTATCCAAAGCCTTCAGGAGCCTCATCTCATTTTCACCAAGTAGGTGTTCTATTTCCCTTTAGTCTGTGTCTTGTCTGTGTGTAAATAGATTCACATGCATGGAGAGCACGATGAGAAAATTGGTAGCTGTAATTATATTCATAAATCTATTAGTCCTTAGGCTGTGCATGAGATGTTCTCTCAAGTGACACTGGGAACAGACTGTCGACATGTGTCTCTCTCACACTCACACTATGGAGGTGGTCTGTGGTCCCAATTAATTCACACTGACCCATACTGTTTTTAACAACTATATATATTGTAGTAATTTGATAGACACTATGTACAAATACTCTACTTTTCAGGAAATTAAATAAATAATAATGAAACTGCTTCTCAAAGTTGGTACTGTGGCTTTATATGTGTTCATACACTTGTGTTATTATTATATTATTAACATTTTACCCAATTCAAGCTCAATTGAGTAATTTTTTTCACATTTGAAATTGCAATCCTGCTTCTCTGCTCCTCAAGATACATAAAACATTAGCCTATGTAGACATAAAGAAAATTATGAACTTATTCAAACCACCAGTTCTCTATTTACCCTTTCATTGCAAACAAGCAGAGACTGCCTAAACTGTGTGGCACTTCATTCAAGATTGAGGCGGGGTTGAATTATGAAGTTTAGCAGACAGTTTGAGGATTACAAGGTTTAGTCACATAATCTTAATGCTTTTCATTGGTTAAATATTTGTAAAACACACAGACAGATGTCAAAGGTGACCACAGCATTGGTTTATGAAGAAAACAAGAGAGAAAATATAGAGATAATGTCTAGACAACAATTGACAACAAAAACTGCATTGTGTGCATTTCTATATGAATTCTCTGAAAGGTCTATTCATAATGCCCATTCAATATTGTGATGTTGATATCATTATTTGCTATGCTACACTGAGCTGAAGTGTTGGCTAAACAAGTGTTTTCCTCTCAAATTCAATTCAAACTAATTCTCTGTTGTTTTCAAAAGCATGGTGTGCAATCAAATGGACAAAGTACAAATCCAGTCAAATATTACATTTCCAGGATTTTACAAGCTCTAAATCATTAATGAGCTCAGCAATCCTTTAATCTTCAGCAATATCAATCAGCATCATCAATTGAGCAAAAGTTTCTTTATTTTACTTAAAATTCTTGAAAGTCTCTTAAAAAATAGGACAAGAGAGAGAGGAGTGTGGCTTCTGGTCCTAATTTTGGACGCACTGCTCTTATTTTTTGCTAATTGCAGGTCTTCTAAACTGGGTTTCCATGCAGGCATACAGCACACAACCACAACTGCACAAACTCCACCTAAAAAACTCTCCAAAATATAGACTTCAGGCAGAAGAAACTCCTTTAAAACCTACTCTAATGCAAACACCACAGTATGTTTAAACATTGCTCATATTCTAGATTTATATTTAAATATCACATGATATCATTTTGCCAACTATGATATCATTGTGCACAGAAATATTGCATATGCATGCATACAGTGGAGTACAACATTCTTATGACATTTAAAAATCTCATGTTGAGAAAGAAACTCTAGTTTTAAACAATTGTAGACAGAGTCCCTCCAGTAGGTGTCAGCATGTACTGTATTATTGCTCCATATTTTGAACTACGCTACCCACAAGCCTCTTCTGTTGCATGCCGGACCATAATAAAAACATGGATCCAATAAGCAAAGGCTCTTGGGTGGTGAGTTGCAAAACACACTATATTCCAAGAGCAAAAATCATTCTTTCAAAAAAACAACGGTGTAATTGAAGTGGTAACTCACATCGAAAGCTTTATGGAGACTTGCAAGATATTGCATGGAGAGCTCATGAATAATCAAAACATGTTGTTGTAAAAACCTTTAGGAGGGTAGAGGGTAATGTGTGGGGCTAGGTGACGGGTGTCCATGTTCATTTCATTTCATAAAGAAGACTCGTCCAGAGTTTTACATCATCAATCTGTGATGACTGTGAGCTGCATTACATGTGGGATTGAAATGGTGGCTAGCAGACAAAAACAATCTCTAGCGTTAATTTTGACCATGACTTTTCTTAAAAAAAGAAAACTAGAGAAAACAAAACAAAGATGTGTGTATGGAGCAAGTGCTGGTTTGTTGTTGTCTCACTAATTGTGTCATCAGGTTCTGCGCTCCTATTGGTTTTTGATTTGGTGCTTGTAATAGGAATCACACTGTGCCTCAAAACTTCAGACTCTGCCAGAATTTAACCTGAGGTAAAATTTGATAGCAAAGGTCATCGGCTGTCTGTGAATGTGTCAAACTAGCGATCAAAGACTGGCCTATAGGATCAGATTTTGTCTCAGACGGACAAATCTTGGCAAAAATAAATACATTTACAGTGTGAACCCAACTTTAGTCACCTAAAAACTCTGATAGAACAGTATCCCTATGATCTCTATGAATAGGGAAAACACACCGTACATTGGACATGAAAGAAAATTTGGGATGACACAAACAAGTTGAAGATACACACTAAGAGTATATATTTTTCTGTTTTCATTAAGCAGTTACATGATTTACTAATGATATCTGTGACTGCTTGACAGCTTCTACAGAGTTGACAACTTTATTCAAGCATGGTGATAAAGCCGGAAAGCTTCTTGCACACCAAGCGCGTGTTTCTAGTGCTTCCAGGTGAATCCCATGTATTAGATCTCTGTCAGGGGATATTCTGATAGGTATTAACACAGCCTTACACTCTGGGAACTCATCTGACAATCAGGCAAATTGTAATATTATTAATACACTGGAGTACCCCATAGTTGAGGCAAGTCTTAAAGAAAATCTGCGTGGCCCCATTACAGAATTAGAAATATTGGAAGCAATTGGCTCCATGCAATCCATGTTTTTGTTTAGTTTTTTTTTGCATGAAAAAAAATGCACCAGGCCCGGATTGCTTTACTACAGAGTTCTAGAGCGTGTTTGGCTCGAGGTCATGGTGCAAAGGACCCTAGGTTAATTTTACTCCGAACCATCCCTTTAAGGACCTGTATGAAGAGGGGGTGTTTTCATCTTTCTTATCTCTGTCTAACAAAAGTCACCTATTTAGATTTTTTCAGATCAGACATTTTGTGCAGACATTTCTCAAATTGTCCCCCAGAATACGCATTGGACAACTTTTTCAATCTTAAACCCAGCGATAAACATCTTATCTCAGTCATTTATAACCTAATAAATCCTGATTCGTCAAAGCGTTTGAAGGAGACTTGGGAACAAGACCTTTCTATTCTCATTTCGGATGACCAATGGTTATGTATCTGAAATAGGGTACACTCTTCATCAATCTGCACCAGGTACGGTCTGATACAATGCAAGGTGATTTATAGAGCTTATCTGACAAATTCAAATATATTTCATTTTTTCAGACAAGGATGATGCTTGTATCGGGTGTAGACAAGCTCTGGTAGATCACGTATACATGTTCTGGTCATGCCCTCGATTGTTAACCTTTTGGTCTAATGTATTTGATACACTGGGAAAAGCACTTAATGTTGAACTCAGCCCCAATCCATTGCCGACTCTTTTTCATTGATGGTTGCTTTTACCAATCTATTGTCTATGTCTACAAGACATTTTTTCTAGTGATAATTTATGTTGTCCTGAAGAGAAGAAAAAAACACCAATAAAAAAACTACGATTAAAAAAAAAACGTTATTTGATTAAAAAAATAATAATGCAATGCTTTGTTGTTGTCTAGCGATATGAACTGTTTTATACTTGATTTATGATGGTTACAAATGTAATACTTAGAAATAAAATTACCTTTTAGATGAATGTATTTGAATGTAGCAGCAATAAAATGTCTTTTAGATGACAAAATTGGATTAAACCATAAAACAGAATTTTGGAAGGGGGAGGAAAAACAGTATTTCAAATAAATACAATTTCAAAATGTCAAAACAAATGTACTTGTGTAGCACTGTTCACAATATTGTTTCAAATAAGCCTTACAGAAAACCAAGATGTTAATGTTTATATCTTATCTATGCATTTAGCAGATGGGTGGGTGATACTACCGCAATCAAAGGAGAGCATCTTAGAAACATCCAACCCTATGCTTATTGGCCTGTTTTAAGCTCCATCGTCTCCTAAGTGATATTGTCAAAAAGTAATTACACCATAGAGACACAAGCACCTATGGGTTTTCTTTGTTTGTTAAGAGAAAGAAGATGGAGGACATACAATAATTTTACAGAATGAGTTTCCAAAAGTGTTACCCGAGAAGGGCTGGTTTGGCACTTAGTCTCAGTGATTTGTACCATTTTCTTTAAAAGACGGATGAATATTGACCACGTCATAAAATATTTAGAGCATGTGAGGTTGTGGGATTTCCTGAGATGAGAATTCAAAATTGACCCACAGTTTCCTGAAGCATTCAATTCTTTTTCACTCATTGAAAGCACATGACAATAGATTCATCATCAAGGAATAGTTCTCACGGATAACTTCATAGCACAATTGCAGGATTAAAAACATGTATGCTGATGATGGGGTGAATATTTTACTGCAATAAAGGGTTAGTTCACACAAAAACGAATATTCTGTCATCAATCACTCACCCTCATGTCGTTCCAAACCCGTAAGGCCTTCGTTCATCTTCGGAACACAAATGAAGATATTTTTGATGAAATTGGAGAGCTTTCTGATCCCTCCATAGACAGCAACAAAAAGTATTGTCGTCGCTTCAGTACATTAAGGTTGAACCACTGTAGTCACATGGACTATTTTAACAATGTCTTTACTAGCTTTCTGGGCCTTGAAGGTGGTAGCTGTCTATGGAGGGGTGGGGTTAGAAAGCTCTCTGATTTCATCAAAAAAATCTTCATTTGTGTTCCGAAGATGAACGAAGGTCTTAGTAATTAATGACTGAAATTTAATTTTGGGGTGAACTAACCCTTTAACTGTATATACAATATCTGTGATATAATTGTATATCAACCTAATTTCTGTCTTCCAGGCTTTTAATAAGATGCATCATTGCATTTTCACACATATAACATGCGACAGTTTGTGCAGATGGATGTGCTGTGTTTTGAACCGATTTGCTCTCTAGGGTATCTCAAGATTTGCCAAGACTTCGGTGCTGTTGAAAGGGAGTTGGAGTGTCTCCAAAGAAGCACCTTGACAAACAGGTGCCAAGATAAGGTTTTATTTACAAAAAAATAAAAAAGCATTAGGAAAATAGGCTCCGTTACTGTTTTTTAAAGAAGTTGCAGAGTTTTGTAACATCCATCCATCTTACCTGTCTGTCTCTCAATCTGTCTGTCTGTCAGTTGTTACATAAGGACAATAACAACTTCCACAAAGATCTAAAGGTAGGGTAGGCAATTTATATATATATATATATATATATATATATATATATATATATATATATATATATATATATATATATGAAGAGTTCAGATGCAAAAGCCTCTAAGTGTTATCTGAAATTTTCTTCTAAAATTATCATTTTTATCAAGCTTGTATATTTAAGTTCAGTAATTTCACTTAAATGGCAATGAAAATGACCTATTAATTGTCATTTAAGTGAAATTACTGAACTTAAATATACAAGTTTGATAAAAATGATCATTCTAGAAGAAAATTTCAGATGGCACTTGTGATGACACTTGCATCTGAACTCTTCATATATATATATATATATATATATATATATATATATATATATATATATATATATATATATATATAAAACACTTTTTGTTATACTGTTTGAAACTCTCTTCACACCCTGATAGCAATCAATAATAGAAGTGGTCTTAAATATTAAAACATGTACATATCTTCTGTGGAAGTCTCAGGACCAAAAAAATTTCGTCCAATCGTCCAAAGTTTCGGTCCGAAAGCAATGATACAGTCTCCTACTTGCCTGTCAATATATCCATACCTCCAAGCACCCTACTCGCGTAGACATCACACGTCATCAGCGCATTCCGTAAGTCTTTGTAGAGTTGTAGACAGACAGTCACCGAGCGCCAACAAACAACAGCCGCCTTTTACGGTTCCTCCTGAACCAAAACAACGAGCTTATGCTGTGTTCACGCCATGCCGTAACCATAATTACCGTATGGCAACCACTGACGTTCTACCAACAGCTGTTCACGTCCTAAGACTGGGATGTATGTGTTTCAACACTATCAAAGCCAAAATTAATCTGCAGCAGTCAGGTGATACAAGTCAGCACCCTGTAAGTTGTTTACGTTCATTATTATTATAAAGTTATGTGCTTTTTTTTAGACATGTGGTAATTTAACGCTGTCTCTCATCTCGTGACGCTTTGCAGACTCTGCTGTGTGCGTTCATGTGTTTTGAAGGAGGCGTGGCTTTGGAGACGCTCTGAAGGGGGGGTGGGATCTCATGCTTTCAAAGCTAGCTTGCTATTGCTAGCATTCAAAATTGCCTACTCTACCTTTAATTGATAAGTTTATGTTCTTGAAGAATCAAACAACCAGTGCATTCATTACGTAGCAACATCTTAACAACTTGCATTAAAAAATAAATCAGCATTACATTCCAGAGGTTACCCAAGATGAAATAGCCTGCCTATATTTTGACGTCATTATTGAAAACGAGTAGTACAGCCTCCTAATTTGATTACTCCTACTCCAACTTCCTGGTTCAATAAGAAGTCTCTTAACACAGAGGAGAAAACCAAACTTGTCAAACCTTTAAGAACCTAAAATCAACCTATGTTTCATTCTGTAAAGAAACAATAGCTTGAAATTGTATTGCTTAACTGAAAACACATGGCATAGAGAAGAGGAAATCATATAGGCAAATTACTCTAACGGCCTCTTAACCACACCGCTGCATACCGTACAGGCATCTGAGCCCTGAGCCAATGAAAACATAGAACCCAGCAAGGACACTTATAGCTCAGGGAACCGAAGACCAGTCCATGCTCACTAGTTACTCACAGCAGACTGAGCAAATAGAATAATCTGGCAGATGTAAGAACTGCTAGTGTGAGATGAGTGTATGTATTTCCATAAAGGTGATTACATAGGCTACATAAAGAGCATAAACAAAACATTATTTTAAAGCACAACAAAACCAGCATTTTGCACAAAAGAAATTCCAAATCCAATCCCATTGTTGACGCTGAAATAGAATGTGAGCATGCATTCTATTTAGAAATAGGACATCATCATGGGTAATCAACTGTATTAGTTAATCAATGGCATATAAGTGGCACAAATCCAAATACAATCCCAAGGTATGACGCTGTATTACGCAGTAACACAACAAACTGCACAGTCACAGCAGGTATCACAGAAACATCACTTACAAATCCCTGCAGAGAGGATCTGCAAGGCCATTATTCCTTATCCGAAGCATCCAACAAAAATCTTCAGCCATAAACACACTCAGCTGTAGTAAGACCGGACTTGATGAAAGAAACCAGGGCTATAATTTCTCTGCTCCCTTCCCTTTCACTGCCATCTTCCCTTCTCATCTCCAACAGTCAATACAAGGGGCCCTGCACGCAGCTCTGTGACTGAACCCATTATGATCTCATGGTTTACCATTGGGCGAGAGCTATTCTCAGTGGGATCTGATTGGTTAGTGAGGTGGTTGGGGGTAGGGCTGATCAGATGGTGGTGATCTGAGCACCAGAGACATGGACCCAGCTGACTTGCATGGATGCTTTCGAGGAAAAGGCAGTAGTGTCATTAGGTCTTGTGAATGCTTCATTTGAAGATGAAGTTCATTTGAATGAATGAATGAATGAATGAATGAATTCAGACTGGTAATTAATTAATCATTCATTCAATCCATTCATTCTGGGAAGAAAACAGAAAAAAAAAAAGAAATATTTAAAGGAATCTCATATATTCATGCTCAAATTTATAATTATATATAATTTATTATTATGTTTGGTATTTAACATGGTTCCAGATGCTGAACAAATTGTTGTTCTGCAATTATATAACATTAAATTAGATCATGTAGTTATTGAAATTTTAATGCTAAACAGCTAATAAACTGATACATACATAAATAATGTTATTACTCATTTAGTTATTACACTGACATGAATATGCTTTGGCCCCACCACTTTCACCATTTTGCATCAATTAACTGGAAATTTATCTATATCACATTAGCAATGCCATACAGAAGGAAATTATCACCACAAAACTAGAATACACTGCAAAAATGCCAATAAAGCATCACAATACACTGAACGTATTCAGGGAATAAGATAAGCAGGCTTGATATTCCATTCTAAGCACAATTCCAAGAAAACTCCTTGGAGGACAATTATATTGCCTGTTTACGTTGAGTAAACAAGCTAGAATTAGCCCACACTGAGCTAACTGCAGGGTACTATGTAAACAGCAGGCAGGGTCATTTACATAATGCAATTTCATGCATAAACTGTCCAGTAACCCTTTCAGTAAATATCTCAGCATTTTCTATCTGCCTTAAGGAAGATTCTGGAAAACAGGAGATAGAGAGTATATAGGTATATGATTGAAATATTTGATGGTGTAATGCATGGAGTCAGCATGGGGTTATTCCTGGCAATCTAACACACGTTGATAAAAGTGGGGTACTAACCATCAGATAATGATATTTTGATTGAATTAGACACTGGAAAGGAACACAGTTATGATCATGCCTGACAAAGTGTTACATATGAAATGCTATTGGCTCTTGTGTGTTTTTGCAATAAATGACTGCAACTACTACACTTTTATATGCCTGATATGTGTTTTATATTTTGGAGAATTTAGATTTAGGATAGGGGTAGGGTTAAGTGCTCAAGCATATCTATGCCAATATAAATAATATTATTATAATAATTTATACATTTACAAATGCAATCAATTGCACAAATTTGTTTAATATTAAACAAAATAATAAATATATTGTAATACTGTAAAATAAGAATTCTAAAATAGGGAAATGTTATTTAATAGTAAAACATTAAAAAATATTTACTTCATGTTTTCAATTTATTTTCAACCATTAAACCATTGAGCTTTTATTTTGACGGGTTACTGGCAAATGCTGCTCATTTCAGAGTGAAACTTGGCACTTTGCATGCAGACAGCTTGCGGTTCGTTGATGTACTGGATTATGGGCTGCACACTTGTGGAATGGATGAGCAGTACCACTCTGGAGCCGGTAGCACATATATTTATTTGATTAAACTGCAATTCTACAGCTGTGAATATTTTACCATTAGGCTCATGAACCATTATTACTTAGCACCCTTAACCACAGTAAAATCAATGTAATGCAAAGCATCATCACAGCTTTTTACTGAATTTTGAGTCTAAGAGTTTTGTTTTTTGTCACCTCTTGATAATTGCCAAGAACTGCCAAAAAAAACATAAATGTGAAATTGTATGCATATGTTGACACTGTAAACCCTCTCCTTTTGACAAGGAAGTTGAAATCTATTTATGGAAAAATAGTCAATAATTATTTGTTATGTTGTAAAAATATATCACAAACCTCATCTATTACCCTTTCTCTAAATACTATACAATAGAGTTGAGTACTGATTAAAGGTGTTTTCACACTTGAGTCCTCTGTAAAAGAACCAAACTAAGTGGCCCAAGAAGTGAACCAAGTGAAAAAGGACCCAGTCTCTTTACGTTCACACTGTCCCTGTCCCTTAAAGGGTCCACTTAAGTAGGAATGTGGTCTCATACCTATTTGTGTTCATACTGTTGCTGCTTGTATCTAGACCAGTTCAGTGTTTGATGGCTGACCCTATAGCCTTCAAAATCTGAATCATTCACTGATTAAATGTGAAAGTACCATGGACTCTCCTCACCTGAACCATCCAGGGGAAAAGAATGAACTGAAGGAACCATTGTTATTTTCTGCTTCAGACTGGTAATTCCTATGATCTTATCGGTTTCATACACTGTTAAAGGAGAACTCCGGTCAATTTTAACATTGAGCTCATTTTTTTGTACATTTGGAGTGCTGTCAATACATAGAACAACGACAAAAATCGGTGTTGCCTACACAGAGTTACTCTATTTTTAAAATTTGCTCCCTGTTGACTTCAATGAGGCAAGTACTAAACCTGCTTTTAGCCTCTTAACATCCTTGATGTGTCATTACAAGTGCACAGAAAATGTGAGTGATTCCTTCAGTGAACACGAGTGAATCTGACTGCAGTATATGTGAAAGATATGAATAAAAATGATGTTATTTCAGCCAGCGCACATACCTGAATTTACATCCTGTTTTCGGTCGAAGTCCAAAGTAGTCGATTGTCGAGTTCACGCACGTGATCATAGGTACTAAACCTATGTGCGTGAACTCGACAATCGACTACTTTGGACTTCACCCGAAAACAGGATGTAAACAGAGGTATTTGCGCTGGCTTAAATAACATCATTTTTATACATTTCTTTCACATCTACTGCAGTCAGATTCACTCGTGTTCACTCTGAAGGAATCACACACATTTTCTGTGCACTTGTAATGACACATCAAGGATGTTAAGAGGCTAAAAGCAGGTTTAGTACTTGCCCCATTGAAGTCAACAGGGTGCAAATTTTAAAAATAGAATAACTCAGTGTTTTTGTCAAACACCGATTTTTGTCGTTGTTCTCTGTATTGACAGCACTCCAAATGTACAAAAAAATGAGCTCAATGTTAAAATTGACCGGAGTTCTCCTTTAATTCATTCCCTTCTGACTCTTTCCAAATCTGACAGATCCTAATTTTTAATTAGTCATGGTCGGAAAAGAGTTTGGCTTTAAAAAGAAAACTAAACTGAAAGCTTTGTGGTCCAACAATTGTTCTATTAAACAGCATATGCTACCTATATTGGTTATACCGCAAGCCCTATTTCAGAGGCAACCTGAAAAATAGTCCACTTGGACTGGGTCAGCTATTTATAAATGCTGTTGAGAAGAAGATCTAGCCGGTGTGCTGGTCAGTTCTTGTTCTTTACACTTTACTGCTCTTCACTGCACATCTAGCTAACAGTTAACAACAAAACCTGCGCATTTTACCTTTAACTGAACAGTTGCCCTCACATAAACAGCAAGTACCTTGCTTTGGGCACATTCACCATTCAGAAATGTTCTAACCTCAGAAAACCACAAAAGTATTTTGTGCTAACTTCCTTTCCCTTCAAAGTGCGAAGTAAACTTCAAAGTTCTTTTAAAACATCAACACCTCATTGTATAAGACTTAAACCTGCTTGAAAGCTGGTTTGGACAGAAGCTTGCCAGAATGTTTGGATGTGTGTGTGTCCATCTATCTGAAAGAGGTGTTTTAAGATTTTGGGTACTAAAAGAATCCTTGGAGCCTTCAAGTTTCCTCTACTGGCCAGCAGCTATGGTGGGACTGATTGGTGGTGATGAGCATGTCGAGGACTTTGGCAGACAGCATAAAGACATCCCCTGGAGATGGCCATTGTGCGAGCTGACTCCCTCCGGATCTGAGAACATACCAGATTCCGGCACATCTCGGCATGGGTCTAATACACTTCAATCTCCAATTAGAGAAAGAGCAATCTACTGCTGGGAACAGGGCAGAGCTCACTTTCCAACAACCTAAAACTTCAGCAAACTAAAACTTTATTTGCTAGGTTTTATATTTAAAAACGTTTCCTCATTGTTTGGTATGAGTTTCTGTTTTTAGCAGAAACATTCAAAATTCTTGAAGACTTGGCTACATTGATTTGTATTTGTTCTGTGGTTATTACTGTAGTTTTGAGGTTCAGTAGTCATTAGAGAGCTGATTGTGAAAGACACAGCTTGAAATGAATAACAAGCTGGGGTCCCATATGAAAGGTGCAGTAGGGGATGAACGTGAGAAACAAAGAAATGTCCTACACCATCAGTTATTTTTAGACACGCTTATTGGACTGATTTAGATCATTGCCACTCACAAAAATGTTCCATGCACCTTGAGCGTCAATGAAATAAACAGAATCACTCGGATAACCAGCATGGAGAATTCTACACAAAGCTCAGCAATTTATTCTTGAAATATTAGAAGTTTTGTATTTTGTTTTGTGTTACATTCAGAAGTGACCCACAGCTTGGCAAGAAAATAATGCCATGCTAGAAAAACAAAAAAATATTTAATAAGGCACCAGTGCACAATAAAGGCAGAAAACCAGATATTAACTGTGTCGACTGGCTGTGGAACATATTATCTTGGGACGAGCAAATGTTCAACTAATATTAGACATAACTGGGTCAAGTATAGTTACTTCCCAAATGTGCCATACAACCTCCTGACTGCATGATTTTTTTTTAAATATATTTCCTAATATAAAAGATTTGATTTCCAAGAAAGTGTTCAATCTATGCAGACGTAATACATAAATGTGAGTTTCAGTATAGTAAAATAATCTAGTTCAATGATATCATCTTCAGCCTCAATTTAGTTACAAATCATTAGATTAAAACAGCCAAAAGACAATCAGCTCAGTGTTGAAAATGCTAGAACAGTTCTCTTAACCGAATCAACCTCACAGATAAAAGACGATATTTTGTATTCTTGCAGGTGCACATTGATTTCATGATGTGCTGCAACAACCTCATATAAATGACACATTAGTTACATTCAAAATCACCAAAAACTTAACCAATGCTAATAGCTAAAAGGAGACTCATGATTTGAGCACTTCAAAAACATTATAGGCCAAACTAGAATAAATGAAACAGCTCTGACACAAACCAACAAAATATAAGCACCCATAAACCTTATGGCACAATAACAGAAAAAAAGGTTAATATCAAACATATACCCATATATACCCTTATTTCACAGACAAGGCTTAAGGTTGTCCCAGACTAAAATACATGTTTGAGCTGTTTTAAATTAAAGCAACTTGCACTGACATATCTTAAAATATGTCAGTGCCATTGTTTTGTCTCTAGATGCACACAAGTTGTGTTTTTTCTAGGGCACGTTTATAAAAAGCTACTTAAATGTCCTAACTGAATGTCCTAGGTGTAATCCTGGCTTAATCAAAGCCCTGTCTGTGAAACCAGGCCTTAAATAAATTCCAGCAATAACAGTGTTTTACCTGTGTGACTGGGTAACTCAAGCTTGGGTTCACATTTTGGAAGAGAGCATTCTGAAAATACAGAGACAAAAAGTAAAAGAAAGAGGTTAGATAAAGTGCACCCTAAATCTTTTGACACTTTGAAGTTTCAGACTTTTTTGAAGACTTTTTAAATCATGAAACATACAGTACTGTTAGAAAACATTAAGAAAACCTAAAGCTAAATGTAATATTCAAAATTTGCTTTAAATCTATTTTGATTTGAATAATCGGATTGAAACTACTATCTTAAGTATGAAGTCATTTCTGTTATGCAGTATCTGACATACGTTTGAGGGATGAGTCGAGGACTCAAGGACGCAGAATTTGGACTTTTTATTAATTATTAACAAGAGCACATGGCCTGCAAACACGATCACAAGCCATGTGCTCAAACAAAACAAGACACGAACACGCAGCTAATGAGAACACTTATAAGCCGCATGTTCACATAGGCCTAGCATAAAAACATGCGGCCGATGAAAACACGAGCTGCGTGCGACACAACACAAGACAACAAGAAAGGACGTGGCTGATGTAAACATGAGCAGTGTGCTACACAGAACAAAACAACACACACGGAGAGAAGAGCGGCCCGAGTAAACACCAAATCGCACGCTCACACAACAAGACAGTGCAAGTGCTCATCCCGTGCGCTCACAACAGAAGACAAACAAACGGAGCACGAATGTCCAAACCCGGAGAAAAAACCGAAATTAAACTAGACCGCAGTGCCGGGATCCGAACACCACACCCCGCACACAAAACAACTCACATGGACAGAAGAGCGCACAGCCCGCAAACTCGGAACCCCACGCTCACCATGACAAGACAGGAGTGTCAGAGCTCTGTCACTAAACCAAGAATAAACAGACCAAAGGGACAGAACCCTGACATGTTGTCACGTCTCCATAATATTTTAATATATTGGATAAAACATTAAACAATTTATAAAGATGGAAATCATATGACTTCATTTTCTTTAATCACAATATCAGATTAAAGTGAAAATAAGGGTATTTTGCAAAAACTAATTTGCTTGAGCGGATTTGGCATGTCCTCAAGCAATTACGAAAAAGTAATTCATTAAGAAATAGTCCATATTCTATTCCATATAGAAAAGCGCAAACATGTTATATTAGCAATTAGACAATTATGTGATGTTTCCTAAAAGGTTGTCTCACATTGACATTAAAGGGATAGTTCACCCAAAAATGAAAATTAGCCAATGATTTACTCATCCTCAAGCCATTCTATATGACATTCTTCTTTCAGACGAATACAATCAGAGTTATATTAAAAAATGTCCTGGTCTTCAAAGCTTTATAATGGCAGTGAATGGCCGGGTTCTGTTTTGAAGTCCATAAAAGTGCTCCATCCACTTTACTTTTATCATGGATGGATACACTTTGATGGACTATACAGGAATATACAGCCATTCACTGCCATTATAAAGCTTGGAACTCCGATTGTATTGTAGCCTGGGTGCCAGCCCGAACCCCACCCACAACATTGTTTGGTCGAGAAGTTCGGTCTGGACTCGATCCGTTGAGGAGTAATTATGCTTGGCTCCCAGAAGGCCGAGCCAATCAAATTGCCAGGGCGGGCTTTAATCGAAGATGGACAGATGATCTGCGGTTACGTAATCACCCACGTCATAAAGAGCGCTTGGGTTGAATTAATTTACAACAAAAATGACTGCCGCTGGAGAATTGAGATTTTACGAGTTCACACTTACAAATAAGTCATTTAGAAAAAAATGCATATTTGGCGTACTGTCCGAGTCCGTACTGTAGATTTTTTTAAATACTAATTTGGCAGCAGGTATATAAGGCTGTTGTCACTTTAAAAGCTGACACACAGAGCCATTATACTTGCACGTGTTTTCTTTCTCAACTGTTTACATTCACTTAAAACATAACTGAATGTGTTTACGGGAATACTCGCCAAGACCGGCATTTTGACATTATTCTGTGTGTGTTTGACTGTTTAAGCGCAATAAGTTTAAAGAGACTAAATTTAGTTCTGAGGTGGCTTTATGTACCCGCACATTGGGTGTGAGCACAAAATCTGCGGGAATGAGTAAAATTATGCAATAGAGTGGTGCAGGTATGACATCAGAACCTGGAAGTATAATTTGCCTCTGGTTCCTTTCAGGTTTTCCTATGGGGTTTTATAATGGGGTCTTTCAATTTATGAGTAAATTAAAGCCTGTAGTAAAAATAACTTGGGGATACTTTGACGTTTTGTTCTATGACATACACTGCAAACACTCAACCCTAAACTGTCTTATCTAGTTACTTATTAAAAACGTAAATTTTCAAAAATGTACATAACTGCTTAAAAATTTGCGTTTTACATAGCAGAACAAAATGTCAAAGTTTCGTCACATAAATCAAAAACAAAAAAAAACATTATAAAAACCCCATAGGAAAATCTCGAAGGAATCAGTCGGCAAATTAGACTTCCGAGTTCTGACGTCATACCTGTACCACTCTATACATGCAATCCCACGCCGAAATTCAAGCCTTGTAACACCAACAATATCCATCTGGAGCAAATGAAACAAGCGAGTGAGGGGAGGCGGGTTTGTGAGAAAGCGCAGCTGGTATCGTGTATCTACTCTGCGGAAAATGAGTCTTGGACGTATCTATATCTATACTAATTGAAAAATCTATATTTTTGACATCACTACATTGCACTTAGTTTATTATTTCAGATGCCTTTTTAAAAGACTACAACTGAAAAATGTATATATATATATATAAAATCCAACCCGCCAAAGTGGCTAGTAGGAGTGACTGCACTACACGCCACTGCTGAAATACACCTGCATTTGGCGGTTTGGCAGATGTTACTGTCAAGCCCTGTCTGATACAATTGAAGAAATCTGTATGATTATTATCAAATATTATCCCAATAAACCTCAGGTTGACACCTTCAACCCCTCATTGAGCGATGGAAAACTTCAGCTCTGTAATTCCATCCTGCTATGTTCCATCCTGTTAATCTCTGTATTTCTATCCTGTTATGTTAATTGACATTTCGTAAACAAGTTAATAATTGTGTTTGCTTAAACACCTTAAAATGTCAAGTTAAACATTCACACATGAATGAGGTTTAACCATTGCAAGTGTTTGCCTAGATAAAACACCCCGGCATGTGTGTGCTTCAGGCCGTCGCTATCATTTAGCATGGTCTATTGAGTATCTCGCTGAGACCGTGTGATATGATCTGAGTGTAAAGAGTCGACCCCCTGATATAGCTGGACCAAAATCCTGAGGACTGAGGCTCACTGATAAGACCTCACTCAATCGCTGCCCTTCCTCACTGACACTGCATCAGATCTCTTGGCCTTTACCCTAACCTCAATATTACACGGCAAATGTCAGTGCTGATCTGGGTAAAGTTCTTGATCAGGTAAGGGTTATATGGCAACCGCTGTGTTTACACAGACCCTAATAATCCCATTGTAATCGGACTAGTAGAACAGTCGGAATAGAAAAATGTCACATAGGCTGCCTGCTGTGAGTGTGTTTGCTTCGGTGCTGTAAGCTCCGTCTTAGCCTCGTATTTCCTTGTTTTGAACAAGGAAATCATCATTTACTACAATTTCTAGTTGTTTATACTACTACTAAATACAGCTTACCCAACATCTCAGATTAACCTGACATCGCTAGCTTCCGTTACTACTAGCACAACACGCTAGTAATTCGCTAGCCTGCTAACGCGCCACCCGTGCGCTTTATTTATTTATTTTTCTCTCGCGCCTTTGAGTTCATAAAAGCTCAGGTGAGTAAGAATCACTCAACAAACACGGTGAGTAATGTCTTGTCCTGTTATTGTCACCTGCACTTCATGTCACATGTTTAGCATAGCCTTCTCTGTTGGCAATATAGGATTTATATGTGATAAATGCAAGGAGACAGTTAGGCTGACAGAGAAGATTTCAGAACTAGAAACACGCATCCAAACTTTAATTGAGGATAGTAAGAGTGCTAGGGCTTTAGATACTATTTTGGATGCGCCTAGCATAGTAAACTCTTTACATGAGTCGGTTCTGGCTGAAGTAGAGCCTGTGCAGCCGGGCAAATGGGTGACAGTGAGGGATCGCTCTAGTCGCGGATCAAAAAACCACTCTTCCGTTCCGATTACCATAACAAATCGATTTGCCCCGCTCAGTGAAACACCCACTGAGAATGATTGTGCCCTAGTTATTGGCGATTCTATTACACGGAACGTGAAAATAGAGACACCAACCACCATAGTCACATGTTTGCCGGGAGCCAGAGCGCCTGACATCAAAGCAAATTTAAAAGTGCTGGCTAATGCTAATCGTAAATTCTCTAAGATCATTATTCATGTCGGCACTAATGATGTTCGACTCCGCCAGTCGGAGATCACCAAAATTAATATTAAAGAGGTGTGTGAACTCGCAAGTACAATGTCAGGCACTGTAATTTGCTCTGGCCCCCTTCCTGTTCGCAGGAGTGATGAGATAGTTAGTAGATTGTGTTAGCTTAACAGTTGGCTGTCTAAGTGGTGTCCGCAACATAATATAGAATTTAGAGACAATTGGAAAAGTTTTTGGGGCAAACCTGACCTGTTGAAAAGAGATGGTATTCATCCCTCCTGGGATGGTGCTGCTCTTCTCTCTAGTAATATGGCACATAGTCTTAGAGCTCAAACATGACAATCTGGGGCTCAGGTCAGGAAGCAGACAGACTGGCTAAACCGACCGTCTGCTAGCGGCCTCACGTCACCAAGGTCAGATAAATCCCATCACATAGAGAATCTTTCACCCAGCTAAAAACGTTTAAACCCATCTAAGGTTAAAATTTAATTGATGTTCAACGAATAAAAAACATAATACAGATGAGCAAATGCTAACGCTTGGGTTGCTGAATATTCGATCGCTTGCTTCAAAAGCACTCATTGTTAATGATATGATTTCAGATAATAACCTAGATGTGCTGTGTTTGACAGAAATCTGGCTAAAACCAAACGATTACATTACTTTAAATGAGTCCACCCCGCAAGATTACTGTTATAAACATGAGCCTCGTCTGAAACGCAAAGGGGGAGGTATTGCTGTAATTTATAGTAATATTTTCAAAACCACTAAGAAATCAAGTTTTAAATATAATTCTTTTGAAGTGTAAGTGTTAGTGATAGTAGTAAAATATATAGTATAAATGATAAATCACGCTTGAGATTTATGCTGGCTACTGTATACAGGCCACCAGGGCACCATAAAGATTTTATCAAAGAATTTGCGGACTTTCTATCAGAATTAATATTGACTGCAGATAAAGTACTAATTGTTGGTGATTTTAATATACACATCGATAATGAAAAAGATGCATTGGGATTGGCATTTAAAGACATTGTAAACTCAATTGGAGTTAGACAACATGTGTCAGGACCTACTCATCGTCGTAATCATACTCTAGATCTAATATTATCACATGGAATAGATGTTGATGCCGTTGAAATTCTGCAGCAGAGCGATGACATCACAGATCATTATCTCGCCTCGTGTAAACTTCATTTAGCCAAGGCTTCAAAGCCGACTCCGTGTTTCAAATATGTTAGACCTATCACTTCTGCCACTAAAGATTGCTTTATTAATAATCTTCCTAATCAGTTTCACCATCTCAGCATCCCAGATAGCTTAGAAGACCTCGATATTGACGACCTCGCAACAGAAACTTTTAACTCTCTCTTTTCCAGCACTTTAGACACAGTTGCTCCGTTGCGCTTAAAGAAGATTAAAGAAAATAGTCCAACGCCGTGGTACAACGAGCACACTCAGGCCCTTAAGAGAGCAGCCAGAAAAATGGAGCGCAACTGGAAGAAAACAAAACTAGAGGTATTTCGCATTTCATGGAAAGAGAGCTCGATTGCTTACCGAGAGGCCTTAAAAGCTGCTAGATCTGCTTATTTTTCAACCCTATTAGAAGAAAATAAACATAATCCTAGGTATTTATTTGAAACGGTGGCTAAACTAACGAAAAAGAAAGCTTCAAGCACCGAAGTTTCCAAGCAACACAGCAGTAATGACTTTATGAACTTCTTCACTTATAAGATTGATAATATCAGGGAGAAAATTATAACTATGCAACCGTCTACTACAGTATCGCATCAGGCAGTGCATTGTAGTCTCCCGGAGGAAAAATTTGATTCGTTCGTTGCTATAGAAGAGGAAGAATTTACTAAACTCGTTAAATCATCTCAATCTACAACATGTATGTTAGACCCTATACCGACTAAGCTACTGAAAGAAATACTTCCAGAGGTCATAGATCCTCTTCTTAATATCATTAATTCATCTTTGTCTCAAGGATACGTACCAAAAACCTTTAAGCTGGCTATGATTAAACCGCTTGTTAAAAAAACGCAACTTGATCCTACAGAATTAGTCAATTACAGGCCGATCTCGAATCTACCTTTTCTGTCAAAGATATTAGAAAAAGCAGTATCTTCACAACTGTGTTCCTTTCTTGAAAGAAATTATATCTGCGAGGATTTTCAGTCCGGATTTAGACCGTACCATAGTACCGAAACAGCTCTCGTTAGAGTCACAAATGATTTGCTCTTATCATTCGATCGTGGTTGTGTCTCTCTATTTGTGTTACTCGATCTTAGTGCTGCATTTGATACTATCGACCACAACATTCTTTTAAATAGACTCGAAAATTATGTTGGCATTAGTGGAATTGCACTAGCATGGTTTAAATCATACTTATCTGACCGTTATCAGTTTGTAGCAATAAATGAAGAGATGTCTCATCGATCACATGTTCAGTATGGCGTACCACAAGGCTCAGTACTAGGACCGCTGCTGTTCACTCTGTACATGCTACCATTAGGAGATATCATTAGGAAAAAGGGCATTAGCTTTCACTGTTATGCCGACGATACTCAGCTCTATATTTCTTCAAAACCTAACGAAACTTACCAATTCACAAAATTAACGGAATGCATAGCGGATATAAAAAATTGGATGACTCGTAATTTCCTACTTCTAAATTCTGAAAAAACAGAGATTCTAATTATTGGACAAAAAACTTCCTCACGTAGTAACCTAGAATACTGTCTAACACTTGATGGCAGCTCTGTTAAGTCTTCGTCGTCGGTTAGGAACCTGGGTTGTGCTCTTTGATACCAATCTTTCATTTGAAAGTCACGTGTCCAGTATCTGTAAAACTGCATTTTTCCATCTTAAAAATATATCTAAATTACGTCATATGCTCTCATTGACAAATGCGGAACAATTAGTTCATGCGTTCATGACCTCAAGGCTAGATTATTGTAATGTTCTACTGGGTGGTTGCCCTGCACGCTTAATAAACAAAATACAGCTAGTTTAAAACGCAGCAGCTCGAGTTCTTACCAGAACCAGGAAGTATGACCATATTAGCCCGGTTCTGTCAAAACTGCACTGGCTCCGTATTAAACATCGCATCAATTTTAAAATATTGCTGATCACGTACAAAGCACTAAATGGTTTAGCTCCGCAGTACTTGAGCGAGCTCTTAACGCATTATAGTCCTTCACGTCTATTGCAATCTCAAAATTCCGGCCAGTTGATAATACCTAGAATATCAAAATCGACTGCTGGCGGTAGATCCTTCTCCTATTTAGCACCAAAACTTTGGAACAGCCTTCCTACCATTGTCCGGGAAGCAGACACACTCTGTCAGTTCAAAGCTAGACTAAAAACACATCTCTTTGACCTAGCTTTCACATAATACATTATAGACTTCTATAATTCAATGTTAGGCTGCATAGATTAGGTCAGCTGCAACCGGGAACACTTCCCATAAATCCTGATGTACTCGTTACATCATAAGAAGAATGGCATCTACGCTAATTTTAGTGTCTTTGTTTATCCCGAGGTTTTCCCGCAGCCTGCCGGATCCAGGCCGTATCCAGATCTGATGAAGGACCTTCGCCTGGACCCGATGACAACGCAGTGCTGAAGTGCCAACTAGTCTCTCCCTATGGAGGATCCCTTTACCACTCTACAGATAAAGCGTTGTCGGGAAACTCAATTCGCGTATCTACCCCGAATTGATAAAATAAAATACAATTCTGTATCAAAAATTATAAGGAAACACCAGTACTTTGTTTAGGCTTGGTTTGTAGGGAATTACAAACCTGCGTACATATATTCAAACGCACATAACTATAGAACCAATTCTTAATGCGCATGTGAACGCCATCAGCGTTTCTCACAGGTTCGCGTTTAAAGTCTATGCAGAGAGAATTGTGTCGTCTTAGCGGCCCCTAATTTAATAACAAATGATTGTTGCGATGGAAGCGAATCAATCATAACTAACCTTAGCTGGAAAATAACTTTACTAAAGAACCGCTATAAAGCCAAAACAATCTCTGTTACCATAAATTATATGTTTATCTCTGTAAAGCTGCTTTGAAACAATCTACATTGTTAAAGGGATACTTCACCTCTGGGAAGATGAATGTGTATTTAAAATAGGTCATTTAAGTAGAAGAAATGTGGAGAAATTTTTGAATTTGGAGCTTTCTAGACTGAGAAAAGCCAGAAAATGTATTTTTGGCTTATGTGGATAAAAGACAACAACTCCCAGAATGCACTTGCTTCGCTGCCTTAGGAGGCCACGCCTACCGGTTAGAGAGCACAGTTGAAAACAACAAGGCTAGCCTAAGTAAGTGATGAGTTTGCCAGGGATTTAGAGACCAAAAATGTCCGGGATTCGGCTTTTGCGTTCTACAGTCGCCATTCATCATGTTTACTGTGGCGAGCAGGACGAGGCTGACGGCCGCGGGAGAACGGCGCGAGGCCGGTGGCTTCATTACTGAGACGCGCCGGGTCTCGCATCTCTCACGGAGGAGCGGGAATTTTCTTAGCAATGTTAAAACGCACATCAACCTATCCTAACCTTGTTTAGCGTTCATGTAAACACTACAGTCAGATTCACCGATCGGAATTAATTCAGCTAGATTGAAACGAGAGGTGTGCATGTAAACATTGAATGGCGACCGCAGAACGCAAAAGCCGAATCCCGTACATTTTTAACGATCTCGCCCGCCGGACAAGTCCGGGAAAAAGATGGTAACCCCTACTTACTCAGCTTTCTCCTATTATTCAGCTTTCTCCACAGAACAAGAGCATGCTAGCTTAGCTTCCAAAGAAAGACAGCTGATACTGTGTACATTCTGTGAGTGAGATCCCACCCTCTATGGGCGGGTTGTAAACATGCGGAACAACGCCATCTACTGGCTGTAGTCTTTAGCCTCTGGACAGAAAATCCTCCGATGACGCAAAATGACGATTTTTGCGTCATCGGAGGATTTTTTCCAGACAAAAAATACATAAATCTCTCCTCTCAGGGGGATATGAGGGGGGAAAGCATGGTAATTCGAAAATACTACAGGTTTTCTACTAATACAAAGCTTAATGCTAAATCCTGAAGTAACCCTTTAAAAGCGCTATATAAATGAAGATGACTTGACTTGACTTGACATGTAACCATGTCAGTCGGAATAAATTGGCCAATTCCGTTTAAAATCTCATTCGGATTGTATTGGGGGGAGGGGGTAACGTTTTTCTAATCCGTTCCAACAGGACATGTGAACACTTGATCGGATTGAATACTGAAGCTGGAAAGTTCATATTTTTATTGTTATTTACATTTAATAATAATACACAATATAAGTAAAAGTATGCTTTGTCAAACCTTGCCATTTTACTTACCGGTATATTGCATATTATAAGTAAATAACAGTAAAAATATGCATACAGTATGTTTTGTCCAACCTTGCAATATGTAAGCATATTGTGCAATGACGTACAAATGACCTTGTCGTTGTGTCGTTTAATGCCGTTATTGTTGAATAAAAACCCCATGGAAGGAATGATAGATTTACCCCGAACAGGTTTTTAGGTGAATGCACCTGCAGTATAGCTTTTGCTAATGTGTAGCTCGTGCAAACACACAAGCAATGGTACAAAACCTTTTCAGGCATTATTTCTTTAAATATAAAATAAATTGAATTCAAAAATGAGAATTCTGTCAATATTTACTCACCCGTATGACTTTCTTTCTTCTTTCTTTCTTAAAATGTACTGATAAGTACTACAGAGGTGACACAATAGAAAATCCAATGAGTTCATCATAAGTGGCCTGTCCATAAAATATGACCAATATTCACATAAGGTGTGCGGGGTCATGCACTCAAAGACAAAGCACCATCAGGGTAACAAACATTACAATTAAATATTGTAATAACTAAATAACATAAAATGTAACACACAAACATCCGAATGTACATTATTAATAACAAAAATAAGAAGAACCAAAATTGTTTACACAAAATATAAACATTTGTGACCACGTGTCACACAGAGACTGGGTCGTTTCCCTGTTTTTCACTGTGAATTATATGGTAATATAATTTATATATTTTTCAGAAAAATTACATACAATGCCATGTTAAAACATATATAATGTTTACTATGTATGTTAAAGCAACATTTCAGTTTAGTGTAGATGGGTATATTAAAATAAAACCACTTTATGAAATAAACAGTCATAAGTTACAGGGATCTATAATATACTGGTAACATTTTCAAGGTATTATTATTATTATTATTTTTTACTGTGAATATCTGGCAATTTAGTTTAGTAATTTAGTAAATTTAGTGGGATATTCCAGACAACATATAGTAATCATCTAACCTTCATTTAAAGAGATAATTCACCCAAAAATAAAAATCATTTACTCATTGGAACGGTCGTTCCAAACCCGTAAGACTTTCGTTCATCTTAATTTTTTAATGAAATTTTTGTCCCTCCACTGACAGTCTACGCAACTATCACTTTGACGCTTCAAAAAGTTCATAAAGAGATTGTAAAACTAATCCATATGAATCGAGGGGTTTAGTCCAAATTTTATGAAGGCACAATCACCTCATATGATGAACAGATTTAATTTAAGCTTTTATTCACAAATAAATATTCATCAACGCACAAATCAGTTATGATTAATGGAAGCTCAAGCATGCTTGCATGAGGTGCGAGAACCAATGAGGTTCATTCTCGTGTTACGCAGCACGTTTGAGCTTCAGAAAGAATCAATGAGGTTAATTCTCGTGTTACGCAGCACGTTTGAGCTTCAGCAAGAACCAATGAGGTTCATTCTCGTGTTACGCAGCACGTTTGAGCTTCAGCAAGAACCAATGAGGTTCATTCTTGTGTGTTATGAGGCACGTTTTAGCTTCTGCAAGCGCGCTAAGCAAATATGGTTGAGGTTCTGTTTATGTTTACTGATCAATGTTTATGTGTAAATAAAAATCTAAATTAAATCTGTTTATCATATAAGCGATTGAGTCTCTTCAGAAAATTTTAACTAAACCAGCCGATTCTTATGGATTTTACGATCTCTTTATGGACTTTTTGAAGTGTCAAAGTGGACGTTGTGTAGACTGTCAATAGAGGGACAAAAATCTCTCAGATTTCATTAAAAATATCTATGAAGATGAACTAAAGTCTTACGGGTTTGGATTAACATGAGGGTGAGTAAATAGTGATTTCTGGGTGAACTAACCCTTTAAGATTAAGGTCTTAAGGTCAAGTTTAATCTATTCACTGGCCCACACAGTGTTTGAATGACTGTGGCTTTGACTTTTGAAAGAAACCAGGAAACATTTTAGCATCTATGTGTGCATCATGTCCTCTCCTGCACTGAAAAAAAAAAATGTTTAGTCAGTTCAACTTAGAAAATGTAATTCATGTGGTCACATCTACAATAACTGGTTTTGTTGAGATGAAATAAATGATTTAAGATGACTTATATAACTTAATTCAACCAACCTGAAAAACAAGGTTTTACTGAAGCATAACTGTCAGTAGATATAACCTGATTTCTCCAGCTAGGTAAAATAATAATAATAATAATAATAATAATAATAATACATTTTATTTATAATGCGCCTTTCACATACTCAAAGCGCTAGAAAAATGACTTAATAAGTTTGATATCATCTTTTTTGTTTTATATGATGAAAGTCCTTTTCCACTATGATGTATACAGTCAAAAAATAATTAATTACCCTTATTTAAATTAATTGAAGACATTTTTTACACAAAACTTAATTTAGTTTATTCAGAATAAATCAGAACCACTAAATAAAGATAGGTGTCAGTACTGACATTAGCACAGAACGCTGAGTGCGTTGTGCACAAGTAACAGAAACTCCTCTAGTAAATGTCCAACATAACTGAACATTAAACATAAACTACCAACATCTTTCCCTTTACTGAAAAGCACATAAAATAACATGTGGAAATATAAATCCACAGCCTAGGGCTGCGTTTAGCATCGTAATCCTAAGTAGATCGTTGAGCCTTTGCCACCAATGGTCTCTACGATTGACTTAGTTCACAATACTAATGTTAATGTTTAAGGTTAAGTTGGACATTTAGAGTTTCTGTTATTGAATTTTGCGGTTACCATTGTGGTGAAGAGTAGAGATGCCGATTGCGATTTTCACTCTGATGCAACTTAATGTGTTTAATAACCCCAAACCACAATTTCTCATTGAAGCAAAATTCGCTGATCAGCAAGGAGCAGGTATGCATGTGTCGAATGTAACCATCCTTAGCTTTAATGGAAATTGTATGTAACAGCATTTCCTTGTTTTATGTTACATCAAACTGATTGAAGTAGGTTACAACAACAAAATTAGAATTTGTAGGTAGAATCAGGAAGAAATACCTCCTTAAATACCTCTGCCTTCATTTAAAAAGGCAACTTTGAGATACACATCCATAACATTCTTCCTTAAAACATCTGTTCCTCATTGTAAAAACAATGTACTCTAAACCCCTTCAAAAGACAGAGAGAGAAAGATGGATGTAAACTGAAATAATCTTCGTCCTATTATACAGGATGACATAGCAGCATTGTCTATCATGGACCGTAGTGCAGTTCTGCATTTACATTAAATCACAGTCGACTAAAAATAACACAAACGTGAACTGCAAATGCAGATATTTTAACCCTATATGTCCCATTTTTGGACAAAAGCATAATTGTATTCTTTGAAGTTCTGATGTAAATACGATGCTATTAGCATGACAATAATTCAGTACCATGGAATTACCATCTGATATGCTGCTGCCACTGTACATTTTTGTTAAGGATTATTATATGAATGACACCCAATATCAAAGCTTTTATTCTTAAAAGTTCTTTTCCCGGTCGAATCAATCCTGGATCTGCAGTGACCACATTACAGCAATAGCATGGAGGACGATCAGATAATGTTTGCTCATCAAGGCTTCATTATATTACATAATGCAAGGCTTTCTACTTTACAAGCCATAATGGCTATGATCACCACAACACGGGCTATCGTATACAAGCTTGCAACTCAGATTAAATAAATTGGACTCTGGGCACTGTGCCTGATCAGCTCCAGGATGCTTGGGTATTCATAGTTTTCACTGGACGTCACACCCTTACAGGAACGCCCACATGGAGGCCTTTGCTGCCAGCAAGTTATTTCTACCAGGTTTGTACGAATGTATTAAGACATTGATTTTAAAAGATCAAATTCAATATACACCTTACTGATGATGCATACTATATACAGATGAACAAATCTGGCTAGAATGTGAATGCAACCTGCTATTCCGCTAAATTGTGTTCCATTATAAATAAAATGCTTATTGCTTAATACATTAACAGTAATATTAGCTTTTTAATATTTTAATATTTATTTTATTATTTTCCCATGGAAACCCATTATTTAACAATTAAGCTTCAGTTACATCTACCATTGCCATGCAAAATTTCTCGGGCGAATTACAGTTATTTCAATAGGAATCTGTGTGATCGGGAGACAAAAAAAAAATCGAATTTTGCTCATTTTCAAGTTGGTCACGAGAATTCGACGCGCTGTCCAACAGAAAGTTGCTTGGCTTGGAAGGGAGTTCTATGTGAACAGTGCTTCATACAATACATCACTACTCTATTGACAATTGAAACTATTAGTTTATAGTTAATAAAATGTTTAAAAACTGCAGTTAATACATTAATAGACTATATACAACAGCGAGTTCTTCATTAATTGTCACTGTGTTTAACAAATTATTATTGCTTAATTAGCTCATTCATAAAGAGTTAGATAATGCTTTGTTAACAGCTTAGTAACTGTAAATAGTTCTCACTTTATATTAGGTCACGGAATATCAGAAAATATCATTAATTAAGTGTTTTAAACCAACCTTTATTGGACATTAATTACATTAGTATTCAGTTCCTTAAAAATATTTACAAATACAGTAAGCCTATCTAAAGCTAAACATAACCACTTAATTAAAAATACATAAGACAACATAATGCAGTCCATATGAAATACATACAAATACTCATTAGGTCACATTGTTAAAATCAGTTAGGATTAATGGTAGGTTTAGGGAAGAATATACAGTTTGTACAGTATTAAAATCATTATTTCTATGGAAAGTCCCCATAAAACATGGAAACCCAACGTGTGTGTGTGTGTGTGTGTGTGTGTGTGTGTGTGTGTGTGTGTGTGTGTGTGTGTGCGTGTGTTTATGTGTGCGTGCGCTTAATGTATTGTAAACATTTTAATGAGCTCTTAATACTAATGTAATTAATTTCCAATAAAGGCTGGATTAAAGCACTTAACTGATGACATTATTCCGATTTCCCATGACCTAATCTAAACTGAGAACTATTTATGGTTAATAAGTTGTTAACAAAGATTAGACTTTATAAAGAATCTATAATATCCAAATAATATTTGTTTATTATAATTTTATTATACAGTTTATTATACAATTTATTATTGATTCAGTTTATATAGAGGTCTATATTTTGAATGAATATTTTGCCTGCCCACACAAGCACAGCTGATATGGACCGCAAATGCTCAAAACTTGTAGTTTGTTCACATAGCTTTTTATTCTTTTGAGAGGTGATCTAAATATTAGTGGCTTGAAACAAATGGAAAACTGACAGGCATGTGTTGCAGTTTTTATATATATTTTGCCCTCCAGGTCCCCACATCAGTCAATCAGTCAATTGACCAATCATCAGTTATTGATGTGGGATAGCATTCTTATCCAAAAGATGTTTGTTTGAACATCTGCTATTGGCTCAACCAATAGTGTGTCATTGGAAGTATCTGTTATTCAAACCACTGGCAGATGAGGGAAGTGTTTCAAAAACCATATATATATTTTTTTTTTGCAATTTCGCTTGGTGACACTAGTGACACAGAAATTACACACTTGGTCTTAAATTATCTTACTGTACCCTCTGAGTGAATTTATAGGGGAGTGATTACTTTAGCAAGCAGCAATGATCCATAACATTAGCACTATCCACAATCCAACATACCGTGACCATGAGAGGGGAAACTTTGATCTCATTTTTCATATTGTGATACTCAGATGTATAATTGTCTCAAATAGCATGTTTCTCTCCAATGTAATTATGTTTTATAGTTGATCAAAGTGAGGCAATGTTAGGAAATATCCCAAACCACAATCCTCCCTTCACTTTTAGCTAACCTCTAATTACACACAAAAAGACGCAACTTGAGAATGGTTTTAGAAATGACAGATCTCTTCAAGTCAAACTTTGCCAGTAGAGGAAATGAGCAATTTCATTAGTCTGCATTTGGTAAAATGGCACAATTATTGAGAAAACTATAGCTTTCATATGGCAATCATTTTATCTGAAGTCAAAAAGTCACTCCAGTGTCGGAGGTAGTGAAATAACATTTTAAGATTTGGCATCCATTAGCTTAATAACATCCTTCCCTTTCCAGAACGAGGCCACAGCGACTATTCACACCTCATTTGAATCTTTAATTTAAAAAACAGGCTGTTGAGTGATTACAAATTTGGAAAGATGGTGCAACAACCCCTTGAGATGTATCGCATAAAAGGCGCAGTGCCACCACAACAGAGAATCGAGGGTACGGAAGTCGCAATTTATCACTCTATATCGCAACAGACTTCAAAGGAGGTCTGGGTGTGCCAATTACGAGACAGGACAGCAAAGGGTTGAGGAGAAACTCAACTCAGACGGGAACATTTTCTGTGGAAGTGGTCTTCTGCTGAAAGACTCTGAGGGAGGGCTCAGGTTTTGTGTGATCCAGCCTTCAGCTGTTCTGACACATTGCGAAGTGGGCTGAATATGTCATGACAACCTCAAACATCCCACAAGTGTGTGAATAGAGCTGTGTCTTCAAGACAGAAGATATGGATGTAACATGGTTATCAATCTAATGCAATATTGCGATGTACAGTTGCCCATTACTCTTTCCCTGCCAGTGTTTTTTGAAAAACGTTGCCAGCCAGCACCAGTATTTTTGATCATTTTCACAAAAGTGTCATGGCCCCCAGAATACAATATCTGAACATGCAATATATATATATATATATATATATATATATATATATATATATATATATACAGACCCTATGCTTTTAAACAACAAAAATCTGTTTAATTCTACAACATTTTGAGCAAAAAAAATCGCGTTTTTGTCAGACTACGTCCGGATCGGATTTAGAATAATGATTTAAACAAAGATGGAGTAGATTGAGTCTATAAACACCGCCAAAGCTTCACAATCCTATAGCTCATCCTGGGTCGACATTTCATTCAGTAACATTAGGCAGTTTTTATTTATATGCTGTTTAATGTTGATGATTGTGTTATTTTACATATGCATGTGCTTATGCAATCGCTTGTCTCTGCTTCTTCTTCACCACGTGTGTTTTGATCAGGAGATTCTGTACTCTTTCAGAAGATGAGCAATAGCGCCCCCTACCGTATAACAGTGAAAAAACAAGTGAAAAAATTCCGTCAATGGCAAGGAAAGAGTTAATAGGGTGTGAAATAGTGCATTAATAGATCTTAATGGATTCTAAAATGTCATACATTGTAAGAAATACAGATGGAATAAAGATGCACTGAGTTTGGGGACCAATTCTCCCTATTAACTACTTGCTTATTAGTATGCATATTACTAGCATATTGGCTGTTTATTAGTACTTACCAGTCAGATATTAATGCCTTATTCTGCATGACCATATTCTAAATCCCTTAATCCTACACAATACCTAAACTATAGGCCTACCTTACTAACTATTAATAAGCAGTAAATTAGGATTTTATTGAGTTGTAGTTAATAGTGAATATGTGTTCTCCAAACTAAAGTGTGATTTAGCTGATGTGATATTAGCTACATATTTCAGTAAGTTGCACTGTTTTTTTTTTTTCAAAATACCTTCTGATGTCCATTCATGTTTATTTTGTGCCATAAATAGTTTGTAAAAAGGAAGATATTACACATTAACTGTCTCAGTTTAACATTTTCTAAAACTCTAGTAGTTATCTAAAAAAGGAAAACTGACAATAGAAAAAGATCTGAATTAATGTTGAGGATGCAAAAACGTAAAAGAAACAAACACTAATGGGAGAAAATTGTAATAAATCACATAGTTACTCAGTTATAATGCAGTTATTACTGATTTATTACTGACAATATAGTAATAATAATACAATAATACTGATCCATAATCTGGATCAGGGGTCTTCAAAGGTGCAAGTCCAACACAATCTCATGGCAATTTGCAACTATTTTATGTTTAGGCAATTTGGTGGTTGATACACATGAATTTGTAAAATGTCATTTGTACATTTTCAAACAACTGTTAAGGCCCCAGTGATGGTTGTGTTTAGGGCTGGGGTTAAGGATGGACCTTTATGCTTACTTGTTTTGTAAGGATTATACATTTTTGTACAATTCCCATCATACAAATTCATTCAAAATGGACACCTCGTAAAATAGTTACATTTTCCTGTGAGAACATGTTGTCAGGCATCAGACCTTGGTGAAGAGATATGTAGCAGGGACCTCTTGTTACATAATGTATAAAACTGAATGTTCCAATTCATGTTGTTAGTGTCATAAAAAGTGTTTTAAAGTGTTTAGTGCCATTTTAATGTGTTAGCATATTTTGTTATTGCAAAGCCATTAAAATAATCAGTACTGATGTATTGCATTTTATATTCGCACTGGATTGCACTCATTCTGTTTGTGTCTTGTTGTACGCTGCAACACGGGTAAGTCAATCCCCCAATATTCTGAAACACATCTGCCACACACTCCAAATAAAGATGCCTCTAACCGCCTGAACAGACCACCATCACTATTCCGTGCTGGTTCTAGCAAACACTGAGCCATTTTCTTTGCTCAGCATCAAAAGGTAGTTCAGAATGCAGGCCAAAGTTGGTGCGCAAGATCTGCTACAGTTCTTAAAACCGAACAAAAGCTCTTTAAGTGGGCGTCTTGCCCCAGAGAGACTGCATTCAATGCTCAGTGACTAAAGTAGGGCACTGATGAGACATCCAATGTTCTGGAAACACAAAATGTGTTTAACGCAAAGACAGCCAGAGAGAAAGCTTGTCGGTGCCAAAACTTGAGTGTTGAGCGTGAGGCAATTAACAGACCGACCGGAGGAGTCAGAGAGAGAGAGAGAGAGAGAGAGAGAGAGAGAGAGAGAGAGAGAGAGAGAGAGAGAGAGAGGACTTGGTTCTGAAACATTGCCCTAGGATGCTGCAGTGCTATTAAACAGACACCCGGATACAAGACTTTCCTCTGCTTTATGGGATGTGTGAATCTTGAAGCAATTAACATACTGTTTAAGTAACTAAGAAAACAGCAGTTTTGATTAATTACATGAACCATGAAGTGATTATACCAAACACTTATTAGGGGTCAATGATGTGTTAGTCTCAGCAAACTGACACAAAAAAAGGCAACCACCCACATTTGATTGCTATACAGTACTGTATATTGTTTTGAACGCCAAGCAAACTCATTTATTATTTGGCATAGATAACGGCTTTTGGAGGTATTCTATATTGGTACAAAATTAACACCCAGTCTATACATACAATCACTGACTCGTTGTGAGGGTCTTTTGTAATATGTGACTTAAGCTCAGCACCGAGACATATTTATCAGAATTTATAATGTATTACTACTTGTCCTAAGTATTATATAATGCGAATCTATTGTTTTTGCACTTATGTCTGACTGCCTTGCTTCCATCAAGTTCCATAACCTAAAAGAGAAAATAGTCTAATCTTTCATTTGTGAAGTATTTAATTCAAATGAATAGGTCTTACTACATGGTTATGTGATATTTAAAGGTGGGATCAGTAGTTTTTGGAAAACCCTTTTGAAAACTGTGCCAGACCAAGTACCAAAACACACTTGTAACCAATCAGCAGTACGGGGCGTGTCTACTAATGATGGGGAGGAGAGAGCGCTCAGTGCACACAGAACAGACATTAGCCGAACGACTACAGAAAGAGATGGCAGATAAAAACAAAAGAGGAAAATGTCTGCGGAACTTAAAATTAAAAAGAAGGCTTACGATATTGCCAATATCCTTTCCTCAAGGAGCGGAAAGGCCTAACATCAGACGCCAAGGCTGCTTTATTACTTCTCGATAGGTGAGTAACATTGTTTAGCTTTGTTTCACAGAACAAATATATGCTGGCTATTGCTTGAATATGCTTGTGTGTCATCTTTGCTTGTTTTTTCATTTGCAATCTTATTGTTGTTCACTTCAGATGTGAAATAGACATTAATTTCCACACCATAACCCTGGAGCGTCTAAACCTCTTCCACTGTCTGTTTTGCTCCCAAATTGTGTCTGAAAGTAGGTTAATATACTCCTAATATATGTTTCCTTTGGTTCCTCATTTAGTAATTCATATAATCTTGTTATAGTTGTAATATATTCGTTACTATGACTGTCGTGTTCATGCTATCGAGTTGATCATGATAACTTTGTGTTTTTTTGGGATAGGTGTTGAGCGTTGTCTTCCATGTGAAACGGAGCTGAACCACTGACACATTAAAACACACATACCAAAAAACATTCGACATGGATTACCCATAGTAACACACGTTTTCACTTATTAATGACATCATACCCTCGGCCGGCAGATACAGCAGATTCCGCTATAGTCGTTGCCTGGGTTACAGTCGCGTGCGTAAGTGTGGGGTGGAGCTATATCAAATTAGGGGCGAGACCATTTTGGGGTAGGGGCGTGTTTGTTTTGGTGATTTCAAATGTCAACATTGGCCAAAAGTGTTTTTCAAAAACTACTATTCCCACCTTTGAATAATGAAATTGCAAACAAAAATAACTATTTAGTGTTAAAAAATTCAAAGGAGACCCAAATAATATTATTCAAACTCATTGTATGATGTCATGTGACAAAGCAAACCATGACCATGACCATACATCACAGGTCTTACAAACTATTTAATAGGAAGTATATAACTCATACATTATTTAAACAGCAGCCAGGCTGTGTCAGACAAAATGTACAATATATTGGAAATATTTTTAATATTAATACATGCTCTTTTTTTTCTTGAGAGCCCTAGGACTTTCATACTTAAATTAATTTCTTCTACCTTCAACGAACACTGGGAATATACATTATTCCCTATTCATTATTAAATTGTAGCACCTGCACTCACAATAAAGTTGAACAATTGGATGCCATGCTGAAGAGAGAAAAAAAAAGAGATATAGTGATATTATAAGACTCCTGCTGTCACTCAGGGTGTCCATGGCTCCTACAGAGTCCCTCCTCTGATGCACCTGGTACTGCAGAGACAGCTGACATAAATCACACCAACAGCTGACTGCAACAACCAGACCAGTATTACCAAAGTGGTGCATAAATGAGCTCAAAATTCACACCACATTGGTGAAACGTGCAGTTAGTGAAATGTAGGGTAATCGAGTATTAACGTGATGAATGCAGTGGGCTGGTGACGTATGGCATCATTGAGAAGCATGACATCGCAGCACCGTAACAAATGCATTCAGCCAAGCTTTATGACGTCACCTCACTCTGAACTCAAACATCACGCTTATAAACAGTGACGTATGACAACAGTTTTTAAGAAAAAAACAATAAAAAAAAAACTGTTAACTGGCTCGTTTTGTGAATAGGCTCGCGCGCACTGAAATATAACGTCATATCCCAAATAAATGGTAAATAAAAGCACTCATATATCTTAACCTGGCAACTCCATCTGACAATAAAATCACGTCTGCGGATTCACAGTAGGCTAACCATCATCAACAAATGTTCTGATCTATGGTACGATCTGTTCGGTCACGCATCGTTGGCGTGAACCGGGATTTGGATAAGCGGGTCATCATCATCACGAAAACACCGAGGCGCGCGCCCCTCTCTTCTTCACTTACCGGATTTAAAAAACGCCGCTATGTCGGCCGCCTCCTTAGATGTGTCCTCTCCCTCCCCTGAACTCATCCTCGGATCAATGATTCTCCCTCAACAAAACTCCGCAAACAAACGGATCAGAGTCGGGTTTCCAAGTGACTGGTCGGGAATAAATCCTCTTCATTGGAAAGCAAAGAGTGGCGTGCGGGGATTCGTTCCTGTGCTCGCTGAGCACGGACCCTCCATCTTGGCTTTAGCTCGCTGGAGAGGTGTCGGTACCGATCGGCGGCGCTCCTGAGTTTCAGCTGGGAGAGAGGAGGATGAAGGGAGGGAGAGGGGAGGTCTTCTTCAGGAAAGGGGTCTCCTGGAATCCCCTACTTCTCTACACACCCCCCACAGGTCACCCTAGCTATATCACCAGCTGTAGCCGAAATTTACAAAATGCCAAGTCATTTTTTGGGATGCTGGTTCTATACATTCCATACAAAAACACGAAAAACTTATACCTCTCTTTATTTAGTACAAAAATGTTTTTTTTTAAATAATATATATATATATATATATATATATATATATATATAAAGTAAAATGCTTTTCTTGGAGCTGGAATATAGGCTGCATGTGATTGAACTTATTTTCAAGATAAATTTGTCAAATTTAGGCTATGTTTTTACATATAGATTTGTTTAGTCATATGCCTATCATTATTTTCATAAGGTCAACATGTATTTTTAAACTTGTGCTTGACTTGTGAGGTTCCCATGGAGCCCTCTGTATGTTTTCTTGTCATATCATAACAAAATGTCTGTATGATGATTACACCAACACCACACTGATCAAGTAGCCTATATTAATACAATTTTACTGATAATGCACACGTACATCACAGAGACATCTATTTGATGTAGGCTACGTGTTACATCTGGAAGACGTATTTTTCAGAGTGTTTGCTCATCTGCAATACGTCTATGGGACATTTCCTGTCAGATGTCAAATAGACGTTTCGAAAAAATGTCTTGTTTATCATTTGGAATATATAAAACCGTCACCTTAAAGACGTCTTTCAGATGTTAGTAAACAGCAGATGCTTTCCAGATGAAGTGATCTTTAACAGACATCTTGCAGACATACATGTGTGCTATCTCACTGCAATTTACTGAATTGCAAGGTTTGAGACAAAGCATACACACAATTTGTGCCTATATATTCTCTGATAGGCTATGTTTTTCTAAACTAAGTTCAATAGTGTCAAAATAATAACAGATTTCAATTTTCTGTAAGCTATGTGCCATTTTTAAGCATTGAATATTAACACCATCTGTTTCTGGAACCCACTAGGTGTGTGTATAATTGATGTGTGATTCACAAGGAATAAAACTAACTTGTTAAAAAACTGTATATTAATTCACTTGCGCAACGAAATATTAAACAGCACTGCAACACTGTTTCAGCATTCACCCATCTGTTCACTAATGTAACATGCATGGAAAGGTGTGAGAACTGAAACAATTGCGCCCTCTAGTGAAACAGTTGAGGAATTACATTGGTACAATAGCGCCCTCTTGTGTTATGAAAAACTGCAGAATTACACGAACTCGAGACAGACGCTTCACAACAGCGACCGCACAACTTTCAGATGGATGGAACCGGATTTTTTTTTAAATTATTATTTTTTTTTTTACTCAAAATCTGATGATGAAAAAATGTGCTGCATTTAGATAACTTGTGCCCCACATTCCTGTAGCCAGTTGCACAAACTGCATCTTACAGTCATCTATTTTATTTTTCTTCAAGACGTCATAACTTTTTTGTAAGTCAGTTAACTTACATAAAAGGTACACTAGTAGACTGATTAGCCCTAACTAATTGCTAGTTTGCTCAGACAAGTTTTAAGAAGCAGTAACTGTGGCTATTTATGCAACTGACCCCTGAGCATAACATTGCGAAAATAAATCGTGGACTTTAAACATTAAACAGTTAATAAATTTTAAAGCCGCATACATAAAAAAAAAAGTGATTTGCGAAATCAATGCAAGTGAAGTAGCCTAAGACCTTTGTTCTCTGGACTCACTGGGCCGGGGCACTTTTATTTTACCCCTAAAAATGTTACCCCTGACGTCGGCATCTCTATGGCAACTGCCAACAACAATTTATAGTGGAGATTGGAGAAAGTAAAGTGCTTTCTGGGCGGGCTCGTTCACAGCATGGTCAACACTAAATTCCTTCTGGACGCCGAGAAGACAGCGTGGAAAAACATAGTTCAGCTTTAGGATGAGATTTACAAACCTATAAAACCCCTACAAGGTCAGTAGATCATGGCTTTGAGTTACCGGACAGTGAAGTCAAACATCAGATCCAGAGGAACTCATCAGCCCTCTGCTCCAGTGGACAACATGAAGGAGATGCAGGTCTGCTTGATTTCAGTTAACATCTTTGCCACTTTCCGCAGAACACTACACAAAGGTTATTAGGCTATTTTATGTGTGTGTGTGTGTGTGTGTGTGTGTGTGTGTGTGTGTGTGTGTGTGTTTGTATTTAATCTCAATAATAAAACATTACAACAATAAAACTCAGAAAGAATTAGCGTATGTATGGGTTAGGCTATTTCTTCTCTTTAATCATGCCAGAATATCTTTTTATTTGATTTATTTGTATTTTTTAAAGGCTAATTTAAACTATATGCTCACTTGTTATGGCTCTCTTAAATTTAGCCTATGGCCTACGTCTTGATTTAACCTAGGCTATTCTTATGTGTTAAAAATGCTGATTAATAAAGTTTTAATGAGAAGGGGGCAAATACAAACAAAAAATGTTGATCTGAACCTTTCAGATTCCAAACTACATTTTTTTTTATTGCAAATGTTTTACAAATCACTAGATGGCAGCAAAACTCTGCAGCAACATTTAGAATTGAATAGACTCTTTATTGCAATATTTTGGTCTGGTGGAAAATATAGGTAAAGCTTCAGACAGTAAACCACATAATTATGTGCAAACGTGCAAGTGCTTTGTGTAATGTAGGCCTACATGCAATATAATGTTCGCTCAGTAATAGGCTATATTGAGCAATAATCAATACATTACAATTTAAGATGTAGGCTACACCATGATGGTGTACATTTCTTGGTGTGGAAAAAAGGTCAATTCATATATTTGTGTTCTCATTTATGTCAAATCAACAGGTATTACACTTTATTTCTCAGACGTTTCAACTGAAATTGCTGGAGGGGGGGCATTTGACAAAGCACAGAGCTGCTAAATCAAGGTGGACAGCATATACTGTAGCTAAAATAATCTGGTTTTGGAAGAATTCATATCCATACACTAGTATATTGCCAACATGTATGTGGATACACACTACTGCAGCAAAGCTGGAAGCATGGAATTATCTGGAATGTTGTATGATGTAACATTAAGATATGTTTTCACTGGAATTAGGCAAGAGCCTAAGATAAGACAAGATACCGGAAGAGCCAACACACTCTCATTGCAAATAGTTTGTGCCATTGGGTTATTATTTAAAATATAAATTAATAGCCTATACTATGTTAATGAAGGCCTAACTCCTCCTTCGTGAAACTAGAGTGGCGTGAACCCAATGTTTACTGTAGCCTGAGTGACAGAAATAATGAGAAGCAGACAGTTAGTGATCAAAATGACATAGCAAGCTCACTCAATCATCTTGGATGTGATTAGGAACAGCAATATAACATTCCACGGTGGCCTGAAAGAACAGCTCAGTCAGCAATTTGTATTTAAGATCCCAATAAATGAATGCCCAAGCATCAGCCCAAATGCATAATGGGATTGCTGATATAGAGGCTTTGGAATTTAGAGAGCGAGTTCTCCTCAATGACAAATCACCTTTGATTTCTTACAGTTGTGCAGTTAGAGGTAGGCTACCTTAGAAAGATCAATTTTGATGTAAATGTTCTGCACCTCTGCTCTTGTTTGTGCTTATGGGAAGCATTGTTGGGTTTTGCACTTGTTTCTAATGCCTTTAATGAGACCTAGAGCCTGGCTCAGTTATAATAAGTGGACTGAACCCTGCCTGTGTGGGAGTGAAAGTGTGTGTATGAGTTTATGTATGTTCTCCACTTGAAGAGCCAGTTTGCAGATCCTCTGCATAATTCAGCAGGAGGCTCTTCTTACACAAGCCCCTAGTAATAGGAAGATCCTGTTAAAAAAAATCAGTCACAGCCACTGTGAAATATTGATGACCTAACTGCTTTTAAATGCAAACCTTCGCAACCATTTTCCGGGTATCAAATGTTCAGGCTCCCCATGTGGGCACACGGTCTTCTGTGATCATGAATGAATGAGTTGGTCGTTGTATGTGGAATGGCAGGGACTGGGTTCAGAAAGCAATTAATAATAACCGACTTAGTGTTCACAAAAATCTTTTGAACCCTTGCTGAGAAAGCATTTCTAACAGTCTCCTAATTGATGTCTTGGCCTACTGCACATGCAACATAATCAACATGTGATGATTGTGAAGAAGAACATAGATCTGAAACTTGTTACTGTAGTTTTATACAGTCTATGGGTGTAGACGGTGTTAACAAACAATTTCATATAGTTAACTGTCCTTTAAGAGTCTTTGTTAAGAGTCTAGAGGATGACAGTACCTGAAGTGTCAGCATTAAGCCAACATTTTTCATTAACAATCGTCTCAGCTACTGTTGTAACCTCCGTTCCCTGATGGAGGGAATGAGACGTGGACCTTGGCCACACTAATACGTTTTATAGTTTTACAATTTTTCTATCCGTTTTGGCTTTCTGTCCACACTGAGTTTTTATAAAAAAACGGAAACTTAATGAAAACTCTCTGCTAAGTTGATAGATTTCAAAACGCTGTTTTCGCGTTGTAGACTGTAAAAATAAAGGTATTTCATGACGCATGTTTAGTCATGTGACGTATATGTTATGCGCTATTCACTTTCACACAGTTGCAATTTTTTTTTACTTTGCACACTCTTCATACAACAGTCCTTCAAAGATGACAGAAAATGTACTCGCATTTGCTGTCCTGCGGCATAAATAATATAATATAATATAAATAACATAATAATATATTGATCCCGCTAGAAAAATTGTGCGATAACTTTCTGTATCATCTCAGTGAGTTTATATGAGGGTTTCATGCGGAGTAAGGTGAATTTTGCTGAGTTTTCCGACGTTTCAGTGTGGACGAGAAACTTTTGGAAAACGCTATTGTGGACGGAGAGCATTTTGAAACGAAAACGCCGTTTTCAAATGTATCCGGATTAATGTAGACGTAGCAGTGATGTCAATTGACTGACACTGGGGGGGTTGGGTCTTCCAAGTGCTGGGACACCCAGTGTCAGTCAATCGCCACCATGTCGAAGTGACTGAAAGATATGGAAAGGAAATTCTGGTCTCTAGATATGGCTTGGGTCTTTCCTTCAGAGTAGGCTACATGCTTTGCCCTTAAGTCTGATCACACCAAAAAGTAATGGAACACATCTCCTCAACAAGCCGCATGATCTGAAGCACCATTCATATTCATTACACAAATGGTGTAGGGCAACTTATTTGCCTTTTATTTGCCATTTAAACGGATGAGTAATAGAAAAATCCACCCCCCTCACAGTTGTCATGAAGTGCAAAATTAGCTATAGACCAAAACCACTTTTTGTTTATGCAGTAAAGTTGGCCATTTTAACATGGGGGCTATATGGGATTATATGGGGCATATCACTTTTGGAGCCTGTCTCTAGCGGCCAGTCGATGAATTGCAGTTCAAGTCACATACGTGTTGGATTCAAGAGAGAAACCGGAAGGTTGTTACTTTACTAACCCATGAGGCCATGGGAGAGAATTTATGCAACTGATGCTGATAGGACACGTGACAGTCACAGCATGACTGATGTAGTATTACTGCGTTTGTGCCATGTTGTAATCAGGTGGGTAATCCATCGACCGGAAGTTGAAGCCGTCCGCGTGCTGCCATCTTGTAGCAGAACTTCACTTGCGTTAGCATTCCATTGACTCCCATTCATTTTGGCGTCACTTTGACAGCGAATAACTTTACATCTGAGGCGTTTAAAGACTCCATTTGTCCATTATTTATTTCTAAAGAAACACGACAATGTATAAAGGGATCCATTACCTTCTATGTTACATTATGGCCCTGTAGAAACAGTTTTTGTAAAAATAGGCTAACGATTGCGTCATAACCACTCGACTCTCTGTCGCACAGTAGAGAAATTACCGTACAGACCGGAGGAAAAGTTTGCGGGCAATCGGGGAGACGTCAAGGGAGAAGCCCATAGATATATTATACTGTCAAAATAATTAATCAGAATACTTACTCCTGCTCACTCACGCCAAAGAACTCTTTGCTCAAGCTCGCCGTCTCTGCAAGATTAACGTTGGCAGTTTGCACGCACAGCTACTAGAAGATTTACATCTGTCAGACAGGTTGCTTATGTCATCAAGCTTAGTTTGAGTCTGCGCGTCAGGAACGGAAGTTCTAAAAAATAGCTAAAAACGGGCTTCACTTGTCTCAATTGAGTTCCAATGAGATGGCTCTGTCCACTTCTTATACTGTCTATGGTTGTAATTACCATAAATAAATCTCTGGATGCTTTTGAATCTCTCGCAGTACTTTGATGTCATACACTGATCTGCACAGCACCACTTCAAGTCGAACACACCTTAAATCTGCAGTGGTCAAATGGTACAGGTAGTACCAGTCTTGTAGTACAAGTCGTAGCTCTCAGAAGTTGTAATTACAAATTCTACAAACATGTGCATGAACGCACCTTATGTCCGAACTTCATTCATATTATATTAAACGGGTTTTTTAGCGGTTGCAAAGTAAATTCAAATTCAAATGTAGTACCTGCACAGACAGTACGCAATTTCGGAACACAGCATATTTGTTTTTCGTGTCAGAAGTAGAACGAGTACTTGAAGTAGGCCTACGTCAGAAATATAACGGACATCAGTTTGTCTGGATGTTGTTGCTTTGCACCGTTGGCGTTAACACGGTGTAAGAAAAACATTTGACATGCTCTGCTGCTGTTCTTTTTGCCACAACACGACGTAACTTGCCACATGACGAACGATGAAAAAACACATAAAATCCGATGTAAACTGATCCAAAAAGAATAATAACATCAACTTCAGTTGGATATGGCAAAAAAAAAAAAAAAAAAAAATCTGCATGTGAAACATTTTTTTTCACATTTATTTATATATGCCTACAGATTTTTATCAGCAGATTCACTATGATAAACAAAATAGGTTAAAAATTCACACATTTGATGTTTTTCTATAGAAAATGTAAGATTTTTTTTGTAATTTTATTTTTTTATTTTCATTTATATGAAGCTATGCTTGGATATATAGGATAGTAACCTCAAGTTAATGTTTTTAACCTAGTCCTAACCTAGTTTCTATCTGATTATAATACAGTGTATTCCCATTCATGAGCCCGTGGGTCAGTTTAACAAGATGTGAATGGTCATGTGTTACTGGGGCATTCCCTTATGCAGATGCCCCTTCACAATACAAATGAATAGCTTGTATTGTCATTGTCTCACTGATAAATAAAGTGTTGTATTGTGTGGAGGTGTAAATATTGCATCTCATCCTTCCGAGGGCTGAAGTTCTGTCTGTAACTGTAGACTTAACAACAATGGTCTATTTAGCCTCATAGTTGACATCTGAGAAGGTCCAAGACCTCCATTGTTAAACAAACAGAGGACGGGTGATCACCCAATACCAAAGGACTAGATAAAGAGCAAATGAAGGGTAAAACAATATTTTAGTCCTTTAACATACCACACAGCTCTCATGGAGTGTTAAACTGGAAATTATTTCAGCACTTGGCTGCAGTCAGAGTGACAATGCTGCCTCATACACCCGACTTGCAAAACAAGGTAAGATGAACCTTTGCTTCTCAGGTTTGCAGTGACTTTCAAATATCACAACAGACTTTAACAATTTTCTCTTTCCAGTTTATGAAATTTTTAAATCGATGATAACACACCAAGTAGAAACAAATTACACTAGCCTAAGCATTAACCTTCTGAAAAGAGCTGAGAATTCCTTATTTTGAAAGGTCGTCATGGTTTTCTTGTCTTTCATAATGGGAAATTTATCTTTATTTATCTGACAGGTTTTAGTTCAATTCTGTGCCAAATTCGAAATGAGTTTATTCATTCATTTGTTTATTTTTTATAATTAGTTTCTTTATTTATTTTTAAGTATTGGATGAAAAAGTTAATTTCATATTTAATCAGTTTTATTTTTTGGCTGTTTAAAAAGCAGCAATACAATTCAATTGAAAATCAGCTGCAAAGCCATACGTGTACAGTATTGAGGATACTCCAGTGCAGTTAGGGTTTTTAGGTATAGTTTGAATAATTGTTTTAACTTTTCTTCCGTTGTGGCACTTCATGATCCCAAAATTTAACTTTACATTCAAAATTCATAAGATCTCAGAACATGAGTAGCATGTTTTGGCATGAACTATCACACTCGTTTACAGATTGATTCTCTTTGCTCATCTGGAAAATCTTCCTCTGCTAAGGTGATCTTTTTATTTGTCTTGTGTGTTGCGTTGCTAGGTGATGGCTGGCGTTCAGGCCTTATCATTTATTTACAGTTGTTTTGGCAGTCATGGTTGAGGAAGCACTGGTCAGTCATTCCCACGCTAGCTGACCGTTCACATTTGCGGTCAAGTGCTATGTATGCATCTTCTTGCCCAGGCTTGTTGGTCTCTGTTTGCTGGACTATAAATCTTCATCCTTTTCATCTACTGTCATCCAGATGGCTTCACTGGACTTCAGAGTCTGTTACCTGTGTCAGACATTTAAGACTTAGTTAAATATGTTTTTTTTTTTGTTTTTTGTTTTTTTTTTTGGCAGTGGTAAGTCAAAGGTGATTGGTTAAGTATGAAAGAAGTCATTTATCTCACAGTTTTGTCCAAAGCAACAGCACACTTTAGAGAAATAGATCTCTTGTAGCAACAAGAGGTTAAAGGGGCTACATGTAAGAAATATCTTGTATTGATCACTTTTTGTTGCCAATGTGTGAATATCTTGTAACAAAACGTAAAAAACTAGACCTTCCCCTAGACCTTTGCTTTTATTGTCTATAGGATTCAAGAGTCAGGAAGTTTTTGCCAGGAAAATCAAAAGCATGTGACATTTACGTATGCTCCCGAGAGCCTATAATAATAATTTGTTACATTTATATAGCGCTTTTCTCAGCACTCAAAGCGCTCAAAAGCATTTTTGTTGTGTGTATATTTTTTTATACAATGTTCTGGATAATGCCGAAAGAGCAGTTCTATACTGTTATCTTTTATGTGTCATGCAAAGAAAGGGGAATAATTCAAACTATAGTCTCACATGGCCAGATCTACATCATCTGTAGCCTCAAATATACTTTATAATCAAACATTACATTGTAATTTTTATTACCTCATCTGTTGACATGATGCCAGAGAATTGCAGAGCTGGTGCAAACATATCCACATTGCTAAGATCAGATGCTTTCTTAAAGGGTTAGTTCACCCGAAACTGAAAATTCTGTCAGTAATTGCTCACCCACATGTTGTTCCAGCCCCGTAAGACTTTCGTTCATCTTCAGAACACAACTTAATATATTTTTTGATTAAATCTGAGAGCTGTCTCACTCCTTCATAGGCTGCTATTGCATTGTAATTGCAAGTTAGTAAAGACCAAATACTACAAATTGCATACTTTGTCTTCAGTAACAAATGTACATTATTAGACAAATAAAACTTAGCTATACTTTGTACAAAACACTATTGTATACTATAATGTATTTTGAAAGTATACTTTCAATGCATTTGTTACAATGATCATTTCCAGCACACAGTTAAAATATACCTAAAATATATTTTTAATAAAGTGCAAATAAAATACACTTTTAAAAAATAAAAAGGATTTTCAAAAATATACACTGTAAAAAATGATTTTTTGGTTAAGTAAATACTACTGAAAAAAAACAATGTAATTTACATGAAAAAGTTAGTCCAGGCAATAATTAAAAAAACGAAGTAAATTCCATATCAGTACTTAATTCAAGCGAGTAGAAATGAAAGCGTACATATCTACTCAATAAAATTAAGTAAAAATTACTCAACTTTTCTGATGCTGGGGTTCCCATCATGCACTGGACCTTGAATAATTAATGAGGTTCATTTTTCACTGTTTTCCAGCTGTATTTACACTGTTTTATCATTGCTTTTGTTGTCAGGATTAGTAATTTGCCATTTTGTGACATTTCGAGTAAATTTTCTGCTCAAAATGACACATTCAAACACAAAAATGATCCATCAAATGTTACCGTCATTGTGTATTGTCTACCAAGTATTGAGGTACTGTATTTGCACTTACATGAGACTCAACATCTGACATGATGTAGTATAAATTACTTAAATAATCTAAGTAAAGCACATACTATAAATGATTGGTATAATTCAATATTATTGTTTGAGTGAAATGTAATGTAAAGGAAATTTCAACTAAATTGATGTTAAATCGACCTTTTACTAGCCAAGTTAAATTACTTATTATCTTTGTTACTTTCACTTAACTAGGTTAAGTAAAGTTTACTTAATTACATATTCCAAGTAAATTTAACTTAAAGATTTCTAATCAAAGCTACTGATAAATATGTTTAGGTTTTACTTGGCAAACGTTGTAAATTTACTAGCATTTTCTGAGTGAAAAAAATTAGCAAGCTTTTTTCAAGTAATTCCTACTCCAAATTTTTTACAGTGTATTTTAAGAAAATATACTAAAGTACAATTATTTGAAAGTTGTATTGTGAAAATAGGTAAAAGCATGATGGTAATATAATTTTAATATATTTAAAGATAGTACAATTTTTGTTAGTATATTTGCAATGTACTATTGAAAAGGAGTTGAAAACTGTACTATTGAAAAGGAATATATTTCAAATACAATAAAGTATACTTTTTTTCACTAGGGTCATTTTTGTTGTGTGTATTTTTTGTTATTGGGAGGAAAGCACACAGCACAGTTTTCACATATTCTTTCTAAACGTCGCTCTCAGCAGCGTGGATGCTGTCTGAATGTTCGTGAACAGTTTATAGCTGCAAAGGTATTTCCAGCTTCTGTTTACTTCTAAGCCCAGGACAAAAAATAACTTTGCCGTGAGTATATTTGAGCACTGAATCATGTTCAGTCTGTTGTACGTTACGTATGCGACCACAAGCAAAAGTTGCTGGCTGCAGTTTACCTAATGGCTATAGTGCAGCAGATTAATGGCATATTTAAAGAGAATCGTTCAAATTGGTATAAAAGCATGAAATTTGGCACAGATACTCTCTAAGGGTCACTCTTTGGGAAAAAGGCGTTGGCCATCCAAAAATTCAACATGGCGGCCATTTTTTCAAGATGGCCGCTATTTCTGTCAAATGCTCATTATGTCAATCGTTCAAACAGTGATGTAGGCATAACATTTTGTGAAAATACTCTCCAGAATGTTTTTTTTTTTTTTTTGGAAAACGGTGCTTGTCCCTCAAAAATTCAAGATGGCAACCATTTTTCAAGATGGCCTCAATTTTTCAAGATGGCCGCCATTTTTCTTGAATCCTTAATTTTTTTTTTTTTCAAATGGTGATGCTAGCATGAAATTTGGTACAAATATTCTTAAAGGAACATTATCATGGAAAAAGATGTGTGCCACTCAAAAATTACACAAAAATTAAAAAACGTCATTACACAACCAGGGCACACTGGTGACTTCACTGCTGTGGAACTCAGCATGGGGTTCAGTGTCAGCTGATGTAGTGGTACTTACACTGTAGTTCTTGACTAGTAGTAAAAGTATAGTTTAGTGTCCCAAATGCTGTCTAACAGCCCCTCATCAATTAGCTAGTAATAGATGTATTTAGATAGGCGCACCTGAATTGACAGGTTGTGCCAGCGCGGGAGAGCCGAGCAAAGGGTAAGCGGGGCAATACATGACTTGTTCATGTATGCTTACTTGGAAGATGTACAGATCACACGGGACTTAAATGGCACTGGATGAATGATCGGGCTAGGTGTAGGTGACCCGTACCTAGTTGTATCCCATACCTGAATGTGTACTATGTCTATGATTGAGGTGGTAAAAGGATAACCCCTCTGCCTTAATCAGACAACAAACCTCCAAAATGGCAAATGAAAATCCCAGGTCAGCCAAGAGGCCAACTGATTGGATGAAATGTTGTCTTTGTCAGACAGACACAAAGGAACCCCTCCAATCACCACCTACCCATCATGTTTCAACATGATGGCTATAAAATGATTGCCACCAACATTCCACTCTTTCACAAGATGAACAAAATGCCAATGACCCTGGACCTGGAACGATTGGATGAAGGTGGTGGTATAGAAGCTACTTTGAGAAGGAACCAAGCGAAGTATCACTACAATTGTCGACTTCGGTTCAACAACACAAAGTTACTTCGTGCCCAGAAGCAACAATCCGATGCTCAATGTTGTGAGACAGATGAAGGCCAAACAAAGCATTGCAGAACCATGATGCAGAAAAGTCTAGATGATCAGGTTTGCTTTTTTTGTGACAACATATCTCCTGAATCTGACCTACGTCAGGTAATGACACTGCAACTGAATGACAGACTACATGTATGTGCAAAAACCAAGCGGCAACCTCCCCGTCTCTCTCTTGAAACCAACACGGAAGTGAGTTAAACTGCAATTCATTGACTGGCCGCTTGGCCTGGCTGCAGAAGTGAGTCAAATCTGTATCTCCCTCATGTTAAAATTACCAACTTTACAGCAGAAAAAAATATGTTTACAGCCTGGATCTCTATGTGGATTTGGTCTATACAGCTAATTTTGCCCTTCATAACAACTGTGAGGGGGGTGAATTATTTTATAACTCGTCCGTTTAGTTGATTAATATTTAAATTTAAGGGTGTGAGTGACTTGAGTGACAGATGGATTGCCGCTGTCAGTGCTAGCCGTTTGTCTGCTGTTACTAGCCGTCACTTCACCTCAGCAATGTTAGCTGCTGAACTTGCCATCTCTGCAGTGTTTGTGCTTTTTTTCGGGATTATTTCATACAATTTAATACTTGGGTACAAAGCCCACGTCTTTGGATTCCGTCGTTATCATTCGAGAGAACAACCAGTGCTGTATTTCAGTTGTTTTCCTCCGTGAACATGCACTAATGGATGTCTGACAATTTCGTTGCTTTTTGGGGTTTTCAAATTTAAAACGTCAATAAATGCTTGTTTGTTCTGCTCTCACGGAACAGATGGATTATAATATGCTTATGTACCGTCAGATGAAATCATGCAGGCGTCGGCGCTTTCTCCGTCCATGCAATAAATGCACATGAATGAGCGCGGATTTTCTAGCACATTTACTTGCACTTCAAAGGCAATATATCTATGGTTTAACCCATTTGAGAGAAGGCCAAAATCAGAATTTAAAATGGACTGAATAAGCTCTCTACGAACTTGAGCAATGCCGCGCTGACGGACCATGAAAGAGTGACGGACATGTATGCATATAAATCACTGTCACACACAAACACTCTCGAAGTAATACACAGTCTCACTTGTAGCCATGTCTTTTAACTATTATAATATTTCGAAGGGCAAAAATAGGAACGTTTAATTGGCTTTACATCATCAGCTAACTCGATCACGTCGAGCTAGGTGATTTCAGATAGCCAGGCCAGGCTCCTCAGCTCCACTCACGCTCCGCCTGTTTGCCTATTTTCTGTTATCCGGGAGTGACGCAAGGCCAAGATGGCGACGGCCGGCTCCGCCCACTTTAGGCTTCAAAAATGCTCTTCAGAAACCTACGGGTGACGTCACGGACACTACGTCCATATTTTTTTACAGTCTATGGCAAAAACACTGAATGATGCTAAATTATTGTCTCAACTAAGTGGTGCTGATGCCATTGCACAGGAGCTGAAATACCATCATTTGTGTCTCATTCATCTTTACAACAGAGAGAAACTCCACCTCAGAAGGCTTGAGAAAGAGTCACAGAGTGAAACGATTCAACCAGCCATCTTTCTTATGGCTCTTTCTGAACTGGTCACCTATATTGTTGAAACCAGTCTCAATTCTGATGGTCCTTCCGCCTTCCGTCTCACAGATACAGTGGGGAGAACAAGTATTTGATACACTGCTGATTTTGCAGGTTTTCCCACTTACAAAGCATGTAGAAGTCTGTAATTTTTTATCATAGGTACTCTTCAACTGTGAGTGACGGAATCTAAAACAAAAATCCAGAAAATCACATTGTATGATTTTTAAGTAATTAATTTGCATTTTATTGCAAGAAAGAAGTATTTGATACATCAGAAAAGCAGAACTTAATATTTGGTACAGAAACCTTTGTTTGCAATTACAGAGATCATAGGTTTCCTGTAGTTCTTGACCAGGTTTGCACACACTGCAGCAGGGATTTTGGCCCACTCTTCCATACAGACCTTCTCCAGATCCCTCAGGTTTCGGGGCTGTCGCTGGGCAATACGGACTTTCAGCTCCCTCCAAAGATTTTCTATAGGGTTCAGGTCTGGAGACTGGCTAGGCCACTCCAGGACCTTGAGATGCTTCTTACGGAGCCACTCCTTAGTTGCCCTGGCTGTGTGTTTCGGGTCGTTGTCATGCTGGAAGACCCAGGCACGACCCATCTTCAATGCTCTTACTGAGGGAAGGAGGTTGTTGGCCAAGATCTCGCAATACATGGCCCCATCCATCCTCCCCTCAATACGGTGCAGTCGTCCTGTCCCCTTTGCAGAAAAGCATCCCCAAAGAATGATGTTTCCACCTCCATGCTTCACGGTTGGGATGGTGTTCTTGGGGTTGTACTCATCCTTCTTCTTCCTCCAAACACGGCGAGTGGAGTTTAGACCAAAAAGCTTTATTTTTGTCTCATCAGACCACATGACCTTATCCCATTCCTCCTCTGGATCATCCAGATGGTCATTGGCAAACTTCAGACGGGCCTGGACATGCTTCGGCTTGAGCAGGGGGACCTTGCGTGCGCTGCAGGATTTTAATCCATGACGGCGTAGTGTGTTACTAATGGTTTTCTTTGAGACTGTCGTCCCAGCTCTCTTCAGGTCATTGACCAGGTTCTGCCGTGTAGTTCTGGGCTGATCCCTCACCTTCCTCATGATAATTGATGCCCCACGAGGTGAGATCTTGCATGGTGCCCCAGATCGAGGAAGATTGACCGTCATCTTGAACTTCTTCCATTTTCTAATAATTGTGCCAACAGTTGTTGCCTTCTCACCAAGCTGCTTGCCTATTGTCCTGTAGCCCATGCCAGCCTTGAGCAGGCCTACAATTTTATCCCTGATGTCCTTACACAGCTCTCTGGTCTTGGCCATTGTGGAGAGGTTGGAGTCTGTTTGATTGAATGAATGTGTGTACAGGTATACAGGTAACGAGTTCAAACAGGTGCCGTTAATACAGGTAATGAGTGGAGAACCGGCGGGCTTCTTAAAGAAAAACTAACAGGTCTGTGAGAGTCGGAATTCTTACTGGTTGGTAGGTGATCAAATACTTATGTCATGCAATAAAATGCAAATTAATTATTTAAAAATCATACAATGTGATTTTCTGGATTTCCGTCTCTCACAGTTGAAGTGTACCTATGATAAAAATTACAGACCTCTGCATGCTTTGTAAGTAGGAAAACCTTCAAAATCAGCAGTGTATCAAATACTTGTTCTCCCCACTGTATGTGCAACCTGTATCAGCAGCGTATCCTTTTTTCTAACAGTGGCCCTTCCTCTCTGTGGACTACACCTTGCCGTGGTGGAGAGGCTTGTGTATGAACTCCAATGAACCTGAGAGCTATGCCGGCAGGGATTTTATATCCCTGGCAAGTTTAACTAAGCTGGACAGGTCAAAGAAGAGGAGGCAAACAAAGCAGACATTACGACTATTTGACAGAAATGGTGGCCATCTTGAAAATGGTGGCCATCCTGAATTTTTGAGTGGCACATACCTTTTTCCAAAGGAGTGTTCCTTGAAGAGTATTTCTGCCTAATTTTATGCTTGCATCACCATTTGAACAATTTAAATAATTAAGGCGAGACACTACAGGTGAATAGGGTAAAAATTATAACTAGCAGATATCACCATGAAACTTTCCCAGTTGATTACCTACATTAAGATGAGAAAAAAAATGTATTAAAAGTTTTCTGTAATTTAATGTTTAAATATGCAAATTAGGCAATATCTAATTAAATATGCGCTAATTTGTATATATATTTAAAAAAACGAAATCTGAGTATTGGATAAAGCCAGATTAAAAATTATTTTTTTCATTGTGTTCACAGAGGCATTTATGGATATCTACTTTTGTTATCCTGTAAATCATAATATACTGTGAATAGCCTCAAAAAAATGATTTTCGCCATGTTTTTTGGAATAAAATGTTATATAAATCAGGCTAGGAATAATATATTTACAGATCCCTCTGTAAATGTCTTCATAATATAACTAGGTACAAGACTGGAAAGATTGGTGTATATAGGTGCTACTGAAGTGGAGATTTCAGACTTGGAGTATGAGAGAAAGGTCATTTTGAGAAAACGGGCTTTAAAGATTTATCATCAGCCAATGAGATTGCGCATTCAGCCCTTTTACTTTCGCGATTGGTTGCTGATAAAAAGGAAATGACCATATTTGGATCCGACAGCATTGTACAGTGAAGAGAGAGCTTTCCAGCGGTGCCTGTGATGACAGAGAGCAGACAGAGATCGCGGATCGGCGGGAGGATTTACAACGACAACTTTTGTTGAATTTACACGAAATCTACAGACGCAAACAGACAAAGTGTAGTAAAATAAAGACCTAAATGTGTATTTCGGACTTTTTTCACCACAGTCTGAAAGAAGACATGTTATTGAAGACAAATATCCAAAAATCTCAAAATTGACCAGTAAAAAAAAAAACAATGTTTTTGCCTGCCATGTCTTACTTTAATATTCGACAGGAACGGTGGCCATCTTTAAAAATGGCGGCCATCTAGAATTTTTGAGGGACAAGCATCTTTTTCTATTAACATGTCCTTATATATAGTATATTTGTATCAAATTTTATGCTTGGATCACTATTTGAATAATTGATATAATAAGCATTGAATAGCAATGGCAATTGCTGAATGGCTGAAAAGCAATTTTGAAAAATGGCCGCCATATTGAATTTTTGAGTGGCCAACGCCTTTTTCCAAAATAGTGGCCCTTAGAGAGTATCTGTGCCAAATTTCGTGCTTCTATACCAAAGTGAACGATTTTTTTACTAATCTGCTGCAGATTAGAGATTGGCATGGTTTTATTTCAGTTAGCCTAATAGCTAGTTTGATATACATTGAGAGATGATCTTATGGAAAGTACTCCATGCCAATCTCTAGGTATGGTGAAGGCTATGTGATGATGTGGGGCTATTTTAATTCCAAAGGCCAAGGGAACTTTATCAGGATGCATAGTATCCTGGATCCATGAAGTAACTGGCCTTTAAAAATAAAAATCTGCCTGCCTCTATGGGAATTTAATATAGGGGTGTCCAAACTTATGCACCCTGTATTTTAAGGAAGAACATTTATTTATTTACGATACATTATTCATTCACAAAGAAAATTGGTGTCCTCAAAGGTTGGATTTTTCCTATTTTTTTTTAATTAAGGCATTAAGTTCAATTTCCAAAAGATGATTTTTTATTCCTCTTTTTAGTCAACTTTAGCATGGGTGTCTAAACTTATGCATAGCACTGTATATATATATATATATATATATATATATATATATATATATATATATATATGAAAGAAATTAGACATTTGACATTTACATTATATCAGAACAGTAAACGATTATTTAAGAAAATGGCCCTTGGAATAAAGTTTCTTTCAAATCCTTAGAAAGACCAAAATACAAACATGTTTCTTGAGCATTTGTATCCGGCCCACAAAATGTTGTTTAGTTTATTGGCTCATTTTTGTTTTTTACAGTGTTACCTAGCACCCCAGCCAAGAGACTTTTACTGTCTCTCACAGCTTCGACGAGGGGCCCAGTCTGCTCTGCACATTTAAGGCTTTGTTCAGTTGTCTTTCTTTTATTCTGTACAAAAGACCATAAACATTTCAGCTTTTACTGTCATGAGAAAAGTGGGGACTATACTGTGAAGGTCACTTAAACAGATGATAAACGCAGTCCAGTCTGGATGCTGATTTTCTTACTTGGAGACTTGCCTATCAAAATTTCTACACTTGGATATACACATGTAACGAAATCCATTGGGTTTGGACTGATTGTCTGCTTGGATGATGATAAAGCTACATGATAGTCTGACAATCTTTACATGTAAAATCTCATGGATAACAAACATAAACAGAAGTCTGGAAGATGTAAACCAGAGGTGCTGTCGTCGATAATCTCAAACAGCCAGATCACTGCTTTTAAAGTATGTATCCAGACTCCAATGTTCTGATGCTTCATTTGCTTACTTTTCCTATTTATTTATATAAATAATTTATTGGTATTTTCTTCTTTTTCTTCAATAATGCACCACACTGGATATCAAAAGTATATCACTGTATGCAAATGTATATCATGTTACAGTTTGTAACATTTGTTTGTGCTCAGATTTAAAACAATGTTGAGAGAGACATAACTTCAATGAGACAAGAACTCAGTTAGTCTCCTAAGCAGTCAAAGTGTCAAGAAACTGCGTTGATATATTTAAAAATAACACTCAACATCTTTTGACTTTAGTACATTTTTTTTTCTGTGCATAATATGTCCTAATTTATATTATTGAATTCAGTATTTGTGGTTCTTCAGTTATTTGCTGTCCTGTAGAATGTATTAACAAAAAGAGCTTCATTGTAGTATATATTTATTTATTTATTTATTTATTTATTTATTTATTTATTTATTTATTTATTTATTTTTTTTTTATTTTTTTTTTTACAAAAGCTATTCTGTCCTTTTTATTGTTTTCCTTTCATTAAGCAAACTTGTTGCACTTTATTTTAACGTATTTAACTAGTTTTGTTACAGTTACGTGCAACTAACCCTAAACCAAATCCTAACCCTAGTAAGTAGCCTACATGTAGATGTAGTTTTTGTAGTAGATTAATATTATTCAGTTCTTAAATGAATAATTACACTGTAAAAAGGACACCTTAAGCAACCTGTTAAGCTTCACCAGTGCACCGACACACTGAATCGTTCTTTGTTTAAATAGTTAAAAGTTACTATTATATTTGATGTTATGACCTTGACAAACTATACATCATTAAAAGGATAAGATTCAAGTTTCAGTATTTTACTATTTTATTCTGAGAAACTTATAGTGACAGTTATGTATTAATTTGTGTCAGGAGTTATGTATTTTTTATTTAATATGAGCGTCAGCCGCTCCCATTCAGAAAAAAAAAAAAAAAAAAAAAAAAACTCCTGTATGGTCGTCATGAAAGCGCTTCCCAAAACAACGTCCCTCAGGGCTTTTAGCTCAAAAATGTGCAGATTTGGAGAAATATTGATAGATTCTCATAGGTTTATGTCATATTTCTATAGAGAGGAATAATATTTATTGAATTTATACCCAAATGTGCCGATGCAATCATTATGAGCGCTGGATACTCTGATGTACTGTGTTTTCAATACACACTGGCAGCCTGAGGCCGCCCTATGCACATTTAGTCCATATATGGAACACATGAAGAAGAGCCATGTTATGTGACATACCAAGAACTCCCTGACATAAACAGAGATCGCTGTAACATGCAGATAAAGATGTTTTGGAGACAGTAAACATGATTGCAGCGATATATGATTTATCTGTGTTCTTCGAGCCATGTCAGGTATTTTCATAATAATAGATTATATTTATAATGTAATACTAATCGATATAGACTTTATCATTGTGCAGAATTCTATAAAATAATATATTTTCTGTCAGATTTTTTTATCCGAAGCCAAATCAGATCACAGAAGGTTATTTAAAACACTTGACTTGATTCATTTATTGCTATAGTAGAGGAAGAATTTTCTAAACTCGTTAAATCATCTAAATCGACAACATGTATGTTAGACTCTATACCGACTAAGCTATTGAAAGAGATGCTTCCAGAGGTCATATATCCTCTTTTTAATATCATTAATTCATCTTTGTTATTAAGATACGTACCAAAAACTTTTAAGCTGGCTATGATTAAACCGCTTGTTAAAACACAACTTGATCTTACAGAATTAATCAATTACAGGCAGATCTCGAATATACTTTTTCTGTCAAAGATACTAGAAAAGGTAGTATCCTCACAATTATCTTCCTTTTTAGAAAGAAATTATATCTGCAAGGATTTCCAGTCAGGATTTAAACCGTACCATAGTAGAGACCATAGTACCATAGTACAATAGTAGAGAAAGCTCTCATTAGAGTCACAAATGATTTGCTCTTATCATCCGATTGTGGTTGTATTTTGCTATTAGTGTTACTCGATCTTAGTGCTTACTGCATTTGATACTATTGACCACAACATTCTTTTAAATAGACTAGACAAATAGACAAAATTATGTTGGCATTAGTGGAATTGCACTAGCATGGTTTAAATCATACTTATCTGACCGTTATCAGTTTGTAGCAGTAAATGAAGAGATGTCTTATCGATCACAAGTTCAGTATGGCGTACCACAAGTCTCAGTACTAGGACTGTTGCTGTTCACTCTGTACATGCAACCCTTGGGAGATATCATTAGGAAACATGGCATTAGTTTTCACTGTTATGCCAACGATACTCAGTTCTATATTTCTTCATGCCCTGACGAAACTTACCAATTCACAAAATTAATGGAATGCATAGCTGATATAAAAAAACTGGATAACTAGTAATTTTCTACTACTTAATTCTGAAAAAAACTGAGATTCTAATTATTGGACAAAAATCTTCCTCACATAATAATCTAGAATACTGTCTAACACTTGATGGCTGCTCTGCCAAGTCTTCATTGTCGGTTAGGAACCTGGGTGTGCTCTTTGATACCAATCTTTCATTTGAAAGTCACGTGTCTAGTATCTGTAAAACCACATTTTTCCATCTTAAAAATATATCTAAATTACATCATATTCTCTCAATTACAAATGCGGAACAGTTAGTTCATGTGTTCATGACATCAAGGCTAGATTATTGTAATGCTATTATGGGTGGTTGCCCTGCACGCTTAATAAACAAACTACAGCTGGTCCAAAACGCAGCAGCTAGAGTTCTTACTAGAACCAGGAAGTATGACCATTGTCAACACTGCACTCGCTCCCTTTTAAACATTGTATACATTTTAAAATATTGCTGATTACTTACAAAGCACTAAATGGTTTAGCTCTGCAGTGCTTGAGCGAGCTCTTAACGCATTATAGTCCTTCACGTCGTCTACTGCGATCTCAAAATTCCGGCCAGTTGATAATACCTAGAATATAAAATCGACTGCTGGTGGTAGATCCTTTTTCTACTGAGCACCAAAACTTTGGAAAAGTCTTCCTAACATTTTCCAGGAAGTAGACAAACTCTGTCAGTTCAAATATAGACTAAAAACACATCTCTTTGACTTAGCATACACATAACACATTATAAACTTCTATAATTCAATGTTAGGCTGCATAGTTTAGGTCAGCCGCAGAGCCATAGAGAGAAAGAGTTGCGACACTCCCATAGACCTCCGTTGTAAATAATGGCGGCGCTTTTAACCGCCTACTTCCGGGATTTGAAGATCGGAATAGTTCTAAACACTGTCATTTGGGCGTTGGACACCATTCACTTACATTGCTGCGCGTCGAGTTGTTCCAGAGTTAAGTTTCTGAAATATCGACCTCTTTTGATTTGTCAACTGTCTATGTTGTATCAGAGGCCCTTTGCGATGCTTATACTGGTCTTCATTTGTATGCACAGCGTAATTATTTATATTTTATGTTGGTTGTTTCAACCAATTTTCAAGCACTGCCTGCTAGCTAGTGCGACTTCGTCAGCTGTGACAGTAAGAGTTCGGTAATGAATCACTACCACCTTTATAGCAACTTTTATTTAATTCAATTTTTTGGGATATACTAACATTTCATTATGTTTTATTGTCTTGAGTGAAGTGGCTTGTGAGAACAATGCTGGACCTCTAGGATTGTTATGGGATCACCAGTCCTGTGGATCACCTGCCCCTGGTTTTTGTTTTTCTTGTTCACACACACCCACACAAGCACACATTTTTGTTGTCTGTCATTGTTTAATAAAAAATATTTAAGCGAACTCTGAACGGACCGCCACGGCAGACCTCTTTGCGTGATCACGAAGGTAGGCTAATGGCTGAATCAAAATTTATAAGCAAAATCACGGGAATCAATAGCCTAATACAGCCCAGTTGTGCTAAAATAAATATCATGAGACTTCCATCATCAGATGAATGATATGGAAAAGTTAAGTTAGAGCCGCTAAAGCCAGTGCTACTACCCATGCGAACATGAACACTGAGCTTTTCCCTCCAAAAATATAGCCTAAAACTTATCTCAAAATGCAAAACTGACATTAACAAAATGCAATAATGCAATAACAGCTGAAAAAGTACTTGGGTGTGTGTTTTATTTTATATTTACCGTTCAATAATGCAATCGCTGCTGTCTGTCCCATAGAAGAGCATGACAGCCAGCGTATGTTTTAGAACTATTGGGGCTTACATGAACCACGTGACAGCCATAGCGGCGACATCAAAGAGTGTCACAACTCTTTCTCTCTATGGCTCTGGTCAGCCGGAACCGGGAACACTTTCCATTAATCCTGATGTACTCGTTATATCATACAAAGGATGTGGTGTACGCTTATATTAGTCTCTCTGTTTATACCGAGGTTTACCGTAGTCCGCCGGATCCAGGCCATATCCAGATCTGATGAAGGACCTGCATCTGGACATGACAACAATGCAGTCCTGAAAGTCTCTCCCCTGTGAAGGCCTCCTTCCCCTATATATAATTCCCCTATATTCCCCTTTACCTCTGTACAGATAAAACGTTGTCAAAATAAACGTGGAAGCGATAAATAATTCTGTATCAGAATTTTTAAGGCCAGACAAGTAATTTGTTGAGGTCAATTTGTAAAGTAAGACTACACGCCTGTGCACATATATAATTCTAACGCGCATACCTATAGACTAAACACTTAATACGCATGTGCACGCCGTCAGCGTTTTCACTGGTTTGCGTTTTGAAGTCTATGCAGAGATAAACTTTTTTTCAAAATTATTCAATGCTTGGAACCTATTTCAAAGTTTGCGTTCTCGAGCCACCAGGCACTGTTGTTGTCCAAATGAGCGGGCCGGAGCGCGTTAAGGGTTTTCTGTTTGAACAGTGTCGTGTTAGCGGCCCCTAGGTTAATAACTATTGATCTTTTCAACGGAAGTGAATCAATCAAAACTAACTTTAGCTGGACAATTTTATCTTTAATCTTGGACAACTTTATTCTAGAGCTGCTGTAAAGGCAAACAATCTATTTTACTTTAATTTCCTATTATCACTGTAAAGCTGCTTTGAAACAACCTTTAAAAGAGCTAAATGAAGGTGACTTGTAATTATGCATAAATTATAGTTATTAGTTTGGTAACTATGTAATGTGTAAAAAGGACACTGTAAAATAAAGCGTTGCTGGAAATTTTACGTTTCTAAATTTTACATATTTATTTACTCCATTTAGACTTTTCAGCTCCAAAATCAGTGTCAAAATCAGTATTATAAAAGTGATAGGCCTACTTTCCGATATCTCAAAAAAAAAAAAAAATGTTTTCCATTCATTTAAAATTTTTGTGAACAAAGTATCACTGTCCCCAATTCTGCTGTCATTACTATCCTTTAAAACATTTCCATAGATTTTTCAGTTTACATTTGGTGTCATGGAAATAATCATATTAATAAAAAAGTCACAGAGGAGCACATCTTTTCCAGTCAGATTGAAGATCACAATTTTCCCCCAATTTTTCCAAGATTTTATTTCTGGTTAATTTGTTTAGTTCAGGTTCAAGTTCAGGTTTTTTATCAAGCTTTTTTTCTCTCTAAAAAGAGAAAAAACGGCATTACTATCACACATAAAACTTGGTCAAGGCCATGGATCTTTATTCCAGGATATGTGATAAATGTTTTACCTAGTTTGTGGTTTCATTTTTCAAGATTTCTGGAATAAATCAAAAGCACTCTTACAATACTACAGTGTCCTACTACATCTATTAAACCATATAACAGAATTTCATTAATGGTCAAATTGGTGACTATAAGACTCCTCACCTACTCTAAATTGGGTGCATCTTCTTATCACACAGCAAAAGCTGAAGGAAGAGCGTGAGGCCAAGAGAGCACAACTGGACAGCCGACATGACTATGTTCTCAGCATTGTGTCCTCTTGTGTGGGTCTGGAGAAGGCTGAAGTTGAAGATGCGATACTGGAGGGCACACAGGTTAACAATATTCCACATACATACTTCAAGGTTTTGAAGAGCATGTTCTTAACATTTTATAGTCAGGAAATCACAGATTGCTAGCATTTGTTAGTATAGTGATTACTCGAGTTTTATTTTAACAATATTATGTCTGATCTTTCAGATTGAGCGGATGGAGCAGTTCTTTGCTGTTGATGGCCTTTCTCACCTCATTTTATACTACCAAGACACAGAGCCTGTGGATACAGGTTAGTAAAGCCTGCAAATCTCACAGTAATGTCTGTGTCATTATTCACCCCAAATTAAAAAAATTCATATTAAAAATAAATCAACCTATTGGCTCATTGATAAAACTAAACTCAAGTTCTTAAGGCTGCTCACTGGATATTTCACATTAGAAGTGTTGCAAAATATGCTAGAAGCAATATAATATTGTTTTGCAGAAATGTCGCCTCTGGCACATTTTTCCAATGAACCACTGAATGAAAAAAAAAAAAAAGCAGTAATGTTGTTTAATTGTTTGTTTGTTATTGTCAATATTCTCAATGATGATTCTCATTAGACTCTGTAACACTGCGCCCAAACCAGACATGCAAAAAGATTTCAGCAATGATCGATTTGTCTTTGTGTCTTTGTTTGGTAGCTGTATCCTCCTCAGTGAGTCGCGGTAAGAAAGCGAAGGTCTTCGTGACTGAAGGCACAGATGTGGCCCTCACTGGCAGTTGTGTATTTTTCACCCGGGCAAACACCTCCAAGCCTATCACATCAGAGAATATCCACAGGGTAAAGAGAAACAAGAGAAAATGTCTGAAAAGCAGCCCCTAAGGTTTTCCCAGAAAAATCTCACCATCTGTTAACCATGTCAATAGCATGGTCTTTTTTTTCTCTCTACACATAGTTCTTGCTTAAGACATTAGTATCATTTAGTACATTCCATTTGGGTAGACAGTGGATTCTTATGACTTTTTTTAAAGCATTAGAGGCTTTTAAAGCATTTTTTTAACCAGAAATATTAATGATAGACTATCATCTAACATACATTAAACTAGCATGAAAAGTAGCTAGTTTTAAAATCAAATATCGGAACCACATGGAGATTTTAAAATAATCCCGTCTGTATTCAACAATTACCAATTTATTGTCATACAGCTGAAATTACAAAATCATGTTGTAAACATGCCTTGAAGTTTGGCTTGCATGACAAACCTCATATAATGAATTATATAATATTTAACTGAACTTCTGACATTAACAACATTTTATTAAGGTTAATAAAACCTATTTTTATTACCATTTGCTGTGTGTAATGTTTTGCTTCAGTTAGAGCCTTATATGTCATCAAAACAACCACAACACAAGTCTCTTGTGTATGTGTTCATCCGTTTGCCTCTGTTTGCTCTTATAGGATGTGAACTTCAACATGTTGGACACCACCGGTGTTGGTCTGCTGAAGAGCGTGGAGCAGCTGCTGTCAGAGATCTTCATCCCCACTCTGAGGAAGATGAACCACGGCTGGGGAGAGCTAGCAAGCCCGCAGGCTCAGGCTGTCAAACAAGACTTCATTAGCTCCCTGAACAGCTTTGTCTCTGTGTTAGCTGGGGCACAGGAGAGCCTCCAGGAAAAGGTCTCACAAATACAAAAGGACAAAGAGAGAGGCATACTTTTACAATAACATAAACACACTCACAGATTGTACACACTCCATTCTATTTTATATTGATCCATGGACTCTCAGGAATGAATTGGATGGTGGATTTGGTCAGGCAGATGACATATTGGAAATGCCTAAATTGAAGCTATTTTTAAACTCTTTTAAGCTTTCAGCCATCAAGATCCGTTTCCCGGATTTATAAGATCTTGGAATGTGGTGGAGAGAGGAGTAGATCATTTTAAAAGAATGTTTTGGGTTCTTTTAACAGAATTTGTGCACACATGAGACTACTCATGACTTTATTTAGTTACTGCAATCTTTCGTCTTGGTGAAAGTGATTTCACCAACAGCATGTTCCTGGATCAACATCTTTGTTGATCCTGGAACAACGTTCTAATCAAATCAGATTTGAGGGACAAGTTTCCAGTTTGTCAAGTTTATGCTAAGGCTTCCACGTTAGTTATTCACCTATCATTTCCCTCTGATTTTAGGGATAGATTATGGGTAATGTTAGGTCTGGGGGTAGTGATAAGGTTAAAGGCCCATTCACACCAAGGACGATAACAATAAAGATAACAATAAAGATATAGCAGAGTTCACACCAAAACTATAACAGGAATGGCACAGAGGACTGCTATCATTGGAATCACTTTCAGAATGATTTTATCCAACTATTGAATGATAAAAAGATTTTTTTGGCAAAAAATGGCAAATGATGCCATGATGGCAGAGCTGAATATTCAGCAGCCATTACTCTAGTCTTCAGTGTCATCAGAAATCATTCAAATATTCATTCAACATTTAATGTCCTGAAACATCTCCAGCCCAAAGTAACATCTGTGAAAACTGTTTAATATTCTAGGTAAACCTCCAAGAATGTGAAACATTTGACTTGAAGACGTTGAAAGGCCCTTCAGATTACACAGCTGTGGCCAATAGCACAGAGGCTCTGGAGAAGATTGAAGCCTGCATGAAAACCTGGATCAAACAGATCGAAAAGGTTTTAAATGCATTTTTGTTTGTTGTATAGCATTTATTATATGCATTGGTTTTCTTGAAATTATGAAAGTTTGATTTTCTTCAAAGTTTTAACTCCTTTGTGATGTCTTTAATATGTTGTATTCACTTTTCAATCACACTGTCTTGTGCTCTGAAGGTCCTTGCAGAGAGTGACCAGCTAAGGAAAGAGGCAGATGACCTGGGCCCCCGTGCAGAGCTTGACCACTGGAAGAAACGCATGTCCCGTTTTAACTACCTGCTGGACCAGTTGAAGAGCCCTGAGGTCAAAGCTGTGCTGGGGGTTCTCATTATAGCCAAGTCCAAACTCATTAAGGTTAGTTGATGGTTTATATTATCAGTTGAAGTTTACCTTTTTACCTAACTTTTTTTGAGGTCTAATTTTCACCCCTTAATTCTTTGTCTCTCCAGGTTTGGCGAGAACTAGACATCAGGATCACTGATGCAGCAAATGAGGCCAAAGACAATGTGAAGTACCTGTACAGCCTTGAGAAGTTCTGTGACCCGCTGTACAACAGCAACCCTGTAAGGCTTGTTCTGATACGGTTACTAAATTTGTAAACATGCTTTCTAAACATGAAAACTGAAGACAATTTCAAAATACCTTGCTAACAACAACAAAAAAATCCACCAGAAAAATTCATTAAACCCAAAATTACTTCTGCAGTCAGTAAAGTTAGCAGTATCCTGCACATCAACAAGCAAAAATGATCAACTATTAAAAAATGTGTTTGTTTTATTTATTCTTTTTTTATGAGTAGTGTTTTATTTTAGGCAAACTGAACAAAACAGGTTTAAACATGAAACCATGATTTTCGATTAGACCAATATAAAAATGCACTTTCAAATAAATGACACGGTTAAAAAAATGGGCCAACTAAGGTTGTATTTATGCGTCTTATATACATTTATTCATTTAGCAGACGCTTTTATCCAAAGTGATTTACAAATGAGAACAATAGAAGCAGTTAAAACAAACAGTAGGACAACAATATGCAAGTGCTATGACCTTTCTCAGTTTAATCTAATGCAGTACACGTTAATTTAATTTATTATTTTATTATAGAATAGAATAGAATAGAATAGAATAGAATAGAATAGAATAGAATAGAATAGAATAGAATAGAATAGAATAGAATAGAAAGTGTTAGTATTATTGGATCAAGTGCTGTCGAAAAAGATGCATCTTCAGCAGTTTCTTGAAAGTGGCTGCGGACTCAGCAGAGTTAGGCAGATCATTCCACAAGCAGAGAACAGAGGAGAGGAGTGACAGGTGCTCTCTTCGACTCTTTAAAGACCACTCTGGCTGCAGCATTCTGGATCAGTTGCAGAGGTTTGACAGTGCAAGCTGGAAAACCAGCCAGGAGAGCATTACAATAGTCCAGTCTGGATAGAACAAGCGCTTGGACAAGGAGTTGTGTAGCATGCTCTGATAGGAAGGGCCTGATCCTCCTAATGTTGTACAAGGCAAATCTACATGACCGGGCAGTTCTAGCAATGTGGTCTGTGAAGTTCAATTGATCATCAATTACAACTCCAAGGTTCCTGGATGACCTTGGAGTTATGGATGACAAGCCTAGCTGAATGGTGAAGTTGTGATGAAGTGTTGGGTTGGCCGGGACCACAAGTAGCTCGGTCTTCGCAAGGTTTAGTTGAAGGTGGTGTTCCTTCCTCCAGCCAGAAATGTCTGTCAGGCAGGCTGAGACACAATCAGCTACCGTCGGGTAGTCAGGCTGGAATGAGAGGTAGAGTTGTGTGTCATCAGTGTAGCAGTGATAGGAAAAAACATGTTTCTGAATCACAGATCCTATGTCATGTAGATGGAGAAGAGAAGTGGTCCAAGCAGTGAGCCCTGAGGCACTCCAGTAGCTAGATGTTGGGTCTTAGACACCACACCCCTCCACGACACCCTAAAGGACCTACCTGAGAGGTAAGACTTGAACCATTGGAGTAAGGTTCCCGAGATGCCCTTCATCTTTAGGATTGACAGGAGGATCTGGTTGTTAACTGTGTCAAAGGCAGCAGACAGATCCAGCAGGATGAGTACTGAGGATTTGAAAGCTGCTCTTGCCAGTCTCAGAGCTTCAATTACTGAGAGCAGGGCAGTCTCAGTTGAGTGTCCTCTTTTGAAACCAGACTGATTGCTGTCCAAGAGGTTGTTCTGTGTAAGGAAGGAAGAGATCTGGTTGAAAACAACTCATTCAAGTGTTTTCGCGACGAATGGAAGATGAGATACCGGTCTGTAATTTGCCAGATGTGCTGGATTTAGAGTGGGTTTCTTAAGCAGTGGGGTTACCCAAGCCTGCTTAAATGCTGTGGGAAAGGTACCAGTGTGAAGAGAGGTGTTTATGATGTGTGTGAGTGCGGGTACAACTGATGATGAAATGGCTTGAAGTAGGTAAGTGGGAATAGGATCAAGCGGACAGGTGGGAGGGCGATTGGAAAGGAGGAGTTAGGAGACTTCTGCCTCTGAAAGTAGAGAGAAGGAGGGTAGAATGTGTGTGTTAGCTGGTGAAATGTGTGTGTCAGTTTGTGGATTGGTAAATTGGCCACTGATGGTGGTTTTATTTATGAAGAATGTGGCAAAATCTTTGGCTGTTAGGGTTGATGAAGGAGGAGGAGGGTTGAGAAGAGAGGAGAAGGTTTTGAAAAGCATGTGAGAGTCAGAAGAATTGTTAATTTTGTTGTGATAGTAAGTCATTTTAGCAGTAGAGATATTAGCAGAGAAGGAAGAGAGGAGGGATTGATAAAGACCAAGGTCAGTAGGATCTTTCGATTTACGCCACTTTCTCTCTGCACCCCTGAGTTCAGAATGATGTTCACGGAGAACATCAGATAACCAGGGGGCAGAGGGTGTGGCGCGGGCTGTCCTGGAGGAAAGGGGGCAGAAGTTGTCCAAGCAGGATGTTAAAGTGGAGAAAAGAGTATCAGTTGCACTGTTAGTATCTAGTGTTGAGAGCTGATCAGGTGGAGGAAGTGTGGATGAGACCAAAGAGGATAGGCGAGAGGGTGAGAATGAGCGCAGGTTTCGCCGAAAGGTGACCTCAGGAGGAGTGTGTGTTATGTTCTGAGGCAGGTTGAGATTGAGAGTGAGGAGAAAGTGATCTGAGGTGTGCAGCGGAGTGACCAGTGTATGGTCAGTAGCGCGTGTAAATAAGGTCCAATTTGTTACCTGATTTGTGAGTAGCCACAGTAGATACTCGTTTGAGGTCGAATGAGGCAAGCAGAGTGTGGAAATCAGCAACCTGAGGTTTTTCTAGGTGGATGTTGTAGTCTCCAAGAACTATGAGAGGAGTACCATCCTCAGGGAAGGTGACCTGGGGGACGATGTACAACTAAAAAATGGATTTAAATAGGGCTAGTGATGGTAATTGAATGTGATTCAAATGAGCTGTTATCACACAGAGGTGGTAAAGGATCACATTTCCAATCGTTTGAGATGAGCAGACCAGTACCTCCACCCCTACCAGTCAGGCTAGGGGTGTGTGAGAAAGTGAAGTTAGTGGAGAGGGCAGCCGGTGTGGCAGTGTCCTTTGGTCTGATCCAGGTCTCAGTCAGGGCCAGTAGGCTGAGACCTGAATGACTAGAAATAGATGTAATGAAATCAGCTTTGTTTACAGTAGACTGGCAATTCCAGAGACCAATAGGAAAAGAGAATATAGTACTAGAAGACACCGGGAAGGTACACAGGTTGTTAGGATTGCACTGCCTCCAACGTGTGAAATTTGATTTACGTATGTTACAACAAGAAATTAATACTCAAGTGCCTTGTTGTCCTTGCTCGGTGGACCATGAAGGCTGCCGCGACCGCTGCCGCGGTGCACTAACCTATTTTATACACGCCTAATACCTCGTTATTGAATACAGCAGGCCACGCCCTACTATTTAGCCAAGCGAAACTCAAAAGTCACGACACCCAAACAAATGCCACGAGTAAAACAGTAATTAAAACAACAAAGAACCACGCTAAAATCTACTGGGAAAACTAAACACTCAGACTGATGTTCTCTCCTGTTGTTCGACTGCATCTTCTAACAAGTACTAGCAGATGGGTAGAATAAATACTTTAGCTGGTTTTGGCCACGCCCTACTATTTAGCCAAGCAAAACTCAAAAGTCATGACACCCAAACAAATGCCACGTGGGCGCGCATTCACAGTAAATAAAACAAAGTTTCCTAGCAACAAAGAACCACGCTAAAATCTACTGGGAAAACTAAACACTCACAGACTGATGTTCTCTCCTGTTGTTCGACTGCTTCTTCTAACAAGTACTAGCAGATGGGTAGAATAAATACTTTAACTGGCTTTGGCTACGCCCTACTATTTAGCCAAAAAGTCACGACACACAAACAAATGCCACGTGGGCACGCGTTTTACCAGAGTAAAACACAGTAAATAAAACAAAGTTTCCTAGCAACAAAGAACCGCGCTGAAATCTACTGGGAAAAGTAAACACTCACAGACTGATGTTCTCTCCTGTTGTTCGACTGCTTCTTCAGTATACTGTACAGTATACTGTTATACAGTAACTAGTTTATAAAGAGTTTATAATAAAGAGTTTATTACACCTTGTGATATTAGCTGTGTTCTTGGTGTATCTTTATGTAGGTGTCCATGGTAGAAGCTATTCCTGGACTCATAAATGCGATCCGTATGATCCATAGCATCTCTCGTTACTACAACACCTCAGAGAAGATCACCTCCCTTTTTGTCAAGGTAAGAGTGAGCTGACACCCAAGTTAATTTAATTTCAAAGGCATAATACTTTAAACTGGAAATATTATCTTTCTCCTTAGGTTACAAATCAAATGATCACCGCCTGTAAGGCCTATATCACAAATAATGGCTCAGCAACCATATGGGATCAGCCGCAGGAAGTGGTATCTGAGAAACTCAAAGCTGCCATTCGCTTGAATCAGGTACAATGTGACATTTAGCTGGATGATGTGCTTATATAAACTGATCAAGGTCCAGATACCACAGCATTTTTAAAAAGCTAAATGTGTCACATTTTCCTTGGCCTTTAATGTAAGTAAAAAGATGACAAATGAAAAAAAAAATGAAAAAATAAAATAAACAAAACAAACCAGCTCCAGTGGAACTAGGAGCTCATCTGCTAAACAAGCCTGCCTTTGAACACGACACTTAACCTTCATCCACAGCTTTCTTCTTCTACATCTGTCTATCCCATTTTACCAAGAGACAGATTTTGCTAAGCTTTAAAGCTCTGATGTTCATCCATTGTAGGGAAAGATAAACACAAGAACACATAGACAGAAGACTTAAACATTATCTTCTGGTTGCAAAGACAAGGCTTAAGCCTAGTACCAGACTAACATTTATGTGTGAGCTGTTTTAACTGAAAGCAACTTGCAGTGACATATCTTAAAATCAGAGGCGAACCAACACTGAGTGGGGGCCCCAGGCAAAATTAATCAGTGAGGCCTTTTTATATATATATGTATTGTATGTATGTTTTATATACAGTATAATATGTAAAAAAATTATTATTATTTTTTTATCATCATTACCTAGAGATATTATAGAAAATTCAAAAAGTAGTCAAAAAACTACTGACTAAACCATTGACTAAAGATTTTTCTGGTCGACTAATCGCACGTTTATATTAATTTCTGCTTAAATACTGGGTGCATGGAGGAATATAGCCTATTCTGCACTCAAGCGCATGCATAAATCGTGCCGCAAAAGCAGGCTAATGATTATAAATATGTCTTAAAAAATAACGAGACATTTTAACTGTTTATTAATAAACTGTGTTTTCTAAATCAGCCGCTGCAAACATATGCCTCCATGTCGTGCAGTGCGTGCTCCACACTCCGCACAAACACTTGGATATGCACATAATAATAGCGAACATTTATCGAGGTTAAAGTTAGAGCGAGCGGCCATGCCAAACGGATAAGTCCTCTTCATGTTTAACAAATCAAATCATGCATTTTCTACCTACCGCAAGTAAGCGCTGCGCCAGTGTCAAAAAGGCGGCTGAGGCGAGGCGGTAAAAGCATAACCAGCGTAACGAAAGAGGGGCCGCACTAAGGGGGATGCAGAGATGTTGCTGCGTCTTTATATTAACATTCCTGATTGTTTGAATGATCAGCCCTTGGGGGCCCCCTTAAAATGCGGGGCCCCAGGCAATTGCCTGGCTTGCCTGCCCTATTAGAACACCTCTGCTTAAAATATGTCACTGCCATTGTTTTGTCTCAAGATGCACACCAGTTATGTTTTTGTTCCAAGGCACGTTTATAAAATCTACTTAAATGTCCTAAATGAACTAAGGTTTAATCCTGGCTTAATCGAAGCCCTGTTTGTGAAACCAGGCCTATATGTGCTAATATGATAGTGTGGTGTTATGTATAGCTATTTTAGCTTTCAACTTCAATGTCATGACCTCTGTGACTTTATTTGCAAAGTTACCAGAAATGGACATGATAGACATTATACCTAGAGAAATAGTCCTGCCTCAAAATGGATGATTTCAACATCTAGATTTAAACATCTTAATAAACTTTATTTACATTTTTTTCTACTAAAAAAGTAATTTAACAAATGCAAGCTTCACATTAAAGTGGCTTGCTTCATTTGCTTTTTTGTTCATCTGCTGAAACCTGCCTTTGAACACAACACATGGGGCCCTATTTTAACAATTGAAACGCACCACGCAAGTGCACTTAGGCGTGTCCGAATCCACTTTTGCTAGTTTAACGATAGGAAACATTTTCGGTGCACCCGGTGCATGGTCTAAAATGGTTGTCCCTATTCTCTTAATAAGTAATGGGTGTGTTTTGAGCGTGACGTGCAATAAACCAACCAGAGTTTCATCTCCCATTCCCTTTAAAAGCCAGTTGCGCTCGTGCCATGGCAGATTGCTATTTACATGGCAGAATTTGCAAGCGGAAAGACTGAACGATTCTCTAACGAGGTAACGGATAAGCTCTTGCGCAAGGTTAAAGCTTGCATGCAAACATGGCTTCAAAAACAAGAACATGGATGTGGTGCTTACCAACCATGGTTACACATAATAATACTTGACAAAGACACAGGGCAAACATGAGATCTTAAATACACGCAAGACTAATGACTGAATAAGACACACCTGTGCACAATGAACCAATCACAACATGACACATAAGACAAGGGAAGCACTAGACATGATGGCAAGGGAATCACATGACATGACTGTGACATGACTGTGACAAGAAACATGAAACAATAACCAAAACTAGACATTACAATCTTTATTTACACAATAATAATATTTTACATTGTAATCCTTTACAACTGATGCGTGTCCCTGTGTGTGTAATAAGCAGTGTACGCGCGTTGTGTACCCGCCTATAGGCGCATATTACTAATGTACCCTTTAAAGGTGAACTAAGTAACTTTTTTACCTTAACTGAACAGCTTCGGAGTCATTGGAATGGTTATATTACTTATTTCGGGTTAAATGGTGGTTGTTTCGCACCCCCCTGGTGCCCGTGAGCGGAAAATACACACTTGCAACTTTGAGCCGGTGGGCCGCCGCGTCAGGAAGTCTCGCGTGATATCAGGTCTCGCGATGTAAACAATTGCTTTACGGCCAAAAGAAATCTGCTAAAATGCTGTCATTATTGCGCTCCCTCACGCTGTCCGAACCCGAATGAAGAAGACGTTTTAAAGAATATCCCATCTACTTTGATGTCGTTGATCTACTAGCCTCTGGTGTCCGAGAATCGCCTACGAGTTTTTACAACAGTGCTGTCAAATATCTATTCCGAAGCTGTGGGGGGAGCTCTAGAGAGAAACCTGCGAGCAAAAAGCGAGAATACAGCGAAGAAATCCCGAAGTTACTGAGCCCCGCTTTAAATAACGAAAAAAATACTACGCAATTGACGTTAGACCAGGTTTTTGTTGGTCAATGTCGCAGTCTATTGCAATTGCCTCAAAATAGCAGCGCGCCAACAATGCAGCTGAACAAACCTCGTTTTCAGACCAGCACACCCATGGGCACACAAATGGGTGCAAATGCATTTGGTATTTAAACAATGTGGCGCAGGACGTGAAAATGATAACTGCGTCGGGCTGAAACTAGCAAAAAAACACTTGCATCATGCCTGGCGCCGCATTGCGCCAAATGTATAATAGGGCCCTTCAAGTGTAACTTTGCAGATTTTCAACCTGCTTTGTATTTTTACAATATCGATAGTATATGCAAAGGAACAGTTTTTACTCTCCATCCTACCTGGACGTAGAAATTCACTTTAATTTGTCACCAAAAGACTTTTGTCAGCTTCCAGGGCTTTCATGAAAACTATACTTCCACATTTTTGTATCCCCACCCACTGACAGTCGAATCGACAAAGGGTTATTAACAAAACAGTTATTGCCAGCAGTTATTGTATTAAGAAAACAGTTATTGCCAGCAGCCATTTCAACCTGTAGCCCAAGACTGGTTGCCTACTGAAGCTAAGCAGGGTTGAGCCTTGGAAAACTAGGTTGCTGCTGGAGGAAGTGTTAGTCAGGCCAGTAGCCTTACCCAGTGGTCTGTGTGGGTACTATGGGAACGAGAATACCAACGCCGCCGACACTGATAGTGTCTGGACCCCTCAAGGTTGTGTAGCTCACCCTGTGGTCTGTGTGGATGCTATGGGAACGAGAATACCAACGCCGCCGACACTGATAGTGTCTGGACCCCTCAAGGTTGTGTAGTGTGTACACACAAACACGAGAAAAGCCTCAGACATGAGCTTGGGATGTCGACTCAAGGGCTTGTGAGCCTGGAGTAAAATGAACATCCAAACATAAAATGTGATTAATCTGTGCGGAGAGGACCAGCCTGCCGCATCACGTACTTGTTGTAAGGGGGCACCTCTTGCCAAACCCCTGGAGCCCTAACTCCTAGTGGCAAAACTTGACCACCTGCCTCATAGGCTAGAGCGATAGCTTCCAACACCAAGTATGACATTGTTTGCTTTGTGGCCATCCCCGCCCCAAAACCATCTTCAGAGTCAGAAGTACTAGGTGTAAGGCACTAACTTTGTTAGTGTTAGTGTAAGGCACTAACTTTAGTGGTTCAAAAAGGGGTCTCAACTAGCCCCTCGAGGACTATGGCAAAGTCCCTGAACGGATCTTTGCTCTAACAGGAGGCCTCAGCCACATCACTTCACGGATGAGGCGGGTGATCAGCGGGTGCTTCCCAACCGGAGCCCTATCAATCCGGGAATGGCAAGCCGATATAGCGGCCACAAATACCTTGAGAGTAGCGGGGCATGCTAATAACTTTTCCTGCAGAAACTCTAGCACTGAAACAATCTGGCAGTGCACTGGTCTGCACGCAGAGTATACCACCTTTCAAAGACACCCCATTTAACGGGATATATCCTTCTTATGGAGGGAGCCCTAGTATTTATAATAGTCTGTACGACATCAGCTAGAAGACCAACATCCCTCAGTTGGTCCCCCTCAGGTGCCAAATGTGAAAGTTCCAAAGCTCAGGCTGGGGATGAAATATTGTCCACTGTGCTGAGAAGAAAAGGTCCCTCCTGTTTGGAATCACAGAAGGCAAGCCGTGGAGGAGGGATATTATCTCTGAGGACCAAATGCTGCCCGGCCAACAAGGAGCCATGAATAAGAGGCAAGACCCTTGTTGATTTGTTAGTTTATTAAAATAAAAATCTAGAAGTCGAAATCATCTAGAGCTGAATCCATGCATGTTGTATGTACTGTATGTGTGGGGTGACAAGGCTTGGCCAAATGGAAGAACCCGTTATTGATCCCCGAAAGCAAACCTCAGGAACTTCCTGTGTTGTGGCAGAATTTCTATATTAAAATATGCGTCCTTGAGGTGTATTGTGACAAACCAATGTTTGTGTTGAGTTTGAGACACAATTATTTTTTTAACTATAAACATTTTGAATGTTCCGAGAGAATTTTTCAGGGATGGAATAGCGGTGTCGTGAGGGTGTCGGGAAGGAGCTACTTAACATTTCTTTACATGCCCTGTCCCGGGAGGCTTTTCTCTCTTTTTCAGTAGGTCAGCCTGGTATGCCTGCCATTATGTGCAGAACACCAGCATGACCCGCTAACTGAAACGCCTTCCCTACCAGCATGAATGTTCTTCTGCACGGCTTGGTGAGGAGTGCTGACTTTTTAAGTGAAGATGAGCTTCCAGGAGAGATAGCCCATAAGCATTTCTTCCAACTGGGACATCATCATACAACCACATGCTCAAAGACGCGTGAAGAATAAGGTTTCCCCCATGAACGAGTTTACTCTCATGAAGGTCCTTGAAGAAGGGGAGAGACCGTCGCTGAGGCCCCTCCCCCTGACCACAGGACAGAAATTTTCTCTAACTTAGAGTGCTTGCTCTTTCTCTTGTGGCCAGTCTAGCTGTAATCTGGCCACTACACAAGTGACAACCTCGAGTAGCTAAACAAGTAGCTCAGCCAAACCGACTCTCGATATGGGAGATGAGCGCAAAGCACTTTAACAGAGAACAACTCACAGTGCTCACACTCGCCATGCTCAAACACTCAAAGCAGAGCTCATGCTTATCATAATCAGAGATGGGCCGTGAACACGGAGGCACGCATCTCCTGATTGTTTGCAACATGTTTTCCCATAAACATCAAAACAGCTTTTGAAAGAGATACACAAATAAGTTACTCAAAAGTAGTGATTAATTTTCTTTTGGGATGGGTAATGGAAAGGTAGTTGAAAATATTGATATATTGAATTTATTGATTGTTGTTTTAGAAAAAAGGTGTCTACATGAATAAAATATAAACACAAATATTTGTGTTCAATATTTCAGGAATACCAGAAGTATTTCCAAAAAACCAAGCAGAAGCTAGAGGAGAATCCATTGGAGCGCCAGTTTGACTTTAGCGAGATGTACATCTTTGGCAAGTTTGACACGTTTCAGCGACGGATGAACAAAATCCTAAACATGTTTAACACCATTACCACTTACAATGCCCTGCAGGACTCCAAAATTGAGGGACTGGAAACCATGGCAACCAGATTTCAGGTATAATGACTATGACTTAGTAATCAGTATTTTCTATTTTTAGGTTTGCAATGAAGACAAAAGAACATACCCAGAAATTATTGTAATTACTGAATTAAGGATAGGTTGTCTTCTTTAATGGCATATAAATGTTGAATTTGGATGAGGCATTTGTCAGTGAACTAAACGAACTGTATAACCTGAGATTTAATTAAAGGTAGTCAAACACCTCATTCTGTGCAGCCACTGTAAGATATTCTCAAGAACTATATTATACACAATAGGGGGTATAATTAGACTTTATTAAGATGATTGTAATGTGCTGTTCATAATGGTGATGTGTAAGTCTCCTAGGGTGAATATTGTTAAAGTGAGACACTTTTGAATATTTTGCAATTTGCCATTGCTGTAGTTCTCCAATTATTAGTATGAACTTAATCCAGATTTCCAGTATGGGAAGATTATACACATAAGGATAAATAACTGCTTCTCATATAAAAATAAAAATAAATCATCAATTGTGATCAAATTTGATTCAATATAAGCATTTTCCTTTACTGTAATTAGCATTGTTAACATAAGTGGTATTTGTTCTATCTGCTGCCTCTTGTGGACAGACTGCAGATATGCAGACAAAATGGGAGGTAACTGTAATGGAATAACTTATTTTTAATATAGTACATGTCTCATTATGAAGTGTTAACCAGTATGGGTTGTGAACTAAAGCCATAACTTGAACTTAAAAGTAGAAACTGTCCTTTCACAATGATCTGACTTCAGTATTGTGGTTATTTTTTTTATAATGATGAATTCTGTGATTTTGGCTGGCAGGCTGGTCTTGGATTTGCATGAAAGGGCAAATGTTACCTGTAGCTTTAACCTAGTATTGTCATACTGTGAGTCCATTAACATTCATTGCATCTCTTTATTCCAGTCACAAGTTTATTTATTCACTCTCATTTTTTGTGTCCATGGAAACAAAGTTCAGACCCAGAGGGCTCCATGCTCCTGGAGGAGAACTGAATAATTGAACAAAAGCTGATAGAGATCTATTGCTAACTCCTGTTCTTTGTGAAAGTTGACAGTCGGAGTCAATTAATATTTTACAACAAACTGCTCCTCTGGGCATTTAAGGTGTTCTTGTACACACAGCTGAATGTTGTTGTAGAAAATTACTGAATATTTATCTTTCCAACTGGGAATGCTTTTGGTAAAGATCTGCTCATGGATGTTTTATCAAGAGCCATTACAGGAATCCTTCACTCAAAAATTAATATTCTGTCACCATTTATTCTCATATTATCTCATACCACTTATTCTCATATTATTCTAAGCCCATACAACTTTAATTCTTTTATGGAACAGAAGACATTTTCTGGAAGACTCATGCTGCTCTTTCCTTAGCAAGGAAAGCATATTCCACGGACTATACATTTCCATAATGGCACCATAAAAGTAGTCTAGAAGTCTTTATTGAAAATTGTGCCCTCTAAATATGTCATACAGTATATACAGTTGTGCTACATGACATCAATAATGCCTACGGCTTTCATGTGTCTCACACTATCACATGGGTTAAGAAGACTTGGAATTTAGCACACACTCTGAATGGACTACTTTTATAGTTCTTTTTAGTCCTTTAAGATAGCCACTGGATACTGGGTTTGTTTTATGAAAGAAAAAAAAAAACAGTGTTAGCATTAAAAAAAAAAAATAATAATAATTAATTAATGACATATGGGTGAAGAAAGGATGACAGAATAACATATTTTTGTTTTAGGTGAACAATTCCTATTCCATATTTTGATAATTCTATAAATAAAACATTTTATGGGCAAAGAAGAAAAAAGGGCCAAGCCCAAAATGGCTAAACACTAAGCTTTTAATAGTCTTAACCACAAATTATTGGTCTGGAAATTAACAAATTTGAAGCAAATGTGCTACTTAAAAAGCCATTGCTGACTCAAAAACATCAAAGACAGAATGAAGTTTTGGCAAAATATGGGAAGTTGTGTGTGGAGTGATGAATTACAATGAAACAAGAGTTGCATGGTGATGCTCCAGAGAAATGTCTTCACAAATCTGCTGAGAAATATATAATAATAAATGCATCTTTAGCACAGTGAAGCAGGGAGGAGGAGGTGTCAGTATTTAGAGAGCCTTTTTCGCTGCTGTGAAAAGTCATTTAATGCTTTGGAGAACAAGAGAATATTGCAGAATGGCTTGCTTCCCTCAAATGAAAAGTTGTTTTCTAAAGAAGAATGATCAGATGTTATTTTTCAACAAGACAATGCTCCAAGAAGCCACCAAGAAGTGGCTTGAGAACAAATCCATCAGGCTCATGGTTTTGGCCTGGTCAGAGTTCAAATTTGAACAATATAGTGACTATTTGGTCTCACATTAAACTCAAACAAACTGGGAGACACTTTTCAACTACTCATGAAACTGTTTAAAGCCATCAACATTGAGTGGGACAACACTGAATCTTTTTCCCGTTTGTAAAAAGCTGTCTGCTTTGGGGAAGTTGGGGAAGGCTATTTCATATAGGCTAAGTTACTTTATCTACAGTATTTGTGCAATTCTTACTAATTTCCCGAACAGTGATTTGTGAATAAATGGTTAAGACCATTAAAAGACCACTATTGATTTATTTTTTTGCCATTTTTGTTTTGGCCAATGTTTCTTTTATGGTTTATTTTTTTGGCGGCGTGTATGGGAGTGCATGTATAAATCAGCTGACAGCTGTTTGTTTCTTTTTTATTACTAATTATGTATGTCCAGGCCATTGTGTTGACCATGAAGAAAAAACAGTACCGTTTCCTGGACCAAAGAAGGACTGACTTTGATCAGGACTATGATGAATTTTGTAAACAAACTAGTGAACTACATGTAAGTATGTTTTTAGTTTTGTAAAAAAAAAATCAGTTGAATTTGTTTAAAACGATTCCTTATGCTCTTAAATATTTCTTTCTAGACCCAACTGAAAACTTTCATGGACAACACCTTTGACAAAATTCAAAATACTGAGCGTGCTTTATATGTGCTCAAGAAATTTGAAAGGTAATATCTTTTTTTATATATATCATTTAAAAGTTTGGGGTTGGTAAGATTTTTATTTTATATTTAATTCTGTTGCTGCACTTATTTAATCAAAATGACTATGTAACAATGTAATATTGTTCAATTGTATTGCAATTTTAAATAACTGTTTTCTATTGAATACATTTTAAAATGCAACTTATTCCTCTGATTGCAAAAGAGTCCCATGATCTTTCGCACATTCTAATTTGCTAAGTTGGTGCTTAAGAAACAGTTCTTATTATTATCACAGTTGAAAATGGTTGTGTTGTTTAATATGTTTTGTGGAAAACATGATGACATGATTTTTTTCAGGTTTTTTGATGAATAAAAAGTTAAAACGAACAGCACTTATTTGGAATAGAATTTTTTGGAGACAATGTCAAAAGTCTTTCATGTCAATTTTGATACATTAATATATCTTTGCTCAACGAAGTAATTCATTTATTTCAACAATTGCTGATTGCTAATTACTAATTTTTTCATATTCACCAGGCTTGGCATCCCAGACTTGGGCATCAGTGAGAAATACCAGAAGATTCTGCAAAACTTTGGCAGGGACATTGAGATGATCTCTCGAATTTACACCAAACAGAAGACAGAACCCCCCATTGCTCCAGACCTCCCTCCGATCGCAGGGAAGATCATGTGGGCTCGGCAGCTGTACAGCCGCATCCAGGAGCCCATGGATCTTTTCCAGCAGCTGCCTGGGATACTCAGCACCCCAGATGCCAAGCCCATCATTCGAAATTACAATCGGGTGGCCAAGGTCTTGCTGGAGTTTGAGGTGCTTTATCATCAGAGCTGGATGGCACAGGTCAGTTGTCTTGTCAATTCAAAGTAAGGTACTGTTGACTAGCCTACTTGATTTAGCTTTTTTGGCGCTTTGCTCATGTGCCACTTTCACTTATTGATGCCTTTGAAAAAATAATTTTCTTATCCTGTAAATGTTCATATATTTACATTTCTTCCCTTTTTAGATTATATCTTCTTTTTTGATATATATTTCAAGAAATCAATTCTGGTCAGCTTTTAATAAGTACACTAATACAATTAATTAAAGTTTTATCTTTATGTTTCAACATAACGACCAATCATATTTATATATCTTTCTATAGACTGAGGCAGTTAAATTGGGTCTGCAAGCCTCTTTACTGGTCAAGAGTCCAGAAACTGGGGAGCTGCATGTGAACTTTGACCCCCAGATCCTGACCCAGATTCGAGAGACAGACTGCATGCTAGGAATGGGACTTGAGATTCCACCCTTTGCAGCCATCTTGCAGCGGAAAAAGGATGTTTTCAAAAAGAACTACAATAAACTTCAGGTATCTATGTTGTACATATATCCTTGTTGTACAACACAATGCACTACGTCAATGCACTGAATTCCCTTCAGAAAACATAGCATCCCATTATAGAAAATAATAGCATCCATTACCACATCTATTAATGTTGTACACGATTAATTGCTAAAGTACCAATTAAGCCACAGCATACACAACTACAGTGCACTATTCCTCTTGATTAAAGGGATAGGTACATACATGAAAATTATGTCATCATTTACTCACCCTCATATCACTCCAAACACATAAGACTTCCTTCAGTTTTGGAACAAAATTACGATATTTTTAATATCGTCTTAATTTTGTCCATCCATTGAATAAAAAAAAAATAAAAAATTAAATTAATGAAGACATTTTAACAGTAATCCATATGGATGAAGCGATTTAATCCAACTATTCTGAAGAGACAGAGTGTGTTTAATATTCACAAATAAACGTTGATCAATGCACATACATAGAGCCAGTGTTATTCTTGTATCATTAAGGTACTATTATAGTTTGTATAAATATGTTGAATTATTTATTTATTTATTTATTTATTTATTTATTTATTTATTTATTTATTTATTTATTTATTTATTTATTTATTTATTTTAATTTAATTTGTTTCAGTTTTTTGTTTTTTGTCTTTAATATGCCATATGCAGGTGCTAATGGATCCAAGGTTGTATCTCGTAAATTACCCCACTAATAATGCCCGGAATGGTACCAAACGTCTACAGTAGTACAAATAGGTTCTGTACTCATAAAACGGGGCATTGGAAAGTTTGTAAGTACATCAGGAGTTTATTTAAATAACACTTGCCTGATGGCTTTAGCTGATTTGGGAAAAGCCCATAAAAGTCCTGGCTGAAAACTGACCATACTGTCGCAAAGGGGACGTTCAACCACGTTGTGTTATGACGTCACGCACATGGTGGAGTAATATCTTCTTATAATGAATCTGTTAGAGATCGAATTAATGCTAGTTTTTTATTTTTTTTTTGCTATAAATTACAGACATAGCATCTGAGGACTATTTCTCATTTTTCTCAGTTATTTTGCTTTATTTCCAGATTCAATCATAGGCTCGTTCTTACGTAGTAGAGTATGTTCACACATGCGCACTCTTCAAAAGCGGTGCTTTAAATCTCTTGACAAACTAAAAGACGTAAATGACATTTGTATGTATTCTAAATAAAAGAAACAGATTGTACTGAATGTCAGCTTGCTTATTTTGCTCAAGATAAGGAACCACAGGTCGAGAGCTGTCATTCCAACCACACAACTTTGCGATGCTGTTTGCGAATGTTCGTTGGAACCATGGTTTTGAGAACGTACTCGGTTACTAACGTAACCTCGGTTCTCTCTAGAGAGAGGAACGAGTACTGCGTAGAATACGCTAGGGGAAAATCCTTTTCCACGAGAATACTGAAGCCAAAAAATTATCCTTTAATTTTGTATTAATGTAAAACGCGTTGCGGCAGCATACAGACATAGGCGAGGCAGCTCGCGCGCCTATTGGCTGGTCTGCTGGCAACTGCTTAAGCCTATCGAGCGAGACCTAGAGTGACGTCAGACCCAATGAGGGCGCTTCGCGCCCTCTGCGTCACGTCCCGCCGAAACGGGCGTGGCTTAGGTCTATAAATACCGCTCGCAGGCATTATATCTCTGGTTTTTCATAGTCGAAGCAACCAGAGCGCGTGCAAGCACGGCAGGATACGCAGTACTCGTTCCTCTCTCTAGAGAGAACAGAGGTTACGTTAGTAACCGAGTACGTTCTCTTACGAGAGATACTCTCGTACTGCGTAGAATACGCTAGGGGAACCTACTGTAAAACGCCGTGCGTGCTGGGATCTGATACCATAGACTCAAGGGCGACAGCCCGGAGTTCATACAGTACATAATCACCCAGGGGACTCACAGGGAATCCTGGAAGAGAGGGGGGTTAGCCACTATCTTCCTTATAGCAGTATAGAGCAAGGATTGCAATACTCAATAGCTGCATAACTGACAGCGCCAGTTATGAGATTTTGGCCATACTAGACCGACAGTAGTCTGGCCTGTAGTGCGGGAACCTCTAGGTTGTAAAACCTAATAAATGTAGACGGAGAGGCCCAGCCTGCCGCCATACAAATATCTTACAAGGCAATCCCACTTGACCATGCCCACGATGAAGCCATGCTTCTCGTGGAGTGCGCTTTGACACCCAGCGGGCACTGCATGCCCTTGGTTGTGTAAGCTAGCGCTATTGCGTCCACTACCCATCTGGATAGGGTCTGTTTCGAAGCGGCTAGTCCCTTAGAACGCCCGCTGAACGAAACAAAGAGCCGCTCCGTCTGTCTGAAAACAGACGAGCGAGACACATAAGCTCTTAACGCCCTGACTGGGCAAAGGGAGCTTTCGTCCATATTTCCTTCAGTGACCGGCAGGGCAGACAGGGAAATGACCTGTGCTCTGAACGGTGTATTGAGGGATTTAGGAACATAACCGTGCTTAGGTTTGAGTATAACTCTAGAGTCATTCGGCCCAAATTCCATGCACGTCGCGCTTACTGAGAGCGCGTGTAAGTCCCCTATGCGCTTTACTGAAGCGAGAGCCAGAAGAAACGCCGTCTTGAAAGACAGGTGTTTAAGATCAATCTCCTGCAAGGGCTCAAATGGATGACCTTTCATGGCTTCCAGTACCGTAGAAAGGTCCCATATAGGGACTGTGGGAGGTCTGGGAGGATTCAGTCTCTTAGCTCCACGAAGGAAGCGAATAACTAAATCATTCCTTCCAATAGACTGGCCGAGCGTGGTCGAAGAGAACACTGCTATGGCCGCTACATAGACTTTGAGCGTGGAGGGGGACCTGCCCTTATCCAACAGCTCCTGTAGGAAGGAAAGAACCTCCGTCACACCGCAATGCAGGGGTGACACACCACGAGCTGTGCACCAGCTAGAGAACACTGACCATTTTGAGGCATAGAGACGTCGCGTAGACGGAGCTCTGGCCTGTGTGATAGTGTTTAGCACTCCCTGTGGGAGGTCAGCGGGTACCCGTTGATGGCCCACACATGGAGGGACCACAGCTCTGGGTGAGGATGCCAAATCGAGCCGTTGGCTTGAGAGAGGAGATTCCTCCTCAGAGGCACTGGCCACGGGGCGGTAACTGCATCACAATTGGGAACCAAGGTTGGCTCATCCAAAGTGGGGCTACAAGCAGCACTGAGCATCCTTCTTCCCTGACCCGTTCTACCACCTGAGTCAGGAGGGAGACGGGGGGAAAAGCGTAGAGAGGACGGCGAGGCCACTCGTGGGTCAGCGCGTCCTTGCTCTCCGAGAACAATTCTTGACAGTGAGCGTTTTCCTGAGACGCGAACAGGTCTACTTCCGCTCTGCCGAATTTCTTCCACAGCAGCTGGACTGTCTGTGGGTGCAAAGACCATTCTCCTGTCGGAACTTGCTTCCTGGACAGTCTGTCTGGTCCTATGTTTAGGAGCCCTGGCACGTGCGCTGCTCTCAGCGAGAGCAGGTTGCTGCGGGCCCATATCAGGAGGCGCCTGGTTAGCCTGTACAGAGACAGGGACCTGAGGCCCTGAGATTTATGTAGGACACCACTGAGACGTTGTCTGAACGTATTAGCACGTGGTGTCCCTGTATGAGGGGACAAAACGAGGGCTTGGAACCAGAGGGGCGTAAGTGGCATTTGACAAACTTTACAGGAGAGCCAAAACAAAATTTTGACCACACTTCAATCAACTGTATTTATTAACCTTCATCCACAACATTGCAACCACATACATACTTATCTGAGTAAGTTCTTAAGTGAACATATTATGGCATATTAACACGATGAACATATTCTAAAACCTTGCAAAATCTTGAAAATATGGCAAAAACATCAAATACGCCTTTTTGGCACCAAACATTTCCAATGCTTCTAAAGAAAAATAGGGCGTATCTGCTAATCAATGCAGAATGATTGGTCAAAACATTGGTTAAAAACACTCTAACTTCATAACTTTTCATTTTATTTAAAATACTGTATACATAGTCATTTAATTTCATCATTTCAAACTGTTTAACATTTCATTTCTAACCGTTTAATTTCAATTCTCATTTATGAGTTCACATTCATGTCAAACAGTTTAACATTTAATTTCAAACAGTTTAATTTCAATTTTTATTCATGAGTTCACATTAATGCATTTCATTTAAAACAGTTTAACATTTAATTTCAAACAGTTTAATTTCTCTTGTTTATTACACATTTCACTTTTTAGTTCACTTTAGTTGAATAAAAATTTTAATTAAACGGTTGGAAATTAAATGTTAAACAATTTGAAATGATGAAATTAAATGACTATGTATACAGTATTTTAAATAAAATGAAAAGTTATGAAGTTAGAGTGTTTTTAACCAATGTTTTGACCAATCATTTCTGCATTGATCAGCAGATACGCCCTATTTTTCTTTAGAAGAATTGGAAATGTTTGGTGCCAAAAAGGCGTATTTGATGTTTTTGCCATATTTTCAAGATTTTGCAAGGTTTTAGAATATGTTCATCGTGTTAATATGCCATAATATGTTCACTTAAGAACTTACTCATATAAGTATGTATGTGGTTGCAATGTTGTGGATGAAGGTTAATAAATGCAGTTGATTGAAGTGTGGTCAAAATTTTGTTTTGGCTCTCCTGTAAAGTTGGTCAAATGCCACTTGCGCCCTTCTGGCTCCAAACAATGTGTAGGCCATACATGTATTTTTTAGAGCCAGAAGGGCGTAAGTGGACATACGCCCCTCTGGCTCCAAACAATGCTCAAACTTTTGTGTTAGGTCTTTGTTGTTTCGTTGCTTTATTCAATACAGGTTGATTTCTGATGCGTCTTTTTGGCACAACTAGATAGAGCTCATCAAGACCTTTAATTTGATATATAGAACTCATTTTCGCCCAAAATGCCACTTACGCCCCTCTGGTTCCAAGCCCTCGAAAAGCGCGTGAGCGCTTTGCTCACTGCCAGCATTTCGAGGCAGTTGATATGTAAGAGCATCTCCCGCTTTGACCATAGGCCAAAAAATGGTCTGCCCTCGAGCAGCGCTCCCCATCCCGAGGTGGATGCGTCCGTGGACACCACCATCACTCTCGAGGAAGTCCCCAGGCTTACACCTGATTGGTACCAGTCTTTTGCCTCCCAAGGTTTCAAAGCTGCAATGCATGCTTGATTGACCTTGACGCGAAGCTGACCGGAGGCCCACGCTGAGCGTGGTACTCTCTTTCTGAGCCAGAACTGCAGTGGGCGCATGCGCAGAAGGCCCAACTGGAGAACTGAAGATGCTGAGGCCATCAGACCGAGCATCCTTTGAAAAGCTTCAAGAAGGACTATCACGCCGCAGCGGAACGAGCCGGCTGCGCGCCGAATGTCCAGTGTGCGCTGAGATGACAGGCGTGCTGTCATTAGCAGCGAGTTCAGCTCTATTCCTAGAAAAGATATAATCTGTCTGGGGAAAAGCGAGCTCTTTTCCCAGTTCACTGCGAGACCGAGATTCTCGAGGTGATCGAGTAAAATGGTCCTGTGCTCTACGAGCTCTGAGTGAGATTGGGCTAGAATCAGCCAGTCGTCCAGATAGTTCAGCACTCGTATGCCCCGTATCTGAGGGGTGCGAGCGCTGCATCCATGCACTTCGTAAATGTACGGGGTGCCAGGGACAAGCCGAAAGGACTGTGTACTGATATGCCTGGCCCTCGAAGGCGAATCTCAAAAATCGCCTGTGACGTGACGCTATCTGTATTTGAAAATACGCGTCTTTTAGATCTATTGACACAAACCAGTCCCCCTGGCGGACGTGCGCAAGGATTTTTCTGGTTGTGAGCATCCTGATCTGGCGCTTCATAAGCGCTCTGTTCAACTGCCGCAGATCTAGTATGGGTCTGAGACCCCCGTCTTTTTTGGGCACCAGGAAGTATCTGCTGTAAAGCCCCCCCTCGCTTTGAGCTTGAGATAGGGGTTCTATAGCCCCTTTGCTCAACAGTTTCAAAATTTTGGCTCGAAGTAGATGGGCTACTTTCGATTCTACCGTGGTCTCGACGCGCGCCATGAAGCGGCGAGGGCGTCGGCGAAACTGCAGCGAATAGCCTCCTTTTATGATGTTCAGCACCCATCTCGAAAACCCCGGGAAGCTTTTCCCACGCAGGTGCGCGAGTAGCTAGGGGCCGGATGTGAAGCGCGCTCTGATCGGCTCACGATACAGCGGCTTTTGCGTGCTGTGACATAAGCGTCGCGCTCATGACATCTGAGGCAGGGGGCGCGCTGATAACAGCGGGCAGAATGCCCGCGCTCGACTCCTCCGCAGTGTTTAGCTGAGAGGAGGAGGGCTGGGCTAGTTTCATGTCTGTGTGTGGGCGTGTCTCCCGTGTGACACCGGTCTCCCGTGTGACAAAACCTAGGATTCCGCCACTGAGCCACAGGGGGGAAACACAAAGGCTTTCAGATGCACGAGCATATAAAAGAGCGCCAACATGTTTTCTTCGGCGTTTGCTTGCAGGCGTGCGTGTATAAAAAACAGGCACGTTTGCTGCAGTATAGACATTTCCAGTCGCCTGATCAGGGAACTGAGACATGTGTGAGAAATGAGGTCAGTCCGGTCTCGACGGGACTGTAAACACTTTTCTCCTTTCGCCAGTGACGCACGGGAACCATAGAAACGGTGTCTGGATGCAGGCGAGCGGGTTGTACAACGCGCTCGTCGGCTGCAAAATGCACGTCTGCAGTCGCCTTCCAGGGAACTGACAGAACGAAGCATTGGCGGCATAATTTATCTGCCGTTAGACCGGGATTCGAACACCGGTCTCCCGTGTGAAAAAACCTTGGATTCCGCCACTGAGCCACAGGGGGGAAACACAAAGGCTTTCAGATGCACGAGCATATGAAAGAGCGTCAACATGTTTTCTTCGGCGTTTGCTTGCAGGCGTGCGTGTATTAAACAGGCACGTTTGCTGCAGTATAGACACTTCCAGTCGCCTGATCAGGGAACTGAGACGTGTGCGAGAAATGAGTTCAGTCCGGTCTCGACGGGACTGTAAACACTTTTCTCCTTTCGCCGGTGAGAGACGCATGACGGTCCGCTCCAGACATCCCCTGTGAACGGTGCGGTTGCGCGGCTCGAACAGAGGGCGAGCAGGTATCATCCCCCAAGCAGGCAAGGCAAGCGAGCGAACCGGCGAGCTTTGCGGCTTGGAAGGACGGAGGAGCAGTCTCGGAGAAGGATGCCCGGTGAGTCCTCAGAGTCACCATAGGCAGTACCTAGCTCGCAGTGAGGGCAGTCGCCGTCAGCGAGCGCGAGAACTGCGTGATCCTCAGGAAAGGGGCGTCTTGAAAAAAAAGAGCCTGCTCTGTTCGCCGGCTCTTTTAGTGCAATGAGAGTGTGTGTCGCGGCGGCGAGCACACACACAAGGCATAGTAAAAGAGAAAAAGGATACAGCACCGGATAGCGCAGCAGGAAGGCGATGAAGGCGGCGCGGCCAGCAGCTTCTCGACTCGTCCCGCTGAAGTGCTTCTTCAACAGCGCGGCTTCTTCTCGGATCCAGCGATGTGAGTTGCTTCGCTGAAGGATGAAAAATCAGAGATATAATGCTTGCGAGCGGTATTTATAGACCTAAGCCACGCCCGTTTCGGCGGGACGTGACGCAGAGGGCGCGAAGCGCCCTCATTGGGTCTGACGTCACTCTAGGTCTCGCTCGATAGGCTTAAGCAGTTGCCAGCAGACCAGCCAATAGGCGCGCGAGCTGCCTCGCCTATGTCTGTATGCTGCCGCAACGCGTTTTACATTAATACAAAATTAAAGGATAATTTTTTGGCTTCAGTATTCTCGTGGAAAAGGATTTTCCCCTAGCGTATTCTACGCAGTACGAGAGTATCTCTCGTAAGAGAAACACAGACTCGTTGAACTATGCTGATAACGACGGAATTTGCGAACATAGTTGGCTAACAATGCTTTGGGAAATGCTCCCCAGATAAGCAACATCCGAACATGGTACTCTGTTCTTTATACCAATTAAGTTATTTAAATACATCACATACAGTATATAGACTCTGTTCTATAAACTTAAGGAACTTTGGGAAGGGTCACAGGTGTGTCATAACTTCTGGAAAGACTCTTCTCATTTGGCCTGCCGTTGACTATTCCTTTGGCATGTTACATGCCTCTAATAATAATAATAAACAACCCCTGCAAGCACAATTAGATAAAACATAGCCGATATCATAGCCGTTTTTTTTTTTTTCAGGACTTCACTGGAATAGAACATTAAAACTACATCCACACAGAGCACTGTTACAAGATTCTACACATGATTCATATTTTAACATATAGTGACCAGTGGTGCTATAAATCCTAAAAAGAACTACACATACTACAAGTATGCATATGTCTTAGTGTATAAATGCAGTGTTATTGGCCTTCATGACCTTAGGCACAGTTGTCTTTACATGCCTGAATTGTCTTTTCAGGGCAGCTGAATAAAATGACAATTCTCTTTCGATAAAATTTTATTTATTGTAAACTGGTTGTTTGAGCAAACTAATTAATTTAAAAAACAAGTACATATTTATTATTTGGAAACCCAGCTAAATGCACTGTTACTGCATTCTTAAAATGACCTCAGTCACCTCTCAGATACCAAACACAGACATTGCCTGTAACATTAAATCCAGAATAGACTGGTTTTAAGACAATAAACTGTTTTTAAGAAAACTATGATTTTCAATTCATTATATAATACAAGAAGAGAGACTGTAATTCCACCCCCTTCTAAGGAGACACAACACCTTTACAAAGTGGTGTAAAGACAGTGACTGACAAACAAAGACTGAAACACAGAGCTATATATATATATATATATATATATATATATATATATATATATATATATATATATATATATATATATATACATACAGTACCAGTCAAAAGTTTGTTTTTGAAAGAAGTCTCTTATGCTCATCAAGCCTGCAGTAAAAAAAAAAAAAAGCAATATTATGAAATATTATTACAATTTAAAATAATGGTTCTCTTTTTTAATATATTTTAAAATGTAATTTATTTTTGTGATGCAAAGCTGAATTTTCATCAGCAAGTACTCCAGTCTTTGGTGTCTTATGATCCTTCAGAAATCATTATAATATGATGATTTGATACTCAGTTATTATCAATGATGGAAACAGTTGTGCTGTTTAATATATTTTTTTTGGAATACTTTTTTTCAGGATTCATTGATGAATAAAACGTTAACAGCATTTATTAATAAAAACAGCATTTATTCAAAATAAAAACATTTCGAACAATATAAATTGTTACCATCACCTTTTATCAATTTAACGCATCCTTGTTGAATTAAAGTACAAATTTCTTAAAAAAAAAAATAGTTATTGTTCCCAAACTTTTGAACGGTAGTGTATATTGTTACAAAAGATTTCTATTCTAAATAAATACAGTTATTTTTAACTTTTTATTCATCAAATAATCCTGAAAAAAGTATCTCAGGTTATAAAAAAAATATTAAGCAGCACAACTGTTTCCAACATTGATCACTGCATTGATCATAACTGCAGGCTTGATGAGCATAAGAGACTTCTTTCAAAAACATTAAAAATAGTAATGTTTCCAAACTTTTGACTGGTACTGTATATATATATATATATATATATATATATATATATATATATATATATATATATATATATATATATATATATGTATACACAGGCAAACAAGAGGCTAACAAGGAACAGGTTAGACTGAGAGGGTAACTATGGTGACTAGCAAGGGTAACGTCTCAGGGTTATGTATGTAACCCGATTCCCTGAAATGTGAATGAGACGGTGCATCATGGTGTTGACACAATGGGAACACCTTCACACATGCCGGTGTCTGAGTCACGTGTTGTCACACACCAAAACATTGGCCTAGGATGAAGTCAGGTGACGCAATGCAGTGCACAATCAACACTGGTGTGAAAACCACCAGATTCACTTGTCTGAAGAAGCCGTGGCATACTCAAATTATGATTTGGGCAGGCCAAAACGGTGATACAAATTTTAAGCGAAGCCCTTCCTGATGGACACTTTTCAGGACTCCTGGGAGAATGGCAATCGGAGGAAAGATGTACAGACACAGCCTCAGCCACGTCTGTACCATGGCATCCCGCCCCAGAGGAGATGGAGGATGGAGAGAAAACCACAGTGGACAGTTAATTCACTCCCCGGAGGTCAAAACAAGTCCACTTCCACCTGGCCGAACTTCTGCCATATGGACTCCACTACTTGAGGGGGGATTTGCCAATCCCTGGCCTTAGCCCCTGCCTCGACAGGACATCTGCTCCAAATTGAGGTGTCCCTGGATGTAAACTGCCCTCAGTGAGAGCAGTTTGCCATCCTCCCAGAGTGGGATCTGCTGTACCAGCCTGAACAGGGGGCACGAACGGAACCCGCATGTGTGATTTATGTAGGAGACTACCAATATGTTGTCTGTCTGCACCAACACATGATAGCCCCACAGGTCTTGGAGAAATTATTTTATTGCTAAGAACACAGCCCTTCCAAAGACCCTGAGCTGGACGGCCTTCCGGGACCGTTCCCCAGCACATAAGAGAGGTCCGTCGTAATGATATTGCAACTGTAACACTCTTCGAGAGAGGGACACAAGGTGAGAAATCGGGGATCCGGCATCCAGATAGAAAGGCCACAAAGAGCTCTGCATGTGCCCCTTACCATAAACAGGTTTTAATGAGGGTTGAAACCCTCTGCTTTTGAGCCACCACTGGAAGGGTCTCATGTGCAGCAAGCCTAATGGAACTACGTTGGCAGCTGCAAGCCATGAGACCCATCAGAACCTGGCATTGATGGACAGAAAGCTCATTGCCTAACCTCAGACTGCCTACCATGGTGTGAATAGAAATCACCCAAGCTTGGGACAATTGCGCCCACATCTTCCTGAGAAATGTTGTTTTCTGCCATGGTGACAGATTGCTCTTCTTTAGATTTAGTCTCAAACCTAAATTCTCGATATGACCGGGAACAACATCTCAATGTCAAACTGCCAACTCTCGTGATCTGGCGACAGTGAGCCAGTCGTCGATGCTGTTTAGCACCCAGATGCCAACCCTTACTGCCTTTCTGGTAGGGAAACACGTTTCATGGCCCCTTTGGCCAGAAGCGCAAGAAACTGGCTTCACTGTTATAAGCACACCGTTGAAACGCAGAGGACGATACTTTAACTGGATCCTATGACCATTTTCTATTGTTCAAAGTACCCACTTAGAGATATTAGACAGAAGTTTCCATGCTCTTAACTCGTCTGCAAGGGAAACAAATTTTACACTTTTGTTAAAAGTGAGGGAGGGAACAATATTGGTGCCCTGAAACAGCACGCTAACAGAAGGCAACCGAGACTAAAGAACATTTGTTTTTAGCGGAGATGGGGCAATAACCCCGCCAGGAACAGTTATTTATAGAATTGATTACACACTGCATTGTGTCACCCGACTTCGTCCTAGGCCAATGTTTTGGTGTGTACTACACGTGACACTTGCATGCTCTGAAGGCATTCCCATTGCGTCAACACCATGATGCGGCGTCAATATTCCCTCAAAAAGGAACTAATGAAACTAAGTCAAACAGGAGCTACTGTAAACCACTGGAAATGGGAAACACTGGAACAAGGGGAACAGAAAGTGCACTTCAAAATCATAGATTTTTAATGGTTTAAGTTTTTGTTAACTATAATAATCCTGCATAGAGAACATCAAAATCATCATCAAAAAAAAGAAGCTCAACTGTATTTGCTTGATGCTAAAACCTACTTTATTGACACACAAAGACAAACCTCATTGGCTCTCGCAAGTCAAGCAAGCACATTTGAGCTTCTGGTGACCATTTTTTTGTACTTTATATATTTGCATTGATCAATGTTTGTGATGTTCATCAATGTTGAATGATGTTGTTTATATAATGTTTATGTAATACTGCTTATATCACCATTCACATTTTGTGCTAGATAGCAAATCAGTTTCTTTCATCCTGATGTTTTTTTTTTTCCCAAACCATTCAAGTAAGCCCATCAGGTCAGTGGTATGGAACTGTGCTCTGACATGCATAGCTTTACTAAGAAGGTCATTTTCTTTTTTGTGTGCTTTTGCCTTGTATGTTGCCTGCCTCAGTTGATGATGACAGAGAACTCCAGGGTGAGGTCTAAGATCCAGCCAGCCTTTGAACAACTGCTCATGCCACACGTCGCTAAAGTAGATGAGGCCATCCTGCCCGGTCTGACCTCCCTCAATTGGACCTCCCTAAACATAGAGAAATACCTTAATCGAATCACTGCTGCACTCGGTGAGTGTAGTGACTGTAACCACTTTACAGAGTTAGTTAGCTGATTTCCATCCCCACATCAGTAACATTCACTACAGTAAATGGCCACAAGTATGTGGATACCCAAACACCCCCATATATACTTTTTTTGAACTGTGCCAAGTGCCACTATAACAGCCTCCACTCTTCTTGGAAGGCTTTCTATTTTATGTGGGAACATGTCTGCCAGGGTTTTCTCCCATTTAGACACAAGCATCAGTGTGAACAAAGGGATGTCCACATACTTTCGTCCTTGTAGTGTACATAAAATGCTTGCTTGTAATTGTGGCCTGTATGATTATATATCTGAAATGAAAGGGTTCTTTCTTCTGGTTCACAGACAACCTTGAACTTCTGCTGCACAGAGTGAATGACCTGGTTGAGTTTAGAATCGATGCTGTTCTGCAGGAAATGAGCACAGCTACGCTGTGTGTGCTGCCTGAAGATGAGCCATGCACCTGCGAGGAGTTTGTTCAGACCACCAAGGTATACACACACATAAAACAAATGTATTCATTGCAACGTGCGGTTATTTTCAAAGGATAGTGAGGCTAAACGATTTCCACTTGCTGACGTAAATAAGCAGATCTTTGAAAATATAGAGGTCTCACAAACTGATGTCATCAGAAAACGTAACAATTATATGAGATGGTGATTTTGAATGAATTTTGTATGAAGTACGATGTGATTCATATGGTCCACCACTAAATATAACTGTCACTGGGGTGTAAGCAGATTGTAAGAGATTGTACAAATTCATACAAATTAGATATTAATTCACCAAGATATAGCTGCAAATTCCCATGAGAGTGTGTTGGGCTCTCAAAACCAATTTCAATATGACGTCTTTATTCACTGTCAATGCTCCTTTAGTAACATCAGGGCTGTTATCATAAGGGTACAATTTCTTTATGTAGTTAGAATGGACAGCACACTTTTAGGGAAACCTGCTCATGAATCTGAATTGAGTCCGTACTCCTGATAATCTACAAAGCCTTTTTACAATTTATCATTACATTTTAGTATTGAAATTAGGGATGGCGAAAACTAAAAAATTTCTTGACCGACCACCGAGCCTCATTAGCCGGTTGAAACCGGTTAACCGATTAGTTTAAAATATGCTACGCTATTTGAAATAACAGCCATTTCGAGCCGCGCATGCAATTTGCCTCCCACTCACATCACTTTTTTAAAATCCCCTACAGCGCGAAACCTGAGTCCCGCAAATGCGGCGCCGAGGAGCTTGTATGTAATTGGAGGACAAATGGCTCCTTAGTTTCGAAATGGTTTGGGTACAAGGTGATCGCGTTGAAAATAAAGGCATTTGTCTAGCGTTAGAAGCTCATTTGAAACATTGCCGCGGCTCATTTAAGAAAATGACAGCTCCGAAGACACGGCGCTTTAGTTTGAGGTAGTGCTAACAATAATAAAGATGATGATTCCTGTCGTCTGCCCTGGCTCTAACCTCGAGTGTTTAGCCTGTAGCCTTTACTTTTCGCAAACCTTGTGAGCACACGAACCCAAACGCTGTGACCTCGCGCCAAATGTTTTTATTGGTTTATTAAGTACAAACAGGCGAGTTATGAAAAATTGAGTGTGAAGGATTTGTTCACTTCACACAAAAAGATCTTGGAATGAGATGGCTAATTGTAATAGCGTTTAGTCCACTGTCTATAGGGTAATAGCCTAATTTAGAGATCTTTTTTTTTCTAACCGACTACCGACAACTTTGATCGGTTAACATTGATACGGTCAACCATCGGTCAAACGGTCATCGGTTAACATCCCTAATTGAAATGGTACCAAAGTACCAGTACTTTTGACAACCCTGCTTGGCTTTTTTGGTATCTTGCTACTATTTGCAATTACATCTTTGTTAAACGTAATTTATGTCGTGACTAGACCAGCAACGTTCCAAAAAATGGAGATGCGTCCCGCAGGACCCAGTGTCTGAGTCATGTGTACCAACTAGCCAATCATGGCGGATGCAGTGATGATGTCGCAGGGTTCTCCTCAGCGTATAAAAAGATCACCTGAAAACACGTCATCAGTTTCAATGTCTTCAGGAAACTGCTTGTCTGTGTGCTGTGTGAAGATTGCAGTGTGTGAAAGAGAAGAAAACATGGCAAGAGAACAGTTTCCATTGTATCCCTCCATGCCCGTGTTTCATAACGCCTGGTGATGGTCACAATACGTGTGTTACCTGTCTAGGAGTCAAGCATGCATGTATGCATTGTGATTATTTCTCTCTGAGAAAGCTCCGCTCTCGGCTGGCGCTCTTTATGAATGATCATGAGGGATCTCAGCCGCAGCTACTTGAGGAGTGTGAGCAAGTTCCCCTAACTTCTCCCCCTAGCTATGCTGTCCTCATGCCTGAAACGGAAGCCCACTCAGTGGTTTCCTCTGTGGAAAACGAGGGTTCATAGCTCGCTCATGATTCTGACGATTCAGAAAGTGTGGAGTCACTAGAGACAGACGTGAAGAAAATCTGTTTCCTGCTCCATGCAACAGCATGCCGTATATGATGAGCTAGTGGAGCTTATGACTCACGCTACGGTCAGACTGAGATTGGAATGGTCCGGCTCGAAGTGCAAGATCGCAAGCAGTCATAAGTGCACTGCTCCAGTGAGCATTCCATTTCTTCCAGACCTGCACACTGAGGTGTCAGGTTCGTGGGAACATCCATTATCTGCTCGCGTGGTCCATTTTGCTTCAAATTATTCTAATGTAGACGGGCTGAGCTTACGGGGTTATGGGAGGATGCCGCAGGTGGAGAGGAATTTAGCAAGTTATTTCTTCCTGGGGACATCCTCATCATTGAAGGCTCCCGTTTTGCCCTCTAAACCATGTCAGATGACATCGAGGTTGTTGGGCAAAGCGAATTCAGAGGCTGGTCAGACTGGTGGAGCTTTGCATACTATGTCGGCATTACAAGCTTACCAGTCAGACCTGCTTAAGGACCTGGATCAGGGAGGGATTATCTCCTGAGGCGGTCTCCGATTTAGCTCTCCACGTTACCAGGAAGGCAGCTTGTTCCCTTGGACGATTTATGGCTGCTCTGGTGACAGCGGAGAGGCATCCGTGGCTTAAATTGTTTGGTGCTGCCTTAGAGACGGTAGTGAACAGATTTAGAAAGGGACTGGCGCAGTGGGAAGTTCATACCTCGCCGAGTGCAGGCTCCTACTAGAATGCCTGAGCCCTTGCCAGGGACAAGTTCCTGGAGAGAGGAGTGGAGGGCGAGTGTAGTCACTGTAGTGTACACAGTGTAGACACAACCCAGTGTAGACACTGGGTCCTGCGGGATGCATTCCTCTCTCAGGGAACCCTGGTTACATGGTTGAGATGTTTTCTGACTGAAGAAATAATCAATCGGATCATGCTCATTCAATTTATTTCTCATTTTAGGAGCTTTGCATTAAAGGAGCCCAAATGCTGCATACCAAAAGCTCATTGGTGGAGGAGGCAGCCAATGAGCTGATTAATATGTTACTGGAGTTTGAGCAGAAAGAGGAAGAAGAGAGAAACCGTGATGAAAGCAGGACAGAGAGTAAAGTGGAACAGATGGACAGTGATGGTAAGGCCTACTGTTGATCATCCATGCGGTATATGCTCTAGAAATTGCATGTTCCCGCCCCCCTGACCATTTAAAAAAAACAAAAAAAAAAAACAGAATGTTATCAATATATTAAATTCATCAATTTCAATCAATTTACAAAAAAAATACTCAATTTGAGGAATTAAGGTATGTGGGGATGCCCTGATCGATTAGGTGTTTATCGGTATTGGCTGATAATCACATTCTATGACTCGACAGATAGCCACTAAATTTATGAGGGATGTAAACGAGACGTATGAGACGTACATGTATAAACAGTATACAGATGAGGCTTTTGCATTTGTTCTGCTTTGTAACTTCGCAAAGCCTAAATCTGTACTAATTATTCACCTTTATTATTACAAGATATTTTTAAAACATCAAAACCAATGCATTTTCATACAGTGTGCATTATATTTCATATATTTCCCATAATTCTATAAACTTTGGCAGAGATTCCAACTGAAAAGTAAATTTATCACCCAGAGACAAGAACCAGTTACTTAATATATCAAAAAGATTACCCAATCATGAACACTGCACACATTTTTAATTTTTTTTTATTTAATCAATCTCAGAACAAAGGATTGAGGTGTACCACATGTCTGTTTGTAGCTATAGCCCCAAGTACAATCCTCCACTAGAGGTCACCTGTCCACTTGTCAATCGGGCGTTTGTACAGGGTACGCCAGCAGCCTTTAGGAGAAGAGTTGGATCCAAAAAATTGTCTCCATCTTGTTGAAGAAACTTGCATGTTGGAAACACATGTAATTAAAGAGATTTCTTTCCAGCAGATTCAAAACTTTCCAGAACTGGGGTGCTATGAGACAGTAAACATCTTTCATCTTCCTCCCAGTCGTTGATAGGCGTTGTATTCCTATAGGTAGACGTGGATCAGCTCAGAGCTTGACCAACGTGACTTGCCAGAACTGGCTTGATTTTAAAGACTGGAATAAAAAGTCACTGCATCTCATCTCTGTAATATTACTGGTCACCCTCCCATCAGGAAGTCGAAGACTCTAAATTAACAAAAACTTCTGCAAAGTGCCTGTGCAAAATCAGTTTTTGTGTGTTTTTAGTAATTGTTGGTTCGGTGTGTTTGAGTGCTCATTGTTACAATTACACAGCAAAAGTTCAGTGAAATTTTTATTTGTGCATGGAAGAAAGCAAATACTGATACTGACATAATGACATACAATAAATATAGAAAATTTAACTACACGATTGAGGGAGCAGACTACACAGTGAACTCCGAGAAAACGCTACACTTGAGCAAACAGTTTGTGTATAGGCTACTACAAATGATGGCCGTGAAAGAGACTGTGAATGCATTGGATAGGATATGTTTAGTTGGTGAATAGCATAGGCTACTATTACACAGTAGCGATAACGTTAAGCGCACCAGAATAAAATATGTTATTCAGAAATAAACAGTGTAGCTGACTTACAGATTCAGTTAACATCCACAAATGAATAAGCGCGACACAGTGAACTCTGAAAATAAGCTATGCTTGAGCAAACAGTTTGTGAATAGGTTACTACAAATGATGGCCGTGAATAAAATATAATATTCAGAAGTAAACAGTGTAGCTGACTTAATGTTTAGCTGACAGAGTGTTTTTTTTTTTTCAGAATGTTTATTTTCAAACCACAACCATCTAAGTGCTTCTTTTACCGATATAATTTACCGATATCTTTTGCATTTCTAATCCAAACAACGTCAAACTTGGCACTGCACTTACTCGTGCCCGTAGCAAGACACCTGTCAAGTTTGAAATCCATAGGACTAACGGTTCCAGAGATATGTGAATAACAGACAGACAGACACACACAGACAGACAGACGTTTCTGTAATTTATAGATAGATAAGCACTAGTGGCATCCATGTCATTAACAGAGACAAACCAAGACCTTACTAGAGCTCCCTTCACCCTTTCATTCAAAAACTCTTTCTTCTTTTTTTCTTGCAGGTTATTAAGCAAATTAGGATCATATGTATTAATTAGATCCACCTCCATATTTGATTTCATATGTCCTTCTCAATTGACTGAATGTTTTTTTTTTTTATACCAAGTATGGTGACACAAAATAAAACGTGTCACTTTTCTAAGCGGGTTAAAAAGGATAACTATAATGTATGGCGTAATAGCACTTTTGGAAGTACTTCGACTCGGCGCAGTAAAAAGTCACGCCTGATCCTCTTTCCACTATTGACAGAAGTTAGAGGAAGAGGATCCAGCATGACTTTTTACTGCGCCAGTCGAAGTTTTATTTTGTTTACGTTTTATTTACGTTTTATTTTGTGTCACCATACTTGGTCGTATAACTACTCGTGTAACTGTTTTTAAATAGGGAAAACGTTGATGTGTTTGGTCACTTCTAAATTCATTGCTGTTAGATACCATTGAATATACTGGGGTAAGCTAAGTGCTTTCAAAGTGTCACTGCGCGCTAGAGCGATTAAGTGCACGCACTGAGATGAGAGAGGTTGTATCAACTCGCCTTAGTTAAGGGAATAACATAGTTTAATATGAAAAAATGGTGGAGTATCCCTTTAACATCAACCTGCTTTCAAAAAGTATTGTCTAAGAATCTGATCAATTTCCTCTAAAGTATACAAAGAGAGATCCCTCTGAGGATATTGAGAGTTCTCTTCAAACCCATATCATTATCCTGTCAATATCCTGCATAGAAGCGGACTCATCTGACAATGCATCCTCTGCTGCCTTCAGCGATTGTGTTCGACTCTTCTCTGCATCACACCCATACTGATCAGCACTAGTACTTGGCACCACAGTCTTGTCACATACATTGTCACACTGTCACCTTTTTCACCTTTGTTGCAATTGGCTTTTGGCTTGCTTAGTTGGGTAACAGTATATATATATATATATATATATATATATATATATATATATATATATATATATATATATATATATATATATATATATATATATATATATATATATATATATATATATATATATATATATATATATATATATATATATACAGTAAATATATGAATTAACTAAATTAATAACTTTTTTACTACAAAAATGAAACATCATTTTCTTCTGGAAACAAACTTTGTTCCATTATTTTCCTGTTATCTCTGTAGAGCTGCTTTGAAACAATCTGTTTTGTAAAAAGCGCTATATAAATAAAGGTGACTTAACTTGCCCTGTTCAGCCACTAAAAATGATTTACCTTTACCAGCATTATCAGTATTCAAACTTGTTACCTCTACCACTGGCATTTCTGAAGTATTTGCCGCTACATCCATATTAATCTCAGAGTGTCTCACCTCCGTGAGGCCTGAAATCTCCTCCTGACCCATATGTATAGAAGCAGCCTGAGTAGTTGCATATATCATATGATCCTTCTTCATGTTTTATATGAAAAGAGATGTTAAGTGTACGATCTGGTGAATCTAAAAACTTGTAAACTTGTGTCCTAAAATAATTAACATGCTTCAATACTGGGTGCTTACACTGCATGTAATCGCTTTAAACGGACTCACAATCTTGCCAAACCGCAATAATTCACGCTCTAATACGTCATCAGAGATTAACGGCGGCACGTTTGAAATCACTACTGTGTAATATTGAATACACCATTTTCTGTTCTATTTATTCAAAGGAGAGGAGGAATGTAAATCCGAGGGTCGTCTCTTGTCACGTAGCACCACGGCCCCTAGCGTTGGCCCCTCTTCCCCACTGATGAGAAAGAAGAAAAAGAGGGATCTGATGAAGGTGATGGAGGAGGAGGCAAAGGAGCTGCTTTCTCATTTTAACCATCGGAATGTGGATGCATTACTGCGCCTCACCCGTAACACACTGGAGACCCTACGCAAGCGTATCCATGCGATATCCTTGATGCAATTTCTGGGTTGGTTGTTTTTCTATAATAATTAATTAATAATTTAGTAAATTAATTTCACAGGCAAAAATGGTCTATTGTCTATTAGGGTAGTGCAGCTCATGCAGAAGTCACTTTTAAACTAAGCAGCTTTCTGTTGGTCAGTGCAACAAATTACCAACTTGAAATTGAGTGAAGTGTGTGTGGAGAATTTGTGGATTCTTATCGAAAAGACAAATTTTGCCAAGCAACTGAATATGTGACCTCATATTTATTCTTTTTTCCAAGCACAAAGCTTCCTATAATCATTTGGTTGGCCAACTCTAACTCATTGTGAATAAATTTCACTTCCCATGCAGCAGAAGCAGATTCCCCCAGTCGGCAGAAGGGAAGTGGGTCACAGCCCATCTTTAAGGCTGGAGTGTGTTTAACCATCCCCAACATCATCATGGTTCCAGGGCTAGATGAGGTTCAGCAAGCCTTGAACAGCGCTGTGGACTTTGTGGTCAGCGTCAGTAAAGGAGTTGGACAGTGGAGCAAAGAGAGAATTTCCAAGGTTTTATTTTATTTTATTTGTCATTCATTTTCTTCCATACAAAAACAAACACTCGTTTTTTATCCATTAATGCATCTCTTACTTACTGAATGCGATCATCTGACTGTTTGAAGCACCTGTCATAGGAAATCAACGTGTGCTGTAATGAATAATTAATTAAGTCGTCTTCTTTTTTATGCACTTTAGTAAACAGACACTGTCGTGTCTGTTGAAGCTTTTTTTGTTAAAAAGTTAACTTTTAAGAAATATGCACATTAAAAAATAGGCTGTTTATTCATACCGAGTCGGGCTGCACGATATATCGTTTTAGCATCGGTATCACAATGCGTGCATTCGCGATGTCAAGTAAAGGGATCATAGTTGACCCGTACAGATCAGGCCCCATGGTTTGAAACAACGTGATTCTTGGATTAATTGCAAAGTTTAACCATCATAGAGCGAAAGTTATAAAATTTACATAATTTGCACGTGTATTAGGTCCTGTGAGTTTAAACATTCAAGCGATTTTAAACTCGTGTGCAAGAAGTATTGTGCAAGAAGATACGAAAGAGAACTCAATTCAGAAATTGTGCGCTGTTTTCTGTGCGCACACACAGAGCAGCACAGACAGCAGGCGAACACCGAATTCTGTTCTCTTCCACGTCTTTTTGTGCTTGAACGGACAATTGAGAGAGAAAATGGATGTGTATCATTATATTGCCTAATATGCTAGTTATACAGTAAAGTTATTTTACATTTGATTATTCAATTTCTGTACCTGAATACTGTTAGACTTACCTGAAAAAAGCATTGCTTATTTAATTTGCTTCTTTGTTATATTGTAACATATAAATGTTACTCTTGCTCCTCGTAGTCTTTCATTAAAAAGCAGAACCCTGAAACTTCCTTTTTAGCTGATTTCACCAAGGTCTCTTATTTTTCAACCCTTGATAAAAAGTTCAACCTTGCATTCATTTTTGTTAAAGACACTTGAAAATGTCACATTATAGAAGTAAAATGGGTTTCAAATACTATTTTATGTTGACAATTAAGTAGCCTATTATGTAACTTACCTAGTAAACTTCCTTTTATTCTCCTTTTACTCTCATACTTTGTAATTATTTAGTTTTCTTGAACTGGTGTGAACTTTGCAATGCCAAATCTATGCATTTCTTATTTGTGTGTAATGCATGCAAAATGTCAGACTTGAGTATTTTTGTTGTCACAGAGGAAAATGAGTGAGCGACGCATGGCCGCTCTGAAACAGAACAAAGAAGAGAGTGAATCAGAAGACGGTGAATCAACCTATCGCAGCTTCGCCGGTACGACTTTTCCTCACCCTCTGTAATTACACAGCTCAGCAGAGCAAATCAAGAACTAACTTGGTCAGTTGAAAAATTGTCTTTATGATGACTGAAAATAAAAGCTCTGGATGGATAAGATGATCTCCAACCATTTGATAAATGAAACGGAGATAAATATAATGAATGCAAAGACAGTGGATGTGATTTTATGAAGTGGTGACGTTCTTAGTGTCACAGTAATCTTATCCACATTCTTTATTCTCTCTCTATCGCTCACTCGCTCTCAGAATAGGGAAACTGACACAAAATTGACTACAACAGTACCACAACAACATATCTCTGCCTACTGTAATGAAGCGACTCTGCCTGTAAATCTTTCATCCCTTAAAATAGATTAGAGATAAAGGGTCCTTCATAGAACTGATTTGAGTCGAAAATGTTACATAACTGTTTTTCAGAGGTATTCTTCTCTTATAGCTCCTCTCTGCTTTTGTTTATTAAATGTAATCCCATCTCTTTGTGTATTTTTTATCTCCTGAAGGCAGTACCTCAGATATATCAGCATCTGCAAACCAGGCCATTCCCATCCAAACCAAGAACTACCACAAAAGCATCTCTGAGAACAAAGAGATTGTCAAGCTGGTCTCTGTGCTTAGCACATCCATCAACTCCTCCAAGAAGGTCTGAACTTTTGTTGTTCTAATGTTTTTTTTTTTTTTTTTTGTCTTTTTCTTCTTTTTCATTTGATTTGCCCACAGACTAAATTGATTCAAATCCAATTTATTTATTTGAAAACTAGGCAAATAAAATTAAAAGAAAGTCCATCCTCCGACCTAGAACAGAACTTCAGCATATTTTTGTAGTGGAGAATCGATATTAGCACTTTTACAGAAATATGAGCTGTCCATATCTGCTTTCTAAACCCTCTCAAATGCCTTGACCCATAGATTTCTATTGTAAGTGTATTATTGTAAACACAATTTTTATTTTTATTTTTACAAACTGAGGAATAATTTAAAATGATTTTCTTTGGCAATTCACAGCACGCTACAGATGCTTATTTAGAATTTACCACTTTCCTTTAAGGCATATAAAAACATACTTATTATTTACAAGTCAGAAATATTGTCCCATGAGAACAAGTCTATATAGCCTTTGCTGAATATGTTTGCTTCATTCGGTTGTGTTTATAATGTGACAATGTGATGTTGTTTGATTTGTAATGCGTGATACTTGTCATGTACTGTTACACAGGAAATAATGAACGCTTTAGATCGCTTTAGCCTCTATCACCACATCTGGAAGAAAGATAGAGAGGAAACCATCCAGAAATTCATTCAGGGGAACCCTCTTCTTTCTGAATTTGAGTCTCAGATATTGTACTACAGAGATCTGGAGCTAGAGATTAATGCAGAAGCTGAGTATATCTCAGTAGGAGCTCTGGCACTATATACAGGTAAACAGACTTTGAATCAAGAGAAACTAAGTGTTCTAACAGTGATAGAGAGCTTAGCAGACAGCCAAGAGGCATGTTTATTAAAATGGCACAGCTACTGATTGCTTTAATACAGGGAACATGTTTATTATTGCTGCACTTGTTTGTAGGTTATTATGTATTTATATAACTTTTTTATTTAATTTAGATTAATTAATTTATATTATTATTATGTCAAGCCTTTATGATACATAAGTAGCAGTGCTTGCTAGCAGAGTTACAGCTTTTGGAGGAAAAAAAAAATACTTTATTATTGTTATTATTATTATCAAGCTACAAAAGGCCCCTTTATTCCTTGTGTGTTGCTGAATTTACCTACAGTGGATCTGAAGTTGGCCCTTACTGCTGAGACAAAGAGCTGGATGGTGGATTTTGGTCACCATTGCAACAGGAAGTATCATATGGAGATGGAACAGATCTTCACTTTTATAGATGAGGCGAGCAAGAAACTCAACAGGCAGATTAAAGACTTGGATGATATTCGTATCGCCATGGCAACGCTCAAAGAGATCAGAGAACACCAGATCTCCATAGACTTTCAAGTTGGTCCAATTGAGGTACATACAAATAAACAGAAAAATAACACGATGAAATTTTGAATAATCTTTATGCAGCTTTTTTTCATGTAACTATAATTCATGGTGACCAAAGCTGGCACAACTCCTAATAATAATTCCCTACAACTTCATTAAAGAAGACCTTGAATATACTGTGTGTATAAGGTGTATGTTGAAGTTGAACAGTTTTTTTTTTTTTTTTTCACTTCTCCTTTTTGGAGCTGTGAAGAAATCCACTATGTTCCACATACAGTACATTCATACATACATGCATGCAGACATACAAATAAATAAATAATTAAATCATAGGGGGTAAATAATGACATATTATTATTATTATTTTTATTATTATTTAAATTTATTGTTTACATTTTATTCATTTTAATATGTATTTTTGCTGAAGCATTAATAAAGTAATCAGGTATAGAACATAAAACAGTTATGTATTATCCTTTGATAGGACCTAAATGTCTCTTTCCCTGGTTTTGACCCGCAGGAATCGTACGCCATGCTACATAAGTATGGATTATTGATTGCAAAAGAGGAAGCGGAGAAAGTGGACACACTTCGGTACACCTGGGAGAAACTGCTTTCCCGTAGCACAGAGGTGCAGAACGAGCTGGTGTCCCTTCAACCAAACTTCAGAGGAGAACTCATCAAAAACGTTGAGACCTTTGTGGAAGACTGCCAGTACTTTTACCATGACTATGATAGGGTGAGTCCTGAGGGGCAGGTAAAATCTTTCCATCCTCTTCTCTTGCTTTGAGACGATCCCTCAGGCAATTATGGTTTCAAGCCCAAACACAATTGTTTTCCTGCATTTATATTCCTGTTGGAATTCTGTAACATATAATGCCAGATATCAAACCACACAAAAATCTGAGTGATTCTTTGAAGCAACTAATGTTCCCTTTCAAAAGCGACTCTAAATGCTGTGCTTGATTCGGCGCTCTGGGAAACACTTTTTTTGTGATCAGCTGTTAAATATGTGTGCAACACATCAATGAAATTGACTTAGAACTTTTATAGCCTCAGGCCCCGTCCACACTACTGCGTTTTAGTTTAGAAATGGAGGATTAAAACGAATACGATCTCCGTCCACACCAGTGTTTTAGCTGCGTATTAGAATTGATCTCCGTCCACATTAAAACGACTGAAAACGCGGATCACGTGACCATTCACCAACACTGGGCATGCGCGTGCCGGTGTAAACCTAGAGACTTTCAAACATAGACTGTAAAAAAATGCTTTCAAACATCAAAATGTCATTTATTAATATGTATTTGTGTCAAAATGACATATAAACATCTTTTCCTATTCTATTTTGCCTGGAAACGCTTCCAACAACTTGCGTGTCGCATGAAAAATAGGTCTTTTTCTAGCATCCACGCGTTTACCGCGCGAGCCGTGCCTGAGACACGGCAGTTTACTGTAAGAAACTGTTCCAGCGGGTGGAGTTTACTGGTACTGAATATTACCTGTGTATACTCCATGACTGATGACACCCAATCATAGAGCCGAGCGTGAGCCTCAGCGTCATCGTTTCTAAAGTCCTCCGTTTTGACTCGTCCAGACTAAAACGCCCTCCGGAGATTCAAAACGAAAAACGGGTCGGCAGCGTTTCTAAAATTTTTTGGGTCTCCGTTTTTGCCGTTTTAGTGTGAACGGGAGGTGCAAACGTAGCAAAAGGTCTCCGTTTTTAAACGAAAACGCAGTAGTGTGGACGGGGCCTCAGACAGTGATTGGAATGCACACTCATCAGAGGCTATAATTAGATGTGCCACAGGTGCATCTACAGGTATTTTTGTCTTCAGACCATAGTATGTGTGTAACTCAATTTGTCTCTTTGTTAGGAGTTAGTTTTCACTAGGATATGCGCAGAATTCACTGAAAATTCTCTCTTTCTCCTCTCACTCTTTGAAAAAAGTGAAAAAGCAAAGGAAAAGAAAAATGAGCGGTGTGTAAAGTAAATGGTGTCTGAATGTGACACACACCAGTATTGCTTTGTTTGTTTGGGGGATGAGCACGCTGCCCTTGCATTGCAGGAGACTCTCCAGACTCTCTCCAGACCTAGATGTCCTTTTGCTCTATCCCGAAACGCACCCTGGCCCTTCTTCGGCTCGTGCAGAGGATAATGAATCTCTTGAATCCGGTATAGATTATGAGTTGCCTACCTCCGAGCGTTCTGAGCGTGATAATAAAACTTGTGAGGAATTACTCAAAGTGGTTGTTCGCGAGAACAAGAGACCCCAAAACGCTCTAAACTGGAAGACAGATTTCTGACCCCAACAGCAGTCTCTCCCCTTCTTTTAGGTCCTCCATGACGAGTTATCTCGCTCATGGGGGAAAGCATGTACTTCTCATGTCTATCGTGGGTGTGAAGGCAAGGGAACATATGATGATGCCACAGGTCAAAGAGACGCTTGCGAACTATCTCTCACCTGGTTCGGCATCATCATTAAATAAACCAACTCTCCCCACTAAGCCATGCAGAACCACCTCTACGCTAGTGGGGAAAGTGTTTCAAGTGGCAGGTCAGGCTGGTGCTACATTCTCGGAGCTTCTTCGAGCCACAGATTTGTCCCTCCGTGCGACCAAGCAAACTGCCCGCACTATTGGTCGTTCAGTGGGTGCTTTGGTCAGCACGGATAGGCACCTGTGGCTGAACTTCAGAGCATCAAGGACATGGACCGAGTGGTCCTGCTTGATGCCCCTATGGCCTCCAAAATGGCCTGACCTTACACACTGATGATGGCTTAGGCCGAAACACGTCTGTGAGGACATGATAATAATAAATGTATGAAAATAGAACCTGAGAGTGCGGTTTTTCATCTTTACTTCTGACCTCAGGACTATCATCTCCAAAACTATGAAATCCTGATGGTCTTGCGCCCAGCTCTGTGGGGGTGGCCTCCCTCAGGACGGGGCAAGTAAAAATAAGTCAGCCCACCCCTTCCTGCCACCCCCACGAAACCTATGTACCATCCCCGCTGCCTCTGGTGTTTCGGGGGGCAGCGGTTTCCAGCAAATATTCCAGGACACGGAACACCCAACATCCCCCCAATGGGAAGTATCAAAATTGGTACCCATTTCAGAGAACTTGGAACCTACTGCCTGTTATCTCTATGTGGGTCCTAACGAAAGTAGAAAAAGGTTACAGGAATACTGGGTTCAGGTTCACATAGAAATACTATGGCCGAAGCTTATCAATATTGGGTTCTTCCATTCAGCCTAGCTTTATCACGCCACACATACACAAAGTGCATGGATGCAGCACTGTCTCCTTTGTGACTCCAATGCATCTGTATTTTGAATTACATAGACATTTGGCTGATATTAACTCAGTCACAAGAGCTGGTGTTACGAAATAGAGATAACTAGCTTATCTAGTTTCTCTGGGGTTGAGACTCAACGTCAACAATAGTGTTCTCTCTCCTACCCAGAGAACAACATATTTAGGGGATGTATGGGATTTGATCACGATGTGGGCACATTCAGAATACCCTGAGCATAGTCAGGCTAGGCCAAGATTGTATTGTTTGTCAGTATCAGCAAATATTTAGTCTCATGGCATCTGCGTCCACGGTGATCCCTTTGGGCCTTTTGCACATGAGACCATTTCAGTTGTGGCTCAAAGCCATTTCAGCCAAGGGCCAATCCCCGAAGGCAGATAAGGGTTACGTGCCACAGGCTACTTATCCTCTCTAAGTGGCTCAGACCCCGGCTTCTCGCCTTGGGTCCCACTCTCTAGGTGTGCCTTGCCATCGCAAAATGCTAACGACAGACGTGTTGCACACATATTTCACAACTGGTCAAAACAAAAATTGTTCCCAGAGCACTGAATCAAGCGGAAGCTCATTCCCACTTTTTCAGGGGACAGGGTTACAGTCAAGTAACCCGAGATGTTTCCACTGCACAGGAAAAACGATGTGGTTGTTTATCTTAAATTAACAATATGTGCATACGTTTCTCTGGTTTTGTGCTTGTCAAATCTTTAGGATGGTCCCATGGTGGTTGGATTGGCTCCCCAGGATGCCAGTGATAGGCTTATTATGTTTCAGGTACAGTATCCTGTTAATCTTGTTTGCGTAAATATAACATACATTTCCTTGACATACTATCATAATATAACTACATTACACTGAATACTTTTTGTTAATTTTTAGTTTTTGTTCTCCCCTTTAAATAATTTGGTACAAAGTATCTGTCATGGGTTAGCATGTAGTAAATCTCGAAGAGAGTTGTGTGACACAGAATTAATGAGAATTAGTGCCCTATCTTGCCCCCAATGCAATTGACTTTGTACACCAACGCATGTATCATTCCTATTTTGCACCCGACGCACAGCGGACTATTCCCTCCACAGACGCACGTCGGTAAATTAGGGAATGAATTTGCGCTCCCGGGGGCGGTTCAGCGAAAAGAGGAGGCGTGTTCCGGCACAAACGTTCCCGGTGCTATTTTTCAGAAAACAATTCCGCCACAGACCAGGAAAAACCTAGTCTAAAGTCAGTGGCGCATTATTCGCAAAGCATACATAATTACAAGGAAAAATATTCCACACAAGGGAAATTATTGTGGTGTCCATGAAGATGTGAAAAAAATAGGCATAAATCTAGCTTACACATTTACCCAAATGATTATACGCCTGTTTAACTGAATCTTATTTGGGAGGGTTTCTCCCATCCCCATACAATGTCACTGCTCTGTCTTTTACGGCCCTGACGAGAACGTCGGTCTCTTTAGCTGTGAACCGCTCCTGGCGTGCGCCTGGCAAATCTGCCGTTATAATAGCAATCCACCATGGAACAAGCTTGCTTGCTTTTAAAGGAAATGTGAGATGACGTTCTGATTGGTTTATTTCACGTTACGCCCAAACCACACCTATGAGTAATGTAGCTACTTCAGACCAACCCATTTTAGCACCCAAGATCCGCCCACAAAGCTACTTGCTTTTTGCGTTTGATACTTGCGTTTCAGATCGTTAAAATAGGGACCTTATTCTTTTAATTAACACAAAAAGAGATAGCATACACATGCCAACTTACATTAACCAAAGACAATGAACAGAACTGAAGGCTTAAATACACTGAGGATGTTAATCATAGGAACAGGAAACAGGGGTGTAACTAATTGGAAACCATGACAACAACTGAATGACTAGGGGCAAATTCCAATCAGAAGTAAGTCCTATTCTCACTCCAAAGGGCAGAGCGCTTGAATTGGGGTCTTTGGAGGGAGCAGGGCACTTGTGTGCAATAATGAAGCCGTTCGGAACGCACTTGGCGAAGGCAGCAATGAAAGACCATGTAACGATCTGGTCTTAACTTTATAAGTTAAACATTAAACATAAAGCATTAAACACATTTTCTACCTATGAAACTTTATAAACTACATATGAAATACATGATGAAAATGTGTCTATTTATCAGAACAAAACAACCTGAATTTATTCTGTTTATATGTTAACTCCAACTCTTCCGCAATATCTAAATTTAAAAATGAATCGTGAAGATTCGTCACCCTGAGTCACATGAACATACATGATTAAATTACTTCCTTGAAGTGACCATCGCATGTTCCTTGCGCCAAAGGACTTTTGGAAAGGCCCTTCGTGAAGGGATTCAGTTGTTCACTTTCGTTTGGAACACAAATGGTGTCCCCTTCCCGGTGTGCCCTTCAAGGGTGCAAAAATGCCGTTTGGAATTCACCCTAGAGCTCAGAAACTAAACATGACCGTGTCAGTGACAGTATAACTTTTTCAGTGTTTTTAACTTACTGCTTTCCAACTAACTGAGCTAGTTTTATGTCCACTGTACCACTCCATATTCTCTTTGTTCTTACATAGTACATATACTTGATTTTGGCTACATATATATATATTTTATGTAATTTATGTAAACATATAAATTAATCCTTGGTTTGATTATTTATTTTAAAATTATCTGCCGTTTCACAGAATCGCTTTGACAACCTCTTCCGCAAGTACATCACATACACAGGTGGGGAGGAGCTCTTTGGCCTATCTGTTACCCAGCATCCTCAGCTGCTTGAGATCAGGAAACAGTTGACACTTCTCCAAAAGCTCTATGGACTCTACAACAGTGTCATTGACACAGTCAATGGTTACTATGACATCTCATGGGCCGACATTCACATTGACAGAATCAACAATGAACTTCTTGAGTTTCAGACGAGGTGAGAAAGCTACAGAAGTCAAACAAAAATTCTGAAGACCCTCTCTCTGGCAGTCATGTAATAAGTTACATTGAAAAGCATGAAGGGACCAGGGGATTTCGATTGTGCTGGTCTGTTCTGGTAATTGCAGAAGCTTCTCAGAGAAGAGATTCATTCTCCATGCCTGTCAAGAACTGAAATTAAAGCCCAGTTGTGTTGGAGCAAGTACCAGTGTAATGCAATAATCGTTTCACAATAATAGGATGAATGGAGAGTTTTCTGTCTGATGCAATTTAAAGTATACTTGAGTTAAATATAATAAGTATGGACATCTTTATAGTTTACAACAGAGTAATTTGCAGTCACCAAGATTGACTTTACTATATGCAGTCACTCAATGTTAATTTAAAGTAATAGCGGACAAAAATGCACAAAGCTAATAATAAATATCTTTAAATGTGAAATCAGACACATTGAACTTTAAATTTCACACGTTTAAATTTTTTTGTTTTGTTTTGTAGGTGCCGTAAGCTGCCGCGGGCCCTTAAAGAGTGGCAGGCATTTCTTGACCTGAAAAAAACTATTGACGAATTTAGTGAGTGCTGCCCCTTGCTGGATCTAATGACTAACAAAGCAATGATGACACGCCACTGGAAGAGAATTACTGAGGTTACAAGTCACACCTTTGAGGTCGAAACTGATAACTTCAAGCTTCGCAACATCATGGAAGCCCCACTGCTGAAGTACAAAGAAGAAATAGAGGTCAGAATTAGTTTTTAATTCCATAGACATAAATAGAGATTAGATTGTAGTTTTGGCCTTAAAGTTCTCCACTTTTTAAAAAATTTGTAAAGAATACATTATGATTGTAACAACACATTTGGGCAGGATATCTGTATCAGTGCTGTGAAGGAGCGTGACATCGAGCAGAAACTCAAGCAAGTAATTGCGGAATGGGACAACAAGACCTTTACCTTTGCCCACTTTAAAACCAGAGGCGAGCTCCTTCTGAGAGGAGACAGTACATCTGAGATCATTACTAACATGGAGGACAGCCTGATGGTGCTTGGTTCCCTTATGAGCAACAGGTGAGCCATTAGATCAACAATTAATTTCTCTGGAAAATTCTACTGTCCATTACAGTTTATTTATATTCTATTATTCAAGTGTTATTTACTTATTTCTGTGAAAATTTACGATTTAATAATAAATTGATAAAAAAAAAATCTCTCGTGAATTTGGCGTATTGACCGTGTTGAATTGTGGTATTACATTTTAGATGTATATATGTTGCAAGTTTATGAAGTACAGTACACTGGCATAGGAAAATCAAATGGAATGATTTGGGACAGTTATTTAGCCTATCCTCTAATGCTCCAGACTTTGTGCCTTATATCTCTGTAGATACAACACACCGTTCAAAGCCCAGATCCAGAAGTGGGTTCAGAACCTCTCCAATACAACAGATATCATTGAGAACTGGATGACTGTACAAAACCTCTGGATTTACCTTGAGGCTGTTTTTGTTGGTGGAGACATAGCCAAACAGCTGCCAAAGGTAATTTTCAGTCTCACTCCACACATTGACACTTTTTTGGCCATTTTATTGAAAGTGAAGAAACGATGGGGAAAAAAGTGGGGGAACAGGACATGCTCATAACACATTATGATTTTGAACCCACATGAGCTCAATGTATTTTAAGTCACATTTACTAAGTACTCAATATACAGTAAATATGTTTTTTTTTCTATGTCTAATATTGTTTAGTTTGATGCTTGATAAACTTTAGAAGTTGTCTTGAACATTTAATAATACTATTATATATGATGTTGTCCAATGTTCAAAACAATTTTTAGATGAATCTTACAATATACAAAAAAACTGGTAACACTTTACAATAAAGTCTAATTTGTTAACAGTTCACATGAACGATAAACAATACATATACAGGATTTATTAATCTTAGGTTATGTTCATTTCTACATTTACTAATACATTATTAAAATATGGTCAACATTAAAATGTTGTATCTGTTAATGCATGGTGAACTAACATGAACAAACAATGAACGATTAGATATTTAACTAACCTCAATGAAGGTTAATAGATGCTGTAAAAATATACTGTTCATAGTTAGTTCATGTTAACTAATGCATTAACTAATGTTAAATGTGACCTTATTGTAAAGTGTTATCAAAAATTCTAATAATTACATACTTAAAATTATACTTTATAATTGTTCTTTACGATTGAAATAATATATCACAACATTGAACTAATTATATATTTTTTGCTTTATGATAATAAGATTTTAACTTTTTTTTAGAATCTCCATTTTATAACCAGTCTTTTGTTTGTTTTGTTTAATAACACAGATTTCAGAGATGTTTTGTTTTGTCAAATTCCAGATACCACAGATGTTTCTTGTTTCCCTAGAGTTAAATATTTAATGTGAAACCTTAAATTCAAGTGAAACCTTCTCTTTTAGGAGGCAAAGCGCTTCTCCAACATCGATAAATCGTGGGTGAAAATCATGACTCGAGCTCATGAGATGCCCAATGTAGTCCAGTCGTGTGTGGGAGATGAGACTATGGGTCAGCTGCTGCCTCACTTGCTGGAACAGCTAGAGATGTGTCAAAAATCTCTCACAGGGTACATAACACATCTGTTTTTCAGTCTAGTCCTTATATCAGGATTCAGCAGTTTCATAACCAGTTTCTATAGCAAGATGCACCTGGGACCATTGCAGTTCTGTTGTCACAGGTGACACCTAGGTGGAGTAAAAAAAAAAAAAAAAAAAAAGTTTGCCAGAGTTTTTGACTCAGGTTTGAAATTATATTTTTAAGTTGCTTATTTTAGTCAGGTTAAAGTGGATCTAATTTATAGTGCTGCTAATTTTAAGCTTGTCTTCTGCTTTACAGGTACCTGGAGAAAAAGCGATTGCTGTTTCCACGTTTCTTCTTTGTTTCGGATCCTGCACTGCTGGAGATTTTGGGCCAAGCATCTGACTCGCACACCATCCAGGCTCACCTGCTCAACATCTTTGACAACATCAAATGTGTCCGCTTCCATGAAAAGGTGATCACTATTTTAACCTAGAAAGCATACTTTCTTATTCTAAAAACGTCCCTCTTCATATCTGTCACGCTGGGTTTAGAAAGCACACGCTGAAGAAGATAAGGTTCAGAAAGTCTTTAATAATCCACACAAGTCAACAAGGCAGACACAACCTAAGCATTAACGTGACCAGACAAATGAGAACTGAAAACACAGCAACTTAAATAGTAGTGCAAACAATGGTGATTAATGACGAACAGCTGAACGGAATGACTAGTCATAATCAGTAACCATGGCAACTAAAGAGTGGTGGGAAATCTGAACAAAGGAAAACATGAAACTGGCGATATGAAAAGTGAAAGTGAAAAACTAACAAAACAATTGTGACAATGTTGTGGTACACATCTCTTTTTTGCTGTGAAATCTATACACATTTTTATAAAGTAAATAAGAATAACTTTTATATTGTTAGTAAGATAAACACTTCTTTCATTATCCATACATCATTTTTTGAGAAACATCCTGTTAAAATGTTAGCATCAAATATAATCCATCAGGCTTTTGAGGAATGTTAGGAAAGTATACATTTGTTTAAAAATATCTGCTTTTCCAAAATAACCAACACTGGATTTGCTTTTAGATGTATGATAAGGTTTTGGCGATATCATCACGAGAGGGTGAGACAGTTGAGCTGGAAAGGCCTGTCATAGCAGAGGGCAATGTGGAGGTCTGGCTTAATGCACTACTGAAAGAATCCCAGAGGTCTTTGCACCTCGTCATCCGTCAGGCTGCACTTGCCATTCAAGACTCTGGTTTTGAGTTGATTGAATTTTTGGACTCCTTTCCTGCACAGGTATTCAAAATATCGACAGTGATAGAATTTATAAAGTAAATTTAAAAAAAAATGGTATAGTATATTAACCAGACTATTGGTTTCTGTGGTTTAGGTTGGTTTACTAGGAATCCAGATGATCTGGACGAAAGATTCTGAGGATGCTTTGAGCAATGCCAGATATGACCGTAAGATCATGGCTAAAACCAACCATTTTTTTCTTGAGCTCCTCAACAATTTAATTGACATGACCACAAAGAACCTTGGAGCTGTTGAACGGACAAAGTATGAAACCCTAATCACCATTCACGTACACCAGAGGGACATCTTTGACGATTTGGTGAGTGCCCATTATTATTCTAATAAAGTCTCAGCATTGTTGATAGTTGCTCATTTGAGTTCTGTATTTTAGAATTTTAGAACTTTATTATCTTCAATTTTTAAAGCTCTAGAATAGGCAATTTAGCTAATGCAGACTGCCAAATTAACATTGCAGTCACTTCTGGGGTTATGTCAACTGGCAAGGTTGGAAGTTTTGATATCTCATGACTGAATGCTAAATTACTGAGTATGTCACAACCCTCAGTGTACATCCATTTGAGACAACTCCAAAAGATAACCACCCAGCAAAAACTGATATTTCCTGTTCTTCTCACACAGTGTCGTTTGCACATCAAAAGCCCCACAGACTTTGAATGGCTGAAACAATGCCGCTTTTACTTCAACGAGGACACGGATAAGATGATGATCAGCATCACTGATGTGGCTTTCATTTATCAGAATGAGTTTCTAGGCTGCACTGACAGGCTGGTCATCACTCCTCTCACTGACAGGTGCCTCTAGCAATAACAAGCTCGTTTGCCTCTATTTTCTCACTGCGGCGCAATTTACAATTATAAATCAGATGTGATTTCTCATAGACCATACAATTATAAATTCTGCTCAGAACAAAATAATACAAAAGCCCAACAAAATGATGAAGAAATTATATTGTGCATAAGGAAAATGAAGATTACTACCATTGTGTTTTTTTGTATGACTCTTTTTATTTGCTTTCATGGTAATTAAACATACTGTATGTTCCCCATATTTTAATTACTGTAATGTGTCTGGATGTTTTATAATTGTGATTATTTAAAATGTTGATTAATTTTAGATTATCATTACTAAAAAAAATGGTATTTTTTCAAAAACTTCTATGTATAACAACTTTACAGCTGAAATAATATATTAGTTTATATTAGAATATATATATATATATATATATATATATATATATTACATTATGATAATGAGAATTTGGCCCTTATATATTAATGGCCCTAAAATAGCCATATAAGCTAAATGTACATATTACATTTATTGCATGTTTATTACTTTCCGTGTACACTGCATTTTCCTATTTTGTCTTGCTTGATGTCTAAACATACTTGGATACATTAGCATCATTTGTTTTGATTTAAATAATTAATTAAATCATTTGTATGTACGCTTAATAAAAAATGTAGATAGTTAATTAGAGATGCATCCTGTTATAAATTTTCAGATATTTTTTACTGGACAACACACAAAAATACTGATTTAGAAATAGTTCCTTTGCAGTGCAGATGTTACTTTATCTTGCCTTTTCCTTGCATCATTTTCAATATGTTTCCTAGATGCTACATTACTTTAGCTCAAGCTCTGGGAATGAGCATGGGTGGAGCCCCAGCCGGGCCAGCAGGAACAGGAAAGACGGAAACCACGAAGGACATGGGCCGCTGCCTGGGCAAATATGTGGTGGTCTTCAACTGCTCTGACCAGATGGACTTCAGAGGCTTGGGCAGGATATTCAAAGGTGCCACACACACGTGTGCTCAATGCACATTATAAAAACAAATGTTACTTTATTGTTGCAAATTAAATGAAAGCATATCCTTGTAATATAACCATAATGATAATACATGTGAAGTCTGTAAGCAATAATCCATAATTCATTACCCATACACAAGCAATATTTGTATGATATGATGTGTGAAATTAATATGAGAAACCAATGCGTTGTCATTTCATCAGAGTGTTCGTGTTTTGCTTTATGCATACTTGGGGATGATTTTTTTTTTTTTTTTTTTTTTCTGTCTTCAGGTCTTGCTCAGTCTGGCTCCTGGGGATGTTTTGATGAGTTTAACCGTATCGACCTGCCGGTGCTCTCAGTGGCGGCTCAACAAATCGCCATTGTGCTCACCTGCAAGAAAGAACGGCGGAAGAACTTTATCTTTACTGATGGAGATAATGTAGAGATGAACCCTGAGTTTGGCATCTTCCTCACGATGGTGAGCAGGTGCATTTATGTCTTCTTCGAAATATCACACATCTCACAGAGATTTGAAAGTTTATTTAACACTTGCGAACTAAGAACTCATAGGAATGTGCAATCCACTCCAATACATTTTATCTCTTCCTTTTATCTTTACCTTTTACTGTAGCTAATACATGCACCTGTGACTGTCCATCAGCTGAATTATATATTAATGTGCCAAGTTACAATGTTTATTACAATGTTTAGGACAGTTAGGGGCACCGTTTACTCTTAATAAAGTTTGCTTATTTTTTTTCATACTATATGAAATACATGGAAGATATTACGAATACAGTTTTTTTATAGATAAATCTCAAAGACTATGTGGAAATCTGACTAAACTGTGATTTAAAGACCCAATGAAATATAAGGTTACACTTTCAGGCTAACTGTCATATAAACAATATACTGTACAGTGGGTTGTTATTTTCTCTTTTTTTTTTCGTACAGAATCCTGGATACGCAGGGAGACAGGAACTTCCTGAGAATCTGAAAATTAACTTCCGCTCAGTGGCGATGATGGTTCCTGACAGACAGATCATTATCAGAGTGAAACTGGCAAGCTGTGGCTTCATTGACAATATCGAGCTGGCCAGGAAATTCTTCACTCTGTACAAACTGTGTGAGGAGCAGCTCTCTAAACAGGTGACTATCATTAGTAACAATGTACTACAGTGTATAGTATATACTTAATAATAACATATTCCGATTTTCCAGTCAGTTCTTCCCTGCTCATTGTAAACTAGATTTAAAGAAAAGACTAGAAAAAACAGTAAAGTGTTGCTGAGGAACTAAATATTACCGGTATGTATTATACTATGGTGCTGTTGAATGCTTGATTCTGACTGGTTGAAGAATGTTCTAAAGTGTGCAATAATTTTTACAGTAACACATAGCTATGGTAGTTCCAGGCAGGTCTTGGACGCATCATAGTTCCATGTAACTTCGCCAAATGATTTAAGTTATTTCAAAGGTACTTAAATCTTACAACAGCAAATGAACCAAAACCCACAAAGACACTGACCAAGCAAATAAATATAACAAACAATAAGATAAAAAAGACAATTTGTTTTCCCCACAAAATTACGTTTCATTATCTATGGAAAGTATACTCTCTTTCTCACATTTTCTCTTCCATACAAATGCACACAGGTAGGCTACTGTATGGAAAATAAAATAGTTAAAATAGTTTTGAATCTGCAAAACTACTAGACATTTCTCAGTATCAAGGCAATTAACCTTACAGATCCACAATTAGTAGAGATGCTGCTGCTACTGAGCTCCATAATGGTGACTTCAAATGAAACATTCAATAAAACATCTACATCTAAACCATCTGTAAAATTTCAATAAGCTTGATGTGAGTATTGCAATCAAGGCCTTATATACCTGGAAGCGGGGGTGCAGTTCGCGATGCAAATCTCACTAGCCAACGTGCATTGGCTCGTTCTTTTACCACTTGAAGGTGATTGGGCTCTCAGCCGAGATCCTAATTCATCAGTCACTGACGATTAACGTTGAACGTGACTGACTGATAGGGAACAGATACTGAACACTGATCATAACAGCATTGTTGAATCATTATTTTTCTGTTTATCCCTGTAAAGCTGCTTTGAAACAATCTGTATTGTATAAGTGCTATAAAAATAAAGGTGACTTAACTTGACCTTAATCAGGGATGAAAAAGACAATTTCACCAATATCAGGTGTCCATAAAACTATAGCGGATTTTAACCTTTATAACTTTATAACTTACTTTTTAAGTAAATTTATGATTTTTTTTCTAGGTCCATTATGACTTTGGTCTGCGCAATATTCTGTCTGTCCTGCGCACTCTTGGTGCCGCAAAACGGGCCAATCCCAATGACACAGAGTCTACTATTGTCATGAGAGTTCTGCGAGACATGAATCTGTCCAAACTGGTAAGAATACCAGCGCACATACATACATAGTTTTCTCATATGACACCTCATGAATATACAGTATAAACATGACACTTATTTGATTATATATTCTCTCTCATATCAGGTTGTGGTTCAATGTCAGAATTTCTTTCTAAATGCATCTGTCATAACAATGAAATGACACTTGTCTCTGCCCTTTAAGATTGATGAGGATGAGCCATTGTTCCTCAGTTTGATTGAAGATCTTTTCCCTGGAATTCAGTTGGATAAAGCTGGATACCCTGATCTGGAATCAGCCATAGACAAACAGGTTTGAAAAAAATTATCATATATGAATCTGAATGTTTGTTAGGTTGAGCACTGGGAATTAAAATCAAAACCAAAACCTTTGTTATTCTACTAGGTAACTGAGGCTGGTCTTATCAATCACCCACCGTGGAGGTTAAAGATCATTCAGCTGTATGAGACTCAAAGAGTTCGTCATGGGATGATGGCACTAGGACCCAGCGGAGCAGGAAAAACAACCTGCATCCATACTCTTATGAAGGCCATGACTGGTGAGAATTAGACACCAGCCACAAAAACTAGGCCATTATGTTACAGTGGACAGGGATCATTTCATTGGTGATGTAAATAGTAAACATTTGTAATTTATATGCAACTTACTGTAAATGCATGTTTAGATTGTGGCCAACCTCACAGAGAGATGCGTATGAACCCTAAAGCTATTACTGCACCTCAAATGTTTGGTCGACTCGATGTGGCAACCAACGACTGGACTGATGGAATCTTTTCCACTCTTTGGAGGAAAACACTCAGAGCAAAGAAAGGTAGATCACCTGTTAAAAAAATTGTATGGAATATGCATAAGCAGAAGAAGCTTTTGGTTACACTTTATTTGAAGGTGTCCTTTTTACAGTGTAATTATAATTAAGTACTGAGTAATATTAAATAAAACATGTACTTACTGTAGGGTTATGGTTCGGATTAGGGTTTGGTTTAGAGTTAGTAGCATGTAATTAAATGTAATTAATAATTAACTGTCATTAATATAATAAATACATGTAACATGTAACAAGGACACTGCAAAATGAAGTGTTATACAGTTTTTATTTTAGCTCCTAATACTGTATTTTCTCAGATTATTGCACATATAAAAGTAACTTTAAAGTATACAGCACTGAACATTAAAACTATTAAACATAGCATGTCTGGTCTAAAATGTTTAAAAAAACACATCTACTTTTGAGGGAGCAAATGTTTTAATATATGTCAGCAGAGCCCCTCAGGGCTTTTTTTGTCTGGTCAGTTGTGTAAGAAAGCTGATGGTTTGCAAAGTGGTTGAAAAGCCTCTCAAACAGGCAAGAGTGTACTATTCCCTCCCTTTACAAAAAGGCACTGAGATCTATAACACATGAAAGAGAATGTTTCATTTAAATGGAAACATGTTGAAACCTATCGACTCGTTTTTTTAAATCAATGAACAAGTGCAGCCATCAAACAGGGCTTTTGACACTAATGGGCCAAGCAATCAGCCATAAGATGTCAAATGTCAATCATTGATCATAATGATTGATGGAAGCCACAACATTATGCAATTGTATCTGTATCTTATTTCATTTCTCATTTGTACTCATTTGTACATGGTTTGTGTTTAGGGGAACACATATGGATTGTTCTTGACGGGCCAGTTGATGCTATATGGATTGAAAACCTAAACTCAGTCCTGGATGATAACCGTACACTGACATTGGCCAATGGTGACCGCATCCCCATGGCCCCCAATTGCAAGATTGTGTTTGAGCCACACAACATCGATAACGCCTCCCCGGCCACAGTGTCCCGTAATGGGATGGTGTTTATGAGCTCTTCTGTCCTTAATTGGAGCCCTATTTTGGAGGTGGGTAATAACAAATTAGTACTGAATGATACTATTATTAAGTATTCTATATTTAGATCATTTAAGGGTTACACTTTATTTCGATAGTCCACCATAGACATTCTAATAACTAAAAGTAACTTTGCAACTTCTCAGTGTCAACTAACTCTCATTCATTTGCAATGTCAACTAACTCTCATTAGAGTATTAGTAAACTGTAGGTCTGGGTTAGTAGAATAAGTTGACGTACTTGCCAAGTTTCTTATATTCAGCAGTAGAGTTTATTTTGGGGGACCATCAAAATAGTGTTGCAGATATTAAGCAGACAGTCTACTAATACTCTAATGACTGGTAGTTGACATGTAGTCACAAAGTTACTTAAAGTTAGAATGTCTAAAGTGGACTATCAAAATAAAGTGTTACCAATTTAAGTAATTAAAAAGATTACTGTCAGAGGATGCTTGGTTACACTTAATTTTGTTTTCTTTGTTACACTGTAATAATGCATTTAAAGACTAATTAATATATTAAATAACTACATGTACTAGTAGGATTAGGATTAGGATTAGGGTTTGGTTCGGTTTAGGGTTAGCTGCATGTACTAATACATAATTTATAGTTATTACTATAGTAACTTCATGGAACATGTAACAATGACACTGTACAATAAAGTGTTACCGGATGCTTGCTTCCATAAAATCTACAGAAATAGTTCACCCAAAAAAGAAAATGATGTCATTTACTTACTCCTTTGTTCAAATATTCTTCCTTTCATGGAACAAAACAGGAAATATTATGCTCTTTTTCAAGACTAAGTGGCTTTCAAGCTCCAAAAAGGACAACACATGTATCATAAAAGCAGTATTCATGAGTGTACTATTGTCTTCTGAAAGCTATCGTAGCTTTGTATGAGGAACAGACCAAAATTTAGGTAATTCTCTGAAAAACGGCCATAGCTCTTAAATTAATGCTTTCTCTAATATCCATACATGTAATGACAAAAGACACCACAAGGAAAACCTTGAAGCTCAAGCTTGAATGTGTATAATGGTAAATGAGACTTCAGAGCTACACCAAAAGAGATACCAGTATATTCCTTGGATTTCAAAAATTTGGAATCATGTGGATTTCAAACAAAATGAGGGTTTGCAATTGAGGGCAGAATTATAATTTTTGAGTGAACTATTCTGTTAAGCTGTCTATTTTTTTCTTTCTTTTCTGAGAAGTCTCTGTGTTTAACTTGAAGGGTTAGTTCATGCAAAAATGCAATATCTTTAATCATTTGCTCAACCTCATCTCGTTCCAAACCTAGAAAACTTTAAAGATTTAATTTATGTTTTTATTCACATGTAAACATTAATTGACACACATGCACAGAGCACATCAAATATGGTCTTACTGTATTAACTTGACACACGAGAACAAACCTCATTTTTGCACCATCAGATTCCAGATTTTCAAATAGTTGTATCTCGGCCAAATATTGTCATATTCTAACAAACCATACATCAATGGAAAGCGTATTTATTCAGCTTCCATATGATGTACACATCTCAATTTCAAAATTGTGACCCATGTGACTGGTTTTGTGGTCCAGGGTCACAAATGTGCTAATGTGACACATGAGAACAAACCTCATTCGGTTTTGTGCATCAACCAAGCATGGTTAAGTTTACACTTGCCATGTTTACCATGCTCTATGTATGTGTGGTGATTAATGTTTATATGTGAACACTCTTTTATCATATACAATTATCATGCCTATTCAGAAGACTTGGATTAAACTGCTTGATTCCAATGAATTACTGGTATAATGTCTGGTATAACTTTTTGAAGCGTTAATGGGTTAGTTCACCTAAAAATTTAAATTAATCAGACTCATGTTGTTTCAAACCCATAACACTTTTGCTTATCTTCAGAACACAAATGAAGATCTTTTTGATGAAATCTGAGAGCTTTCTTTTCTATCCATTGAGAGCTACGCAACTACCACTTTGACGCTTCAAAAAGTTCATAAAGTGATTATAAAACTAATCCATATAATTTTCTGAAGAGACTTGATCGCTTTATATGATAAGAAACAGATTTAATTTAGGCTTTTTTCACATTTAAACATTGATCAGCGAACATAAACAGAATCTCAATTGATCCTGATTGTCGCTCAAGAAAAAAAACTCATTGGTTCTTGCGGAAGCTCAAACATGCCCCATAACTCACGAGAATGAACCTCAAATGTGCGGCATAACACACGAGGATGGACCTCATTGGTTCTTGCGGAAGCTCAAACCTGATGCGTAACACAAGAATGAACCTCAGTGATTCTCGCACGTCAAGCAAACATGCTTGAGCTTCCGTTTACCTGATGTGTGAGTTGGTGAAGGTTTATATGTGATTAAAAGCCTAAATTCAATCTGTTCATCATATACAGCGATCGTGTCTCTCTCACTCAATTCATATTAATTAGTTTTATGATCCTCTTTTTTAAGCATCAAAGTGATAGTTGCATAGATGTCAATGGAGGGACATAAATCTCTCAGATTTCATCGAAAACATCTTCATTTGTGTTCTGAAGATGAAAGAAAGGCTTATGTGTTTGGAACAACATGAGGGGGCGTAATTAATGACAGAATTGAATTTTTTGGGTGAACTATCCCTTTAAAATTTTTGGGGAATGAAGGCACTGAATTCTGTCTCCATTTGTCTTTTGAAGTTGAATTAAAGTCTTATGGGTTGGAGCAACATGATTATTTATAAATTATGAGAAACATAATTTTTTGGGTAATAAATTTAGTATATTAGCCAAGTTTGAAGAAATTTGAGAACAACTAGAATCTACAATATTTCCCTCCACATTTGCATAATAAAAGTGGAAAAAAGGCACCCACAGAACCTCGAATGTAGAAACCAGTGGCTCTGCTAGTTTTTCCTTTTACTCCACTCTGAATTAATGAAGTCTAAAATCCCCCAGGCATTTCTCTCTGTCTTTATAACAGACTTCAAAGTGTTCAACTGTTCAATGCATGAAGAGTAAATGAAGGAGAGCCAGAGAAAGACAGAGAAGATGGAGAAACTATTGTTGAGCTCTAAAGGATAGTTCATTTAATTTCACTGTGCAGATATCTCCCATTATGTGTATGTCCTTCCTTACGGGTTTTTCACTTGTGTGTTTGTGTGTGTGCTTTCAGGGCTGGCTGAAGAATCGCTCCCCTCAGGAAGGGGTGGTCCTGAGGGATCTCTTTTCGTCCTCCTTCCCTGAGCTCTATCGGTTCAGCGTTCAATCTTTGCAGTATAAGATGGACATGCTGGAGGCCTTCATCATCATGCAGTGCATAAACATGCTGCAAGGACTCATTCAGCCCAAGGTTGTCAACAGTTGTAGTCCTCATTACAGATTTTGCAACAGTGAAAGACTGCTTACTAACATGTCAATCCAAAAATAAGGGTTTTAAACTTCAGCTTCTGTCATTAAAAAACAGAGTAGCGCAGTTGTTAGTACGTGCACTGTATACCAGGGGTCACCAATTAGTAGACTACTGTCCATTTCTGTCCCATGAGACAACGGTTGGACCATTTTAACCTTTCTACAGTTTAAGTGAGCATCCGTAAAAACAACAGAGATGTACACACCACAAGCATTCAGGGTCATTTATGTCTAGCGCTATATCTTCAAATTCTTTTATTTAGGTCCAGACGCACTTCTTAAGCCAATTTGCATGTTGCTTCTCTCTCGCACTAAAGACATAACAAGCATGAAGTACGCTTCAGTTGACGTGGTTATTATAGCACTCTTGGAACTTTAATTGAACACCCCTGTTTTATACATTAGTGCCAAACAGTCCATTATGCATATACAAGATTTTCCCCTATCCCCTCATAAACTATTCCTATATAGTGGAAGTCATGCAGTCCTCTAACTGAGAGAGCAATGTACAAAATTAAATAAGAGTGCTTTTGTGCACCGAAGAGGGCAGTGGTGATGTAGTATAAAGAATGTCTCCACGTACAAGATTTCATTTGATGAGATTCATCGGTGCATTATGGATGTTTTCAAATCTTATTATGAAGCATTTTAGGAATTAGCAATGGTTTCTGACAGCACTATAAAATGTCTGACACCTGAAACTGTGTACTAGTAATAGGGTGATTTGATAAAGAAATGGTATAGCAATGGTTATAGCAAAATAATACAATTTCGCTACCTTTAATGTAGTGAGATTTGACTAATCTTCACAGCGGCCATCATTAAACTGCTTGTTGATCAGCTGAAGAAAATAGAATATGTAAGCTCATTATTATATGATACAATATAAACAGAATCAATCTATGAATGAATATAAATACTGAAGTCCCGACCAGTTTCAGGACTTCAGTTTCAGTTTGAATGTCATTTTGACATTCAACCCATGCAGATTTTCTCCTTATCTGAAAGTCATGAATATGATTAGGATGAACTGTCCCCAGTAAATGTCACACATTATCACTCGCATTGTCATTTGTAAAGCATTTAGTTTTGAGATACACATTATACAGCCCTATTGTCACCACACTATCATTCTATGAGAATTAAACATGAACCAAATATGCATTATACCCACTGGCTCTATAAAAAAGGACCTATAACCTTCAAAAGCACTTTGGGTTTGATGTAATTCTTTCATAGACAGTGTGTATAGAGCACTAACAATGCAACCTGCAAATGATTATGTAATTGAAACATTTGTGTGAATGGCCATGACACAGACAGTGTCAATTAATATTGTTGTGAATTGGATGTTAAAGAATATTAACACCTCAGACTGTACCTGAAAAGAAACATTAATGTCTAACTGACTGGCCTTGAATGTATTTGTATATTCTTATCACTAGTGCAGTCGTGTCTTTTCCCTTCCTGTAGAGTTTTTCCCTCTCTCAAATCCAACTTCAATTATTTAGTGTTAATAGTATTTAGTGTTAAGAAATTAGTACTTGTATACCACGAGGACACATTAAATTGATCAAAAGTGACAGTAAAAAAGATTTAAAAAGATTCTTAAAAAGATTTCTATTTTAAATAAATGCTGTTGTTTTGAACTACCTATTTATCAAATAATTCTGAAAATAGATCACTGTTTCAAACCAACTGTAACTCTGTAACAACTTATTTCAATACTGATAATAATAAGAAATGTTACTTGAGGAGTAAACTGTAATGATATTACTGGTTTTACTGTATTTTGATCAAATAAATGCATCGGTGAGCATACAAGACTTTTTTCAAACCCACTAAAAATCTTACTGACCCTAAACTTTTGAATGGTAGTGTATATTAATGTGCTGATAATCCTGACCGTGAAGCTTTGTTTTCATAAATGGTCAATTTAGTGTCATAAGGTAAATTTGCATGTAACATCAAATTCTTATTTAATATTTTAACCATCCCTTTAATAATACACAATTGTTTCTCTCAAAATATATTTAAATAACAGCTGTTGTCCCATTAACCCAGATTTTGTAGCTTCTAGCAGTTTATTTTCTGCCACTGTCAGACTTACAGACTTATGAATGCATCCAATCTGGTACGTACGTACAGCAAATGAACATTTCCCAAAACGTATCATGCATATTATTCTTAAACAAAAGTTATCAAAACATATTCAGTGGTCATATGGGTATACTGAACATTTTCACAAGTTAAGGATTAGATTATTATTATTATTATTATTAATATTTGGATATATCAGATAATGCATAATATCTTTTCTCTGGTTTCATGAGTGCAAAAATAACATTTTTAACAGGCCTTTATGCTCTGACAGACCTTTGATGGTGTCTTTGATGATGTAACCCATCAGGAGCAGGGAGGGGAGCTGTCTCGTGAGCACATGGAACGTCTGTATGTCTTCGCTCTCATGTGGAGTGTGGGAGCCCTATTGGAACTGGATGATCGAATGAAGATGGAGCAATGGCTCCGTCACCATGACAACATCTGCCTGAACCTTCCCAACATCCCTCCCCACAGCGAGGACACTATGTTCGACTTTTACGTCACTAATGATGGTATCTAACACAGTCACACGCCTCATTCTGTGTTATATTTGCTTCATTTTTATCTGTCTTTGTCTATGGTTCTGTTTGCATATAAATCTTTGATTTATAATAATTGTGTAAATGTTTTCAACTTGCCAACTTTTTTGATTGGTAAATGACAAGAAAAGCTGTTTTAGTAAGACTGACTAAAGGTTTTTCTTCTGAACAAGAGCATGCTGGGAAATTACTCTTTCTGTCAGTACAATTCAAGCAGCAGTCTACATAATTTCTATGACATTTTTCCTATTGAGAGGAGAATTTGCATGTTTATGGAGAATAGTGAATCTGAAGTCTGTAGTCTGCCTCCAGACAAATCTGACACTCAAAATTGTTTTTATTCTTTCGTTTTGTTGGGCATTTATTGACGGACCACAATAAGTATATTCCAGGTTGACTTCTTTTCATAGCTAAAGCTTGAAACAAAATAGCTTAGACCCAAAATTCTCTGGTTTCTAAGTTTCCTTAGAAAATTTGTCGCAAAATAGTGTACATTTTAATTAGATGCCTAATTAGCAGCAAGTTCCCCAGCCCTTACATTTTCATGGCAAAAACTCCACTTGTGAGTCAGAACCAGGGTTAATAACCCGATTTAATTATGGAACACATTGGCAGTTCATTATGGAGTTTTAATAAAGGTTCTTGCAAGATGCTCTATTCACAGTACTGACAATGGAAATTGTGTGTTTTGTAGGCCATTGGGTTCACTGGAATACCAGAGTGGAAGAGTATATTTACCCACCTGACTCTACACCAGAGTATGGCTCCATATTGGTGCCCAACGTAGACAATGTTCGCACTGACTTCCTCATCCAGACCATTGCAAAGCAGGGCAAGGTGAGAGCCTTTTCACTCTTATTTGACTTTCAATTTAAAAAAATAAAATAAAAATAACACATTTCGATTTAATGATCAGGCTGTACATTTATCTGCCTGTTACATTATTAATATTGTAATTTACTGTATATATGCAGTACATATATGCATATCATATGTTCTCGAAACTGGCAGTAAAAAAAGACTGCAAAATGCTATGTTTGTTAGTTTACAGTAGTTATTATGGAATTATTCAATTCCCTAGACAGTGTAAACACAAGGGTTCCACATAAACCTGACCGAACACCCATCGAGCACTGGCTCTCAGACAAGAACAAGCACCATTTTGTGGAATTGTGTTATCTGTCTTTGTGAATTGGAATGCAATTGTACATTGTATTATAAAACCCTCTGGATCTTATAAAAAACACTAAATATATTGTAGATTGTATTTTCTAGTGTAGGTTCTCGACAATGACACCATGCAGTGCTGCATTATTGATTTGTCTGAGTGAGGCTTGTTTAGATGGACAGCTAGTTTGTTTGTCATCAAGACTTTTCCTGTGCTGCCAGCACTATGATTAGCCTTGCACAAGGACAGATGGTCGCCCTCTCTGGAGTCTACTCATGTTTTCTTCATGTGTTTCAGGCTGTGCTTTTGATAGGAGAACAGGGTACTGCCAAAACCGTCATCATCAAAGGCTACATGTCCAAATATGACCCAGAATCCCACACTGCCAAGAGTCTCAATTTCTCCTCTGCCACCACACCTCTTATGTTTCAGGTACATGAAGACAGTGTTTTTTTCACCAAAAACATGTCTAATATTGTGGTATCTTTGATGAACACTATTTTGGTTACACTTTCTATGAAGTCTGCACATACTTTATTACTGTGTTGTAATGCATATTTTTTTTAGAGAGGAACTAACTAAACAACTAAACATTTTTAAACATTCACTAAACATAGACTACAAGACAGTAGCTCAGTTCTATTTATTCATATTATCCATACGGTGATTCAAAGAAGACGAAGATGATTAGAAAATAATACGTCTCGGTTACTGATGTAACCCTCGTTCCCTGAAGGAGGCAACGGGAGACGTAACGTCGACGTGATGACGTAATTGGGATCACTTCAGGGAGCCCTATCAACTTCGAGTGTCTACAGAACGAGCCAATGAACTTTGGCGTGTGTGAATCGCATCACGCGCCCCCGCCCCGCAGCGCGGGTATAAACAGGAAGCGGGCGCACGCACACATTGTTTTTCGCTGAGGAGCCGAGATTTGTGACGGCCATGCAGCGATGGTCAGCAACGGTGGCGACGGGACGTTACATCTCCCGTTCCCTCCTTCAGGGAACGAGGGTTACATTAGTAACCGAGACGTTCCCTTTCAGTCGCTCACGTTCGACCTAACGTCGATGTGACAATGTAATTGGGATCCCATGGAAAACGCCACGGTTGCTGCCACATCCAGCACCCTACGCAAGACTCTCAGACCCCCAACTGCTGGGGCGGAAGACCTGCGTAGAGTGAGTTCAACTGCTGTTCCATTATACCCCACACAGAGGAACTCTTGGATAACACTGGGAAAGCGTGCTGATCTGAGGTCCTGAGGCTTTGCATTCTGTCCACGTACAGATGCAGAGCGCGGACGGGACAGAGAAAAGCCAGAGCTGGGTCTGCCTCCTCCGAAGGCAGTGTTTGCAGGTTCACTACCTGGTCCCGGAAGGGAGTGGTAGGAACCTTGGGCACGTATCTGGGCCGGGGTCTCAGGATCACATGAGAGTCATCCGGGCCGAATTCAACCGAAAATGCATGCAGGTCCCCTACACTCTTGATAGAGGCCAATGCAACCAAGAGTACTGTCTTACAGGACAGGATTTTTAACTCAGCTGATTGCAGAGGCTCAAAGGGTGGTCTCTGAAGAGCCGAAAGGACCAGAGACAAATCCCAAGAGGGTATAGAGAGTGGGCGAGGAGGATTCAGTCTCCTTGCTCCCCTCAGGAACCTGACGATCAGGTCGTGCTTTCCCAAAGACTTACCATCAACAGCATCGTGATGTGCGGCAATAGCGGCAACATACACTTTAAGGGTGGAGGGAGACAGCCTTTGCTCCAGCCCTTCTTGCAGGAAGGAAAGCACGGCTCTGACCAAGCAAGATCGGGGGTTCTCCTCATGAGAGGAGCACCAGTCAACGAACAGGTTCCACTTCAACGCATAGAGGCGCCTCGTAGAGGGGGCTCTAGCGGAAGTGATGGTGTCAACTACCGCAGGGGGTAGGTCACCTAGAACCTCCGTTTCCCATCCAGGGACCAGACATGGAGTTTCCAGACATGGAGTTTCCAGAGGTCTGGACGTGGGTGCCATAGGGTGCCCCGACTCTGGGAGTTCAGGACCTCTCTCAGAGGGATGGGCCAGGGCTGTCACAAGGAGCACAAGTTCCGGGAACCAGGTCCGGTTGGGCCAATACGATGCAACTAGCAAGACCTGCTCCTTGTCCTCCCTGACTTTGCACAAGGTCTGTGCTAGAAGGCTCACTGGGGGAAACGCATACTTACGTAGGCCCCGGGGCCAGCTGTGTGTCAGAGCATCACATCAGGGTCCCCTCGGTCAGGGAATAGAACAACTGGCAGTGAGACGTGTCTGGGGCGGCAAACAGATCTACCTGTGCGGTCCCGAAGTGCCTGAAAATCAGCTGGACCACCTGGGGATGGAGTCACCATTCTCCCGGTAGCACCTGCTGCCGTGAAAGCCTGTCGGCTGCACATTTGAGCAGGCCCGGAATGTAAATGGCACGAAGCGACCTCAGATGCTTCTGACTCCAGAGGAGGAGATGGCGGGCGAGTTGTGACATGCGGCGGGAGCGTAGACCACCCTGGCGGTTGATATACGCAATGGTCGTAGTGCTGTCCGTACGGACCAGTACGTGCTTGCTTAGTAGCAGCGTTTTGAAGCGGCTCAGTGCAAGACGTACTGCTAACAACTCGAGGCAGTTGATGTGCCAATGCAGTTGAGGCCCCGTCCACATACCTGAAGCTGAATGCCCTTTGTACGTGGCCCCCCAGCCGGTGGCAGAGGCATCCGTGGAGACCACAGAGTGCCTGGACACTTGTTCCAGGGGAACACCTGCCCGCAGGAATGAAGGGTCCGACCACAAGCTGAGAGTTTGGCGACAGTGGGGAGTCACTTGGACCCAGCACAAGCCGCTCTGTCACGTCCATTTCGGGACTCGATCGTGGAGCCAGTGTTGGAGCGGCCTCATATGAAGCAATCCGAGCGGCATAATCCTGAGCACCATGTCCCTGTGTTCGCACAACTGCTCTCTCGACTGGGCCAGTCGTCGAGGTAGTTGAGGATGCGAACACCACGCCCGCACATGGGAGCAATGGCCGCCTCTGTGACTTTCGTGAAGACACGGGGCGACAGGGCCAGCCCGAAGGGTAATACCTTGTAATGATATGCCCGTCCCTCGAACGCAAAGCAAAGAAACGGTCTGTGTCGAGGGAGAATCGAGACATGAAAGTATGCGTCCTTCAGGTCGATCACTGCAAACCAATCTTGGGGTCAGATGCATTTGAAAATGCGTTTCTGCGTAAGCATCTTGAACGGTAGCCTGTGAAGGGACCGGTTCAGGACGCGCAGGTCCAAGATTGGTCGTAACCCACCACCTTTCTTGGGTACAATGAAGTACAGGCTGTAGAAGTCGGTCTTCATATCGGCTGGAGGGACCGGCTCGATCGCGTCCTTCGCCAGTAGGACTGCGATCTCTGCCCTGAGCACAGGGGCATTGTCCGCCAGAACATGGGTGAACAGAATGCCCTTGAAAGCAGGGGGGCGCCGGGCGAACTGAATCGCATAGCCGAGTCTGATGGTACGGATGAGCCAGCAAGATGGGCTGGGAAGCGTTAACCAGGCTCCTAGAGACCGAGCAAGCGGGACCAACGGCACCACAGACGTACCCGGGGTGGGGCAGCGCGGTGGAATGCAGGGACCCGACTCGGACGGCACAGCGGCCCGAAGTGGGGTCTGAGTGTGTGGTGCAGCACATACCTGCTTCCGTCGAAGGGCAGAGTGAGTGTGCAGAGGCGTCAGTGCGGAGGCGGACACAGCCACTGCTGCCCGCTGGCGATGAAAGAGGGGCTTGGGAGTGACAAGGCATGGCGTCATCGACTGCCAAGCGCGCCCTCTTGGGGCCCAGAGGTTTCAGAAATTGCTCTTTTTTTTAAAAGGTGGGTACCACCCATGGGTCAGTGGCAGAACAAAAAGAAAAGGAAAAAAAAGATTCTTTGCCCGGCCCTCCACCGGGGGAAGGAGTGGCGTGTTCGCCATCTCCTGAAGAGCAACTTGATCCACCTCTGGGCCGCCTGTCTCAGGGTCGTTTGCACTGACGCTTACCTCCTGGTTTGGCAGCGGCCTGGACAGGCGGGGTCGGCTTCCTATGGCTTGCTCCACGCTGAGGCCTGGATGGTTGCTGCTGCTGGGGCTTAGCGGGAGCGGAGGACGGCGCAGGAGGCCGACCTCGGCGACGAGTAGAGGATGTGCCGGATGGCCTCCGTCTGCTTCTGTGCGGCCGAGAACTGCTGGGCAAAGCTCTCGACCGCGTCGCCGAACAACCCAACCTGGGAAAGAGGGGCATCCAGGAACCAGTATTTATCGGTGTCCCTCATATCCGCCAGGCTGAGCCAAAGATGGCGCTCCTGGACCACCAAGGTGGACATCGCCTGACCGACTGAACGTGCGGTTTCCTTCGTCGCCCGGAGGGCGAGGTCGGTTGCCACACAGAGCTCCCGAAGGAGCTCTGGGTCAGAACCACCCTCGTTCATGTCCATGAGCGCCTGGGCCTGGTGGACCTGCAAGAGCGCCATGGCATGGAGGGCGGAAGCAGCCTGTCCACAGGCCTTGTAAGCCTTTGCCGTTAGACCGGAACGAAAACTTACGGGCCTTGGACGGGAGGCGTGGATAACCCTGCCAAAAGGTTGCATCGCGACGGCCCGCTCCACTGGGGGGATATCCACATACCCCTTAGCTGCCCCGCCGTCGAGGGTGGCGAGGGGGGAGGAGCCACTGGGACGGCTTCGGACACTATACGGTGCCTTCCACGTCCTAGAAAGCTCCTCATGCACCTCCGGAAAGAAAGGTACCGGGGCGGCGCACTGAGAACCAGCACGGCCCGCCCTGAGAAACCAATCGTCCAACCGAGAAGGTTCAGGACATGGTGGAGGGTTCCACGCAAGCCCAACCTTCTCGGCGGCCTGGGAAAGCATAGTCGCCCATTCTGGATAAGTCTTGGACAACGCTACACGCCCCGAGGGGGGTAACGCAGCCGTGTCGTCATCTCCAGAGGACTGAAGCTCCCCCTCCAATGCTGCGATCGACATCTGGTCGTCAGGAGGAGCCCTAAAGGAAACGGTTGGTCGTTCCGGAGAAGGACCAAGATGTTCGCTAAGGGACTCCAATGGCAACAGCGCTTGTGAGGCGTGAGGGGTCTGCGGAGGTTGTCTCGACGGGGAAGCCCTCACGGTAATCCTCAGATCACCCTGGTCATGCACTGAAGTAGGTCTATTCTGCGGAGCTGAATAAACACTAGATCGGGGAATAGGCGAGGGGACTGCACCTTCCTTGAGGTAAGCGAGTCTCGATCTAAGCGCTGAGATGTTCCCCGCAATTGGAACATGAACTATCCACAAAAGCTGCCTCAGCGTGTTGAATGCCCAAACACGAGAGGCAACTACTGTGGCCATGTGCGGGCGCCAGGGAACAACGGCATCCAGAAACGCACAAGCAGAATGACATCTTGTAAAAGACGCAGGGTCACGCTTGTGTTGCTCTTTTAGTGAAAACAAATAAGGTTTTTAAATACTCTCTTAGTGTTGAGGCACCCAGGGGTAGCCGTAGTGTGATAACACACAGAGGGAAACGCCCACCGATACCGACACACACACACAATACACAGAACAGCAGTGCTGTGAAAACAGCAGTTGTGACCTGCAATGCTCACGGCCACCGCTGATCGCGCCATCACACCAACACAAAGGAGAGTCCTCTCGTTCTCAAAGGCAGTCTGTATTTTTCAGAAGTCAAACAAACGCTGGGCTCCGAAGTGAAAGACAATGTATGTGTGTGCCCGCTTCCTGTTTATACCCGTGCTGCGGGGCAGGGGCGCGTGACGCGATTCACACACGCCAACTTTCATTGGCTCATTCTGTAGACACTCGAAGTTGATAGGGCTTCCTGAAGTGATCCCAATTACGTTGTCATGTCGACGTTACGTTGAACGTGAGCGACTGAAAGGGAACAGGATTTATTGAAAAACTCAGAATAGGTAGGCAAATAACAATCAAACTATGTGAGACCGGACAACTGAGGAGTGCACAAGGAGGAACTACTTAAATATACAATGGTGATGAGCGAAATGATGAACAGCTGTGATGATTGATTTAGTTTCCATAGAAACAGATGAGTGGGAGGAAACTAGAACAAAGGAACACATCCAAACATAATACAGCTGTAACAATATCATATTTTTGAAGCTACTCAACTTTTTTTTCAATAAATAATGCTGTAACACAAAACAATATTTTACATTGCTGGTTTTTATGTCAAATAGTATTGCACACACACAAAATCTCTCCTAAAAGGCACTCTGTGTCATATGCATCATTCTTTCACTTTTAGATCTGCGTGTGCAGCGTGTTTTATGCATGATACTCTTAAAAGTTTTATAGCACATTACTGTGTACAAAAGAAAATGGTAGAAAATTAATAGTTAATAAGGATGCATTAAATGGATCAGAAGTGACTTTAAACCGTTTATATTGTTACTAAACAAATTCTGTTTCAAATAAATGCTGTTTTTTATTTATTTTTTACTTAATCAATTAATCCAGAATAAGTATCAAAAATATTAATAATAATTGTTAAATGTTAATCTAATTAATAATTAGAAATGGCACCTAATCAACATATTAAAAGGATTTCTGAAGGATCATGTGGCACTAAAGACTGGAGTAATGGCTGGTGAAAAATTGTTGTTTGAAATATATTAAAATAGAAAACAGCTATTTGAACTGTAATAATAGTTCACTATATTTCTGTTTTACTACATTTTTGATCAAATAAATGCAGCCTTGGTGAAAGCCTTGGTGAAATATTTCTTTCAAAAAAATTAAAAAATCTTACCCGACCTCAAACTTTTGAATGTTGGTGTGAAATACATTCATATACACACACATTGCATTGTATTTACACGTTTCTTAAAGTGTTTGGGCAAATGTTAGACCAAGAAACCCATGAGGGACTGAATGCATCTATGTGCTTTGCAATCCCCAGGCTCAGGTGTTAAAGTTTTTTTCAGCCTGGTTGCTGTTTCATCACATTCCCTGCTTCATTATTGACTTGTGTTATTGATCCAAATCTCATCTGAGCTTCTTAATTTATGTTTGTGAGTAATCAGCATATATATGGTTGTTTCGGTGTCTTGTGACCTTTTAGCGCTCTGTGGAGAGTTATGTAGATAAACGAATGGGAACCACTTACGGCCCTCCGGCAGGGAAGAAAATGTCCATCTTTATTGACGACATCAACATGCCTGTGATCAATGAGTGGGGTGACCAGGTAAGATATTGCATATAATGATAAATTAAGAGCCCCTACTTATATGTTTGTACATTTCGTTTTATGAGGTGAAGTTTCAGACCTAAGAAACAGTTTCAGGGCAAATACCTGCATCCTTTTCACTAACCACCCACAATCCACTTTTTTTAAAAGTCTTTCTTTTCGGTACAAACATCCTCCTTTATGTGGGAATTAAGGTTATTGTTGCCAAAATGCATAATTATTTGCCTTGTAAAATGTATGTCGTGCCAACCCCCCCCCCCCCCTCACAAAGTAGGTGGTAAACATTATTTTGTTTAAAGGATACAGTTGTGTGCATTTTCTCTTAGACATGTCAGCAGTCATTCATCAAATTATGATCTAATAAACTCTGATCATAAATCACTATGCTTTATTTGCATAATTCATTTGGTGCACTGGGTGCTAAAACATCTACTCTCTACTACAATGGACTCTCTGTTTGCAAAGTCTAAACAAATAAATATATTCACAGAATCCATTTCCTCTCTTCAAAGGTCACCAATGAAATAGTTCGCCAGCTGATGGAGCAAAATGGCTTCTTTAACCTGGAGAAACCAGGAGAGTTCACAAACATTGTGGATGTCCAGTTCTTGGCAGCTATGATCCACCCTGGAGGGGGACGAAATGACGTCCCCCAGAGGCTGAAGAGGCAGTTTTCTATTTTCAACTGTACTCTTCCTTCCAATGCCTCCATAGACAAGATCTTTGGTTAGTATTGTCATCTACCATTTCCAAAACAGTACAAATCCATTGCTTTACTACCATAGATTCAAAACCTAAATTGTCTAGAGGTCAATTTGAGGCAATTACAGATATTTTTTTATTTATCAGTATTCAGCACACTGCAAAATTTCTGGCCAAACTGATTTAGCAGTGTTTTGCTGCCATATTCGTAATTAAGTGAAAATGTTCTCCTTCCTTTAGTTCTTGCATTACTCTAGTTATGGGGCTGCAGGACATGAATGAACATTTGTTTTAAGACAGTCTTTTATATCTTTCGCTTTAAGGTGCAGTCACATCAATTTCAATAGAAATTCACAAGAGCAGGATTTTTGCATGAGGGGTTAAATATTTCCCCACACAGATTTTGCAATGGGTTCAAATTGGTCACACGAATTCACCGCGTTGACCAACAGAAAGCTGCCTGGTTTGAAAGTGACTTCTGTCTGACCTGTGCTTCATGCATTGCTACACTATTGACAATAGACAATGGACCTTTTTTGCACCTTTTGTTTGCCAGTGGCTAATATCGATTTCACATCTCCCAATATTCCTTTTGCAAATATTGTAATAATCCAATGAGAAGGAGTCAAACATCAAATGCTATGGAAAAATCAGTCAAATTATGCATTTAGACATGCATTATGAAATATTATGAAAGGCAGAAACACAAAGGAAGTATCTGGACCATGCTTCTTGGCTCAGAGAAATTATTTATCACATCTCATTTAATTTGGTCAAGGTTGTCAACAGCTTTGCTTAAGCAGAACTGATTCTGTATATGCATATTGATTCTGACTATGGGCGTTTCCCTGCTCGGCTGAAGGTCTGGATCTTTTCGTTGACAGATCTTTTTTTCTATTGATATGATATATCATGCTCACATGCAGGTTATCCTACACACCTCAATATATGTGTGTAATATTGACATTTGTGACAACTGTGATTCTTATTCAACTCAGTATTCTATTATTCAGGAAGGTCACATTTGCTCATTCTGTCCTTCACCTTTGTCTGCTATAGATCAACCCTTTTTCATTCATTTTCATTTGCAATATATATTGTTTCCTGCTGCAGGGGTGATAGGCACAGGCCATTACTGTTCCCGTCGGGGATTTTCAGAGGAAGTACGCAACACAGTGGCCAGGCTGGTTCCACTGACCCGAAGACTATGGCAAATGACAAAGGTTAAAATGCTGCCCACTCCCGCCAACTTCCACTACATTTTTAACCTGCGTGACCTCTCCCGTATCTGGCAGGGAATGCTCAGTGTGAATGCAGAGGTCATCAACTTGCCTGATGTGAGTAGAACTACATTTATATTCTTATTTAGACACTGAGAAAAAGTAAATGAAATTTCATGAATCCATGATTATACTTATTACCATATTAACCATGTTTACATACATCTAGGGATGAAAATTGTATGTATGTAAATGTAATGACTTTGATTGCCATCCATTCATTCATCCATCCATTCATCCATCCATAATGATTCTTATCCATCCACCCATCCATTACATCCATCCATCCAGCCCGTCCTTCGGATGAGACATTAAACTGAGGTCCTGACTCTCTGTCGTCACAAAAAATCAAAGGATGTTCTTTAAAATGAGTAGGGGTTTAACCTTGGCATCCTGGCCAAGTTTGCCCATTGGCCTCTATCCATCATCATGGCCTCTTAATCATCCACATGTGATATTGATTGGCTTCATCACCAATAAGCTGGTGTGTGGTGGGCGTTCTGGCGATCTATGTGTGTTTGCAACAAATGATTCTTTATTTGTATATTGAACTATTCTAATATAGAATTCAGCCTATCATCCAGACCGTGCTTCCTTGTTTGGTTGGGCTTGGTTTAATTTAATTGTAAGTGATTAAATGATAAATACTTATCTAACTCTGAGAAGTTAGATGCCTGTATTAATATACTATGTTCAGCCTTTCATCCAGACCGTGTTTACTTGTCTGGTTGGTCTTTGGCTGCATTTAATTTTGAGGAATTAAATGATAAATACACATCTGGCTTTGAGAAGTTAGATGCCTGTGTTAATATGATATATTCGGCCTTTCATCCAGACCGTGTTTACTTGTTTGGTTTATATTTGGCTGCATTTGATTCTGAGGAATTAAATAGTGAATAGCTAGATAAAAAGCTAGATGTCTATGTGAAAAGGAACTTTTCTGCCACCTCTGGTGCTTCAGGGTGCAGCTGATTCCAGTGAGTGTGGTCCAGTCTCTACCCAACAATGTGGCGGAACTTGGGAGGCTCACTGCCTCCGAGGAGGGTATTGGAGAAGTATGTTCGGTTATCCCCTGCCGGCGAAACATTTTGCACCAGGCATATTCCGGTTTGCGTGGCTTACGCGGAAGCGATAAAAAACAAATTCATGTGTTGTGAATTAGGCAGAGATTTTTTGTGAGAAGTTCTGCTGTGCCTACAAATACTAAATAGTCCACCCAATTATTAGTGAATGAGCCATTGTTCTTTTAAAAAGTCAGTAGCAGAAACACTGTCAGGGTACTTTAGTATGAATACAGTAAGACTACAGACATTCAAGAGCTATCAAATGGAAACAAATGTCAAGAAAAGCATTTTGGTTCCAGTGTTCTTTAAGTAATACCCTACACATTACTCAAAATTGTGTATGAAATATTGGCCCAGGTATTACTACGGCTGTGGAAGCATGAATGCAAACGTGTTATTGCTGACCGGTTTACTGCCCCAGAGGATGTGACCTGGTTTGACTACACACTGGCCAAGCTGGTGGAAGAAGAGCTTGGGGAAGATGAACGAGTGGTTGTGGATCTTGGGGTGGATTCCTACTTTGTGGACTTTCTCAGAGATGCACCTGAGGCCACAGGTAATGATCAGAAACAAATAAAAATGTATAAAAATTTAATTAGCTAAAATCTTCTTGTCATATTAGAAGTCTGTTACACTTTTGTTTTGTTTGAAATTTGTTGTATGATGACATCAGTAAAAAACAAAACAAAACAAAAAACAGCCCTTGCCCGTAACCAAGATGGTCACCAAATTAACTGACCATCCTTAAAGTTAGTATGAACATACATACAGTATAAAGCACCTGCCCACATATTGTGCAATAGAGAGTTGATTGGCTTTTACTTTTGTTTGTGTTGTTTTTATATCTGAACAGGTGAGGAGCCAGAGGAAACTGATTTCGACATGCCAAAAGTATACGAGCCTATCAAATCTTTTGATAGTCTAATGGAGAGGCTGAACATGTTTTTGAGTCATTACAATGAGAGCATCAGAGGAGCAGGCATGGATATGGTTTTCTTCAGGGATGCCATGATTCATCTGGTTAAGGTACATAAAATATCATACTACACTAATGTTTCTTGTATCTCTGTATTGACAGCATGTTATCATCAGGGCCAACCCCTGGCCAGTTTGGTAATCCTGCCCTTGTTATCATGAGAACATTTTCAGGGCTCAGAAATGATTTCAACAATTCATCTGTGTTTGTTGAAAAGAATAACCTTGCTATAGGGAATAAGCATCCTTCTATCATGAAAGAGAAAGAGAGGTGTAGCGCTCTCAAGAAATTTTGATTATTCCAGTTCACTTTCTCTGCTGATTACAGGAGCCAGAGTGTGTATATAAACATTTTGCATGGTAATGAGGTGGCTTCTGTCTTTCTGTCTCTTACACTCTGTTTCCCCAGATTTCTCGGATCATCAGGACCCCTCGGGGAAATGCCCTCCTGGTGGGTGTAGGGGGTTCTGGAAAACAAAGTCTGACAAGACTAGCGTCTTTTATTGCTGGCTACAAGACTTTTCAGATTACACTCACTCGGTGAGTCACCTTCGCAAACTCAATCATTCATAGCCTCTTTATTCGAATTTATTCGACTTTTCCCCTTCAGGGAGACAGATGAAATTGAATCTGTGTCCTATTGTTTGAGTACTAGATAATGCAAAATTTGCATTAAACTTGAATTTCTACATCTTCATCACAGATGGTCTTTACAAAGGCTATCTTCACTAGACAGTCTTAACAATGGAGCTTTTTACATTACACTGTAATAACTTAGTTAATAACACATGTATAGCACTGTAATAAACATGTCACTGTTATAGCAGTGCTTTTGTTTTCCTTTGTGTAAATGTCAAAAGTCATAAAGCACATTTTCTTGTGTAATACAGTTTAGTCATACTCCAGTAGATGCTATCTGTGTATAAGAGTGTTCTGGCCTCCCCTTTTCAATTTAGCTCTGCTTTTGCAGACTATAAAGAGGAAAGATCCCATATCCAATCAACTGTTCAGTCTGATTCAGACAATGAGACTGGACATTTTCAATTCAGACCCTTGTCTTCCAATGCAATTGATAATTCAGTGCTAAAATTGAAACTGGAAATACCTGCTAATCGTTAAAGTCTGGAGAAAGACAGGGAGCCATCTGTCAAGTTATTCTTTTTATATATTGGCTTATTTTTGACTCTGGGGATTTGGAGGGAATCGTTTTCTGAGGAATGGAAGGTTTTGCCTGTAGCCACCTGTAATTCCACAGTGCTCTTCTTTGTTTCCTGTCTGATGACAGCAGCAAGCCTTTGGCAGTTTTACTTTTATTTGGAGATTTTCATTGCAGCTTATATTTGATAAGAATATGAATGAATCTGGTGTTGATCTCAAACTATGTGTGTGAGTCTCTAGAGAAAACAGATGGATTTTACCTTATTGCCTTCAAAACACAAGCTGCTCGCAATTCTCTGTATCCAGGCAGTCTTTTCTCACCCAATTCCATAACTCTCTTTGGTAAAGTGTTGCAAAATGGCAACATATCAGTTTTGTTTATTTCCTCGCTATACAGAAAACACTTTAAAAAAGTAATTAAAAAGGCATTTCCAAAGGACATTGACAGCATATGCTGTGTAATACAAATTGTACTAATAATTGTATTTATTCATAAACAGTAGCATTTTGATTTGTTTCATGTGTTCAGAAAAATTAACACAGTTATAGGCCAGAAAGAATGCCAAGAAGAAAAGTGCAATCAAATCTAAAATTGAGGATGAGCTAGGCTTTATAGCAATATTATAGGATATATGACTATGATTCACTGATTCATAGTTCTTTGATGTTGATTTGCAGGCAAACAAATACAACATTTTAAGTGTTCTATTTTAGATTTTTATCAACTCACAAACTCCCTGGGGTTTGCGAACTTCGGTTTGGGATACCCAGAGGAATAAAGACTGCTGATTTGCTTAAACTTGTGTTTTCTGTAGTTCCTACAACACCCCCAACCTGATGGAGGACCTGAAGGGCCTGTACAGAACTGCTGGACAACAGGGCAAAGGCATCAGCTTTATTTTCACTGACAATGAGATCAAGGAGGAATCCTTCCTGGAGTACATGAACAACGTCCTTTCATCAGGAGAGGTCAGAGAACCGTTCTGACATCATGCTTATAGAAACACCCTTCCCCACAAGCCCCACAGCATCCATTTCTGAGCCATTCCATGATGTTTTTAGAACACATGGTAAAATAAGCCAAACTACATGTGTTCCCAAGGTTACAAAGTATGCCCCTTATAACTCAACCTTTATGTCACTGCAAATAAGTCAGATTTCCTGAGGTGCTGTAATGAAAATAAACAAAGGGAGCATGTTGCCCTGTCCTCTGACAAATTACAGAGCTCATTCTGTGTGGTAATGACACACAAATAAATGGGATCTGTAAGGCACGAGATGCATTGCTGTCAAAAGGGGAAAAAATAGCAGCTATGCATCCTGCAATGTGACACCTGCCAAAGAGCAGTGGCTGAACTCACTTGTTGTGGAATCCATGCATCACCCTGAAACCAACAGAGTAGCACTGGGTAAGTGTTGCGTTAACATGACCGCACCTCAGGGGAAAGCACTGTCCTTCTGCGGGATGAGTTGGATAGACAAACTGTTTATTTAGATTACATTATTGAAAGAGACAGGACACTTCAGTAAACTTTTCCAAGAATATTCCTGTCATCATTTACTCACCACCATGTTGTTCCAAACCCATAAGATACAAGTTTGAGCTTCCATTTTTACCATATTTGATGCGCTATATGTACGTGTTGAGATAAAAGCCTAAATGAAATCTCTTCATCATATAAAGCGATCATATCTCTTCATATGACTTGGATTAATCCACTGGGTTCATATTGATACATTTTTATTACCTTTTGGATCTTTTAAGCTTTGGTTACCTGGACTTTCAGTGTAGGACAGAACACTCTCAGATGTCTTTAAAAAAAATCTAATTTGTGTTTCGAAGATTTGAAACGACATGAGGGTGAGTAAATTTTCATTCTTGGGTGACCTGTCCCTTAAAAGTTGATTAGGACTGAAGCCATAAACTTTTTAGTATTTTATTTTAAACCTACTTACTTGATCATGTTGAGGTTTCTTGTGCCAAAACAATTAATGACTTAGTTTTACAATAATTGTCTACAATTTTCCTACAAGCCATAAGCCTGATTTCTATTATTTCTCTTTAATCCTTAGCCCCTTGTATAATGTTAAAATTCTGGGTACGATCATTACGTTCCGGATCAATTTGACCCTAATTGAAAACCGAAAACCAAAATCAAAAACCATGAATGACAACAAAAAAATCACGTAAAAACAGAAACCTTTAACAGTGATACTTTTTTGCACATTACAAAGTAAACTTTAGAACAAATGTGCCCGGTTTCACAGACAAGACTTAGATTAAGCGAGGAGTAGGTCATAGTTAAATTAGGACATTTAAGTAGCTTTTATATGAACGTGCCATAGACACGAACATTGGCGTGCATCTAGAGACAAAACAATGGCACTGACATATTTTAAGATATGTCAATGCAAGTTGCTCTCAGTTAAGACAGCTCAAACATCCATTTTAGTCTGGGACTAGTCTTAAGACTTGTCTGTGAAACTAGGCACATATGTTCTCAAGTTTACTTTGTTATGCGCAAAAAGTATTAAGGAAGACAGTAATGATGTTAGAGGGTCAATTTGAGGTTGTCATGAACAGTGTGTTGTCTGTGCTGTTTTGGGTGGGATATGTGTGTAATAACTATTCGGAATGGATTAAAACATGGTTAAGATGTGTTTAATGTGTATATGGTAGCTAAAAGCATAATTCAATTTGCAGAATATTTAATATACAAAAACGCAAGGGGTAAGAAAAGTGTGTAATGTACTGAAAGAAATTCTGTGGAAATCTGCAGAGATCTGTGGGAAAAGATTCCAGTTGTACCTGTAAGAAATAGAGAGAAGAGTAGGTAGCCACATGGAAGACAGTAAGAGAATAAGCACTGGGAAGTATAAAGAGCTTAAGAAATTACTAAATGTGTTGAATTAACACTATGCTCCAATGTGTCTTTCTCACTATCCCTGAATAAATAAAGGGGTTTGAGAATAATTGGCTATAATTCAACCACAGGGTGCACGACTAAGGGGTTTTAAAGCTGTCATAAAGTAAGGTTTTTGGTCAGCCAGAATTGGTGAAGCTTGTTATTTCATTAATCATGCTGTTAAGTACATAAAGAGAATTGACTGCAGAGGAGAAGAGCACTCGAGAGCTCTGCTCAAGAATATTAATGAAACACACAAGCCCTTGAGGATTTCAGGGTTTAGTTTGAAAACTGATGAGGCGAGACTATGATGTCAATGTGGAAGACAGATGAAATAACAAATGGTGTTTAGTGTAAGTTATTATCCAAGATTCTGAAAAGAGAGCAGAAAAAGCAAGATAAGTCTTCAAGAGACATGAGTAGACAGACTCCAACATTTTTATCTCATGGTTTTTTATGAGACTAAGAGTGTGGTACTCTGTCATGCCGCAGGAGGACTGTGTGGCCAAACTTAAGTGAAATATTGCCTGGTTCCAGTCATGCACTAATCCATGTGTAGTCCTTCTGATAGACTGCTGTAGACTGTTCTAATAAAATTGCATTGTCTTATATAGTGGAGGAGGATCAGACCAAATTGAAAATCTGGGATTCAAAATGTAATTTAAGCCTGAAAATAAATACGTTTTGGTGTTTCTGATGATGATGCATTTTATTTGTAATGCGCTTTTCTCCAACCCAAAGCGCTACACAGTATAGTAAACATAATATAAGATAATTAAACAATAATTAAAAACAAAAAAAAAATCAGACAAAAAAATATAAATAAGATACACTTCAAAGACAGTAAGCATTTTTAAAAAGATGGGTCTTTAGAGACCTCTTAAAGCAGTCCAGAGTTAGGGAATTTTTAATCGCAAATGGAAGTTTATTCCACAACCGCGGGGCGGTAACCGTAAAGGAGCGACCACCCATCGACTTTAATTTGAATGTGGGCTGCTGTAGAGTAGAAGAGTCAGACGAGTGGAGAGAACGATTTGGAATGTAAGGAACAACTAGATCACAAAGGTATTCCGGTGCTATCCCATGAATGGCTTTATATGTTAAAATCAAGATTTTAAAATCGATACGTGCCGTTACTGGAAGCCAATGGAGTTCATAAAGAACAGGGGAAATATGCTGCTGAACAGTTGTGTATGTTAATACGCGTGCGGCCGAGTTTCGGATATAGCCTACTGTAATTTCTTAATATGTTTATCAGGGAGACCAGAGTATAGTGCATTACAGTAATCCAGTCTCAACGTGATAAATGCGTGGATAAGCTTTTCCGCATCTGGCAAGGATATAAAAGGCCGAACTCTGGCAATATTTTTTAGATGAAAAAAAGCTGATTTTGAAACCAATTTGATATGGGCATCAACATTTCTGTAAATGTAAAACAAAGAAGCATGGTCTAAAATGAGAAAGAAAAGAAAAAAAAAGAAAGAAAATACTTAATTATTCCTTGGTAACTAATCCAAAAAGTACATTTGTAATACATTAACTTGTAAAAAAAAAAAAATCAACACAAAATGCTCCTTCGAACATTCTCAAATCATCCTAGAATAGTTCACGTTATGCTGCTAATTAAGTAAAAGGAGGACATTTTCATGAAATCAATTGTCAGTTCAACTTTTCACTCAAATTATAATGTATAGTGGTATTATGTTTTGAACCACACTGTAAGTCTATGATTAGTTATTGTTATTCTAATGAAGCTTATTTGACAAAGTTCGGGAGGAGCATGCACATGTAATCCAACCAATCTGCGTAAGAGAAGCCTGTATATATAGCTGTCCCTCACCTTTGTCCAGTGACAGTTTTGTAGCATCCCTCCGTAACCCCAACACCTCACTCTTGGCTTGTTCCCATTTCAGTCAAGGATGGGGGGAGATATCTAGGTTTAGGCCATATTCAAAGCTCGGAGCCCTCCCCTCGGATGGCATACAAATAAAACACTTGACTTACAGTGATCAACTTTCTATCATCATTGACATCAAACCAGAAAATAAGCAACAGTGCAGTCTTTAGAATGTCTTCTTTTGTGGTCCAAGAAATAAAGTCACAGGTTTGGAATGCTACTAGAATAAACTATAACTGAAATTTTTATTTTTGGGTGAACTATCCCTTAAGTGATTCAGATAATGACTAAAACATTTAAACGTCTTCCCTTCCTTGAAGAAGCAATTTTGTCCCCTCAGGTGTGTCATTATATCATGATTGTACATTTGGCGTAAATTCCATGTGAAACCAATGCTAGGTTTAATCTAATGAGGTGTGAAATATTCTCTCTGCCACAGGTGTCGAATCTGTTTGCTCGAGATGAGATGGACGAGATTATCAGTGACCTCATTCCAGTCATGAAGCGAGAGTTTCCACGGCGACCGCCCACGAATGAAAACCTACATGATTATTTTATGAGCAGAGTGAGACAGAATCTTCATGTGGTTCTGTGCTTCTCTCCAGTTGGGGAGAGGTTCCGTAATCGAGCTTTGAAGTTTCCTGCTCTTATTTCAGGATGCACCATGGACTGGTTTAGCCGATGGCCCAAAGATGCTCTGATCGCAGGTCAGTAATTTGAAATGTCAGACCCAAAGAGGTCCAATATACCCAGGATGAACCCTAAAATCTAGTGCTGATTCTGATGCCCTAATAAAAAATATCTCATTTCTGTGAAGGAATGCAGGACATTTTGTGCTGAATCACACAAAAACTAGAATGGAGCATACAGTACATTGGATTGGATTGGCGAACTACCAATTTTTTTCCCCACTGTTCCAAATAGTTTTGGCCCAGTTTGACCCCTTTGCTTCATGTGTACTCAGTTCCAGAGACTTTTTAACTTTTTAACCTATCACTGTAAATTCAAAGTGACTGATATTGAACAATTGAACTGTTTGATATTAAACTATTCTATATTAGAACTTCTTGCAGCAAGGAAAAAAAAAAAAAAAGAGAGAAAGTCTGTTTCACTCGTTAGGAGCTTTTCAAAATCGGATTTACTACAAAATAATGCCCTTTTTGTGATTTCCATGTTACTTAGAATACATGATTACTTTTGAATGACTGACACCGGAGACCCAGCATCTTTTAACAATGTCTAGCCACTGAAGTTAACCCCCCCCAGACAAGATTACCTGTAAAAAATCAACCCTGAAACTAAGGTTTTATAATGCTGATAATCTGAAAATAACCACCATGATTTATTGTCCAAGTAAATTTGTGTGTCTACTTTGAATGCAGACACAAAACAAGTAATTTAGGAATAGCACACACTGTTACACAAACAATTTAAACCAATCAAATTTTGGAGAACAGCTCTTATCGTCGCAATAATTTAAATGTATTGAAACACAATCAAGAAAAGCATCACAGCAATCAGTTGTTGCAAAATGATTGTAACTGTCTATAGCCAGATAAACAGCTTATATATGTATTGTGCAAATAAATAATACAAATAAATTTTTGTTTATTTTTCCCTCAGTGTCAGAACACTTCCTGTCCAGGTATGACATAGACTGCACTCCTGAGGTAAAGGGGGAAGTGGTTCAGTGCATGGGCTCTTTTCAGGATGGGGTGGCAGAAAAGTGTGCAGATTATTTTCAGCGGTACCGACGTTCAACACATGTCACACCCAAATCCTACCTGTCCTTTATACACGACTACAAGACCATCTACAAAGAGAAGCACTCAGAGGTTCAGACTCTCGCCGAAAGGTCAGTATCAGCAAAAGTAGAAAACAAGAGCATAAATTAATAAGGAAAACAAATACAGTATATAGAAAATTATATATTGATCTATAGAAAAGCTATAAATATATTTTATCATGTTCTGACAATAAGGGTTAAAAAAAAAAACTTGCATCTTATTTTAACCAGGTGCTAAACCTGGTGTTGAAATAGTGCTGCACTTTGTGTATTTGAATAAAGTCATTGTTAATCCTTTATGTCCAAACATGGCACCTTTTTAAGTAAATTAAACTATAAATTCTACCTTATTCAAAACACAGCATTATTTGCCTTGCATAATTACTGTAGTATCATTGACCATGGAAAGCAGATGATAGATTGGATGCTATGGAGAGATACAGTAAAATGCCCGCAAAGTATGCCATGTTGCAGCAATCTGCTGCACCCTCCACAACCTACTGAAAGATTTTGCAAGTGCATTTGTATTGTTTCCTGATTTGCATAATTAATTTAGTGAACCGTGAGCTAAAATAACTCAAACAGTGCGTGCAAATAAACAGCATTATCAGCAGGTGCAATTCATTCATAGGGAATTCCCTTCTGACTTTCTGTAAATAATGATGTGGAGTCTGCAACCATGTATAACAGACTTTAAATCCAAGTGTATTGTTTTATTAGGATGAACACCGGCCTCCAGAAACTCAAGGAGGCCTCTGAGTCTGTTGCTGCCCTCAGCAAAGAGCTGGAGGTGAAGGAGAAAGAGCTTCAGATAGCCAACGAGAAGGCTGATATGGTAAATAAACATGTAGAATGTGTGTATTTGTTGATTATTGCCTCCCAGACCCAGATAATTGTCTCCCTAAATATAATTTCCAATTCATTCTATGGTATTTATCATTTCTAAACATAGTTAGATGGGAAAGGTCAACAAAACTCTCTCAAAGCCCAGGTCATTTTGTACAGAGGCCCCTCGGGGTGTGCCAGCTCCCTGTTCACTTCACTCTATACATGATTGATAGCTTTAATCATCATCCAAAAAATGAAATTTGCAGGTGATATTTCAGTTCTTGGTTTGTTATACAGGGACAAGAGTACCACAGTTTATTACTCAGATATTGACATGTTTGTGTCCTGTGGGCAAAACGAGTCCCTAAAAGAAATAACAGGCTACAGGCCTATAGTTATTTACAACCAATCTATTGTGCAGATTGACTGCATGATCACCTTAAGAGTACAATTCCTACCAGGTTAGATCAGGGATGGTGAACTCTGGTCCTGGAGGACCACTGTCCTGCACAGTTTTGCTCCATACCTAATCAAATACACCTAAAAAAAATCTAACCAAACTTCAGGATTTTTTGAAAATTACAGGTAGATGTGTTTGATTTGGGATGGAATGAATCTCTGCAGGATCAAAGTTTCCCATGCCTGCTCTAGTTTTTTTTTTTTTCTCAAACTTTTTAAACTTTTCATGCTGACAGTGATTTTCACACTCAGAAGTTTTTGTACTGTTGGTTGTTTGTTGGTGTTCCTACACTGATCGATGCTTAGTGGGTTGTGGAACTGGCCATAGCTTTTGTAAATTTTATTAAAAATGAGATGTATTGCTGGTAAAAAATAAGATCTTATTTATTTTTGACAGTAAATCAGTTTTCTTGTATACAAAAAAAAAAAAGAATTACATTCTACAGAGAAAACATTCATATGCCTAATGTGCAGTGCATCAACATGAAGCAGGGTTATGCCTTGGGCAGACTGAGTTATTATCCCAGCTCATGTTCCTTTCCTATCTCGCCCCCCTCTCTGTCCCTAGGTGGAAAAAGTGGCAAAAAGTTATATGTGAATTTCAGTTGTGCATAATAAATATTATCATGAACACAGTGTTGCAACCCAGGTTCATTGGAAGTATGCCTCTCCCTAGGCCTACATTTCTGCAAAACCTATAAATACATTTCACTACAGATTCTATCTGAAATGGCCACTAGAGGCAGTAAAACACCAAAACCGGTCACGCAAATTATGATTACGGGGCAGATAATTGATTAAAAAAGGGGTACGAGTGCCATGAAACGTACTCGGTTACTAATGTAACCTCGGTTCTCTCTAGAAGAGGGTACGTTCTCTTACGAGAGGTTCTCTCGTATTGCATAAGTAGCTTACGCATCGGGAACCCTTTGTCAACGCCGTGTGCGCCGAGCATCCAGCCCATGAATCCCAGGGGAACCGGGGAAAACACTCTGCTGGGAAATGTGGCCGGTCGGAGAGACGGGCCAGCGTAGTACATGCACTTCATGCAGCATATGAAATAGAGCGGCGCGGCCGGTCTATAAACATAACAGTACAAACAGTAGGGCCGGCGGAGCGAGCCCATACAGTACATAAGCACTCATAAGGGTAGGGGAAAACGACATAGTCGGTCTCACATGAAGAGAAAAATTCCCTCGTGGCAGAGAATAATACGGGCGGCCAGCAGCGCGGGCCAGCACTGATAACAGCGCGTAACGGGAAATAGGAAACAGAACGGATCAGCCGGTCTGAGTCAAACACTTCACCCTGATTAGTTACCAGAATAGCGCCAGCATATGAACGTAGTCTGCACACAGGAGCTGGGCAGAGCATACATGTCACTTATACTGACAATATTTTTGCCTGTAGGGCAGGAACTTCCAGGTTATAAAACCTCACGAATGTTGACGGGGAGGCCCAGCCCACCGCCATTCAAATGTCGTGGATAGAAATTCTGCTGGACCAGGCCCACGACGAGGCCATGGCTCTGATGCCCAGAGGGCACTGCAGGTGTTTGGAGGCATAAGCTGCTGCTATCCACCTGGACAAGCTCTGCTTCGAGGCGGCAAGACCTTTGGTGCGTCCGCCGAAGGAAACAAAGAGCTGCTCTGAACGCCTGAAAGCGGCGGAGCGCGTGATGTAAACTCTCAGCGCCCGGACAGGGCATAGGAGGTTATCACTGTCCCCACTATCGGATGCTGGCAGAGCCGAGAGGGAAATAACTTGTGCCCTAAACGGGGTTCCAATCGCTTTGGGGATGTAACCGTGCCTCGGTCTGAGAATGACTTTCGAGTCATTCGGCCCGAACTCGAGACATGCAGGGCTAACCAATAGCGCGTGCAAATCACCCACTCGTTTGACTGAAGACAGAGCTATCAGAAAAACGGTTTTAAGCGACAGATACTTTAGATCCGCGGATTCAAGCGGTTCAAAGGGAAAAGCCTTTAGGGCCGCCAGGACCAAGGACAGATCCCACGAGGGAACCGAGGGGGGCCGCGGGGGATTCATCCGTCTAGCTCCTCTGAGGAAGCGGATAATGAGCTCATTCCTTCCCATTGCCCGGCCGCGCGTCGTCTCAGTGAACGCTGTAATAGCGGCCACATATACTTTGAGCGTGGAAGGGGATCTGCCCTTTTCCAACAGCTCTTGTAAGAAGGAGAGCACCCGCGGGACCCTGCATGCGCGCGGATCCAGGTTTTGAGTAGCGCACCATTTAGAAAACACCGACCATTTAGACGCGTAGAGCCGTCTCGTGGAGGGGGCTCTCGACTGTGTGATCGTGTTCACGACCCCTTCTGACAGGTCAACGGGTATCCGTTGATCACCCATGCATGCAGCGACCAGCGCTCTGGATGGGGATGCCAGATCGATCCAGCGGCTTGGGAGAGGAGATCCTTTCTCACCGGGATCGGCCACGGGGGTGAGTGCGACAGCCTCACTAGCTCTGGGTACCAAGTTTGGTTTTCCCATCGCGGGGCTATAAGCAGCACTGAGTGGTGCGTTTCTCTGATCCTCGAAATGACCTGTGGCAACAGGGAGATCGGAGGAAAAGCATACAGCGGGAGGCTGGGCCATGTCTGGGACAGCGCGTCCTCGCTCTTCGAATAAAACTTCGGGCATTGAGCATTGTCTTTCGACGCAAAGAGGTCGATTTCCGCTCTGCCGAATAGGCGCCAGAGAAACTGGACTGTCTGGGGGTGCAGAGACCATTCTCCCGGGGGAATGTTGTCCCTGGACAGTCTGTCTGGACCGACATTCAGGTGGCCCGATACGTGCGCGGCTCTCAGCGAGCGCAGCGAGCGGTAAGCCCACACGAGAAGGCGTTCTGTCAGCCTGCACAGATTCCTGGATCTGACACCGCCCTGTCGGTTCACATAGGATACCACGGACATGTTGTCCGAGCGGACTAGCACATGGTGATCCCGTATGAATGGGAGGAAGCGCCTGAGCGCGTTCTCGACCGCTATCATCTCCAAACAGTTTATGTGGAGGCATTTTTCCCGGTCTGACCATAGGCCAAAAGCCGGTTTGCCCTCGAACAGAGCGCCCCAGCCTGAGGTGGAAGCGTCCGTCGAGATAATTTTGCGGTGTGAGATAGCTCCCATTGTCACTCCCCGCTGGTACCAGTCGGCCGCTAACCAGGGCTTCAGAGCTGAAACGCAGCTCTGAGTCACTCTGATGCGAATACCGCCGGAAGCCCATGCTCTGTGAGGCACTCGGGCATTCAGCCAGCGTTGTAGCGGGCGCATTCGTAAAAGACCCAGCCGAAGCACTGCTGCGGCTGAGGCCATACAACCCAGTAGCCTCTGAAATGTTTTGAGAGGTACGGTGCTGCCCGGCCGGAGGGACGCGGCCAGGCGTCGAATGCAGCGCGCGCGCTGTGTCGACAGGCGGGCCGTCATCGCTACAGTGTCCAGATCCAAACCCAGAAAAGAGGTTGATTGACTGGGCACGAGCGAGCTCTTGGTCCAGTTGACCGTAAGCCCCAGGCTGCCCAGATGGCTTAAAAGCACTGTTCTGTGGGCGATGAGTTCGGCCTCTGACTGTGCTAGGATCAGCCAATCGTCCAAGTAGTTCAAAATTCGCATTCCCCGACCCCTCAGGGGAGCGAGAGCCGTGTCCATGCACTTCGTGAATGTGCGGGGTGCCAAAGACAGGCCGAACGGCAGGACGGTGTACTGATATACCTGACCGTCGAAGGCGAATCTCAAGAATGGCCTGTGACGGGGTATTATCTGAAGGCGGGGAAGGCGAGGGAGAAACTCGAGGGAGAGACTCCGGCGAGCTTCTGTGCGCCTGGTTGGTCTCCGGCGGTCGCTGTGAGCGGCGCTTCTTCTTGCGCGGCCCAGCAGGGACGGGCGGGGAGACATGTTGGTCGAAAACTTCAAGCCGAGCCTGCAGGGTCGACATTGAAAGTTCCTCGCACTCGGGGCAGCCGCCCGTGGAGAGTGCGGTGGCGGCGTGATCGCGGCCCAGGCAGAGAGCGCAGATGGGATGGCGGTCTCCGTTGCTGAGCGGGGCGTGGCACGAGCCGCAAGAAAAACGGGGCATTTTTAGAAAAACGCCCGTGCTCTTTTAGAGGAGAGGGTGTGTTGCAGTAGGCGAACACACAGCAGTGAAAAGGATATGACGCCAGATAGCGTAGCAGGCACGGAAGGCTGAAGGCGGCGAAGGCGGCCGGCTTCTTCAGGCGCTGTCCTAGGCTTGCTGGTCGCTGGTTTCAACGGCGGCGGCTTCTCCAGATCCAGCGATGCGAAGTGCTTCGCTGAAGACAAGAAAATCAGAATTTTAGCCTGTGAGCGCTGAATATATATACGCTGGCCACGCCCATTCTGACGGTTAGAAGGGTGTGGAGGGCGCGAAGCGATAGGCTTAAGCAGTTGCAGCCGAGCAGCCAATGAGCACGCTTATACAGCCTGCCTAGGTCTGTCGGCTGCTGCACTGCGTTGACAATGAATACAAAATTAAGGATAATTTTTTGGCTTCAGATCTCGAAGAAAGAAGACTTTTCGATGCGTAAGCTACTTACGCAATACGAGAGAACCTCTCGTAAGAGAACATGAATCACGACTCTCCACAAAAGAACTAAAGCCTCATAAAAAGAAGAAGAAAATGGCATGGTTGCTTCAGCAAATGTGTTTTCATCTCACGTTTACTTTTGCTCACATTATCAGTTAGGTTTAGGGTTGGGTTTAGTGTAGGGGGTATGTTAAATTCAAATGTGCCATGATGCTGTGTAGCTTGCTGTCAATGTGAACACCCCACGGGGGGGTAACTCTTTAAACAATGGCTCTCATGGCACAAGATGCTGATGCAATTTGATTTTTAATCGATCAATGGCACTAGTTATTTGAGAATTTCTGTCAGTCTTACAGAGTTTAATCAGATATTCATCACAGATAATTGCAGTAACTGATACAATCACAGATTTCACACCTTGTAAAAACTGCCATTAAAAAAATGATCAGTGTTAATTGCATATCTCCAGCTGATACAATTAACTTCTCATTAGACAGGCTCAGAAGATAACTTTCCATTGTAAGTTTTATTTAACCATCTCCTGTTCGAAAATTGAAGTGTCCCCAGGAGAAGATTAAACTTGTTGATGCACTCATTTCTGCCTAGAAAAAAATATGGGTCCAAGGGGCTGTGCAATATGTTATGATTATTTACAGTGAATTCATAGTCCATATGTGTGAATGGGGAGATATGTATTGTGATGTTCTGTGTTGCATTGATTGATGCTGATGTGCATGTCTTTGTGAGTCTATGTTAACTTTATTCAGCATGAAATGAAAATACATAATGTCATTTTTAAAAAAAATGTTTTGATAAGTTTTAACCAAAATATCATAGCTGGACCTTCTGGTGAAAGCAACAGACTTCTTTCTGGTGACGTATGTTGGACTTCTCCAGTCATTTAGTGTGCTTAAAACATGCACCTGTAAGCTCTCAATCATCTGCCTCCACTTTTGAGTGCAATGCCTTTATATCGAAATCCAATCAACAACCAATGCATAGAATCAAATCCCCATCCTACATGTTTTTCTTTTTAATAGTGTGTTGCACTCAGAATCAGATATACACTACCAGTCAAAAGTTTTGGATCAGTAAGATTTTTAATGTTTTTAAAAGAAGTCTCTTCTGCTCACAAAGGCTGCATTTATTTTATTAAAAATACAAAACAAACAAAAAAGTAATATTGTTAAATATTATGACAATTAGTTTTCTATTTTAATATATTTTAAAATGTATGTGATCAAAGCTGAATTTTCAGAATCATTACTCCAGTCTTCAGTGTCACATGATCCTTCAGAAATCATTCTAATATGTGGATTTGATGCTCAAAAAACATTCAATATTATAATCAATGTTGAAAACAGTTGTATACAATTTTTTTTTTCAGGATTCTTTGATGAATAGAAAGTTCAAAAGAAAAGCATTTATTCGAAATATAATCTTTTGTAACATTATAAATGTCTTTACTGTAACTTTTGATTAATAATTTTTGATTTACTGTAACTTTTGATTAATATTCATCCTTGATGAATAAAAGTATTGATTTGTTTTAAACAAAATACAAATCTTACTGACTGTTTAATGTTACAAAAGCTTTCTATTTCAGATCAATAATGATCTGTTGAATTTTCTATTTATCAAATAAACCTGAAATAAAAATGTAGATAAATGTTTTCAACTTTGATAATAATGAGAATTGTTTCTAAAGCATCAAATTTGCATATTAGAATGATTTCTGAAGGATCATGTGACACTGAAGACTGGAGTATGCTGAATATTCAGCTTTGATCACAGGAATACATTTCAGTTTGATATATATTCACATAGAAAACTGTTGTTTTAAATTGAAATAATATTTCACATTATTATTTATTTATTTATTTATTTATTTATTTATTTATTTATTTGTTTTTTTTAATCATAGCCTTGTTGAGCAGAAGAGACTTCTTTTAAAAACATTAAAAATCTTACCGATCCAAAACTTTGGACTGGTAGTGTATGTAACAAAGATATGTTGCTTCTGTTTCATTTGGGACTTTAACTTTATGTATGGTAAAGTAATCCAAGATCAATTTCCCTGTAAAAGTACTAAAAATACATTGTATTCTAAATTAAATCCGTCATGCTGAATAAAGTTTGAAAGTATCCATTAGGTGAAAGACTCGCCTCCCAGTCACAGGCTAACTAAAGATCAATACTGAGCTGTGAAACATTAAGATGATAAATTAATGGCCTCAGACTCCGAATTATAGCATGAAATGCTACAGATTTTACAATATGAGCGTTTTCAAATTTTTGTTTCAGGTGTTGAAGGAGGTGACTGTGAAGGCTCAGGCTGCTGAAAAGGTCAAAGTCGAAGTTCAAAAGGTCAAAGATAAAGCACAGGCCATAGTTGACAGCATCTCTGCAGACAAGGCCATCGCTAAAGAGAAGTTGGAGGCAGCCAGGCCTGCTCTGGAAGAGGCTGAGGCAGCATTGCAGGTCAGGAACAATATGGAGCGATTACACGGTAGCATAGAAGAGGAGAGAATGGGAGGAGTGTGATGTTCGTGGGGTATCTCGGTGCCTGCAGCTTCTGTGTAATTACATGCTGTCTATGAGGGTTTAAAAATAGACCGTGTGATGGCAGGGTTGCTGTAGGTGGTCTCGTAGCAAGCAGGGGTTTGACAGCAGCCGCCTCTAACTAACCCCACACACCCACTCAATCATACAACCACCCAAACACACACCCCACTTCTTCCCTCCACCACCTGCCCACTGCATCCTTCCCATGTATCTGTCCATAATGTAACCTTGTATCATACTTGGGACAGGAATCACACACTTTAATAATCCACTTAGACGCTAATCCAAAACAAGGTAAGCAAACAAACACAATCGCCATGCGTAAACGACGTAACCGGCCAAATGAACTCTGAAAAGACTGCAACTTACAGTATACATCCAAACAAGGATAATTAATCACGCACAGCTGAACAGTATGAAAAAATCATAATCAGTAACCATAGTGACTAAAGAGTGGCGGGAAACTAGGGGCACGTTCAAGTTCAGAACGGTGCGCAACGTTTTGCTACGGTTTCCGGGTTGAACGTCATGTTTCCTGGAAACGGCGTTCACCGGTGTGTAACGGGGTTTGAGATACGTTTTCTCTTGTTTGGTGGGTGTGTCAGAACTGCAGTCCAATCAGCAGCAACATGTACGCGGTATTAAAGTGAACTCGCACAATGGGTTCAAGGAAAGTTATTTACAAATGTGTTCGATGCAGCTCGGTATACGCAACAACTGAGGATATTAGAAGACGTTTGTCGTAAGTTTTATTGTAAAAATATAGGATATCAACATAATGATGTAGTTGTTTATATTTTTAGCTTCATTGCAAGTGTATGACATTTTGTAGAAATAAACAATGGTAATTAAGTGCTTTTCCTTAAAATGAGAGAGAAAATACAGGGTATTAACACAGTATGAACTACAAATAAAGTCAGTATGTGAGGCTAAATAGATGTGTTTTAGTCTGAATTAGGTAAGATGTGTGCTTCCATTTCAGTTTCAGCAATCCCTTCACTCGATTGGGATGTTCTCTTTTGTTCTGGGCGGCAAGTGCAGTAACGGTAACATCGAGCATATTTTGTAGTATTAAACACATATTTATACCGACTTCATCAGGCTCCGAAAATTCTTCACAAAGAACACAAAGAATGGCCTTCTCAGCTGCCATAGTTGCAACTCTTGCATCATCAGAACAGTGTGTTCAACGCATCACTGTTTCTGTTTAAAAAACGTTGTGCAACGTTTTGTCGGGGCTGAACGCAGCCTAGAACAAAGGAGACATGTGACTGAAGATAAACAAACTAGAAGTCCAAACATAACAGAACCGTGACAAGAGCATCGTGTTTCAATAAAAATTCTTACTGACCCCTAACTTTTGAATGGCAGTGTATGTTTTATTAAATATATATATATATATATTTTTAACTGTAATTTACTAATAAAAAGGAATGAAAATTGTTCCTGTTATATTGCTATATTGGTTTATATTTAAGAACACTGTGGAAAATGTTCAAATAGATTTTCTAGAACCTATGTGTTTGACTATATAATTGATCACTTTTTATGAGCTCTAAATACTTTGAAAAAATGAGACACCTCGGATTTGCACTTGAAGCAGGGACAATAAATGCATTGTTTAGCTTTCTGTCCATTCTGCCTATTCATCATTGACTTGAGCCATCATGTCATTGTGTCCATTATCAGTTGTAAATATGCCAAATCCCCCCCCCCCCCAATATTCAAGCTAAAACATGCCATCATTGTTTTTCATAAAGTTGCAAACCATACATCATGTTAAAATCTCTGTTTTAGGTTGTCATTATCCTTTAAACAATTCTCAGCTGTTTCTTCTTTATATCTTTCACTTCTGTCCTTTCACATCTGTCATCTGTGTTCTCCCATCCTTATTTCTCCCTTTCAGTGTTTGATCTCACATCTCTTTACCACTTCCCTTTCTATGTGCTTCCTCACCCACTGACACTCTCCCTAACCTTTTATATTACCATTTACTGTCAAGTCAAGTCAAGTCATCTTCATTTATATAGCGCTTTTAACAATGTAGATTGTTTCAAAGCAGCTTTACAGAGATAAACGTATAATTTAAGGTAACAGAGATTGTTTTGGCTTTATAGCGGTTCTTTAATAAAGTTATATTCCAGCTAAAGTTAGTTTTGATTGATTCGCTTCCGTGGCAACGATCATTTGTTATGAAATTTGGGGCCGCTAAGACGACCCAATTCTCTCTACATAGACTTTAAACGCGAACCTGTGAGAAACGCTGATGGCGTTCACATGCGCATTAAGAATTGGTTCTATAGTTATGTGCGTTTGAATATATGTGCGCAGGTTTGGAATTCCCTACAAAATACTGTATAACCCATCCTCAGCTATCGACCCTATGACATACACCTTCCTGCTCCATCCCCCTCCTTCCCACTGGTTCAAATGATCTTTCTACTTATTCATAAAGATACGTCCATCAAGTATTGCTCATTAAACTGTTGTGCACTAAACTTTGTCAACCATGAGCCATAACAGCTGCCACTCGGATTAATAAGTTATGCACAGAGCTGCTGCATACTAGTTCATGTGTCAGAATGTTAACAAGATGTCTAATTCACTTTCTCTCTGTCTCTTTCTGTATTTCTCTCCCTGTTTATCTGTAAACAGACCATAAAGCCATCAGACATTGCTACGGTGCGAACACTGGGCAGACCGCCCCACCTCATCATGCGTATTATGGACTGTGTGTTGTTACTCTTCCAGAGGAGAGTGAACATGGTGAAAATTGATCCTGAGAAAAACTGCACCATGCCCTCCTGGCAAGAGTCACTAAAACTCATGACAGCTGGGAACTTCCTGGGCAGTCTACAGGTATATAAGTCTTAATACCAGATATTTTTTCTCCTTAGGTGATATAATATATAGTCAAAGTTTCTTGTACTAAAAAACAGGGGTATTTTATTTTTAATGACTATTTCCCATTCTCTGTCACCCACACAATTAAACAAGCCTTTTCTCTGCTATGAATTCTATGTAATATAGTATTGCCGGCTTATTTCTTCCATATCAGCCCATTAAAAAGCTTAAAATAATATTGTGACAACAAAGCAATCTGTGCCATTGAAACAGTAATCATGTCTTCTAGTGACTAATCAAACCTATTTCTGTTTTTATTAATCCAATGTAATAGAATGAGCCAAGTTTCTGAACACTACGTTGTTGATATGCATGTGTGGGCGGCAAACATATGCAGTGTCAAATATATATATATATATAGCTACAAAACAGGACCACTGTAGTTGTAACCACTGTAGGAGTTCTACCAGTATGATTTTTGGCATTAAACCTAATTTCAAAAGCCAACAGATGGATCGACTAATTAGGTTTTTAGTCGACAGAAAATCCCTTGGGTAAAACTCTGGCACAAACAAGTTAAAATACTGGCACAAACAAGTCCAACGTTGACAGCTAATCAGTTCAATATATTATATGCATACATTATACTGATATGTCTTAGAACTTATTTTAAAGGCTGTCTGTTTGCTTTTAAGAGAAGGTTCCATGCATTATCTCTATCTTCTCACAACTTTACAGGAGCCTGAGCAACAAATATAAAATAATATTGTCATTTTCAAGAGTTTCAAATATGTGACATTATCTGTACACCAGTATTGTTTTACTCCAGCTTTTGTTTTGTACTCCAGCAATTCCCCAAAGACACCATCAATGAGGAGGTGGTGGAACTCCTCTCTCCATACTTTGACATGGTGGACTTTAACATAGAATCAGCCAAAAGGGTGTGCGGCAATGTTGCAGGTCTTTGCTCCTGGACCAAAGCAATGGCTGCCTTCTTTTCTATCAATAAAGAAGTGCTTCCTTTGAAGGTGAGATCACTTGATATTTTTTCACATAATGCAACCCTGTCAAGTTATCAGGGTTTCTTTACTAGCAGGCCATCATTTAAACTGTCAAAACTATGGTTTAGTTTATGAATTGCTATTATTATTTGATTATTCTTTACATTCTTTTGGTCATAATGTATTATTGTATCATCTTTTGATATAATAGTTTAATTTCAATTGGTTGCTTGAAGCCTCAGATGCACACTTGTAGTTTTTAGTTGCTGTTAGTTTCATGTTTGTTAGCTTAAATAGTATATTCCTAGTACAACTTCACCACCTTTTGCATATATGTGCATGCATTTTTTTCTTTTTTTTCTAAGAAAACAGACTGAATTATATTCTTCTTATATTCAGGAGCAACCCCCCACTCCTCAAATACTTAACTTCTTCAGACTAGTAATAGCAAGTAACTTTTAGTAAGGCACTAAAAGACTTAGGACTCCAAATGTGACAATTTCAAACACAAATGCTGTGTGCAACTGAGAAAAAAAGGGGGTTTTGTTCAGTGGAAAATTATTTCTTGTTTCCTATTAACCTGTGGTTTCCAGGAGCTGGATCATTTACGACTCTCTCTTTCTCCATAGGCTAATCTGGCAGTGCAGGAGAACAGGCTGACCATAGCTAATGTGGACCTCCAGACAGCCCAGGCAGAACTGGATGCTAAGCAAGCAGAGCTGGATGTAGTTCAGGCTGAATATGAGAAGGCCATGATGGAGAAACAGGTAATCACTGTGTTAGATAGATTAGGACAGTGGTGTCTTGCAGAGATTGGCCGCACACACCTGAATAAACGTATCAAGGTCTTCGGGATTACTAGAAACTTCCAGACTGGTGTGTTGAGGCAGGTTGGCACTAAACTCTGCAGGACATTCACTCTCCAGGAGCAGGATTGGACTCCTCTGGCTTAGGGTCAAATGCTGCGTTCACGGCATGTTGTTATTATCGTAATTGAGAGATGACAACACGTGACGTTATTATTGGAGCTATTCACATCCTTAGACTCTGAATTATGCGTTTTTATGGCAACAATATCAAGGCCAATATGAAGCAGTCAGGTGGTACAGTGGCCAAGTGGTCCTTCGGATGAGACGTTAAACCGAGGTCCTGACTCTCTGTGGTCATTAAAAATCATTCAAAAGAGTAGGCGTGTAACCCTGGCATCCTGGCCAAATTTGCCTCCTAATCATCCCCATACAGTATATACTGATTGGCTACATCACTCTGTCTCCTCTCCACCAATAAGCTGGTGTGTGTGGTCAGTGTTCTGGCGCAATATGGCTGCCGTCACATCGTTCAGGTGGATGCTGCACACTGGTGGTGGTTGAGGAGATTCCCCCCTTCTATGTAAATCACTTTGAGTGCCGAGAAAAAGCGCTATTTAAATGTAATGAATTATTATTATTATTACAAGTTGGAGCTCTCAGAAATTTCCCAGTTTAGATCTTGGGATTACGGTAATTAAGGCATGGCGTGAACACACCTAAAGCTACTTCATCATCATGACAAATAATCTAAAAATAGGGGTTTTGAAAACAAAATATTTGTTGAATATTTCTTTTTTTTCCAGCTGTAGCCCAAATAAAATGAACCACAATCCAGATTTTTCCAATTATCCTTCTAATTATTCTGTGAAAAATGGTGAATCAGCTGTCATTTAGTGCCTGAAGTAAATACCAAATAACTCATTAGCATTTTTGCATAAAATTTGGATGTAATGAGCAATTTTGTAAACAAACCTAAAGCCATCTTGCAGATTAATCATTCAGGCTTGTACTCTGTGTGCCTCTACAAAATGAATACTAACTTTATAAATGGGTTGAAGCAAACATCAATGTTCCAATTCACAATGTATAACAAGCCTTCCGAACATTTCATAATTTAGTTGATAATTGTGTGATTAACAGCTTGCGACTGACTGATCCTTTGGGGTTGATTTTACGATAGGCCTGATCATACCTAAGAGAACAGATGTTTACTTAAACCAATGATTGAATAAACTTACGAATTGACTTTAAACACTTTAATTAGTTTTCTTAATTTACTCGTTTCCACATATAAAGAAGTGACCATCTGTATCCTAGGAATTAAAATGAAGAAGGGCATGTGCTCTTGTCATGTAAGACCCATAGTTATCAGTCAGTCAAGTTCAACTTTACGTCCGGTGACTGATGAATTGGGATCTTGTCTGAGAGCCCAATCACCTTAGAGTGTAAACAGAACAAGCCAATGGACATTGCGAGCGAGATTTGCATCGCAAACCACTCCCCGTGAAGCAGGTATATAAGGAAACTTGCAGCACTCGCTCATTTTAGCTTTAGCTTCGAGCCGAGTGTTTAGTTTGAGGCAGCTCTTCAATCAACCTTTGCAGCATTCTACAAACCTGGAAGAAGCTCTTCAGAGAGTGTTGGTGTGACAGTGCGTCAATGGTGGTCACTTTGAAAAGAGCTTTTCCTTCTGCATTCATTGCAGTAAAAATTAAAAGAACATTGTGCACACTGCAGGCTTTAAATAAGTCTTGCACGTTGTGCAGTGACCATTTCCCTGTGCACACCCTGTGTTTTGAGCTGACAACCTATACCGCTGAGAGCATTGGGCTCGAGTGGAAAACCTCCACCATGTCTCGAAAACTCAAGGCTGAATGATTGTATCTCGGGGCAGCGCATGCTAAACAGCAGCGCATGAGGAGGTCACAAAGTCGTGGAAGGCACCTTTTTCTGCTGAAACTGCTCCGGCGCCTCCTCCACTCTCATGGTGGGGCTGCCAAGGGTTACAGTGGTTTGAGGATGCGATGCCTTCTCACGCGACCCCTGCCAAAACATGGAGTCAGGTAGGTGCTGCACTGCACACTCTGTCACCACTCCGGGATGATGTGCCTTCCGGGTCAGGCCCTGTGCCCACGCTGCCCCACTGCAGGGAAGGTCGGTAGTCCCTCTGACCCTGCTTGTTCGGCATCTGGAAGTCTGACTAGCACTTACCAGCCCATCTCGCTGGCTCATTTGGACTATCAGACTCAGCTATGCGACTCAGTTCACCTGCAGGCATTTTTGGTTGACGAATCATGCCTAGAAATTCGGGCCAGCCAACTCTCACGTAATCCTGAGACCCCGGCCTGGATATGTGCCCAAGGTTCCCACCACCTCCTTCCGGGATCAGATGGTGAAACTGCAAACGCTGCCTCTGGAGGAGGCAGACCCAGCCCTAGATCTGCTCTGTCCTGTTTGCAATTTGCGCTTGTACGTGGACCGCATGCAGAGCTTCAGGACCTCATACCAGCTGTTTGTCTGTTATAGAGGCCAGCAGAAGTGAAAGATTGTCCCCACGTAAAGGTTGGCCCACTGGATTGTGGATGCCATAGTCTTGGCGTATCAAGCTCAAAACCCGCTGTGCCCCCTTGGGGTGTTGGAGTGTTGTCTCTCTCTGGGCATTGGTGTGCGTTGCCTTGCTAGAAGACATGTGTAAAGCTGTGGGCTGGGTGACACCTAACACGTTTGTAAGGTTTTGCAATCTCCGAGTAAAGTCTGTGTCCTCCCGTGTACTGGCTACAAGTAGCTAGTAAGTGGGTGGACCATTTACACTCGAAAGGTGATTGGGCTCGCAGGCGAGATCCCAGTTCGTCAGTCACCTTCAGGGAACGGGAGTTACATTAGTTACCTAGATGTTATCTTTTGATGCAGGTTTGAGTCTGGACAGTCTTGTATCCCATTTCCACTTTGTCTACCAATAATTTCCTTTTACCTGTAATGGTCATATCTAATAAAAGGCAAAACGTTAAACTGCAAAAAAAAAAAAAAAGATAAATAGATAGATAGATAGATAAAAGGCAGTTAAAGGATGACGTGTATAATTCAAATATTTATCTGACTCCAATATAATTAATCTGACTCCATTAAAGTTGTTGTTATTCTTTAACCTCTTAATCTTTAAAGTTAAAAGTCTTTCTTAGAACTGATAGGAAAACGTAGGATTTAACCTGAACGTTTAGATAACGAAAGTTATAATCACTTTAGCTTTCAACATAATCAGTGATAAAAGGAAAGATTCTCAAAGCCTTTTAAAGCGTTTAAATATACAGACAGTAGAATGGAACAACATGCTGTATAGAAACTTAGTTGTAACAAATAATGCACTGTCGTGCAGAAGAGGCCGTAAAAGCCTTTCTTGTGGTATGAGGTTACGCACCGATGTGCGGTAGTGGCAGAGTTAAAGCCTTTCTCCTAGATCAACAGTTACCTTTCCTTCTTATACCCTGAGCAAAGCATTGTTAAACATGAGTGGAATACCAACACCAAACCAACAGGAAACCAAAAGATGAGGCAAATGGGTGGAGATCCAGAGGGGGAGAAGAACATTAACATATTCTCCTCTATGCATGTTTAACTAATAGTACCTAGATTGTACATTAGGATTCTTTAATATCTCTATTAAGTTCACCACCATTCATTTCAGTTTATAGGCTGTCAGATGAGACCAAACATGGCAATGGTTACATTAGAACACACTAGTAAGTAAACAATATGTAGTTGAAAGCATGTCCTATGAAACAAATGGTACAGACGTGTCATTGGGGTGCAAACGACTCTGTCTCTCCCGACAGAACCATCCTGTGACTGGAGTTTCCCAACAGTCCTCAGTCAGCATATTGATGAAACCCTTGTACTAGATAGGCATTAGCATACAGTAATGACGAAGGCCATTGTGCCACGTTTAATTTGCATGTATACCTTTAAAAGGCTTTTTGAAGTACTAGGGCAGTAAAGAGTTCTGCCCATATTTGCTCAGCCCTACAGATAGATAGATAGATAGATAGATAGATAGATAGATAGATAGATAGATAGATAGATAGATAGATAGATAGATAGATAGATAGATAGATAGATAGATAGATAGATAGATAGATAGATAGATAGATAGATAGATAGATAGATAGATAGATAGATAGATAGATAGGTTTTTAATGTTTTTTTTAAGTGTTTTTTTCGTTTTTTTTTTTTTTTGGTAATACCATGCATACAATCTCTGTACTAACTGACACTATCTAATATCACTTAAATACGTGTCCTGAGAAACCCCATCTGTCTATTAAATAAGGCAACATGAATTTTGTTAATCACATTAAATGACACTCAATTGAACTGACACTCTCACTCTTGATAAGAGTCAATAAATGTGAAGAAGCACACGCCTGCACAGTGACAGAATTAATCTTTTTTTTTTTTTTTTTTTTTACCCTCTTTCTCTCTCAGACTTTACTAGAGGATGCAGAACGCTGTCGACACAAGATGCAAACTGCCTCTAGCCTGATCAGTGGGCTGGGAGGAGAGAAGGAGCGCTGGACACAGCTTAGTAAAGAGTTTGCTGCTCAGACCAAAAGACTAGTTGGTAGGTTTTTACATAAAACCTTCAGGGTTTTTCCAGAATTTTCAGCCCTACCTTTTAGCCTCTTAGGGTTTTTTAGCCTAACATCATTGGGTTGACTTCTTTGCAAGTGATCAGCTTTCAGTCCCAGATATGTCTATTTACCAAAAATTAAATTTTACAGAAACTTTAAGAATGAATGTTCATATATTAAAATAATTATTTTGAATAGAAACTGCAAAGCCAAGACATTGTATCAGGAGAGTTTATGCTTGTTAAGACAAGCATCACTATTATTGTAGCTCAAATTATGTATTTAAACAAAACAAACTTAATTAATAAACTTTGTGTACAGTATAACTATATGAATGAAAAAAGTTACCTCAAATCTCAAATCATGGAACTTCTTGCTATTTTTTAACTGAATGAACATACAATTTCCACCTAGGATGGTAGAACAGGCAAAAAAATTTAATACATCATAGTGACCTGGGGCCGTATTCACAAAGCATTTTATCTTACCACTAGGAGTACTCCTAAATCGCACTAAAATATTTTAGCTAGGAGTTTTCTCTTAAAAGTTATTCACAACACCTTTCAGACCTACTCTTAGTAAAGAAAAATGACAACTCCTAAACTAAGAGTGAGTCTTCGTTGCTAAGGATGACGTCATTACTCATGCACGAGCTTGACTGAAGTGACCACCTTGATTGGCTGATGATTGTAACGCGGGAATGATTCCAAACTCCTCCCCTACGATGATTAGTGACAGGTGACAAGTCTGAGAATGCGTGCGCTACACATGTAGTGTGAAGGACGGAAGATGATGAATAACGGGGCTTAACTGAATAAATAGCCTAAATGAATAAAGAGTAAGGCAAAACAAATAGCCTATAGCCTAATGAAGCCTATAGGATTGAAGCAATATCTTTGCAACATTATTGAATTAATCTGTCACTATATGCCTCTGCATTACGTTTGCAAAGAGAAATTTTTTTTTATTTGATTCACAATGAAACGTTACAATTAGTTTACATGCAATGAATAGCCTAGTTTTGGTTGTTGTACTTGTTGGTGGCGTTATTGCATCCCTAGTTATGCCTACAATGCAAAATTGTTCCTTCGCGATTGGAAGCTCTAGCCGCCGCATACGCATTTCAAAACATCGCAACGTGAAATGCCACAAAAAGCGGTTTGTGAATAGCTCTTAGTGAGTTAGGAGTCCTCTCGACTTCTTTTAAGCTGTCCCAGGCTTAGGTGCTACTTTTAGGGCTAAAATGCTTCGTGAATTACTCTTAGTCAAAAAAAATTAGGAGTCCTAAAGTTAGGAGTGACACGCCCATTATTTTTAGGAGTTGCACCTAAATTCGCCAGTTAGGAGCTACTTTTAGCCTTAAAATTCTTTGTGAATACGGCCCCTGAGCCATATCAAGGAACCAGAATATAATAGAGACTTGGAGTTGGACTCTTTTGACTTTCTGTTAGAATGGTGTCGTGTTAGTGGCCCCTAAGTTATTAACTAATGATCTGTGCCACGGAAGTGAATCAATCAAAACTAACTTTAGCTGGACAATACCTTTTATCTAGAGCTGCAGTAAGGCCAAAACAATCTTTGTTACTTTAATTTTCTGTTATCACTGTAAAGCTGCTTTGAAAAAATCTATATTGTTAAAAGCGCTATATAAATGAAGGTGACTTGACTTGACTTGGGGTGGTAAGCAGCCACCTAGCATTGCCGTAGCAACCACCTAGAACTTCCTAACGTGTCCTCATGCTAGTGTGTTATTACAATTACTACTGTTGGGACAATTTTTGCCTATAGAAAATTATACAAATGGGTGTTTAGTGTTGACCTTTGACTTACATTGATGAAGGAACCCGAGCCATATAAAAGGTTCAGAGTATTAAAGAGAAGTTGACTACTTTGAATTGTGCCAGTAATTAACAACCATAGCAACACCCTAGTAACTACCCAGATGACCCTAACAATTGCATTGCAATGCACTAAAGCCATGTATCAGTGACCTGGCAACCACTGATAACCTGTGGAATTCTAAGTGCAAGATTTTTGTAACTGAAATACCACTCATATTTACTTCAGAAAATGTCAAAAACTAATGACATTTGTTATTATTATTATTATTATTATTAAAGTTTACATTTCCCATGCTCAGGTGATGTGCTGCTGGCTACAGCCTTCCTGTCCTACTCTGGGCCTTTTAACCAGGAGTTCCGCAACCTTCTTCTCACTGATTGGCAGAGAGAAATGAAGTCCCGCCGAATACCTTTTAGGACCAATCTGAATCTCACTGAGATGTTGATTGATGCTCCCACAGTAAGTGAATGGAATTTACAGGGGCTGCCCAATGATGACCTGTCCATCCAAAATGGGATTATTGTTACAAAAGCTGCAAGATTTCCCCTGCTGGTTGACCCCCAGACCCAGGGAAAGATCTGGATCAAGAACAAAGAATCCAAGAATGAGCTTCAGGTGACCACTCAGAATGAATGACTTGTACATTAATAACAACATGATTTTGCACAGTGGGGTTCATCAGTGTTCATTATTTAATTTGTTGCATACATATGTCAAAAAAAACTAGTTAGGTATTACAGTTACTAATAAAAACTTTATTACATTTAAATACAGTAGCATACATATTGATAAAAACAATACATAAAATGCTACACAGACATCCAGTTAGTTATGCTGGTCAATGGAACAAGTAGCTTATTACTGAAATTACTAAGAAGCTGCTGTTTTTAATAATTTTTTAGTGTTGCTATTACAAGTAAATGTTCAATAGCTTGATACATTAAACATTTGCTGATTTAAAAGTTCAACATTCATATTCTTGTGAATCATGTTGAAATCTAATTGAATATGCAAAGCTTGCATTGATGCATGAGTTCTTTTTAAGAGGTCAGACACATTTTTCAATGGTATCACCTCATAACAAATCACCTCCTCCTCTGGTAATAGTTTTCCCCAGTAACAGAACTTGAGCCGGGTCAGTAAAGAGGTCCTGCTGTTTTCACAGATCACCTCACTGAATCACAAGTACTTCAGAAACCACCTAGAGGACAGTTTGTCTCTAGGGCGTCCCCTACTGATAGAGGATGTTGGGGAAGAATTGGATCCTGCTCTGGACAATGTCCTGGAGAAGAACTTCATCAAGACTGGGTCCACATATAAGGTATTGTTAGATGAGCACAATAAGCAAAAGAGGAGTTTCGAGGCTCACAATCAACATTTTCTGAAGGTCATGCACATTTTTCATTGACTTATTATTAAGTGTTTCAGGTTTCATTTTGTACCCTATTCATAGATCGTGCCAAAAACATAATGCTTATTTGTATGTATTTTATCCTGTATTTTACTATCAAAAGTTCTCATATATAAACAAATATAGTGTATGCTTGAGAGTAAATGGGGAAATTGTCATTAAAGGGAACATCATTGTCCTCAGCAGTTCCAGTGATTTAAAATAAAGACATGTTGCCATATTTTTCATTACATTTTTGCTAGGAAATGAGCGAGATTGGTTTGCGTAATGAGAAAATTCTCTACATTTGTACAGAACCCCTGCTCCTCAATTTTACATAACTAAATATACAGAAAACAAATTGGAATTGTATTTAACATCCTGTCTTTTATTATACTTTTTCGGAAAGAAATCTAAAGCGTACAAAATCATAGACAAAGCAGGACATAGCAAGTACTCTGAAAGAATAGTTCATAATTAAGAACCTAAAAAAGATATGTGCTATCTCTGTGTTGTTTCAGCTCCTAGTTGAGGTGATGACATCAGCTGCTCAAGCGGTTTAGTGTTAGTGTGGGACACGATTGTGAGTGACAGTCATGATCTTTCGGGGCATCTTTCCTTGATCTCATTATCAAAAATCCAGTCGTTTGAAAAATGTGACGTTGCTTCATCACACACAGCAGCTGCTTCACACATTCAAAAAAGAAGTGGAAATAGCAAGCAGCAGTGAGAGCTCTGACAAGTTCAACTAATCAGATCTATAAATACAAAGGTGCAAACACCTGATCACACTTTTTTTTTTTTTTTATAGCGGAGACCGAATGAGAGACGTCGCTTTATCATTGTCAAACCACTGCATAATCACATCACAACCGTGCAGTCTATTTCCACTAATTGGCACTGAAATAAAATTAGTTACTTCCCGCTGAGATAATTGCCATATTATTTTAAACAACTTCACCAACACATTTTATGTTAGGAAGGTCATTAACACAGCTATTATTAGGTGTCTCTAACTTCTCTCTAAGGATCTTCTGATGTTCAAATGTTTGTTATTCTTTAGAAGCATCTTGAGTTTTGGGGCTCTGTCATCCTCTACTGTAGGGGTGTCCAAACTCGATCCTGGAGGGTTGAGATAGTGTGTTTTTACTCTCCTGATGGTTTATTTTATTTATTTATTTATTTTTGTCGGAGCAGCTCTTCATCTGGAGTTTTAATTCTGATCTGTAACTCATTCATGCCATCAGGTGAAAGTAGGTGATAAAGAAGTGGATGTAATGAAGGGTTTCCGTCTATATGTGACCACCAAACTGCCCAATCCAGTATACACTCCTGAGATAAGCGCACGGACATCCATTATCGACTTCACCGTTACTATGAGGGGCCTGGAAGATCAGCTACTGGGCAGAGTTATTCTTACCGAGAAACAGGTATGGGCCCTTTGAACTCATACTGTATGTGCAAAAAACAGGAGTGGGAATGATCTGAAATGTGTGTTGGGGGCACTATTATACTTTTATAGCTTGGCTTATGAATATTAATTAGGGATGTAACGTTCACCCATTAGTCCTTGCTGAAAGGCATGTAAGTGGCCCTTTGCCAAAATACTACTTACCACTTGAACATTTGTTCAGTCAAAGTGACCAGAGGGCAATGGTTTCTGCTTCCTGTTTAAGTCATCATTGTAATTCACTGTTTTTTGTAAGATAAATCTACTGTTTGTTTTTTTTCCTCACACTTGTATGTTAATTGTACTGTAATTTTAGATAAGCATGCAATGTTATGTTTTAAGTTATGTATTAGGAAAGGCTATTCAAACCTTCTGGTGGTGCATTCAAAGACGCAATTTATTCAGCGTGGTGTTCCTCATGAAGGTCCCTACGGTCCTTAGAGGAAAAAAACAACAACAACAACTAAACATTAGCATCCCAGAGTTGTTTCTATGAAAGAGCAAGCAAAAGGGAGAGAACACTTCTGTCATTTTTAGGGTCACTGGACAAAGAGCGTGAATTGTGAATCTCTGTACTCTGAAAGACCATTAACGCTCAACATAGAGACTCAAGGGCTTTATCTCACAAATCTCTGTCGTTTCTTTTTCAGCACTTCAAAAACCATTCCGTGCAAAACATTGATTCATTCTTAATCTATATTTTTGTAAAAAAAAAAAAAAATAAACCCTCAGAAATTGGTTTTATTATAGAAGTCAAATGTATTACTACTTTAAGGGTGTAGTCATACTAGGCTATCTGAACTGTGCCTGAGCACATTTGGCGATATGTAACTACATAGGGGGTCAGTGGCATATCAGGGACGTCTCCCTGCCACCCCCTGCCGCTGCCTTTATTGGGGCGCTAGCCCCCAGCTGCTCTCTCCTTCCTCCGGGAGCCACAGCCAATAGCTGGCTTTCTCAGCCTCCTCCTCAAGCTCCTTCACTACTTGCGCAGGTTTACCCCCACCATTGCCCAACTCACGGAGTAGTTGCACCATTGCTATGCTGAGAAAGCCCGGCATCCAACCTCCACAGGGTAAACCTTGGTATTCCAGCCTGCCTCCTGGCACTCCGTTGCCAGCTCGGAATACACTTTTTTATTTGTTTCCTTTCATGGGCTGCTGTAATATTTTCTTCTCATGAGATGGTTCAAAGATGATGACTCTCTTATCCTCGGCTGACCACATGAAGATGTCTGGCTGGAGAGTGGTTATTGTTTTCACTTTTGGGAAGACCAGCTGCTTTTTTGAGGTTCACCAACATTTGCCACTCCCCCTGGGTTTGAGGAAGGTATTTTTTTCTTGTGAATTTTCAGTACCTGGTAGATGTCACCTGGTCTGACAAAAGATGACAGTGAAAATTTTCCATCTTAGACAATTCATTTTCTGCTACCCTACCCCTATCCAGGACTTGGTCATGACGCCACCTACTGTATATCATCTCTGTGTCAGTGCAACCTTGCATCCAGAGAGGATGTGCTGAAGGCTTTCCTTAATGTTACCACACAGGGAACGGCCGACCTCATCCCCAAACCACTGGGAGAGGTTTAAAAGGGTTCGAAGGGTATCATATATTGCCCTTATATGAAAGCTGAGTCTGGCTTGTGAAGTTCTCCAGATGTCTGCCCAGATAATGCGCTTATTCACCGTTGCGACACATCGGGTCCAGACACCTTGTCAACCTAGGGACACTGCCTTAATGTGGAAGCGCTCCTGCTCAACCCTGGTGACTTCCTCCACCAACATGGACTTCCGCTGAATGTTCTTGACTCCGACCAGAACTGTGGTGATGTTCCCCAGTCTAAAGGTCCTTTCACACTGGACGCGATTTTGACGCACGAATAATTCGCGCAGTGGTTTTATTTTTTTATCAGCTGTTTGTGTAATGAGTGCTTCCACAACGAACGTGAATGTGCTTCGGCGAATGTGTTACATGTAATGTGTATTGACATTACAAAACGCACTGTGTTTAGTTGAAGACACAAAAAAACTGTGGAAAAACCTCAGGGACACCTATGTGAGAAAAAGGAGAGAGGAAAAGGAAACTAAAAGTGGACATTAGCATACTCCCCTTCAGACTCTCTGTTCTTTAAGATTGGGTGCACCCAAAACCTTCTTTTCTGTCTTTTAAGGAAAATGAAAAGCTCGTCTTCACTGGATGATGATGATGAAGTGTCCATGTTTTCTCAGCTGTCGGCGCGAAAGTTTTGGAATGTTGAAGCTCTGAACGTCACAGACGTCACAAATTTGCGTCGCGGCTGAATGGTTTTGATGCGAACTATTCACTTTTTCGTTTTGCTTTTTCGTTACGCGTCAGGTGTGAAAGGGCCTTAAGCCAGCTCTCCCAGTCTGGACCAACCCCATGACCTCTCTATGCTGCAGGCTGGAGATGAGATGGTTTACCTCGTCCTGCACCTTCCACTTTCGGCCTGTGTGGATGGAGACTTTGTTGTTCCTTACCAGGGGGTCCTGGGAGTCCTTCATCTCCAGAATGAGGCATACTTTCTCTTGCTTGTACCCTAACGAGATGGACTTCATAGGGAGCTTGAGCATGTTCTGTCCTAAAAGGCTAGCATCTGAGAAGCAACGGAGTAGGCTCAACCACTTCCATATGTAATTGTTGGCTAGGCTGTCCAACCTGTTGACTTTGGACATGGGCAACTCGCAGACTTTTAATGGCCACATTACCCTCTACATTTAGCAAGGCAATGCTCCTGAACTGGCTGATAGTATTGGAGTTCTGCTCTTTGGGAATGAACACACCAATGCCTTGCTGCCAGACTGCTGGTATCTGCTGCTTTCTCCAAGCTGTTTTCATCATCCTTTACCACCTGAGGAGAGTTCTTGTACAGCTTGAATGAAAGACCATGTGGCCCAGGATCTGACTCTGATCTTGCTTTTTTATGGACCTCCTCCACCTCTCGGAACTTAGGAGGGGTGGTATCAAATGGCAAGGTGGGAGGGGCTGGGCAGGGTACATATCCTGGAGGCCAGAGTGCCGTGGCTTGTCTGTTGTCAGTCTACTTGTTCTTGATTCTTGATGTACCTTTCAAGCTCCTCCTTGGCAATGTCTAGCTTGCTGCTTGTTTTCTTGTTCAGCCATCTTTGGGCGTGCTTGAATGGATCTCTGAAAAAGCTAGCCCTCTTCTTCTCTCTCCTCCTTTTCCTCCTCTGATTCTCTCAGCTCTACTCAGATTGGCGTGTCTTTGACTGAAGTCATCCCAAAGCTCCTTTAGGTCAGCCTTCTGTGGTCTGGCTTTCCTCCAGCTCTGGTGGAGCTGTAGCCTGGTTAGCTGTTCAATCTCCCTCTCCCTCCTTCCCTTCCTTTGAACTGGCTCCTTCTACCTGACCTCTCCAAATGTCTTTCTGCATTCCTCAGAGATGATTTCACCAAAGATGCGGAGCTTGCTCTGAATTCTTCCAAGCAATGAAAGCTCCAACAGCTGGCTTAGTTCAGCATCAAGTTCCTGCCACTCTGCCCGATCATTTGCCTTCGGCAGGGGCGGACTGGCCATCTGGCAGACAGGGTACTTTCCCGCAGGGCGGACATGCCCGCTGGGCTGTTAAATCTCATACTTTTTCTTTTTTTTTTTTTTTTTGTCTGAACGGCCCATAAAACGTATACATCAGCTATATTTGAAAGCATCAGTATACATTCTTTTTGTTTTGTTTTGCTTAATTTACGGCACTGGGGTCTTTGTGCCGGCGTAATGCATTTGTCAAAAAATAAAGTCAGTGTAGGATTTTATTTTTCTGACAGACCAGCCCATGAAACACGTAGATCAGCGGCCCATTGGTTCTTTTCTTAATTGACACTGGGCTGGCCCAATCATATCTTTAAACAACTCCCCCTTTGGTCTCTGTGTGCGCAGAATAGTCAGAGAGATGGAGAAGAAACAGAGAAACAGAGGCACAGAGAAATTGCATGAAAAAATAAACAGGCCATTCAGGCAGACAGATATGTTTTCTGCAGCAGCAGAACCTTCATCAGCTCCCGTGGCTGATTATGATAGTGGTGGTGGTGGTGAGGAGGATAGGGAGAGAGATGAGTGAGTGAGTCTAGAGCCTGCGTAAGCAGAACTGCTTTCAAAACATGAGTCTAGGAACCCATTACCTCTTGATAAAACTGAGCCAAAAACACAAGTGTTAGACAAACTATCTGTTTGTGAAAGTATGGTGATAACACTGAAATATATATAAAATATATGCATGCTTTGCTCTATGAGTACATCAGTTTTGGCTTTATACATTTGTGAGCACGGGTGTAGCTGGCTAGCAAGCTATAATGTCTTAGTGTTACCGTCAGAACAGCTAGTCTTTACACATTGTGCACAACTGGCTAAGACAATTAGCAGATCTTTAAGCTAGTTCTTTTATGTCTTCCCTGCTGAGCTAAAAAAAAATTTTTTTTTTATGTCTCTGATACATTGTCTTATTGAAATTGAGAACAGTATTTTGTTAACCACCATTCATCAACAATAATAGTGAGTCAGCTGGCAGTATTCTTGTTTAGTTCATTATTTATTATAGGCTATAGGGTGAATAGAGTATTTTTAGGATCTGACAAAAATGTTTGTGAGGCAGCTTTTGTGTAGGTGTTTATGGACAATATACTAAAATGAAATTGAGACATTCACACAACTTTATTTGTTTATTTATTTAACAACATTTTGTCCATTTCATGTATGGTATTGTTATTGGCAATGCACCTTGTAGCTTGTTTTACGATTCATCACTGTGGAGTATACAGTTTAATTGTATTAATAAATAAATAAAATGCAAGTATTTAATGGGTAAACTCTCACTCATGTCTGCTTACTCATTACACGGCTTTTGGAGATTTAAGGAGTCGGAGTTGGTATACAAGGGTGCATAAAGATGGGTGGTGTTTATGATCATATGTAGTGGGCCAGTCTGGGCCAAAACGATTTTTTGCCCCAGTCCAGCCCTTCAGCCCTGCCTCCCTGGGTGGTTCGTCATTGGCTTTGTTCAGTGTGTCTCTGGTGGGGTGGTGACCTCGTCTATGTTGAGTACGATTTCCATCATGGTGCTTCCTTCGTCTTTCTCAGACATCCCTGCACCATTGGGTCCTGCTGCACTGTGGTTATTATCCCAGCTTTGGGTCCCTCTCGTCTGACCTGCTTGTGCAGTGCGAGTGTGCTGGTCTGTCTGCCTTGTACACTTTATCTTTCCTTGATAAATGTGTAACCCCTTGTGTGATGTCACCTTCTCCAATCCACACGTACACTTTTGGAGGATTTTCTCGTTGTTGTTATCCGTTTCTGTGGTTACCTGTGATCCCGTCCTGGCTGGCCCATCTTGCACCCCAACTCTCGGAGGGCCTTCGGGTTGTCTTCTCTTTCTCTTGCTTCCTGGGGCTTCCAGGTTTCTAAAAGGTAGGGTGACTAACCACCCATTCCCCATGCAGTCTTTCCTGCTGTCACCTGGTCTTTCCTAGGTTTCCACCTGTCACCTGTCCTTTCAAAGAAGTCACCAGCATGTTTAATTTATAACACAGATGAGATGTTCTATCTGCATGGCTTTTCAGCCTGACGCAACTCTTCCGGTGCCATTAGGTTAGCTGCAGGGTCGTCAGCTAACCTAATGGCACTATACATACAGTATACTCACATAAAGCAATATATACTATATAGCAAATCTTGGCTGCATGATTGTTTATATCATTGCAAAAATGTAAACTGTATTATTGCATTGCTCTCTCTATAAAGTTGGATATATTTTATATACAAATTTATCTGCATACATAGAGTACACTCGTGTAAAGCGATATACTGTATACTTAATACTGTAGGAACCTATATTATCGCCCAGCTCTAATCTAAAAACATGAAGATGGTTTATAAATTTTAGCATTATGATTTTCTGTAAAGCTGCTTTTAAACAATACAAATACATTTAACATAGGCTAGTATTGTTTGTTTGTTTTTTTCTTGTGTAAGGCTAAACCTAACACATTTTATTCTCAAAATTAAATGAAAGATGAACATAATTCAAAACAAGTCTTATCGTCGCGAACATTGCTGGTGTTGTGAGATTTTTATGGTGTTTGATATAGAAGAAATGTACATAGCTACTTTATGTCAAGTTGAAGAAACACCTGAATATCAAAGCACCCAAATCTTGCAATACTACACATTGTTATGTATAATCGCCATAGTCTTGGCATATTTCAGACTAGCACAGTTAGATGGGCTTTGATGGAGCCTGCAGATTTCCAGGTAGCGAAAATTAAAGTGCCATTCAGAACATATTCACTGCTGGACATAGATTTGTCAATCAGGAATAAGGGCCTGACATGTGTGTCGCCTTTTTACACTCAGTATAATAAGAGTACAGATCCACATGCCACCCAGCCCAGCGCCAATCTGAATTATAATAGCTTCAGGCTAGTTAGTTGTCTCTGCCTGATGGGGAACCACGTTTTAGACTATTAATATCGAAAAGGGACATTTGGACAGCAGGGGAAAAAAGACTGGTACTATACAATTTTGAAAGCTAACTGAGCAAAATGGGCTGCATAATATACTATCATACTAATGTGAAGCTGTAAAATCATGCAGTTTGCTCAGGCCTTATGGCTCAGCAGCCTGATTGACGTTCACTGGTATGTTATTTCAACGTTTTTACATCGAAGGCGTACTTCACTGCATTGAAAAATATAAGTCAATGACTTGTCATGCACTGCATATTTTCTAAAGAACATTTCCACTCAAGTACTTCTGACAGAACTATTTTTAGTAGAAAGAGTAGAAACAAGAAATGGCTGTTAACAGACCATGTTCCAAAGTCCAGTTTAGGTAAGTTCAGTGATGGTTCATTTTTGTTGTAAAAAGTTATTAATTTAGTTTATTTTTATATATAGCCGCTCTGGAGAAGACCGTGACGTCATCGTCCAGCTCAGTTCAGTTCTCATATAATGGTGTCAGTGAAGGCAGATCAATAGTATTGTTGGATATTAAATCTAGATATCATCTTTCAATAAATCATATCAATTAATAAATCTTATTTATATGAATATGTTTTCATTGATATGATGAAACAATGTAAACTATTAACACTTAAGTGATGATTTAAAATATGTGTAAAAGAATAATTTAGGATAGAAATATATCACTATTGCATAATCACATTTTAATGTTTTAGAATAATAAAACAGTAACATTTTATTTCACAACGTCTTTGTTACAACATGTAACAACATGTTACATGTACTTACTATGGTAATACCAGTCAATTAGTAAATTCAACCAACCCCAAACTAGACCCAAACCTTATAAATGCATGTGGTTAAGTGATATTACTCCGTACTCAATTGTGTAATTACGCTGTAAAAAGGACACCTTAAAATAAAGTGTAACCTAAAACAATAAATTGTTATTACAGTATATTTCTACAATGTGTATCAGGGTTCTGTCACCTCTGTTCTAGTTGGTTGAACTACCACCCCTCCTAAGTTCCGAGAGGTGGAGGAGGTCCATAAAAAAGCAAGATCAGAGTCAGATCCTGGGCCACATGGTCTTTCATTCCTCGGTTGTTTTTGTTTTATGTTTACTATGTAAACCTATTGTTTACTCTGCGAATGAGTCCTGCCCCCATCTCTCATTCTCACCTGGCTAACCAAGTGATATTTGTTTTGGTTTGGCTGGATTCCAAAAATATTTGCATGAATTTAAAATGGATCAGGGCTGTAAAAATATGTTATGAAAAATATTTTCATAATTTAAATCTTTCATGTCATTCAATTGGATGACTTTTTAATGTGTATATGTAATTAAGCTTACACTGTAGGTGACAAAGAAAACAGGAAATTAAATCGTTAATCACACTACTATCTGTGAAAAATGTAATCATATTGTAAAGAACATGTTTGAACTGATTTGAATCAACGTTGAACTGACTTGAGCTGAATAATGATAGATTCTGTAGAGCTGCTTATAGCTGAATAACTAATTTTTATAATTGATGACTTTACATAGTTGTTTTCCTGTTTATTACTGTGAAACTGCTTTTAAACAACCTGTATTGTATAAAGCACTGAATATATATAAAGGTGACTTTACTTAAAGCTGTTTGTGTGTGGTGAGAAATGACTATGTGATGTTTTGGGATTTTCAGGAACTGGAAAAGGAGCGGACCGACCTGCTTGAGGATGTGACGGCCAATAAACGTAAAATGAAGGAACTGGAGGATAATCTACTTTTTAGGCTGACCAGCACACAGGGCTCCCTGGTGGATGACGAGAGCCTCATCACAGTGCTGGGAAACACCAAACGCACGGCAGAGGAGGTCACACAGAAACTCCAGATCGCTGCTGAGACTGAGATCCAGATCAATGCGGCCCGCGAGGAATACAGACCCGGTAGGCACTTAGAGCTTATCTTTCATTAAAAGGGATAGTTCACCCAACAATTATCCCATAATTTACTAACCCTCAATCCATCCTAGGTGTAGATGAGTTTCTTTTTTCAGCCAAACACAAAAAGAGTTAAATAAATATATATATATATATATATATATATATATATATATATATATATATATATATATATATATATATATATATATATATATATATATTAAAAGTTAAAAGTATATATATATATATATATATATATATATATATCCTGGCTCTTCCAAGCTTTATAATGGGAGTGAGTAGAGCCTGAGATTTTGAAGCCCGAAAAAGCGCATCCATCCATCATAAAAGTAATCCATACTGCTCTAGGGGGTTAATAGAGGCCTTCTGAAGTGAAGCGATGCATTTTTATAAGAAAAATATCCATTTTTAAAACTTTATAAGCTATAATCACTGGCTTCCGGTATCAACCGTACACAAGTCAAGTTCCGGCCGAAGAGTGAACATATTTGAATTGTCCGTTTTGGGTGAAAGGCTTTAAGACTTTTTTCAAATATGCGTAAAGAAATTTGATTAATCTTTTCCTCTAGTGTGTGTGTAGTGTGTAGGGTTTCATGTAAACAGTAAATTATCAGAATAGCCACAATCTGTAAAACTCACAGATTTCTGTAAATCGAGTTGACACCTGGTATTAATATTAAGGCTGTCAAGTGATAAAATGTTTTAATCTAATTAATTACATGATGTGCCGAATAATTAATCTAATTAATCGCACATCAAATTTGGCTGAGAAATTTCCCCCATATAATAATTATAACAATATTTTTTTTAAGTCATTATTGTGTTAAATGAGAAAAGCATCAAATAGAAATGACAAAAAGTAGGTTTAGAATTTTTTTTTTTTATTATTCAACAAAACGTTGTTTATGTTCCACAAAAGAAAGAAATTCATGCAGGTCTGAAATTACATGAGAGAGTAAATGTAATAATAATTATTATTATTATTATTATTTTATTTTTTTGCTAAACTATCCCCAAAGTATAAAATTATTATTATTATTATTATTATTATTATTTATGAAATAAAAACTGCCAGTAGGTGGCGGTAAATGTCTAAATTAGTAAGTAATTGAATCATTCATGCATTCCATTTGTTCAAACAGCTGATTCATTCAGGAATCAGAAATGCTTTCTTTATAAATGGGCCACTGAATCATACGTTCACCCGATTGATTCACTCAGAATGTGGATACCTTCAAAAATACCTTCAGAAATGTATTCACCTGCAGGCACAGTTTGAAAAAACATTATGTTCTGATGGTCACCTTAAAAAGCACCATCTTTCGGATGAGACATTAAACCGAGGTCCTGAATTCTGTGGTAATTAAAAATCCCAAAATTAAATTTGCCCATTGGCTTCTTTCCATCATGGCCTCCTAATCATCCCCATATATTTAAACTGATTGGCTTCATCACTCTGTCTCCTCTCCACCAGTAAGCTGGTGTGTGATGGCACTCTATGGTTGCCGTCACATCATCCAGGTGGATGCTGCACATTGGTGGTGGTTGAGGAGATTCCCCCTGCCATTTGTAAAAGTGCTTTGAGTGCAGAGAAAAGTTATGTATAAATGTAACAAATTATTATTATTATTATTATTATTATGTAGTCACAAAATCCGACACTTTTCCCTCGAAGTCCACTGTCTAGTTGCAACTGAGACTGCTGTTAATACCAGATGTAAATACTGACCCTTGTGTCATCTTCTTTTCTGAGTGTAGTTGCCACAAGAGGAAGCATCTTGTACTTTCTGATGACGGAGATGAGCATGGTGAACGTGATGTATCAGACCTCCCTGCGCCAGTTCCTGGGCTTGTTCGACTTGGCCTTGGCAAAGTAAAACTCATTTCTCAATTCATACCTTATTCTGATGATTACATGTACTCAACTGCTTTAAATTTGGTTTTCAAAGACAAAATGGCATGCATTTTTGGTCTTTATCACCAAGCCAACATTTCATGATGAGGCCAATATAGGCTTAAGGTATGGGCCCCAAATGGTTTTGTCCATGGGTTCCATGGCAGATCTGAATTAACTCTGGTCAGACTGTAAATGAGATTCAAATGGGCTAATTCAGATAGGGCCGACATAGAGCCTGTGGACAAGGCCATTTGGGGCCCATACCTCAAGCCCATATTGTGGCTACACGTGGCTCCACCATGAAATATTGGTTGGGTGATGTTAAAATGTAAATTTACAGGATATTAGTGTTATAAAACAATGCCTGTTGATCATTTTGTCCATGTGAGATGTGAGAGTGCATTGAGTAAGGTTTTACATACACTCAAAAAAATGATTTCAGCTCTTTGTTCAATTTCATAAATTAAAATGAGCATATACGACACAACCCTTCATAGGAATGATTCCAGCTTAATTTCATTAAATGTAATCAATGTAATTTTTAAAAAATTTGGTTTACCAATTTTTTTTTAATTGAGTCAACATGAATATTTTTCGTTCGTCTTAACCGGATATAAGTTGCAAACTTGTTTAAGCTAAACAATAGCTAAACAATTGATAAAACTGCTTCATCTATCCACCGGCTTCAACTGGTCCAAAATGCAGCTGCCCCTCTGCTTACAGGCATTCGCAAACGGGATCACATCACGCCTACACTACATTCCCTGCACTGGCTACCTGTTCAGTATCCTATTGAATTTAAAGTCTTGTTGTTTGTGTATAAAGCATTAAACAATCTCGCTCCTCAATACCTTACTGCAGTGGTTCTCAACTCCAGTCCTCGGGACCCGCTGCTCTGCACATTTTGTATGTCTCTCTTATCTGACACACTCAAATCAGTTCATGGAGTCTCTCCTAACGAGCTGATGATCTGGTTCAGGTGTGTTAAATAAGGGAGACATACAAAATGTGCAGAGCAGTGGGTCCCGAGGACTGGAGTTGAGAACCACTGCCTTACTGAGTTGGTTATGGAACACAAACCAGTCAGATTGCTCAGATCACAGACCAATTATCTGTTACGAGTACCCAGATCCAGACTGAAATGCAGGGGTGACAGAGCCTTTGAGATAGCTGGCCCCAGGTTATGGAACAAATTGCCATTATACATCAAAACAGCGTCCAAAGTGTCTGAGTTCTTTGAGTCTTTTAAAAACCTATTTGTACTCTTGTGCGTTTAATGTCTTTTGAAAGTTGTCTAGATCTAGATATATCTTGTACAGCACTTTGGTCAACCAAGGTTGTTTTAAATGTGCTTTATAAATAAAGTAAACTTGAAACTTGAAACTTGTTTCTTCCTCTTGGAGAGTAGGTCCTCAAAGAGTCCAATTACAAGCAAGCGGATCGCCAAAATCATCGAGTACATGACCTTTGAGGTGCACAAGTATGCAGCTCGGGGTTTGTATGAAGAACACAAGTTCCTGTTCACCCTTCTGCTCACTCTCAAGATCGACATGCAGAGCAACAGGGTCAAACATGAGGAGTTCCTGACCCTTATTAAAGGTCAGAAACCAACCCGTCCTCCACAAGTCAGTCTCTCTCAGTCTCTTTTTTTTTCTCTGTTTTTCTACATTCAAAGTCTTTCTCCTCCTCCTTAGTTTCTTTATTTTCTAGATTCTCAAATGAGAGAACAATCAATTTATTCTATTAACATTCCTGAACAATGGTATATGTATGAGTATTTGTGACTTTCTGCTGAATTTGACTGCGTATCTTACATATGTAACAAGTTCAGACACTTTTTCTCATTCTTTCTTATTATATATACTTTATTAATAGGGTACAGACAGGTTTTAAGACAGTCTTTTGGAGCAGTGGGTTTAGGCAGGACTGAGCAGCAGGAACCCATCAGAGCCACACTCCTACAGCTATTAGTGTGCTATGAATGAAGCACAGTGGTGCCTTGTGACAAGCTGTGAGGTTGACTGCCAGTACATATTATGTAAGGTTCAGTACATTGTAAGACACATTGTGCTGCATACTTGTTTTAATTGAGACATATTGTTCATTAATATAGACATATTTTTTTTAAAGGAATGTTCCAGGTTCAATACAGTATGACATACACTGTGTTTCAAAAGTATAGCCTTAAAGGAATAGTTCACTTTAAAATGAAAATTATGTCATCATATACTCACCCTCATGTTGTTTCAAACCTGTATGAATTTCTTTCTTCTGCTGAACACAAAGGAAGATATTTAGAAGAATGTCAGTAACCAGACAGTTTCTGGGTCCCATTGACTTCCATAGTGACTTCCAACCAGAAACTGCCTGGTTACTGACATTCTTCTAAATATCTTCCTTTCTGTTCAGCAGAAGAAAGAAATTCATACAGGTTTGAAACAACATGAGGGTGAGTATATGATGACAGAATTTTCATTTTAAAGTGAACTATTCCTTTAAGACTTAAACATTACACATTAAAATGAGACCGATGCTATAGATATACACAGTAACTTAACTTGTACTGAACCCATCATTTCTTTAAATAACTCTTTTATTTACACACTCATTAACACATGGATGAATATTATCAAATAAGAACAAATCCATACATACAGCAACAAGCAAGGTCAATTTATGAATGATATATAAAGTTGCATTGAGATCTCAAACCAAATGCTCAAAAAAGAGACTATGAAGACAACAGACTGTGGATTTGCCATCAGAAGCTTTTGTGAGTTTTCTTTCTTTCCTCTGGGTAACAAGGATAAATCATATTTAATGGCTCTTTGCAATTTGTACATGTTGTTCATGAGGAGTCCTTGGTGAGTCTGTAGATTGATGAACTTCTATGTGATTACCATGTTGGTTCATGTGCTTTTGCTTCGTAAAAGCATCAGATCCGAAATTTAATCACTGAGAAATCAGGTAGCCTTGCGGTCAGAGAAGTGGCCCATTACCCAGAAGGTCAATTTGATTCCCTGTGCTGGCAGTGCACGTCAAGCCAGTTAATACCATTCTGCTCTTTAATGCACTCTTGTGAGAGCCCCTTTCTCTCTCTTTGATGCCATGTAGTTTGTCTTGCTTTTTCCCCTATAGAAATGAGTTTTTCTTGAGATTTCTCAAGTTATTACATTTGCAAAACAGGAGAGGTTCCTTTGTATCTTTACTAGATAGTATTCCAAGAACAAAACATTCAATGAAAACAATGTATTTTATTAATTACAAAAGTATATAAAGTCAATATTTCTGTTAAAGATATTCAAAACAAGTTAACCCAAAACTCAATAAACGGCCAGTATAACAACAATAGACTAGAGAACACTTACTGCTTTAACATCTGTAGCTTTTTTTTTTTTTTTTGCTACCAACAGAAAAACTGCGATTGCCTTTTCGCGAGAGAATCAGCAAAATTATTTTTTCTTTTCTGCCAAAGATTAAGAAATTGAAGAATATGATGTACATAAATTTACACAGCAAGAAGAAAATATCTTGCTATATCAGTGTGCAAGTGAAAGTTAGTTTTGATCATATATATAGCCTAGGTATAGCTCACATGTAGTCATTTTAAATTACATATTATCTGTATATAATTTTGTTCATTTAAACTAAATGTTTAATAATAATTATTAAACTAAAATTGCTAATGTGTAATATATTAGGGGTATAATAATTATATAAATCATATAAAATAATTATAATAAATTATCATCACTGAATGCGATATGCTTAAAATTGAGACGTTTTTCCTTTTGAGTTTTCCGCGTACAGACGACACCATTGTCAAAATGATCCCCATTCACACGGATCCACGAAAACAACTGAAAATGCTGTATTCTGCTGCTAGGCCATTAGACGGGGATGAAACACTGTAGACTGAACACGCAATACACATGTACATGACGTCATCGTCTTCAGAGATTCGTGTTTTTGTTGTTTACACGGAGACAGTTTTCAAAAACTTTGAAACCTCCCTTGTTCTCTCTTCAGTTGTCCGGTATTGTTTGTGCATGGCACACTGTTTCGTGTTGTTTGCTCGTTCTTTGGATTACCTGCTTTTGTGTTGTTTAATAAACCTTGTTTTATTTGATACTTTTTGGCATTTCTTTATCATCTCTGGACTAAACGTTACATCATGTCAGACAAATGCCAGCTTTTACACCATCCCATTTTGTACAATTGAAAAGAAAAAAACATTTAGGCAAATCCGCTATTCTATAGGAATGCTAGAGACTACTCAAGGTCTTAAGCCAAACCAAGTCCATCAGAGCTAACACACCCTCATACAGTACATTCGGGCAATTCACCTGACCTGCCTCACGGGCCGGACAGAGCTCAAACAGGGGTCCTTCTTGCAACTGTGCAACTGTGATTTAGGCAAATGTTTTGATTCAGTTTTATATATCAAGTTAAACTGTTTACTATATCACCAGTTCTGTGATTTGACATTCATTAACCTGCAAATCAAATTATAATTCAGAAGTGAGCAGTTGGGCAGGGTTAAAATGTTGTTATTTCTACCTCATGTCCTGTAAATTCTTTATATTTGTACCCAGAATCTTACTAAATCATGTGTGATAGGAATGTTACCCTTCGCCTAATTTTGAAGTGGTTAACTCATTCTGGAGCTAATTATAATATAACTTTTAACAATATTAATAGTTACTTCATAAATATTGTTTATTGTTAGATTATATTAACAAATGCAACCTTTCGGTTTCATCCACCTTAAAAAAAGTAATAGGCAGTATACAGCAAAAACTGTGCAGTAGTTAGCAAGCTACTCATCAACATGCAATCAGTCAAAAAAAAAATAAAAAAGCTGATAAGATGCAAAAATATAACTAAGAAATTCTCAAAATTGTGAAAAAATCAGGATTCTGTTTTCATAATAAGAACAAGGCTCTTGATGTGATCTGTTGTCTTGATGTCACCCAGGAGGTGCTTCGCTGGACCTGAAAGCCTGTCCACCCAAAGCTGCAAAGTGGATCCTGGACATAACATGGCTCAACCTGGTGGAGCTGAGCAAACTGTGGCAGTTCTCTGACATTCTAGAGCAGGTGTGTGGTCAGATACCTATACACCTAAAGGATCAGACACATCCACACATGGAACACATATGCACACACACACGCACGCACACAGTATCTGTCGCTTTGAGTTCCCCTTCCTCATTAATTCGCAGCTCACTCTGCAGAAAACATGTCAATATTTGATTCATCTGGTCTACACACACACACAAATACATTCACAGCCCCTCACACTGACGGCTGATTGGCAGGCCATGACTGCCTGGGGGAACTTCATGCTCAATGCAGTGTGAAATGAGCTCACTTTGGCAAACTCTAAATCAATTACTTGTGGCTGAAAGAAATCAGATTAAAAGCCTTTTGTTTAATTAACCATTTCTAGAACACCGCAACTACAGAAATACTGCTAATCCACACACAAGATTTCATAATGCAATGTCATAACACACCAGAAATCCATGCTTTCCGTATCATCGTGTTTAGTCTTTGTCTTTAAATCAGTTTTGATTAGACAAAACATTTACATGTTATTTATTTGACAAATAATATAATTCCCAACCACTTCATTTTAGATGCTATATAATATATATTGAAGGTTTAGTCCACGCAAAATTGAAAAATTTGTAATCATTACTCATGCTCATGTTGTTTCAAACCTGTATGACTTTCTTTCTTCTGTGGAACATAAAACAACATATTTTGCGAAATTTGTGAAATTTTAAATATAATATGTGGGTCATTAAATAACATAAATTCATAAAATATTTATAAAGCTATTATTTGGCTTTTTTATCATTTAAAATATGACTAAAAATAATCAAAGTGCTGTTTAAAATAGTTTTAGATTGAGTGTAGCACCCCGTAGAACGTGACAACTTTCCAAAATGATTTCTTGTCAACTGTCCAAATGTAAACTGTCGTGTACATTTGTATTAACAGATTGGGCGTCATGAGAAACAGTGGAAGAGCTGGTTTGATCGAGAGGCACCAGAGGAAGAACCAATCCCAAATGCATATGACCAGGCTCTGGACTGTTTCAGAAGGCTGCTCCTTATTCGATCCTGGTGTCCAGATAGAACAATTGCTCAGGTATAAATAAGCCCATTTTGAAGCCAGTGAAGCCATACAATTATTGATTTTTTATTTATTTTGTAAAAATCCTCCCATTGCATTTTTCCATCACAAAACCAAAACAAATTAATTTTGCATACAAAAATTGTAGTCTATTTTTGACAATTTTATGACAATTAATGCTCTAATTACTATCTCACTCTTATTATTATAATGCACTAAATGCATTCTTAGCTCATCACAATCTCATTACTGTTATCAGCAAAATTATACAGAACAGAAGAATTCTGATTACAGCATGCCTATTTGCTATCAGGCAACACACACAGTATGTGTGTAATATTTCTTGACCTTCTGGAAATCCATCACTTTGTCAAGGCGAGAATTGGTCCCCTGACTGAGCCTGGTTTCCCCCAGTTTTTTTTTCTCTATTACAGTCAGCTGATGGAGTGTTAGTTTCGTGCCACTGTCCTTGCCAACTTTCGGCTTGCTCAGTTGGGGCTTTAAAAAAGACAAATACCATTTAGAAATATCAATTTGACTGCATTGACACTATCAGATATATACAAAATTTGAACTGAATTTGAGCTTGGTAATATTGTCTTCGGTAGAGCTGCCTTACAGCTGTTTTATTTTTTCTCATTTCATAATTGATACAATTCGCAACGCTATTATTTACCTGTTTATTCCCATGAAGCTGCTTTGAAACAATCTGTATTGTGTAAAGCGCTATACATTTTTTTTACTTGATTTTCAATCGCATCAGGCTAATTACTTGTTTTCCAATGTGTAATCGAAAGGCACGGAAGTACATCATGCACTCAATGGGAGAGAGATATGCTGAGGGAGTGATTCTGGATCTGGAGAAGACCTGGGAGGAGTCTGACCCACGCACTCCTCTCATCTGCTTCTTATCCATGGGTTCAGACCCAACAGACTCAATCATCGCCCTGGGCAAACGACAAAGAATTGAGACTCGTTACGTCTCAATGGGTCAGGGGCAGGAAGTTCATGCGCGCAAACTTCTGCAGCACTCCATGGCTAATGTATGTTCATATTCATGCATGTTTAATGTTAGAAAACTTGCTTCTATCACATCTAAATATGCAGAGATAACAATAAGCTAGCCATTCATGGTTTGATTCCCCCAAAAGTGTCAACACAATGGCTCAGTTGGTCTCTTTGTTTGAGTATTTTGACAGCAAAATACAGTACATTAGCTCGGTCAACCATGATTTTGGGACCACATTATTTGTTTATTCAACTAATGGAAGACAGGGGAGAGTTTGGGATGCATGTTTGAAAGAAGAGATTTTTTTGCAATTCCACTTGATGGCCTTCTTATCTCTCAGTATTTGTGCTCAATAAAGTCTATAAACCTGAATGCTTTCTCTAAAACCAAATCTTATATTTTTTTTCCCCTATTAGGGAGGCTGGGCTTTACTTCAGAACTGTCATTTGGGTCTGGATTTTATGGATGAACTCATGGATACAATCACAGAGACAGACAGCATTCATGACACCTTCAGACTGTGGATGACCACTGAGGTCCACAGACACTTTCCTATCACTCTCCTGCAGATGTCAATCAAATTCACCAATGAGCCTCCACAGGGACTGAAAGCCGGACTTAAAAGGACTTACGGAGGTGAGCCTGACCTCTCTTGATATTTAGTCTTTACTCGCCTGTCAGTTTTCTTTATGGACTTCACTCCATGTCAACTGCAGGCTGTTTTTATATCCTGCCTATTTGAGATGAAAGACTGTGCCATCACCTGAGACTACTAATGGATTTGAAACATTTATATGATTATTTAAAGAGGAGCCTCATTATTCCAATATCCTCAAAAAAAAAAAAACTAGCTTTGTGTTATTAATAACAAAAGTCTTAAAAATTGGTAATGCCTAATAATATCTTCCAGGTATCAGTCAGGATCTTCTAGATGTGAGTAACATGGTCCAATGGAGGCCCATGTTGTATGGGGTGGCATTCCTCCATTCCACTGTCCAAGAGAGGCGAAAATATGGACCTTTGGGTTGGAACATCCCATATGAGTTCAACCAGGCAGATTTCAATGCAACCATACAGTTTGTCCAGAATCACCTCGATGATATGGACATCAAGAAGGTGAGAGTTGCATTATGGAGCAGCTGTGTTACTAGATCATAATAATTGGCACAATTAAATCAGCCAAATACAAGTTTATTTCGGCTAAACTGTTCTGTAATTATACACCTTTAATTATCCCACATAAACTTAAAGTAACCTATACTTGGGAGTCATTTTGAATTATATGGATTCTTGTCAAATGTCTTTATAATTAAAGTATGGCATGAACATAACCTTTTCCACATCTGCGAGAAGGTCCTTTTACATAAAGTGTATGTATATGATTTACACTGTCATCTTTGTCAAGGGTCTATGCAAAAAGTTGCCAAATAGACTCAGCACCTGGCACTTTAATTTGAATGAGTATTTTTACAGGGTGTGTCCTGGAACACTGTGCGCTACATGATCGGCGAGATCCAGTATGGCGGTAGGGTGACTGATGACTATGACAAGCGCCTCTTGAACACATTTGCGAAGGTGTGGTTCAATGAGAACATGTTCAGCCCTGATTTCTACTTCTACAAAGGCTACTGCATTCCCAGATGCAATAATGTGGATCAGTATCTCCAATATGTTCAGGTGAGATAGAAGGTTCCAATGAAACTGCTCAGTCAGTCTCTTTGGAATCAGTATAGCTAGCTACTATTTGTTCTACAGGTTTTGTCACTTGTTGAGACTGTGTTGACAATTGTCTGTGTAGACAATGGTGTTTTATTACAACACTGTGGGCTGTTACCTGGTGAAGATTCACAGCAGAGTGACTCCAATTGACATTTAAAATAAATTCTGCCAATACTGAGTACCAATACTTACTTTAAAAAAACAACAACAACAACAACATTAAAATACTAAAAGTATACCAAGTAATGTAATAAATTGATCCAAGCAGAAACAAATTCGCTGAACCTCCTCAAGAGATAAATTATGCAACAGAATAGCATAATGCAAAGTTCCTTTACAATTATAAGCTGTTAATGTAAATTTCAAGTGCATTTTTTGTTGTTCATTTCAGCTTTAGTTTAGGTTCTTATTTTCTTCTCTCTCAGAAGTCTCTGGCAAATGTGCTGTAAATGGTACCACTATAAAGACCTACCATCACCCCCCTTTCAGCAGATGAGTTGGTGCGAACATAACAGTAATTAATATTCAAGTCGCATCTGGCACAGTTTGTGCATGCTGACAGAAAGTAAACTATCTGAAGACCAAAAGAAAAGTAAATAAATATACTTACAAAATAAAAACAATGAGAACAAAAAAAAGGCCAATCTTTCGTCAACTGTAATGTAACAAACACAGTGAATAAAGCTGATTCATCAGGCATGAAAATAGTGCAGCTCAATCAAAGCCACATATATACACCACTTCATAATAGCCATTCCAGTGCCAAGAGGGACATGACCAGCCTCTCGCTGCCCTTATTCCTGTTGTACATTAAAGCCAGCGAGTCATGTAACGCAGTGGTGTCCTCGTGAGAGAAATAGTACAGCTGCAAGCAGAGTACGGCTGATCTTCATTTTCTGAGCTGATTGTGATGGATGTTTTTAGCCCCAACTCACAGCAGGATGATTCTCTCAGACATGGTTCTAAGAGCTGGTCTGTGCACTCAAAGCGTACACACAACAGCTTTGTTCAGTATGTAACACGCAATGAGCTTATTAATGAAACCACTCACAAAAGCTTCTGAAGAAACATGTGAGACATTTTGCTTTAAAAAAAAGAATAAAGGAAATTTTAAAAAATAGCATTCGTTCAGCTGTTCAGTATAAAATCTCTAAGCACATGTTGTTTACAGGAAGCTTTTGATGAATTATGATGAATGAGTGTGTAATGCGAAATGACTTGTATTGCTGGTACACAACGCTGTATGCTTGTGTGGCTCAACTAATAAACATCTTTAATGATGATTGCTCATCAAAAAGGAAGAGATGTGGGAAAACTTTCATTCATTTATCAAAACTGATGCAATACGCTTTAGCTTTCCTAGCTAATGAGAGTGAGCTCTCATAATGCTTGTTTATTTCATGTGAAAATTGATCGCAAGACACTGATCCCTTTTATTTTTAGAATATTTAAATTTAGAATCCAAACATGGACCTTTATACAATAAAACATTTAGCATAGTTTTTTAAGTAATTGCATCTATATTTAATCATATCTTTAAACTGAAATTATTATAATGGCTTAGAATCAGCAAAACATGTTAATTCTGAAGAAAAAAAAAGAAGAAAAAAATCTGTTTAAAAGTATGAACATGGTTTAGAAATGGCTAGCTGTGGAACAAGCCAGATTCAGTTATTTAAAATAAATGAGATTGAAACTAGTTTGATTTATTAATGATAAATATATAAAGCTAGTTATTGTGTATTGTGTATTTAATGCCTTCAGTTTATTAGTACTATTACAGAAATCAGAAATATTCAGTCAAGTCACCTGTATTTATATAGTGCTTTTTACAATACAAACTGTTTCAAAGCAGCTTTACAGTGATAACAGGAAAATAATGCAACTTGTTTCTGCTGTATATATATATCTCTGGAGCTCAGTTCAGTTTGTCAATGCAGGCAGATTAATAATATTGTTGAATATTAAGTGTCCCTGACTAAGCAAGCCAAAAGCCAAAGGCAACAAGTGGCAAGGAACCCAAACTCCATCAGGTGACAGAATGGAGAAGAAGAAAAACCTTGTGAGAAACCAGGCTCAGTCGGTGGGCCAGTTCTCCTGTGTCCAATGAACAAACCGTGCATGATTATGATTCAGGCAGCATTACAGGTCAGAAGTTAGATTGGATCGGAACATTCAGAATATTTATCCAGTTCTATCAGCTGGTATGGAGACGGGTTTGTTGAGGATCAGTGCCGATGGCTGTAATGTCGATGAGGCCTTTACAGGAGAGAGTCTAGTTGACAAAATCTCTGCTGACACTTCAGGGAGGGGTTGTGTCGTGTCTAGGCTCAGGTCCTCCATCTGATCTGGATACAGCCCGGATCCGGCTGACTACAGTAAACCTCGGGATTAACAGAGAGACTAATATTAGCGTAGATGCCATTCTTCTTATTATGTAACAAGTACATTGGGTGTTATAGGAAGTGTTCCTGGTTCCGTCTGAAAACCTTGTAGAAAATACAACTCAAATTTAGCGTTAATGTCCTCAATGGAACATGGCCAGACTTATTTCTAGTATTTACTCTCATTTACCACAGCCACGTACTGTAAATGTTTTATACATTAAGGTTATGCATGCATTACTGAATCGTGCCTTTGTGGATAATCTCCAGATAGTATAAACAACAATTTTAAAGGAACGTTTTGGCTATATTCCAAAGCACAAACACATTTGTGGCATGATGTTGCTGACCACAGAAATTATTTGACTTGCAAGAAGTGAATGGTCAACTTTGTGGATTTAAAAGGAGAAATGTGGAGCTTATTACATTTTTAAAGCACTTTGTTTCACCGGTTTAAATTTAGAGTCCTATTCTTTTTCTTGTATCCTTGTGTGAATCATAAGTTTACCAGCTTTACAAAATTGCATTAATGTTAATACCAATGTGCCTTGCTTTAACTGAGGGACACATGAAAATAATACTCTTTGGTAACCAATATGGTCCTGTAAGCAACATAATAACTCATACTGAACCCAGAACTTCCTTTAACTGTCTGGGACTAAGTTTTTTATCTTTTTATCTTTCTTTCCTTATGTTTTTATTTTATTTTTGGTCTCCTAAAGGGTCTCCCCACATATGACACCCCTGAGGTGTTCGGCCTCCACCCAAATGCAGACATCACCTACCAAAGCAAACTCGCCAAGGACGTGCTAGACACTATCCTGAGTATCCAACCAAAGGACAGCTCCAGCGGAAGCGGTGAGACCAGGGAGGCGATTGTGGGCCGGCTAGCAGATGACATGCTGGAGAAACTGCCTCCAGATTTTGTACCATTTGAGGTAAAGCTTTAGACTGGGCAACAATGATGCAGCAAAATTTTGTATGGTTGATAGAGTGAACTCAGAGCCCAATGGTAGCAAATGGCCTTTGCTGTCTGGAGCTCGAGTCCTGTGGGGATATTCTCAGGGTTGACGAATGGTGGTGAGGTCACAGATGCCTGCGCTAATGCATTTTTATTTTTTTGGAACTTACAAATGTTCTAAAACCCAACTTCAGTTGCTTATGAAACATATAGGCAGTAATTAGCTGCAACTCCCCTCTGATTATTCGCCAATTAAGAAGGCAGCAGCAAAAAAAAAACGTGCCTCAGGGGTGCACTTGGGCTTTTTGTTTTCATTATCTCTCACAGCGGACTGCAGAGAAGCAGATTTGTCTCAATCATGAGCTTTCCTAAAATATTTAAAACCCTTGCCCTGCTTTCTAGCAATTTTAAAACTCTATTATTAATAACAATAGCAAAAACAGCGACTTTCTACTTGTAAATAAAACATTGTGCCTTCTGCACCTACCGCCCTTGTTTATCCAGATGTGAAATGTGCTGCCAGTTATGTCATGATGCACTTTACATTGAGCTATCACTACATAAAAAGCTGGCAGTAAACTGCAATTCATTGAAAATGTTTGTGCAAATTTTTTGTTGTTTATGGCAGCAGTTTTACAACTGGATGTATTATCCAGATGTGCGGTATAAAAAAGCACTTTTGGCATTTAAAGTGTAAGTTGCAGGTTAAATTTTTCACGAAGATAATGCAATGTGTTTATTAAACATAAAGATAAGAACTGCCCACCATTGTTTTTTATACCAAAATGCTGATATAATATGAAAAGTTGGCACTTTTAACAGTGGTTTTAACCGCTCCCGCTCCCTTCCACTAGATGGAGCGTGACGTCACAAGAGGAACTCACTAGTAGAGTTACCGGCATAGTCATAGCTATAGATGCCTTACATAACTACAGACAAGTTGGTTGTATGTTTTATTTGATAAAAAAATTATGGATAAAATAACTCAACTGTTAACATACTCGTGTGTGCTGACTTCAAGGGGACCGTGATCCTGCCTGAAATGAGAATAAGCTATTCGCAAAACAAACGGGTTCAGGCACGTCAGATCAGCCGGTCGCGGGTCGAGCTGCTCCACTAAACTAAACGCGTTCACCTCACGGCAGCACACACTCTCCACTGCTGATAGCCCACACACACACAGTGATGGGGACATCGATCTCTCTTTTTCTTTTCTGACAATAAACATCGCTAATTAAATCGTGAGAAATTGATAACGCGTGGACTGAGGAAGGGTATTACATGACGTTTGAGGCGTCGATGAGACTAGCGATTGCGCCTGACGTGCATCTCTAACGTGCAGCTCTGATTTGGACTGACTTAACGTTACTGTAAGTAAATAATGTCTTCAGTCGTTGTCCCTCCTTGCTATTCTACATGACGGCAATATTTTGAAAAGACTTGCTTGTTCTGTTATATTATCCGGGTTAAGTTTGCACCAGGCTAGACTTGCTCTAACGTAGCTAACGTTACTCACCGGGACACCTGGCTAACCCTCCACTCATTCTCCTCACACCAAGCATTAATAACTCTTTGAGTGCCATGGCTCCCCTCTCTCACGCCTGACCAGTTAAAAATTGTAGGGCTGTGGTCCATAAAGAATTTGATGGTTTCCCACATCCTCAGTCGTTCTCCAAATAGCCATAATACAGTAGGAATCTAGCAGAGTATGGGTTGCGAGTTCCTCTTGTGACGTCATCACCCAGTAACTGAAAAACACGCTACGTTTGAAGAAACCCTAATAAATGTTATTTTAACGCATTTTAAGACAGAAATAATTAAATATATACATATAGAGCACTTTAATTTACACATTAATTGGCTGTGGTGGTTAACCTGCAACTTACACTTTAAAAGAGCCGATTTGGGTGTCTAGATAATGGTGGTGAAGCAGTAAAGTTTGTCAGATTTCAGTAGTCTGTTGCTTTCTCCAAAGCCTAGTGCATAAAGGACACAAATGGAGGAGTTGCGCCCATGCAAACTGTGTCAATGCTAATATTTGTCATTGTCACCTTTACTTGATTAACAATAAAAAATAATACAGAGAGTGCAAACTAATAAATGACACAATCATAAATTCAAATTGCATCATTTATCCAGGTCAGAGAGAGATTGATGAGCATGGGTCCCCTTCAGCCCATGAACATTTTCCTACGGCAGGAGATTGACCGCATGCAGAGAGTGATTGTTCTGGTCAGGAACACGCTGAGTGACCTGAAGTTGGCCATCGATGGAACCATCATTATGAGCGAGAACCTGCGAGACGCTCTGGACTGCATGTATGACGCCCGAATACCCGCGCGCTGGAAAAAGGTCAGAGGCCATTGCCTGCCTTTTATGTGTGAAATGTGTAGGACATACAATGTACACACCAAAAACACAAACCATGTTGGGAAGAGTTTTTAAACAAATTATTTACGACCCAAAGTAGTTAGTGTAGATATGAATGTCCCGATTAATTTCATTAATGTTCAGTCATGGTGTATATACCAATTGGACTATTTAACTACACTCTTTAGCATAGATCATAACATACGATTTAATGCGATAATACATTTTGAAATCAGCACATTATCTGTACTTATGTTCCCATATATTTTCCCTTTAGTTAATTGTAATGATTGTCCTATGAACTGTATTGTTAATCTCTCGCTGTGATGAGATAGTTATTGGATTTAAGGAGCAGTGCGTCATCTTGAATGTGAAAAATCAAACCCAGAGGTGCAGGGCTTAAGTTTCTTAAACACCTCATCAGCTCACCTGCAGCAAAACAGCTTCATTTAACTCTGCTTTTCAAATGCTACTCAAGCTGAACTAATCATGAGCTAATTGAAAACGCCTGCTGAATAACAATCAAGCTGTAACTTACCCTGCATCTGAACATGTGTGTTTATATGTGAATTTATAATGCCTGTTTGTGCGTTTATATGCCCTGTTTTGTACTTTTACACGGTGTAAGCCTATCCAAAGTATGGTATTTTTGTCTCAAGCTAAACGTATGAAACAGTTTCCTTGGAACACAAAATGGGAAATTTTGAGGACAATGCATATGGTTTCCTGACAAACTGCAAAAAGGACAAAAAACATCACAATAAAAGAACCATAAAAGTAGTCCATTTGATCATATAGACTTTATTCCAAGTCTTCTGATGCTATACAACAGCATTCTGTGCTGAACAGAAATTTAAGTTGTTATTCATTATAAATCTTTCCCACTGTTGTTGTCATGTCAAATCTGTCTTGATACAAAGATATTGGGCCCTATTTTAACGATCTGAAACGCAAGTGTCAAAGCGCAAAGCGCAAGTAACTTTGTGGGCGGGTCTTGGCGCTGTTGCTATTTTCCCGGCGGGATAAATGACTCTTGTGCCAGGCGCAAATCTAAAATGGGTTGGTCTGAAGTAGCTTCATTACTCATAGGTGTGGTTTGGGCGTAACGTGAAATAAACCAATCAGAGCGTCATCTCACATTCCCTTTAAGAGCAGGCGCGCTTGTTCCATGGCGGATTGCTATTATAACGGCGGATTTGCCAGGCGCGCGCCAGGAGCGGTTCACAGCCGAGGAGACCGGCGTTCTCGTCAGGGACGTTGGGGATGGAGAAACACACCCAAATTAACTTCGGTTAAAAAGGCGTATGATAATTTGGGTAAATGTGTAAGCTAGATGTATGCTTTTATAATAAATTGTCTATCTATCTATCTATCTATCTATCTATCTATCTATCTATCTATCTATCTATCTATCTATCTATCTATCTATCTATCGTAATAATGTATGATTTGCAAAAATGAAAACTGCTGCTTCTGTGTAGATGAGAGAATCAAAGTGTATTCGCGTTGTGCACACGCTACATTGATTATGGCCAAGCATGCGCCCTTAAAATAGCATATGAATAACATGCGCAACGCGCCACTGACTTTAAACTATTTTTTCCTGGTTAGTAGCGCAATTGTTTTCTAAACCTGCAAAATAGCATGAAGGAACGTTTGCGCTGGAACACGCCTCCTTTTTTGCGCTGAACCGCCCAGGGAGCGCAAGTTCATTCCCTAGTTTAGCGACGTGCTTCTGTGGAGGGAAAAACGCGCTTTGCGCGGGTGCAAAATAGGAATGATACATGCGTCGGTGTACAAAGTCAATTGCGCTGGGTGCAAGATAGGGCCCGTAGACTATTAAAATCTTCACATAAAGAGCTCTTTTACTTTATGGTGGTTTTTAGTCATTAGTGCTTGAAAGCCTAGAGCAGGGTGAAAACCCTATCCTGTGTGTATCTGTGTGTGTCGGCTGGAGTTCATCCATGAGCCTCAAACATCTCTGTAAGATCTGGATTTGCTAAGTGTCACTCTGTCTTTGTGCGTGTTAACTGTGGTTCTGCTCAACTGACCTTCTGCCTTTGTGTTTTTGTGTGTGTGTGTGTGTGTGTGTGTGTGTGTGTGTGTGTGTGTGTGTGTGTGTGTGTGTGTGTGTGTGTGTGTATGCAGGCCTCCTGGGCTTCTACCACATTGGGGTTTTGGTTCACAGAGTTGCTGGAGCGTAACCGGCAGTTCCACTCTTGGATTTTTGAGGGACGACCCAACTGCTTTTGGATGACAGGTTTCTTCAACCCACAGGGCTTCCTGACAGCTATGAGACAGGTGGGTAACTATCACATGAACACTTCTGCTAAACATACACTTGTACTCATTTCCCTCCTGATCTGTTGATTGTTTTTACTCAACAACAAGTTTTAATTCTGTCCTTTACAAGGTAGATGTTAACCCTATAAAGCCTAGAGTATCTTTTTATGTATATTTGATATGCAAATGTGTAAGTCCTTCAAATTATAAACAACATTTTGTTAAACAACCTGTTGTACACTGTCTACTACATGCCTGCTACCCTCTGATACTTTATACATTTTAAGCAATTAAAAAAAAACCTTTAGTTAATTCTAAAAAACGGTATACAAACAGTGATTTTTATCAAGTAAATGTAAGAATAATTTTTATACTGTTAGTAATATTTCAAGATAAACATTTACTGGAATCAACTTGGGTTTATTTGATTATACACAGATCATGTTTTAGAAAAAAACATGGTAAAATTGTCTTTCAAATAATGATCAAATATGATACATCATGATTTTGAGGAACGTTTATTTGTACATACATCTCTTAATCATCATTGTATTGCAGTGTATTATATGTTTTGTATATAATACAAATAATATAGTGACATATTTATATGAATTTGATGTAATAGTCTGCATTACTGTTATAAAAAATCTCATTGATTTACATTATCAGCTATCAGAATCTTACTTTTTGGCCATATAAAGATCAGCAACTGTCGAGTGAGGTGCTACTATATGAGCCAATAAAGCCTGATGTATCAAATATGATACTGAACAAAAAACACCTATGCAAACTTTTTAAAAATATATTTTGTCTAAAGGCTGAATAAACTGTTCCGTTAAAAAAAAAAAAAAATCTGACTATTATTTTGTATGCCAGGCTTTACTGGATTAAACGGAATATCGATGCATCCTGTTTGAATTTTATTGATGTTTTACACCAAATAATATGTTATGTCAGACATCTGGGTTAAACGTTCCCTTAACATGCTTGTTCAAGTGGCCGATTAGTCTCTAAATGCATGTTATCCCTAGAAGAATCAATAATGGTGAGTTTAGAGGTGTTTTGGGCTGTGAGGGAACTGCTCAGTGGGGTGCATTCTAGCTAATGCCTTGGGGGTAAACAGCTTGCATGAAACAGGACTCTTTTAATTAATATTGGGCACCCATCCTGTTTTCTGTTCTCAGCTGTGTTTCTGTGCCAACACCTGCAGCTCTGAGAATAAACTTAGGGAAAGTTGTTTTCTCTCTCTCTCTCTCTCTCTCTCTCTCTCTCTCTCTCTCTCTCTCTCTCTCTCTCTCTCTCTCTCTCTCTCTCTCTCTCTCTCTCTCTCTCTCTCTCTCTCTCTCTATATATATATATATATACACACACTCACTTAAAGGATTATTAGGAACACCATACTAATACTGTGTTTCCCCCCCTTTCGCCTTCAGAACTGCCGTAATTCTATGTGGCATTGATTCAACAAGGTGCTGAAAGCATTCTTTAGAAATGTTGGCCATATTGATAGGATAGCATCTTGCAGTTGATGGAGATTTGTGGGATGCACATCCAGGGCACGAAGCTCCCATTCCACCACATCCCAAAGATGCTCTATTGGGTTGAGATCCGGTGACTGTGGGGGCCATTTTAGTACAGTGAACTCATTGTCATGTTCAAGAAACCAATTTGAAATGATTCGAGCTTTGTGACATGGTGCATTATCCTGCTGGAAGTAGCCATCAGAGGATGGGTACATGGTGGTCATAAAGGGATGGACATGGTCAGAAACAATGCTCAGGTAGGCCGTGGCATTTAAACGATGCCCAATTGGCACTAAGGGGTCTAAAGTGTGCCAAGAAAACATCCCCCACACCATTACACCACCACCACCAGCCTGCACAGTGGTAACAAGGCATGATGGATCCATGTTCTCATTCTGTTTACGCCAAATTCTGACTCTACCATCTGAATGTCTCAACAGAAATCGAGACTCATCAGACCAGGCAACATTTTTCCAGTCTTCAACTGTCCAATTTTGGTGAGCTTGTGCGAATTGTAGCCTCTTTTTCCTATTTGTAGTGGAGATGAGTGGTACCCGGTGGGGTCTTCTGCTGTTGTAGCCCATCCGCCTTAAGGTTGTGTGTGTTGTGGCTTCACAAATGCTTTGTTGCATACCTCGGTTGTAACGAGTGGTTATTTCAGTCAAAGTTGCTCTTCTATCAGCTTGAATCAGTCGGCCCATTCTCCTCTGACCTCTAGCATCAACAAGGCATTTTCGCCCACAGGACTGCCGCATACTGGATGTTTTTCCCTTTTCACACCATTCTTTGTAAACCCTAGAAATGGTTGTGCGTGAAAATCCCAGTAACTGAGTAGATTGTGAAATACTCAGACCGGCCCGTCTGGCACCAACAACCATGCCACGCTCAAAATTGCTTAAATCACCTTTCTTTCCCATTCTGACATTCAGTTTGGAGTTCAGGAGATTGTCTTGACCAGGACCACACCCCTAAATGCATTGAAGCAACTGCCATGTGATTGGTTGATTAGATAATTGCATTAATGAGAAATTGAACAGGTGTTCCTAATAATACTTTAGGTGAGTGTATATATATATATGTATATATATATATATATATATATATATATATATATATATATATATATATATATATATATATATATATATATATATATATATACAGAAACGCAGCTGAGAAGAGAAAACAGGATGGGTGCCCAATATTAATTAAAATGAATCCTGTTTCATGCAAGCTGTAATTTTTTTTTATCACAATATTGATCTGTTGCTTTAATTGAAGGTCAGGGAGGCATGTTTAAATAGTTGAATAACTATATATGTTGTGTGAATTATATTGAATTACTTCAATATATAGTATAAATAATTCAATGGCGAGCGGTGACTTATTTAACCGGGTATGCTGGGTGGTGCATCATGTCAAAAAAACTGCCCAATGCAAACATTGAATGGGTTTATTTTAAGCGAGATGCTCGCATTCGCTTTAGACAGAGTGTTAGTCTCCTCAGTTGCTTGTCTTACTCTCATGACACATAGCAACACAGCTAAAACTAGTCTTAATATGTTGGGCCTCTTATTGAAAGTAAACATTTACCGGTTGAGACATGCTGTTTTTTTTTTTTTTTTTAGTTTTATTATATTAAATTATAATTATATATCGCAGATCTACTTATTAATCATGTCACTAACTCAACAGGAGATCACTCGTGCTAACAAGGGGTGGGCGTTAGACCGTATGGTTCTGTGTAATGAAGTTACTAAATGGATGAAGGATGACATCACGCAGCCTCCTTCAGAGGGGGTGTATGTCTACGGTCTGTACCTGGAAGGGGCCGGCTGGGATCGCAGGAACTGCAAGCTCATTGATTCCAAACCCAAAGTACTGTTCGAGATGATGCCTGTGGTCAGGATGTACGCAGAGAACAATGGTGAGTTTTATATATAAATAAAATACTTTAATAATGCGTTAAGAATACCTCAATACTTTAAAATGCAAAGACAAACAGCAAACATTTGGTACAACTGGAAGGGAAACATTTCAAATAAAGGAGTAGAACAACAGAATGCCATTTAAAACTGATGGATAACCTTCTGATGTTCAATCAGAAATAAATTACAAGAAAGAGATGAAAAATAAAAGTGGGATGTTGTGTGGCACACTTTTGTGGACCCAAATTCAAAGTCTGTAACATCAAATATATGATTAATCTGATTGAAGAATAATTCGGTTGAAGAATAATCCTAGATTACCACCTATAACCAGACGCTTCCAACTATATCTATATTTGGCTGAAATGGTAGAATGCTAGTCAATGCTAGAGCATTATTTTTAGCATGCTGGAGCAGTGTTTCCCAACCCTGTTCCTGGAGGCACATCGACAGTAGACATTTTAGATATCTCCCTTGCCTGTGTTTGATTAGGAAGAGTTTGAAAATGTGTAGTGTTGGCGTGTCTCCAGGAACAGGTTTGGGAAACACTGTGCTAGAGATATAAACTTTTCTTTCTTCGCAATTGCGAGTTGTAATGTCCGAATTGTGACATTAACTTGCAATTCTGAGCATAAAAAAAACTGATTTGTGATACAAACTCAATTGCAAGAAAAAAAAATCAGAATTGTGAGATGAAAAAGTAGCAATTACTTTTTATTCCGTGGTAGAGACAATCTTCCATAGATGTGTTTGTAGTAAAAGCATCCAAAACGTTACATTCATTTTATATATGAACCGAATCGTTATCTTTCCTCAGGTGTCAAAGATGTTCGCTTATACTCAAGTCCAATATATAAGAAACCTGTTCGAACAGACTTGAACTATATCGCAGCTGTTGACCTGAGAACCAGTCAGCCTCCAGAATACTGGATCCTGAGAGGAGTGGCCCTGCTGTGTGATGTCAAATAATCATCTTTTAAAATGATTATATACATATGTGCCCAGATAGCTTTCTGATCTTTTTCTGTATTTTTACCGATGTTTACCCTGAGCATCTGAATAAAACATGTACAGCTCTCAATTACACCACACATACGATTCCAACTTGACATCTAAACCTGTGAATCCATCATAAATATTTTCAAGTCACACATTGTCATATAGTTTTCTGAGTGCCTCTCAACACCATCTGCTGTGTCTCGTCTTTAAATGCATGAACCTGAGGATTAAAGGCCAAATGTAAGCCTGCTGCTTAACAGCTCAGCTGAAGCGTATTCATGCTTGTCCTACAGTAAACAGTCTTGTGTATTTTTTCATCTCCGGTAAAGAGGCTGCGTCCAAAATCACATACTTCCCTACTATATATGTGAAACAATATATCACAAAAGATGTCCAAATTCACAGTACTCATAAAAGAGTAGACAAAAAGTACTACTTCAGACGAGATCTTGAATTGTGCATACGATGGACACTTTACTATCCCATGATGAGGCCACGGGAGAGAATTTATGAATGGCAGTGAAGTGATGCTGGTAGGTCACATGATAATGATAAGTATGGATTACATTCATACTATGTAGAGCATACTTTTTTAGCACTCACAAAGTACATACTTAAAAATAAGTACCTACAGGAGAGTATGCTTTTTGGATGCAGCCATTCTCCATATATGGTTTCTTCACAGTAACCAAATTTTTTTTCTTGTCAAATGTCATCCTAGCACAAAAAAGAAAACATCAAGCATGTTTGAAACACGGGCCTGTACCACAAAGTTGAAGAAACTCATGATTGGTTATTGGATTTTTGCAAGTTGACTAAATTAAATACAAATTTGTAATTATTTCTGAAGAAAATGACATTCAGTCACATGAAACATGAAGACAATGCGATTCTATTCTCTTGAGAGCAGGATCGACTTCAACTATATATATATATATATATATATATATATATATATATATACAGTGCAATGCATAAGTTTAGACACTCATGCTAAAGTTGACTAAAAAGAGGAATAAAAAATCATCTTTTGGAAATTGAACTTAATGCCTTAATTAAAAAAAATTAGGAAAAATCCCACCTTTAAGGACACCAATTTTCTTTGTGAATGAATAATGTATCGTAAATAAATAAATGTTCTTCCTTAAAATACAGGGTGCATAACTCTGGACACCCCTATGTTAAACTCCCATAGAGGCAGGCAGATTTTTTATTTTTAAAGGCCAGTCACTTCATGGATCCAGGATACTATGCATCTTGATAAAGTTCCCTTGGCCTTTGGAATTAAAATAGCCCCACATCATCACATAGCCTTCACCATACCTAGAGATTGGCATGGTTTTATTTCAGTTAGCCTAATAGCTGGTTTGATTTGCATTGAGAGATGATCTTATGGAAAGTACTCCATGCTAATCTCTAGGTATGATGAAGGCTATGTGATGATGTGGGGCTATTTTAATTCCAAAGGCCAAGGGAACTTTATAAGGATGCATAGTATCCTGGATCCATGAAGTAACTGGCCTTTAAAAATAAAAATCTGCCTGCCTCTATGGGCATTTAACATAGGGGTGTCCAGCCTTATGCACCCTGTATTTTAAGGAAGAACATTTATTTATTTACGATACATTATTCATTCACAAAGAAAATTGGTGTCCTTAAAGGCTGGATTTGTCCAAGTTTTTTTGTTTAAGGCATTAAGTTCAATTTCCAAAAGATGATTTTTTATTCCTCTTTTTAGTCAACTTTAGCATGGGTGTCTAAACTTATGCAAAGCACTGTATATCCCAAAGCATCATATAATTACTGTTATTAGATGTTACACCAACTCTAAGGCAGATAAAGGCAAAGTACAAAAATATAATTTAAAGTGGAACAAATGAAATCACCAGATGGAAATCTACATCTCTTGAATTATAAAAAATCTAATTTTGTCCATCTCTAAAAATAAAGCGTGGTTCTCTAAACTCTTTTAATCTGAAATGTCAGAGACGGGAAGTTCTTCAGAGATGTCACTGTGATCACAGCTGCTTGGTTCAAGTTACTAAAGCTTTGTGGAACAGGACCCAGGAAAATGGAATACAAATATGTAAGACGTTTCCATTGTTTGCTGTTTGTAAAGATGTTTTAAAAGTTTGATTTGATTAAAAACTCTCGAAATAAATGGTCTTGTGCAGCTCTTATTTTATCTTGCCATTAAAATTTAATTTCATTAAATCATTTTAAGTCAACATCTTGTGACTCAGGGTGTTATAGCATACAGTAGTCTCACAGTTAAGAGGTCCTTGCTTTGAGTCCCGACAGAAGCAGAGGGCCTTTCTGTGTTGGTATTTATGCTCCAATTTCCCCCACAATTCCCCCATCTGGACAGGGTGTTTCCCTTCTTATGGTCTGAGATCCCTGTGACCCTACTTAGATCAACAAGATCCATCCATTTTCTGTCCTAAACTGGCTCTAAACATTTTCGAAGACATGGCCACATCAGGACCTCATTCATTTATCCAACTACAACTGAACAATAATATATTAAAGGGGTAAATATAAAGTCCTAACAATCTACCTGTAGTGCTCTTTCAGCTGATATTTTATCCACTTGGGACAATAATGCAATAGAGAAAATGTACAAACACCTCTCAGGACTTGACGGCAGTGGTCCGGCACCAATTCACATAGAACGCGCACAAAGGTTTGAGGTTGCAAAGAGCAACTAAACAGTGCACCTTCTGTTAATGAAATACATAACGGGAAATATTTTCATTATGAATGAAAACATGACACAGACATACAAACATAGAATACTATATTACATTCACAACTCTTATAGGGATTTGGCGCTACTGTCCAAAGCTACATCTATATGCCAATGGTGTAAATATGTCACACATATCATGCACAGCATGTCAGTGACACGACACAAAAAAAGTTTAAGTACTAGCTTATTCCTGTATTCTGTAATATGCACTACAATATATCAAACCCTTGTCAAACATAAAAATAAAGATGCTCTCAAAAAGACAAGTACATATAAAGTTTAATGAAGTTTTTACAAAAGAAAAAGAAAAAATGGTGTTAAAACATCAAAACACTTTTTGTTATATTTGATTTTCTTACAAAATAATTGCTACCATATTTACAGTACCCTGTGCACAAACCCTGCCTATGAGATACGGTAGAAATGGTATCACTTTCAATACATCCAATATTTCGTGCATCTAAAGACTAGGCACAATTATTTACAAATGTCTCTTTTATTCCTGTTTTGTGGATGTCTGCAGTTCATTGCATGTGTTGTATGATTCATGGCATTACATTCCCCTGGGATAACGACCGGCTCATCTCAGTGTGGACAAAGTATGTTTTGAGCTCTCCTTTCCCTTTCACATTTATAATTCCTCTGCATGTGCACATGTAGCCTAACGTCTGCAAGATACGACTTGTCTCTTCTGTAACCTGCAAACACATACACGCACACAAAGGAATTAAATGTATTAATGGGTCAATGCACTGCACGTTGTTCAAAGCATGAGCAATTTTTCTGTCTAGAATCCCACTGGTTTTACATGGAGTGTTACTTTACCTTGAATCAAATATCTATTAAAAGGACTTGAAGGGGGGGAGGGGAACGGGACATCTTATCTTACTTGTATTTTTCCCAGCACTCCTGTGCTGTCCATTCTGCTTGCGACATTCACTGTGTTGCCCCAGATGTCATACTGCGGTTTCTGAGCTCCTATCACTCCAGCTATCACAGGCCCATGATTAATACCTGCAGATGGATGGTGATATACAGGTTACTGCAAATTACATTTATTTCAGTCATGAAACTCTAGAGGGCGCAGGCTGTTCTTTAGCTGCAATCTGCAAGCAATTACATCATTAACACATGGCACAAGCTGATTGGCCTCCGCTGATCCTGCAGCCAATGAGATTGCTTGCTCAACATTTAAACAGTCTAGTTCATTGTTTGCTGTAAGCTAGTCCTGCAGTGTGCTATTAAGAGTTCCTCTGACACCCTCCACCTCCCCCAGCTCCACCTGCCAAGGTCTGCTACGGGGTTTATATATGTCTAACTATGCCACCGCAGCAGCATCTTACATGCTCACAGCAGCATGTCCGTGTCTCTATTACCAGTAGCAATCCATACTTGCTATGCAGCAGCAGCAATAATGCAGAAGTGTAGTTAAATCTCTTTAACCTTTATTTAACAGAAGTAGAAAGAAAAAGAAAAATCCAGTGTTTTCACTGACCAACTTAATTGTATTTTCTAAATGTAAACATTTTGATTTTGACGGCTGCAACACACTCCAAAATAAATTGGGACAGAGGCAAAATAAAAGTGAAATGTTCCAGATCTGTTCTTTTTTTTCTGTTTCTATTTATTCTGTTTTCTATAGGATTTAGGTCTGGGCCGATAATCTTTCTTTGCTAAATCCATTGCATCATGTTGATTTAGATGTATGTTTTGGACCATTGTCGTCGTCATCATTTTTCTGCCCTAAAAAAATGCCTGAACTTGTCCTAGGATGTTTGTCTGATTTGCACAAATTGAGTGTCCACCTGACAAAAAAAAATTGTCTAACTGTAGATATAGGCCAATATATTTGTGGGATTGTCCCATAATGACTATTTGTTTGCTCAGGGGACTAACTGAACATTCTAAAAGATTAGCCATTTATATTAATGAATGGGAATGATAGATGAAGGCTGTAATACTAATGTTGTCCACCAGAGTATACAAAAAAAAAAAAAAAAAATTAGGTCTCATAGATTTTAATCTGTGAATATGGTTCAGTAGACTTACTACTGAAAAAAATGCATAGAAATAGAAAATACATAGAAAATGTAATATATATTTGCAAATAAATCTACAATCTCCAAAAAGCTAATATATCATTAAAATTTGCATTCATTTTTATATATCCTAATGATGTTGAAAACATTTCCTTAAAACTCAATGAATCACTGTTCATTTGTATTATTTGTCTCTTTTTAAATAATACGTAATATATTACATAATATATAAGAGACACTTAAAGACTTATATTACAGCATTTTTTAACAGAGACATGGCCATTGCATTGAGTTTTCACTCACCCACTCTGAGTTTGAAGTCATTGAAGGAATGTTTATTGATGACATCAAGCTTCCCCACCAGTGCAAAGGCAAACTCCACCATGGTACCAATGTGCATGTACTGCCTGTCATGCTCCTACAAACACGAACGGCAAAAACAATGGGTTTAACTTTATTAAGTGTGCTTGCTGAAAGCGCACACTTATTGTTCTTCTTAAGTTTTCTTATTATTATTATTATTATTATTATTATTCCCGGGAGAAAAATTTTGGCCAGCTCCTGCGCCTAGGCCCTTTGAGACAGAGACACCGTTCCAACTTTAAAACGTTCGGTCAGTACCGGTGTAAGTTGCTCGCGAAGATGACATCACAAGTCCATGTCGTTCGTCCGCCATAGTGGATTGAACAGAAAGCGAAACTAAAGTTTCACAGGTCACAAATTTGGTCCGAACTTCACGAAACTGGACGTACATGATCCTTGGACTAAGCCTCACAAAAGTTACTAGAAGGATTTTTGATTTTTGGAAGCGTTTGCCCGTCACAGCCAAACGAAATCGGCGGCGTAGTCGCCAAAACAGGAAGTAGTTCATATTTCAGGAACGCTGTCACGTATCGAAACCAAACTTTGTACATTAACTCGATACTCCAATGTGAGGATGTACAAGATCTGAATTGTTTTAATTTTTTTTTATTTCAGGCTAATTGACAAACCCATTTACCTATGTCTAGGTTTCAACTCAGACTTTTAGTGTTAATGCATTTAGACAGTAGGTGGCACTGTTGTATTACATTTCACAGAGCTGCCAAGTCAGTGTATAGACTGCATTAGTTTTTACTAGGTTTGCCTTAATAAATGCAGGGCCTGAATTTCGTTTTTTAAACTGGGAGGGAATTCCACCGCTTACATGGGTCACATGGGGGGGATCTAAAGGTTATTAGCCTATGCATCATACATTCGGTCTTCTTCGCTAACCGAACAATTAATTGTCTGTGGCTGTGTTTGTGCGCGCGGGAAATATGCTGCGCATAACAACAGAAAACAAGGAGAAACGTGCAGTCACATGCTCAAACAATTAACAACGTCTCTCTAGATGTGTAAAAACAAGTGGAAAGCGCGAGCGCGCCGCTCTCTCCTTTCCACAAGCGCTTGCTGTCCCGTGGCGTCTGTCGTTGCTATGCAACCGTGAACTCCGATCGCCATGATGACAAGGAAGTATCAGCAAAAGATTAATAGATTTCTAGCCCTTGCATTAGCTTTACTCATGGCCGTAGCCAGCTATGATTTCACCGAGGTCCGGACCTCGGTAATTTTTTTTGTATTCAAAAATAAAATTTCAAGCTCTCTGAATGATTAATTAGCCGTTTAAACCACGTCACATGTGTGTTTGCAATTCATGTTGCTGCGAGAATGTAGAACAGTGAACGGGGCTTGAGAGCGTGCGTGAGGTGCTTACAACAAAGTAGTTTTTGACGCGTTCGACTCGAGTTCGAATCCGCCTTTTGCCGAACTCGCTCTTCTCCCTTTTCCCAATACACATGAGATGTAAAATGTATAGCCTAACATAAAGGTCTCTAGCGTTATATTTTGCCAACGAACTAAAATCGAAACCGTGATATGGTTTTGTGCTTTATAAAACAGCACAAGACTTTAAGTATCCTATATAGGCATTATGTTTGTGCTGCGTGATTTAAAGAAAAGTGCGCACTTTGCTCACGCGATCAAAGAGTTTATTTCTTGCAAGTGAAGAAGACATTAGGACAAAAGTATTGTAATTTTCCTATAGTGTAATGTAAAATATACTTTTGAAATATTCATTTTCATTTAATACAGTACGTTTATAGGCTATTTTATGTCATAGGAATAATTATATAAATCATTATTATATTATTATACTAATTGTTTGGCGTCCTAAAACACCAGTGATAATTTAATGTAGACTGAGACTCTATATCATAAATAAAAAATATGTTTGAGCCCTCTTTAATGTCTAGGTACAAGTCAATGCTTTTTCTTTGTGCACAGTTCATGGGTTGAAGCCATTTTTTTACAGTCTATGGTTGTAGCCCGTTGAAGCTCTTAATTTTGAGCTCTCAAAGTGCACCAGACTGATGCATTTAACTTTAAAATGTACAAAATGTTCTTGCGGGGGAGCATGTCCCCGAACCCCCCTAGAGGGACAGAGGTTTACCCAACATAGTTTTAAAAATCCTATGGGAAAAAACGATAATTTATTAACTTTACTCCAGCATAGTACAACAAAGTTCCTTTTAATGTCCTAAAATGTACTTGGACAAACTATACATTTGGCCTGCCTTAGGGGGGGCCTACAAGACATTGTGCCCAGGGGCCTCTGAATTCTTAATCCGGCCCTGCACCTCACCCCAGACCTCACTAATTTTCAAACCCTGGTTACGGCCTTGGCTTTACTACTAGATATATTTATGGAGATGAAAAATAATAAGGCGCCCTGTACAGCTATGATCAGCCAGGGTTTCCGCGGGGCATTAAAAAGCATTTTGCTTATTCATGTAAATGTAAATGCGCAATCCCCACATTCCCGCACCGAAATTCAAGCCCTGAAATGGCAGCGGGATGTGTAACTCTAGCATATGGCGCATATGTCATATAAAGTTAGGCAAGGCCAAACAGCGTTATCCATGTTTTGCGATTGCATCGCTAGAGTAAGCTAGTGAAACTGATAGCGTTCTTCATTTAATTACAATATGAGGACTGACGGTAGGCTATAAAAATCAGCGTTTCTGTGTAGGTGATGACAACCATCTTGACAGCAGCAATCAAAGCATCGCTAATTACGGTTGACCTTAATTTGAGATAGTAAATTTGTTCCTAATCAAAGGGAACACTCAACCACAGAACAGCTGGGTAAGTTTTGTATTGGCTTATTGGATACAGTAAATGAAGACTGTCATCACCTACACAGAAACGCTGATTTTTATAGCCTACCGTCAGTCCTCATGTTGTAATTAAATGAAGAACGCTATCAGTTTCACTATTAGCTTACTCTAGCGATGCAATCAACAACATGGATAACGCTGTTTGGCCTTGCCTAACTTTATATGCACAATCTTGAAAAAAGTACTATTGTTGAAATTCTCACATCAAGCAAACTTCAACGCACCCTTATCCACTACCTGCTAACGTTACTGAACCGCACCAGAGCAAGCACACTTTGCAGTTCCTCCGGAAATGCACTTTTCTAGTTTTGATAGTTCACTTTAGACATTCTACTAACTATGAATAACTTAACTTTAGAATAAGATGACATGCTCTGCGTCAAAATAAAGTGTTAAGCAGACAGTCAACTAATACTCTAATGACTGGTAGCTAACATGTAGTTGCAAAGTTAGTTATAGTAAGTAGAATGTCTAAAGTGGACTATCAAAATAAAGTGTTACCAAACAATGAACTCACACCAATGACTTACTTCATATATCTTAATTAATAGTGTAGAGTTGTCAATATTTTACAAGAATTACAAGAAAATTATATTAGATGAATAAAAGTAGACGAAGTCATGTTCCCATGAGACATTTTTTATAATTTGACAGACAGACAGACTTGATTGAATCCATACATTCCTGATACCTGTGTATATTCTGGTCCTGGGCTGGCATTAAGTCCAGTGGCTGCCATATATGTGCTTCCAATGGTCTTTATCTTCTCCACTCCACTGAACTTTGGCTTAGAGAGCAACTACACAGGAAATACAACATAACCATAGCAGAGTTAACATCAAACAAACCATCAAAACTGATTTGTGAAAAAGGACTGCATCATCATGGTAATAACATTTCAATTTTGACTAAATCAGATGAATTTCATGAGTGAATGCTATTCCAGCAGAATTTGCACACCACAGTAAGTTTGAAGTACACTTCAATGGGAAAAAGTTCAAGAGTAAAAAAGGAACCAGCTCTTTTTTTCCTACAAAATAAATGAAGCGATACGTTACCTCATCAAAGTCTGCAATGATCTCGTTGAGCAGTCTGAGGCACTCAAGACCCTCCTTGTTTACGTCGGATTCTGTGTAGAACTCTTTGAAGTCCGGGATAGAAGCAAACATCACACACACCAGGTCATATGATTGGTGATACAGATCCTGTCATTCACAGAGGAAAAGGAAGCTCAGGTATAAAATATCTGAAGACTGACTTTCAAACTAAACAAAAATAAAACATTATTTAAAAAGTGTAATCTCAATAAATTTTCCCTCAAAGCATTCATTTCAACAGAAGAAAACTCCTTGCAGTTGTCAAGCACTCCCAAGCATCTAAATTCAAGCCATAGTCTGATGTGCTTTAAATCATATCACAAGTTTGTTTGCGCTGGTCAAGTACTTTTACTTGGTGTAAGCCAGCATGAAAGTATTAGGACATATTATAACTTTGCAGTACACCTTTGTGGTACCTTTGAAGTTCAGAATATCATACTATTTTCAGCATGTTATGAATTTGGATGCATACAAACAGTATACAAATTGCAGAAATTCTTAAGTTGAAATAAATTCTTTCCATCTACATTCTTACCTCATTCTTCCAGTTCCTGGCCAGGAAGTGCTCTGCTACATGGGCTGGCAGAACATTCTCCAGCAGAACGCGATTGAGATTCTCCATGGTTTCTATTTCCTCACATTCCTTCTTGAATTTGTTCTTCCACAGGAAATCCAACCTACAGTAATATTCATTCTGTTACAAGAGGACACAGAGGTAAAGAGACTGGAGGTCACGGCGCTATTTCAGTTAAAAACACCACACAGAGCATCTTTATTTTTAAAAGAAAATCTTATTCTCAAAGCACAACACATACATAAATTTACACGGATGCTTTTGAAACATGAGCTGACCCCATCAACCTCATCAACTGTTCTTTTTTTTGTTTAAAAGTTTGGTTCCCTTTCGAATGGAAACTCACCCCTTGGGTAATGCCTCAGTCTTAAGCATGTCAAAACACGACAATGAACTTGTCATAGGCCGGAAAAAGCCTATGACGTACTACTGGTGTGACCGGGAGTATAAAAGGGCACCTGTAGAACACGTCATCAGCTCTTTGTCTTTGGGACCCGTTTGTCTCAGTGTGTGTGAAAGATTGAGAGCAGATTAAGTGCTGTCAGTTCTTGAAGGGAGATGTATATAAACACACTGTGATCAGTAATGGTGGGGAGCTCTGCTCTGGCTTAATTATTTTCTATAGGGACCAGAATCAAGCATTTGCACATCGCGTTTATGACACTGCGTTTGGTGAGTCAAGAATCTCTGGCAGAATAGAAACTGCAGAACCAGTATCCACTACAAACTAGGTCTCCATAGACAGGCCTGTCTCAGTAGAAATGCGCACTAGACACTTAATCCTGTCAGTAGAATTGTCACAGTTCGTATTGCATATTTGCACTTCGGCCAAAACTTCATGGACTAGTGTTGACGATTGACAAATGCAATTATTAATTGCATTTAGCTTTAGAAGCTGGTCAGATGCATTTGCTAAGTGCTTATTAGATCCACATCTGTTACAAGTACGCTGCAGCACCAACCTGAGACTTTCTCTGATAGGGTATGCAGCTCAGGCTTTGGCCATAAGGAATTAGTCACGACAGCCGCTGGTGTGTACCTCAGGGATGGGGACTCCTTTAGAGTCTTTGACTTTAATGTCAGCCGATGAGGCACTCATCCCTTCAGCATGGCAGCGTGTGCATTCGTTCCCAAAAGTGTCCTCTAGGGGATACAGTTCGAGTTCCCATTCAAAAGGGAACATCGCAGGTTACGTATGTAACCATGATTGCCTGACCCCGGATAGCCACCAACTGCGGAACGGCGGCGAAGTCAATAGGTTTCCATTAAAGTCAATGTCTGTATTTTCACTAACTGCGAAACGGCTGTATTCCGACTCCGTCCCAGCTCCGGCGATCCGCAGCCCTCCGGAGCATATACGCAGAGCTTCTATTTTTGCCGGATGCCGGAGAGCTCCGCAGCAATTCAGCATTTATATCGCACGATCATACGCGAATTCGCGAGATCTCGTGGGTTCTCAGGACTTCAGCTGTCAGTCATGGCCGCAGCCATTCCGCAACAAATCCGGACCTGGTGGGTATTGAAGGACGGCGGAGCACGGAGCTGACACGCAGCGGAGCCGATCCGCAGCCATTCCACAGTTGGTGGAAATCCGGGGTGAGAAGGGGAACGAGACACTGCATCTCCTTGCCATGCTTTCAAATATTCCTGCACACATCCTCCTTCAGACAAGAGCTAATGACGTGTTCTACATGTGCCCTTTTATAATCCCAGTTGCACCAGTAGTACATTGCTGTCATCGGCCAATGTCAAGTTCATTGACGTGTTTTCACACATGCTCCAGACACCGGTCATGCCAGAGGCATTACCCAAAGTGTCCTCTAGGGGATGCAGTGTCTTGTTCCCCTTCTCAGGGAACCATGTTTACATACGTAACCCGAGGCATTTTTTTTTTTTTTTATATTCATCAAGGTTGGGTTTGTTTGATAAAAAATGTAGTCAATAACAGTAATATTCTAAAATATCATTAAAGGAAAAGTTCAACCAAAATTGAACATTCTGTCAACATTCTTCACAATATCTTGTTCTGTGTTCAACAGAAGAAAAAAACTCTAACATGTTTAGAACAACTTGAGAATGAGTAAATGATAGAATTCTCATTTTTGGGTGAACTATCCTTTTAATATTTTAAAGGACCTGTTTTCTATTGTAGTATATCTCAAATTGTTATTTTTCTGTGAAGGCAAATCTCCATTTTCAGCAGCCATTACTCCAGTCTTTAGTGTCACATTATCCTTAAGAAATCATTCTAAAATGCTGATTTGGTGCTGAAGAAACCTTCTTGTTGTGCTGCTTAAAGTGTGCAAACCAAAATTCAGTGTCTTTCTTTGAACAGAAAGTTTAAAGAACAGCATTTACTGGAAACAAATCATTTGTAACAGTATAAGTGTCTTTACTGTCATTAGTATTTTACAATTGAATGTGTCCTTGCTAAATAAAAGTATCGATTTCCTAAATAAAAAAAAATAAAAAATAAAAAAAACTTCATAATGATGAGAAAAATCATGGTTATAAGCAAAACAAAATCACCAAATGACAAATCAATATTAAATCCCAGTACTTTCACAGAACATGTAATATGACACTTTAGTCTAAACCTGGAGACAGTGAAAAATAAAAGAAACAAACAAACTGTTGCAGGAAAATGAGATATACTGGATTTACCTCAACTTCTGGATAAATTGTTCATAAAATTATCACAATTATAGATAAACAAATAACAAACAATTTTGTTTTCATGCCATTCATTGCATGGTGGGAAAATTATTTGAATCCTTAGATTTAAAGGGTTAGTTCACCCAAAAATGTAAATTCTGTCATAATTTACTCACCCTCATGTCGTTCCAAATCTGTAAGGCTTTTGTTCACCTTTGAAACACAAATGAAGATATTTTAAATAAAATTTTTGAGAGATTTTTGTCCCTCCATTGACAGCTACGCAACGACTACTTTGACGTTTCAAAAAGTTCATAAAGAGATAGTAAAACTAATCCATATGAATCTGGCGGTTAAGAATTTTTCTGAAGAAACATGATCACTTTATATGATGAACTGATTTAATGTAGGCTTTAATTCATGTATAAACCTTAATCAGTGTACATGAACAGAAGCTCAACCATACTTGCTTTACGCGTGAAAACAACCCTCATTGGTTCTTGCGGAAGCTCAAACGTGCTGCGAAACACACGAGCATGAACCTCAATGGTTCTCGCATGTCACGCAAGCATGCTTGAGCTTCCGTTGATCATAACTGATGTGTGAGTTGATCAATGTTTATATGTGAATAAAAGCATGAATGAAATATTTTCATCATATAAAGCGATCATGTCTCTTCAGGAAATTTGGACTAAACCGCACGATTCACATGGATTTATTTTGTCAATGCAGGGTGTGGCGAACTACCATCATTCCGACATCAGTCGCCCCTCGCAACACGCACAGAGCAGCTGACCAGCAATCAACACCTGACGGCCATCGACCAACGCATCACTGGGGCCATATAAACACCAGTGAAGAAAGGTCAGTAGAGTTTTTGCTCTCCCAGACATTCACTAACATCTGTTTACCCTTTTCTCTTACAGAGAGTGATTAATGAGAAGGAACCTAGAAGCCTTGATAGAACTCTCGGCTGGTCAAGCTAACTCCCTGCTGTCTGGCTGAAATTTGCAGTCTTCACTCCACTTTCTCCAGCACTCTCACAACAGAAGCACAAGAGCACCAATACTCCTTCAATCCTCACTATTGCACAAGAAATAAAGCGCACCCTCTGGGTTTAACAACTTGCGTGTTTTCTCTCCTTTTTCCCCAAGCCCGGCTACACGGGATAGAAATCTCTCAGATTTCATAAAAAATATCTTCATTTGTGTTCCAAAGATGAACGAAAGTCTTACGGGTTTGGAACAACATGAGGGTCAGTAAATGATAAATGTGTAGGGTGAACTAACCCTTTAATACCTTCGTTGGCTACAATAACCTCCAAATGCTTGCAATACATCTTCACAATCAAATGTCATATGGTAAACTCTTTCAGAATATTATACTGGGTTTCTTTATCATTAATCAGATTACACTGTCAATTGCATTCTCATCAATACAGTATACTTCTTGGCATTATCTATGACCGGCATTCAAGGTTTGAACTCCCATTCTGGATCCTATCCGTAAAGGGTCTTAATTCTTAATTCCATAATTCTGGAGGACCTGGCCATTGAGAACCTTTGGAAAATTATAAACCTGAATTGTGATAAGTTATGCAGATCATCCAATTCATTGTAGTCAGTATTTCCTTTGAGTCTTTTCAGCATAATACAATAAAACCCATATTTATTTATATGCTGGAGTTTGCCTATCTTGCCATCTAATGTTGTCATTTTAATACCTTAACCAAGTTTAGTGTCCTCATATTTTGAATCATTAAGAGCAAATATTGTGCAAATATCCCCTCCAGACATTACTTTAGGGCACTACTGTATATGTTGTGAACAAGAAGAATATATATGTTCTTGTAATTATTCATTACTTTGAATTATATTTTGTAACTAGTCTTTATTGGCTCTCATTTCTTGGGGGATTACATCAAATAATGTATATATAAATGTTACTGTGTAAAAACACTGATCAATAAGGAGATTTCACACAGTGACCAAAACTATAAATTAAACTACACTTTAATTATAGTTACATTTATTTGTCATTGCAATTCAACCCCAAGGGTTCTTAATTTATTGCAAGTAGGTATAGAAAACTGCACTCTTGTTCCTTTAATAAACAGACTGGGATCTGTGATCGCTTTGTAACATAAGCCACATGAAGGAAATAAACAGACTAATAAAGAAGTTAATTAAATCAACATGCCTGTCTGAAATTACATGGATGAGAGAGGTTTGACAAACACTCTGAGGAGAGTGGCCCTGAATATCAATCTGTCCATCTTCTGTTTCTACTATCACTCTGCTACTCTAAGAAAAAATCTTTACTGGTCAAGTTCTGACTTTATGTTTGGTCACACTGCATTATTAAAAACAGAGTAATATTAATGAACTACATGTACTGAAACACCCATGCAATCAAGGTCAGAGTTCTGTCGCTAACTTCATAACTGTTATATTTAAGTTAAAAACTAAACCAAGACAATTTTTAGTAAAGTGTGATACATTTAATAAAAAATATTAAATAGCATGAAATAAAATATTTACTAGAATGACCTAGTCCCTCCTTCTAATATAATCAGTCTCTAGCAGTTGCAATTAAGGAATCATGAAACAGCGTTTTATATATTGCTATTGTTGTTTCTGTAAGAATTAACTATCAATTTAAATTCAAATGTTGCTTAAAAAAAATTATAGAAATTTAAAGACTATAATATTTTGTCCGTATTCCGTTTAAGCACCAAGAGAATGGAATGGAATATAATATTTCATGAAATAAATTGTTTTAATTCTAAAATGACATAAGCCATATATTCAAAGCTACAGATAAACACATACCCAAGGCCGAACCTTTCATAGCAAACAGCTAACTTACACTATTTACCTGTAGTACTTGGCAGAAAAAGTTAATTGTGGATAACAATAAAATCAATACAATATGATCAATAATAACTTTTAAAATTTTGCATTGTTCTTAACACTTATTGCCTGTGTTAAATTAATTTTACTGCATGGCCTCTCTTGGCTAAAATCCTTTAGAAACTATGGCAAAAATCTGATGTCAACCATCTATAGCGTTTTATTTATTTCTATAAGTTTATATTCCAAACTTGCATTGGATTGGATTTGAGGAAGCAAATAGGATTTAGAACTGTAATTCAAACATGCTAAATTGGAAAGTAGAATTGAAACGGAATTCAAAGAAATTCATAACTCCTGTAAGTGTAGTTTTAAATAATAATGTCATTACATTTCCTTAACATACTGAATATCACGATAAATAGTATAATAAAGAGTTTTGAAAGTACATAAATCCCTCAAATTGGGCACCTTATGCAACTTAAATTCAAATTTCTTTTTTCATTTACTGTGAGAAAGGAAGCCAGTTCTTCAATTCTGAATTGTGCCCCAACCCTGGAAAGTGTATTTAAAAATTTAGCACATGTACATACATACAATATGCAAATAAATGTTTAACATAATGATCACTATTTCACCAACTATTTCATCACTATTATCTTGTAATCCACAAATGATTTGGTTTATAAAAATAACTCACCTGTCTAGCTAGAACAAGCAGGGTGACGAAGAATATAAAGAGAGAGACAGAGCCCATTGTTTTCAAGTCTTTCAGAACTCCTGGCCTTGTTTTGTCAAGAAAAAGAGAGACAGAGAGATATAAGACTTGCCAGCATCATTTTTATTTTTTATTTTAACAAATTGTGTCATCTGTAGCCCAAGATGGCCAGCAGACCATGTCCACCACAGCTGTCAATTAACAGGAAGTGTCTGTGCTGGTTAACACTGATTTATTTTCAACATCCGGAAACAGTAATCATCAGGAAACTGTTGTGCGTGAAGCAAATCCATTTTGTTGAGCTAGTTTTGGGATAAAGGACCAAAACATCAAGAGTTTTTAGATAATTGTATGAATTGGTTCACACTAAAAATGTGGTTTGATATATACACATGGTTGCCTATGATAACCTTATCAGATCAGATTTGACTAGCGACAACATTGGCTTACTGTAAAAAAAAAAAAAAAAAAAAAAAAAAAAAAAACCTTAAAACACTGATTTTTATATACTGGCTTCTAATGAAAAATAATAAGAAATACCTTTACATTAAATTATAAGTTATTCAATATGCCAAATTTAATGGGGAATAACCTGCTAAATAATATGTAAAGTTTTGAAACAATGTGAGAGATTGATACAGAAGTTGATACAATTACTATGGTGCAACATATTCAACACACGCTACATTACATGGCCAAAAGTACTGTATGTGGACACTTAATGGGCTCCAGTGAAATTCAGTAAAAACAAATCATAATGAACACACAATGACATCTGGATAACTGTGTGGCAACAGTTTGGGGAGAGATGTTTTCTGTTCCAGAGTGACAATGTGAGATCCTAAACAAATGATTTACTGTCTGGTGTGGAAGAACTTTTTTTGTAAAAAAAACAAAAAAAAGTATAGACCTGAGTATAGACACCCCCCCCCCCCCCCCAAAAAAAAAGTATAGACCTGAACCCCAATGAACACCTGTTGGATGCACTAAAATGCTGACTGCAACCCAACTCCCAACACTCTCCGTGCCTGACCTCAATTATGCTTTTTTGTCTGAATGAGAGAATCACGGCCATTGTGATCTAGTGCAATGCTTACCCAGAGCAATGGAAGCTCTTATATTAGCACAGGAAGGACTAACTTTTTATTAATGTCCATTCCCAACCACATATTTGTGTATTTTTTGAGTCTCTACATAATTCTGACCATCAAGTGTATTTTACAAGCACTCACCTTTCCAGGATTTCGGTTTTGTAGAGGAACTTGCTGTACTCGTCCAGCAGAGATGCGTGTGTTTGAAGTATGATGACGTTGTAAAGCACCACGGCTGTTAGCATGATTAGCATCTTTAGCTCATAGTTGATCCTCAGAAACACTGAGCAGGAGATCAGTCCCAGAATGCAACTGTAGATAAAATACTAATGGCAGAAAAACACATAAATCATAAACACTGTGTTGTTACTGTAAAAAAAAAAAAAAAAAAAAAAAAAAAAACATCTGTGCTTATTTAACAAACTATATTTAAAATCAAACACATAACCAGTTGTCTATCTATCTACAAAAAAGCTTTGCATTTTGTTAAAAAGTAAACACTTATGGAATACTCTGAATCCTTTTGCCTAAGGCCTGTTCTTCAGATTAACTGCTTTTGCCCAACATCTGCCAGATTTTGACTGCAGTGTGAATTAGCACCAGTCAAAACTTATTTTAAAAAGTGTATGAAACAAACACAAGCAGCAGTATAAATGTTCTATATTAGAACAAATTATTAGAATTGTGTCAGCAAGGTGCAAGCAGACCATGAAGAAGCAGAAGATGATGATTCAAAACACAGTTTAATAAAAAAACAAAATGTGATACATTTAATAAAAAAAAATATATATATATATCTTTGCACAATTTGTCTGAATTCCTCAACCATATATAGCATTTATTTGTTTGTTTATACATTTATATTCCAAACTTGCATTGGATTGGATTTGAGGAAGCAAATAGGATGTAGAATTGTAATTCAAACGTGCTAAATTGGAAAGTAGAATTGAAGTGGAATTCAAAGAAATTCATAAATGCTGTAAGTATAGTTTTAAATAATAATAATGTCACTAAATTTAATCAACATACGGAACATCACGATAAACAGTATAATGACTGTTGTTTTGAAAATACTTAACTCCCTCAAATTGGGCACCTTATGCAACTTTAAGATATTCCAAAAGGTATTCCACAGATGCTTAGAACTAACACTGAGGCTAACATAAGTATAGTCCGAACTAACACTGAGGCTAACATAAGTATAGTCCGAACTAACACTGAGGCTAACATAAGTATAGTCCAGACAAACACTGTGTGAAGGTGAGGAACTAATATACACAAGGTGATGAACTCAATGACGAACAGCTGTGATGATGATTATTGTCCATGGAAACTGATGAGTGGCGGGAAATTCAAACAAAGGAACACTTGTGCCTAATGAAAACAAACGTTTCGGTTACTCACGTAACCTCTGTTCTCTCTAGAAGAGGGAACGAGTATTGCGTAGTTGCTTACGCTACGGGAAAGCCTTTCTTTCTCGAGATACTGAAGCCAAAAATTATCCTTAATTTTTATAATCTTGTCAACGCAGTGCGGCAGCCTGCAGACCTAGGGCAAGCTAACTAGCGTGCCCATTGGCTGCCCTGCGGCAACTGCAGCAGCCTACCGCTGAGCCCTTGGCGTGACGTCACGACCAATGAGCGCGCTTGGCGCGCTTAATGCGTCACAGCCCGCGAAAAGGGGTGTGGCTTAGCGTATATAAACAGGGCTCGGAGGCTGCTTCTCTGGTTTCTGTCGCATGAAGCGAAATGAGCTCGTGGCGCGAGCACGGCGGGCTACGCAATACTCGTTCCCTCTTCTAGAGAGAACAGAGGTTACGTGAGTAACCGAAACGTTCTCTTACGAGAGGTTCTCTCGTATTGCGTAGTTGCTTACGCTACGGGAACGCCCTTGTCAACGCCGTGCGCGCCCAGCATCCACTGAATGAGTCCCAGGGAGAGCCCGGGGAACGTGATAGCGGAGAGCCGGGCAGCCCGAAGAGGGCTAGCGCCGTACATAAGCACACACTAGGGGGTTAGGAGCGGCACGGCCGGTCCTAACTGACAATTCCCTACATAGTGCAGCTCAACCAGTAGAGCTAAATCACACAACGTAGCCCGCGCACAGATAGTGGGCTGGCATACGCGAGACTTAGACTGATAAGACTTTCGCCTGCAAGGCGGGAACATCCAGGTTGTAAAACCTAACAAACGTGGAGGGGGAGGCCCAGCCTGCCGCTGCACAAATGTCATGAATGGGAATCCCGCTGGACCATGCCCACGACGAGGCCATAACTCTAGTGGAATGAGCTCGAACGCCCAATGGGCACTGCAGGTCTTTAGACGCATAAGCAGCAGCAATAGCGTCCACAATCCATCTGGACAGGCTGTGTTTCGAGGCGGCGAGACCCTTGGTGCGCCCACCAAACGAAACAAAGAGCTGATCCGAGCGCCTGAAAGCGGCGGACCGTGAAATGTAGTTTCTCAACGCCCTGACCGGGCAGAGGAGATTACTATCGGCCTCGCTGCCGTGCGTCGGCAGGGCTGAGAGGGAAATGACCTGTGCTCTGAAGGGAGTGCCCAAAATTTTTGGAACGTACCCATGCCTCGGTCTGAGAATGACTTTGGAGTCATTAGGTCCGAACTCGAGGCACGCGGCGTTAACAGATAACGCGTGAAGAAGGTCTCCCACTCGTTTGACTGACGACAGAGCTATCAGAAAAACGGTTTTGAGCGTGAGGTATTTCATATCCACAGTTTCCAAGGGTTCGAAGGGATGCGCTCTCAGGGCCTCCAAGACCAGAGAGAGATCCCACATAGGAACCGAGGGGGGTCGCGGGGGGTTCATCCTCCTGGCTCCCCTAAGGAAGCGGATGACGAGCTCGTTCCTTCCTAATGCGCGGCCCTGCTCAGAAACCGAGAGCGCTGAAATGGCCGCAACATAGACTTTGAGCGTGGAGGGGGACCTGCCCGCGTCCAGTAGCTCTTGAAGGAAACACAGTACTCGCGATACCCCACATGTCTGTGGATCGAGCCCCTTAGCAGTGCACCATGTATTAAACACTGACCATTTCGACATGTAGAGCCGCCTCGTAGAGGGGGCTCTAGATTGTATGATCGTGTTCATGACCCCGTCTGGCAGATTAGAGTGTAATCGTTGAGGCTCCACGCATGCAGAGACCAGCGCTCTGGATGGGGATGCCATATCGATCCGCGTGCTTGAGAGAGGAGGTCTCTCCTCACCGGTATCGGCCAGGGGGCTGAGTCTGCCAGCTGTATTAGATCCGGGAACCAAGCTTGGTTCTCCCAGCATGGGGCTATGAGGAGCACTGAGTGGCGCGCTTCCCTGATTCTCTCGATGACCTGAGGCAGCAGAGAGACCGGGGGAAAAGCGTACAACGGGCCGCTGGGCCAGATCTGGGCCAGCGCGTCCTCGTTCTTCGAGAAGAACTCTGGGCAGTGAGCGTTGTCTTTTGACGCAAAAAGGTCGACTTTCGCTTTGCCGAACCGTCGCCACAGTGACTGGACTGTTTGGGGGTGTAGAGACCACTCCCCAGGGGGAACGTTGTCCCTGGACAGTCTGTCGGGGCCCTCGTTCAGGTGGCCAGGCACATGCGCGGCTCTCAGCGAGCGCAGAGAGTGCTGAGCCCACACGAGGAGGCGTTCCGCCAGGGTGCAGAGCATCTTTGATCTGACACCGCCCTGGTGATTCACGTAGGCCACTACCGATGTATTGTCCGTGCGGACTAGAACATGGTGACCGTGGAGGAATGGGAGGAAGTGTTTGAGCGCTTTCTCGACCGCGAGCATCTCTAGACAGTTTATGTGTAGGAGATTCTCCTGGTCTGACCAGCGGCCATAGACCGGTCTGCCTTCGAAGAGCGCTCCCCAACCTAGGTTGGAAGCGTCTGTCGAGACAACTTTCCGGTGTGAAATCACTCCCATAGTCACTCCTGTGTGATACCATTCGGCTGCCAGCCAGGGCTGCAGGGCTGAAATGCATCCCTGATTCACTCTGACTCGCAAGCCGCCGGCCGCCCAGGCTCGGTGGGGCACGCGCATTTTCAGCCAGCGTTGGAGCGGGCGCATGCGCAGTAAACCCAGCTGGAGCACTGCTGCAGCTGAGGCCATATGCCCCAGGATACGCTGGAATGTCCTCAGCGGAACCCGGCTGCCTATTTGGAGGGATGCGGCGAGGAGGCGGATGCGGCGCGCGCGCTGCTCCGACAGTCTGGCCGTCATAGCCACCGAGTCCAGTTCTATTCCAAGAAAGGAAATTGACTGACGGGGTGATAGCGAGCTCTTGGTCCAGTTGACCGAGAGACCCAGCTCCTCCAGATGGCTGAGAAGCGCTGTTCTGTGAGACACAAGTTCCGTCTCTGACTGCGCTAGAATAAGCCAATCGTCCAGATAATTCAGTATTCGCATTCCCTGTTTCCTCAGGGGAGCGAGGGCCGTGTCCATGCATTTCGTAAATGTACGGGGTGCCAAAGACAGGCCGAACGGCAGGACTGTGTACTGATATACTCGACCCTCGAAGGCGAATCTCAAGAATGGCCTGTGACGGGGAGTTATCTGGATCTGAAAGTATGCGTCTTTTAGATCGAGAGAGATAAACCAGTCTCCTGGGCGAATCTGCGCGAGGATTTTTCTGGTTGTGATCATTTTGAACGGCCGTCTCATGAGGGCTTTGTTCAGATGTCTCAGATCTAAAATAGGCGCGCCGCTGGTGCTCGAACACGGGGGCTGGTAAACAGTATTGGCCGACTGTACAGCGTTCAGTAGCTCGGTCCCATCGGATGGAGCGTGATTTGCTGTCAAACATCCCAGGCGCGAGAGAGGCGTGGGGATTATAATGTCTACAAGTGAGTGCGCGTGCTCGTGAGCGGGCGCAGGGTTTACACTTATGACACGGCCAGTGTTTGGGAGCTTTAGAGGGTCCGTGACCCAAGGTAACTGGCTGGCAGAGCGAGCAGCGGGTAGGTGTGAGCACAAGGTTGTGGGCACATTTCCTACATTTAATACTCGAGCGGCTTGCGACCGCTTCATGAGAGAGCGCTCTGTACGCGTTACCATGGGGACCCTGTTTGTGTGAAGCAGTGAGCACATGGGAGTGGGCACATTTTCTACACTTATAACACCCTCGGCTTGAGCCGCTGTTGCCCGGGGTAACCGAGTGGCAGAGCGAGTTACAGGTAGATGTGAGCACAGAGTTGTGGGCACATTTACTACACTTATTACTCGAGCGGCGTGTGACCGCTTCATGAGAGAGCGCTCTGAACGCGTTACCATGGGGACCGTGTTTGTGTGAAGCAGTGAGCACGTGGGAGTGGGCACATTTTCTACACTTACAACACCTTCGGCCGGAGCCGGAAAGCCCGAATTTACACTCTTTCTGAGATTTATTTGGGCCGCCGTAAAAACGGCGTTTGTGTGCAGGCGAGCGAGTGGTATTACTGGCTCGTTGGCTGCGGTGTAAGCTGCTGCAGTAGCCTGCACTGAGGGGACTGACAGAGCTAGGCGTTTTGATGGCGGTCCGGCCGCAGCGGGACTCAGCCATCTCTTCCTCCCTGCGGGTGCTAGGAGGACTTCGCGGGCTCAGACTTCAGCGTTATCTTGGGACGCGGACCCCGGGGGGGCGGCGGTCTGTGACGGCTGGTCGAGCGCGACCTAGGGCGGCCGCCCTGGCGTCGCTGCGAAGTGGTTGGTGGCCGAGACGAGCGCTGTGTGGAGCTGCGCGCAGGAGGCTGAGCTTGAGAGCGGCCTGCGGCTGGGCTCGAGCGGCGAGGCAGGAAGAGATTCATAGCCTGCGACGCCTTCTGCACTTCAGAGAAGCGGTCCACAATCCCGCTGACCGCAGGGCCGAAGAGGCCGGTGGGCGAGAGCGGGGCGTTGAGGAAAACAGCGCGTTCTGACTCACTCATATCCGCCAGCGTCAACCATAAGTGTCTGTCGATGACGGTGAGCGCGGCCATAGATCTGCCGATGGCTTGTGCAGCGGTCTTGGTAGCACGGAGCGAAAGGTCCGTCGCGCTGCGCAGATCTGTTAAGGCTGTATGATCCGAGCCCTTCTCGTCCAATTCGCGGAGGAGGTCGGCTTGCAGGATCTGAAGAACAGCCATCGAGTGCAGGGCAGAAGCAGCTTGGCCGGAGGCGGCGAATGCGCGGCCGGCGAGAGCTGATGTGGTCCTGCAGGCTTTAGACGGCAGGGCAGACTTTGAGCGCCATCTAGCAGATGGCGGGCAAAGGTGCGTTGCCACCGCTTCCTCAACGGAAGGGATGCCGGTATAGCCTTTCTCGGCGGCCCCGTCCACCTGGGAGAGAGCCGAGGAGACAGACGAGCGGAGTCTAGCGGAGAAGGGCGCGTTCCACGACTTCGATAGCTCCTGGTGGAGCTCAGGCAGGAAGGGTGCTGACCTAGAGGCTGGCGCTTGGCGGCGGCTAGGCAGAAAACACCCGTCGAGTCGGTTAGGCGCGGGCTCCTTGGGTGGGGACCAGTCCAATCCCAGTTGGTCGACCGCTTTGGTGAGGAGGCGGATAAGCTCCGCGTCGACACTGGAGCGGGACCTGCCAGACTCAGGAGTCGAGGAGGCGGAGCGGTGAGAGCCCGACCACTCCTCGCTGTCCGAAGCAAGCAGAGAGCAGCTGTCAGCGGCGTCATCTGCTTCATCCCCTGAGGCGACGGCAGTGCGGGCAGTAGCCGGCCGCTGCGCGTCGGTGAAGGGCGGGGGAGAAGGAGAAAGCGAGGCTCGCGGGAGGGGCTCCGGCGAGCACTCAGCTATAACCACCGGCTCGGGAGGCCTTTGAGAGCGGCGTTTCTTCTTACGCGGCCCTGAAGAGGCAGCCGGGGAAGGTGGAGGATCGTCAAACATGGCGAGTCGAGCCCGCAGGGTCGACATCGGCAAGTCCTCACACTGTTCGCAGCCGCCCGAGGAGAGGGCGCGGGCTGCGTGGTCGAAGCCCAGGCAGAGAGCGCAAACCACGTGGCGGTCTCCATCGCTGAGCGGGGCTCTGCACGAGCCACAGGATGAGCGAGGCATTTGCAACAACGCCTCGCGCTCTTTTAGATGCAAAAGTGTGTCGCGGGGCGAACACACAAACACATACAACACAGAGCAGTAAAGGATATGATCGCCGGATAGCGAAGCAGGCAGGGAAAGCTGAAGGCGGCGAAGGCGGCCGGCGTCCTCAGGCTGAGATCCTCGGCGTGCTGGTCGCTTGTTTCGACGGCGGCTTCCTCAGAGAGCAGCGATGCGAAGAGCTTCGCTGAAAAGACAGAAATCAGAGAAGCAGCCTCCGAGCCCTGTTTATATACGCTAAGCCACACCCCTTTTCGCGGGCTGTGACGCATTAAGCGCGCCAAGCGCGCTCATTGGTCGTGACGTCACGCCAAGGGCTCAGCGGTAGGCTGCTGCAGTTGCCGCAGGGCAGCCAATGGGCACGCTAGTTAGCTTGCCCTAGGTCTGCAGGCTGCCGCACTGCGTTGACAAGATTATAAAAATTAAGGATAATTTTTGGCTTCAGTATCTCGAGAAAGAAAGGCTTTCCCGTAGCGTAAGCAACTACGCAATACGAGAGAACCTCTCGTAAGAGAACTAAAAGTCCATGAAAATTAAGAATGAACACAACCGAATAAGTCAGAGACATTGTGTAATTAGGTAATTAAATCCCTATTTGAAAAACTGGGGTTAAGCTGCATTAATCACAAAATCACACACACACACACACACACATACACACACACACACACACACACACACACACACACACACACACACACACACACACACAATCATTGTGTTCGCAATGGTTATCGCCAAATAAAGATGTGCAACCATCTGTGCATCAAAATGGCCTCACATGCAAGGAAATTGCTGCAAGGAATATTGCACCTGAAAGAACAATTTACAAACTCATCAAGGAGAGGTTCAACTGCACTGAAGAAGGCTTCATGACGTCCCAGAGTGTCCTGCAAGCACCAGGACCATCTCCTCCTGAGGAGTCAGCTATGGAATCGTGTCCCCACCAGTAGAGCTTGCTCAGTATTGACAGCAGGAGGGTGTGAGAGCATCTGCTCACATAGCGAGGCCAAGACTTTTGGACAACGACATGGTGTCAAGAAGGGCAGCAAAGAAGCCACTTCTCTCCAAGAAAACCTCAAGGACATACTGAAATTCTGCATAAGTACAAGGATTAGACAGCATAAGACTAATAAGTACAAGGATTAGACAGCATAAGACTGGTGCAAAGTTATTTTCTCTGATAAAGCCCCCTACATCTGGAAAATCAATTGTCTGTAGAAGAAGAGGTGAATTCTATCATGAGTCCTGTGTCATGACAACATTGAAGACCTGACACTATCTATATGTCTCCTATCAATCCAGGTGCAATTTGGTAATGTTCCATTCATTTTCACAAGGCAAGAATGATAATGAAGTGGCTCAGAGATCGTTACATTGAAATTTTAGATCCATGGCAAGGCAACAACCCAGAACTTAATCCCATAGAGAACCTGCCGCCAATCCTCAAAAGACGAGTGGACAAGCAAGAGCCCAAAAATTGTGATAAACTCAAAGCGCTAATAAGGCAAGAATAGATCGCCATTAGTCAAGATTTGGCCAAGAAGCTGATGTCCAGCATGCCAGAGTGAATTGCAGAGGTTAAGAAGGGTCAACACTCTATCACATTTTTCCAGTTTGGGGCAATCATGGACTTATGGTTAAAGAGTCAGACTGGTAACCCGAAGGTTGTGGGTTCGATTCTCAATACCGGCTGGAAATGATTGAGGTGCCCTTGAGCAAGGTACCTAACCCCCAATCACTCCCCGGGTGCCACAGCAAAAATGGCTGCCCACTTCTGGGTGTGTGTGTGTGTTCACTGCTCCTAATGTGTGCACTAAATTGTATGGGTAAAATTCAGAGGACAAATTCCGAGTATGGGTTACCATACTTGTAGCCTGACTTCGTCATACTCATATTCTAGTCAGAATGTGAGTCTGATACTGCTTCATAGGGCTTTGATTATGGGGCGTGTCTCAACCGAACCAGAAAAAAAAAAAAAAACGCACTCAATTGGATAGACCTACAACCAATCAGAGCAACGGAGTAAATGACGCATGTTCTTCATTCATATTTTCAACCAACAAAATGTTGCGGCTCTCTGTTCCTCTTTTAAAATGAATGCGCTGTGGATATCTTCTATAACAGACGCAATGGCGGAATCTACACATGATGTTTCATAAACAAAGTTTGGGAGGAGCACGTACAAATAATCAATCCAATATCAACTTGTCATCAAACAATACCATGTCTAACGTTACCCTATCTATCAGCATGAGGAAGCATATTCACTCTGTCAACTTACCTAACACTCCTTGACAGTTTTTCAGCATCCCTCCACCACCCCGAATCCTCACTCTTGTCCTGGCTTGTTCTCTCACAACCAGGAACACGGGGGGAGTATGGCTACCGAGCCCACAGCCCTCTCCTCGGACAGCACGTCATATACGCATTTATTCCATCTGACTTATTTGTGTGAACTCGTTAAATCTCATATACGCATTTATTCTATCTGACTTATTTATAAGTGTGAACTTGTGAAATCTCAATTCTCCAGCGGCAGTCATCTTTGTTGTAAACTAATTCAACCCAACTGCTCTTTGATGACGTGGGTGATTACATAACCGCAGATCATCTGTCCATCATCGATTAAAGCCCGCCCTGGCAATTTGATTGGCTCGGCCTTCTGGGAGCTGAGCATAATTACTCCTCAATGGATCGAGTCCAGACCGAACTTCCCGACCAAAAAATGTTGTGGGCGGGGTTTGGGCTGGCACCCAGGCTACCACACTTGGCTTTAACGGTCACTTTCAGAATACCATTGAAACGTGAAAATATAATCTACAAATATTAAAGCAGCAAACTTTGCTAATCAAAATTTGTCACTGCCAATACTTTTGGCCAAGACTGTATAGTGCTTGTAGAAGAAAATTACATTCTATAATATACTCATTCTCACAATATACTCATTCTTAGTACAAGCTAACCACAATCGTAACCACCAAAGCTAAACTTAACAAAACCTCTTCTAAATGAAACAATTCTTGCTTTTCTCATCACATAAAACAACACTTAGTTTCCACATTTACTCTCCATGCATGATCCACAATTAAATTAGGCCATTATGTCAAGAACTGCACTGTATTTGACCATTTTAAGTAAATTGAGCAAGTAGCAATAATGTATCTAAATATTTAGTAAACAGTTTGGAGGTCCATCTGAAGAGTTTGAAAAGCTGTTTGATTTTATTTAAGATTCTAACAAGGACACACAACACTATAGTTAACTCACAGGAAGGTAGAATGTGTTCTTGTCCAGGTAAGATATGGGTTGCCCATCAGGCTGAAGAAGTGTCTCATTTGATGTATTGTAAACAGCATCTGTGGAAGATAGGTTGTCTTCTACAAAGAACTGCAAAAAAAAATGATTGAAATATTATGAATGCCTTTTGATTTGAAGAAATGCACATAAAAAAAAGAAAGAAAAAAAGGTGTTTTATTGCTTATCGCATTTCAGCAACATCAAAGCAACATCGAAGCGACGTTCATTCCAATTGTATCATTGGGGAATGTAAAATCTTAATATTTAAGAATCTTAATTATGTTTTTTTTATTTTTTTTATTCCAATGGCAAGTCAAGTCATGTCAAGTCACCTTTATTTATATAGCGCTTTTTACAATACAGATTGTTTCAAAGTAGCTTTACAGAGATAACAGGAAAATAATGCAACAAAGTTTGTTTCTAGAAGAAAATAGCATCATAGTACAGCTTAAATAAGTTCAGTGATGGTAAGTTATTACGGTAAGTTAGTTCATTAATATATATAGCCGCTCTGGAGAAATCAGTGATGTCATCGTCCAGCTCAGTTCAGTTCTCATATAATGGTGTCAATGCAGTCAGATCAATATTATTGTTGAATATTAAATGTTAAATGTCCCCAACTAAGTAAGCCAAAAGCCAAAGGTGACAGTGGCAAGGAACCAAAACTCCATCAGGTGACAGATTGGAGAAAAGAACCTTGGGAGAAACCAGGCTCAGTCGGGGGGCCAGTTCTCTTCTGACTAACTATAAATATATAATATTTTATATACATAAAACTGCAATGTTCACAATTGGATTGTGATTTGTGACTTCATTTTCTCCTAATTAGTAAATGAAAAATAAATGAACAATGAATTAAATCAACTGATTCTGATTTAATAAAACGCAATTAGTTTTTTGAAAGGTTTTTCTGTCCTTGCATAGGACAAATCATACAGTTTATTACACAAATAAGACCCCCCCCCCCCCCCCCCCGATCTGTATGACAGATAAATACAAGATTAAAACTGACAATTTTGTTTCATGTTTGTTTACAAACGGTGACATATGCCACAAGTGGAATGGCCAAAACTGGAGGCCAAACCGCTCTCTGCAGTCGGGGCGCAGATGGACACAACTCTCTGCCAAGAAACTTCGCAATAACGCATGTCAGACTCCTGTGGCCAATGCCCCTAATGTAATGTGTGTGATCCAATTAGGAAGCTTCTCAGTGTTGTATTTGTGTGACCATAAGCACAAAATTATTCATATGAAATGTCCTGTATCATTGTGGTCGACATACCATATTGAAGACAGCCATGATCAGGATGAGGGCTGTGGTTGCCATGGTGAGGGTGATGCGTGGCCAGGGCTTGTTGGCGATGAATCCGGAGGATTTAAGGATCCAGAACCAAGATGCAGAGGCCGTCTTATTGCAATGCTAGTGTTGGTCAACACAAATGAAAATAATACAGAAAGAATAAGTACGATTTTTAATTCATAGAATTCAAAAGATGATTAGAAAGAAAGTCTCAACTATTTTTGGGGATAATTTATTATGTAAATTTATTTAAGTACATTATATTACATTAGTGCAGTAGCACTCCTATCTGCACTTTTATGGGATTGCTCTCTGATTTAAATTTACCCTGTTTAGTACATCTGGCCCTAAATGTGTTTAATGGAATTTGGATTGTATTTTCTTTTGACTTGAAGAAAAGAAAAGATATGGGATGCACTTTCTCTTCCCTTTTCAAACTTGACAATGCTATTTATTTTACAATCCCAACTTTGCACACAGACAAGGCTTAAACCTAGTTCCAGACTAAAATATACTGTATATATATATATATATATATATATATGGGAATTGAAAATCGGATACTTAAAATCAGAAAACGCTTATTGATTCCTGTTTGTGCATTTTAATGTGGTTTAAAACCATTCAAGCGCAAGAAGGCGCACAACAGAATTCAATTCGGCAGTCGCAAGCTATTTTCTGTGCTCATCCAGAGTGCACACACAAGAAGCCGCCTCTTTTACGGTGCACGAATACTGAGTTCTCTTTCGCGTCTTCTTAAACTTGAAAGGACAAATAAACACAAAATTACTCAAAATATCCTTCTAAACACATGTCTCAAGTGAACGTAAACAGTTGAAAAAGAATGCACATGTGTTACAGTATATTGGATCTGAGCATTAGGTCTTAAAGTGACAACAGGCTAGTATAACTACTGCAGCCTGTGTCATTACTGTTAATCAAAGAACAAAAGAAAAATAAAATCACTCAGTGATCTTGACTGAACAACTTTTGTAACTTTAAAAAATAATTAATCAATATTTTATTTATAAAAAGAAAACTGCAGTGTTATTTTACATTTGATTTAAATTTCTGTATTTTGTTCCAGTGTATTTATTTGTGCTATTGCTAATTTGATTATTTGTTCTTCTATTTGTTAAATCTATGCACATAAGTGGATCAAAAAAGACTCAACTAATTGAATTTAATATAAATTTAAACTATAATACACTTTAATTTAATTGTAAACAACATGCAGTTAAGTGTCCAAAAACATTATATTCAGTTCACACTTAATATATATTCATTCAAATATTATTTTTGTAATACGTACTCTTTTTAAAAGCTCCAAACAATAGCAGACAAATGTATTTCTTCTAAAAAGAAGAACAAGTAGTTTGTGCAATTGTAATTTCATGTACCTTAATGTAATTGTCTTGTGTGAAATGAACCAACAAGACAACTCTTGCTAAAACAGAGTTGACATTATGAACAAAATAAACACTATAGACTCCACTGGCACTTACCAAGAAATGCCCAATGAAGCAAATGAGCAGAATCACAGACAGAATTAAGAAGGACATTCCAAATGATATTCCCAATACTGCAGTTCTGAAATAGACAAAGAGCACATGGTGTCTTAAATCACAAACTGAAGAGAGTGAGAACAGGTGTTCTCGCTCACAAATTCATTCTGACATCTCAAACTCAATTTTAACAAATTCACCCTGACAGCTCCAGTCCACTACAATTCACTACAACCGTGTGTTGTCATGCACTGTGAAACATGTGCAGAGATGAATGAACGTACTTTGGCAGGACCAGGATCTGCACGATGAAAATGCAGAAGAATATCAAGCAGGCACAGGTGATGTAATATTTGAAGGCCGGCAGGGTCGTTGCTCTATACTGCAGGGAACAGACACACTGTTCTCACAGAGCATTTGACTCTTGTGTCTTTTTTAATTTAGTTGACTGATTCATCTCATTTCGTGTCATTGTGGGTGAAAGCAAACAGGTTTGTGTTTTAATTATTGATATGTTGATGTGTTATTGATGAACTATGGATGACTAAACTTCAAGTAAACATTGTGAAGTATCAATGCTTACCTCTTTTTCCAATGTTTTATTGTGGAAAAACAAGGATATTCTCTGAATGTCTTCTGATTTGAGCCATTGTCTATGGAAATTTAAAAAAGAGAGAGAAATGGATAGATAAAACCAACCAACAAAGAACTGAGTCATTAAACATCGGGGGTAAATAAACAGCTGAGATATGAGATGACCTACTTTTGAGAAGTGATGCCATCGAAAGTTCGAATCATCCTCTCATTGAGTTCCTCCTCAAAACGCTTCTTCTGAGATTTTGTTCTGAAGAGACACTGACTTATTAATGACTCTTTGTCTTACATTCATAAACATTTAGAATATATTTACCATTTCAATTAATTCTATACATATTCCTTGTTCTGATACTATGTCTATTACAAAAAGAAAGAAGTGAAGTGAAGGTTATTCCAGTAGGTAGGCATCTAAATTATGCTGATACCTTGTTTCTAAGGCAGCATCATGTGCAATACATACAGTATATGACAGCTCACTAGGTTTTAGAACAGATCAAATATGTTACCTACTGTGGCATAACTGCTTTTAGTATGCTCACATAATGTGATTGTTTGATAAAGATACAGAACTTAAATCACCTTTCTGAACGTCTCTGAAAGTGGTACTGGCCCATGGGGACATCCTGTTAATAAGGATGGAGTAGGTGGTGAGTAATTTTAGCAGTAGCGACATCTCAGAAAAATAAAAAAAAAAGAAAGAAAAAAAGAGAGACACAATAACAAAAGCTTCTTGTGACTGCTTTACATTGTTGTTAGAAGCAGCACCTACACTTTATTATGCTGTTTTTATTTGCTTTATTTAATAATTATGTAAATAAGAGATAATTGCCAGAATTGTGCCAGATTCTATCATCATTTATTCACCCTCAAGTGGTTCCAAACCTGTAAAAATATCTTTCTAAAAGAAGATATTTTGAAGAATGACATTAACCAAACAGTTGATGGACTTTTTTTCATACTATTTCATACTTACAGTGGGGCCCATCAACTGTTTGGAAACCGACATTCTTCAAAATAATCTTCTTTTGTGTTCAGCAGAAGAAAATACATTTATACAGGTTTGGAACTATTTGATGGGGGGTTAATTATAACATAATTAAAAATTTTGGGTCAACTATATATATTATCGTGTGCATTGTATGTAAACCTCACTCCCCTGGCCTCAAGAGGTGTGCTAGATACTGATGCAAACGGCTACAGTCCTTGTTAGCACGCCAGAGACCCCGGTTTGATTCCCGCTCGAAGCAAGTCAAGTCGGACCGGTTAGATTTGGTGCTGTCGACCCAGGTGGGAATGAGGTTTAGGGGGGGTGAGTGTAACGGATGTAGGCTAGTAAGAGCTATGCGTGTAAACCTTACTCCCCTGGCCTCAAGAGGTGTGCTAGAGGCTGCGTCCTTCCAATCCCACTGGGTTGAGTAGGACCAGTTACGCGTTCATTGTTAGAATAGAAAAACATCTTATGTTCCTAACATCAAAGGATGTCCGTCTAATTTTTTGACAGGCAAATGTACCTGTTTCTAGATAATATGGCATAATACTGTGGAGTTTCGTTAGACAGACAGCCACTGATGTTAACATCAAAGGCCGATTTACCAGCTTTGTATATTAAAAAGTGTTTGTTTCATGTGTTAGGCAGGTACATCAAACTTCTGCTTTCAAATTTGTCAGAGGTCATTTAAAAAAATTATTTAAGGACATTTTCATTTACTTTTGTAAAATAAACAGTTATTGGTAAATACTATGTTAGGTCTCCACTGTAAAATATAGGCCTTGAAAATTTTGAAGAAAGTGTTCATAGGAAGACTCACTGCAGTGTTGATTTTTCCGTTCTCATTGGTCATGCTGTCCCGGTGGTGAAGGTTGGCGAAAGGCTTGGCTGCACCCCAGGACTCCAGGTATCGGGTCATCCTCACTGAAGCTCTCATTTTAGCCCCGTCAATGGTGTGTCTGGGTCTGTAGTGGTGTTGAGGACTCTTTCTCTCTACCTAAAAACACACACACACGCAAAAAAAACCCACATACTAGATTCTAGACAAACTTCACTAAACCTACTCAACTAAGTATCTTGGACAAATTAGTAACATAATATGTATTGCCACAAGAGCCTTTAAAAGGAAAGCAGCACTGGCAATCCAGTTTTGAAAGAGAACTTTAAACTTAAAGGAAACAAAAGTGACTGTTCATTTGTTTAGAGTTTTCCATACCTTTGGGTTAATCACTAAGTAAGTTACAACTCCATGCTCTTTTAGATAAGGATCACGTTCCTGGCCATCTCCATCTTCAACCTTATATGACCCGTTCAAGTGCTCAAGGGTCACTGAGGTGATGTGGACTCGTCTATTCATCAAGAACTTGCAATTACTATTGTATTCTCACCCGATTTGTAACAATTGCACATCTTCTACTAACTAAAAATGCATATTATAATTATGAATAACAACATCAATTAAGCATACACTTACATAAAACCCCCACAATGGCTTACCCAGGTACACCACCTGCTTCCATGTAATTAGCTAAAGTCACATCGTGAGACCAGACATCATATTGCCATTTCTGGAGGCCAATCACACCACAGAGAACGTTTCCAGAGTGAACTCCCACTCGCATGTTAATGTCCACCCCTGTGGCATCTCGCACTTTCCTATATAGAAAAGGAAGAAGAAAAAACGACAACACATCCCATCACACATCATTGATTTAACCTTATGCCCATGATTAGAAACACATTTAGACAAGACACATGGCTATGCACTTTTAAAAGGCATGACCTTTTGAATGTTGTTTTTGTCACACCAATTCACAAGTTGCTGGAGATGCATTAAAAGTGCATGATCCTCTTGAAAATTACTCATTTACTCATCCTGTTGTTCCTAACCCATGATTTCCTTTCTTCCGCGGAGCACAAAAAGAGATGTTTAACAGAATGTTCTAGCTTCTCTTTTCCATACAACATATGTGAGTAGGACCTGAGGATGTCAAACTCCAAAAAAAAAACACATTAAAAGCACAACAAGATTAGGCCCTATGCATTGTATGCTTTATTCCAAGTGTTGTGTCCCAATTCACCGACATATACATATTTTTTGTGAAGAAAAAAGTACATACTTTTGAGAGTGTAGCAGAAGAGTAGGCAAGCTTTGAGACATACTACTTTCTTCATAATTGCATCTTTAACGTACAGCCCTGTCACTTTATGTGCATCCTGTCACTGTTTAAACTGCCCAGTGCCCAGTCAATCATCTTGTTAAAATTCTCCACATTCAATTTAATTAAATTTCCTACCGTTTCAAAGAGAAATGTAGTAGCATGTTGATCTGCCAGTCATGGTTCTTTCATGTGGGGAACTTTCCTCATGTGATTGTAATTTGCATAATGATGCATTTAAAAGTTTATGACCAAACGTATCTTTACAAAAGTTCACAATGCTGTTGCAAATGAAATATAATGTGGATAACATTGAACAAATATATTTTCTTCAGATTAGATTATTGATTATTAATGATTAATGATTATTAAATCACTCAAGCCCCTTTATCTAAACCTTCTTAACTTAACCGTCGGACTCGCACATCCACCATGTTTGTAGTTTTCTAACCCTTTTTATTTGTGTTTGTAGTTTTAATCTTCGTCCAACGTGCAATGGGTTGTGGGCAATATTAGCCGTTAAAGTGTGGACGGATCTGCACTGGTAACGTTGGTATCTTTGGAAACATACTACGATCTAATTTTAATTTCGAATACTATTTAGCATGGATAGTATGCAAATTGGGACGCAGCAAATGTCTTCTGAAGTTGTACAATTGCTTCATAGGGCCAGATTAAAATGTAAATTGTTATTCACTGAAATTCTTCTCCTATGCCATAGCACTCAAATCTTTCTTTAGCACATTTAAAACCTGCAGTGGGGTGATTGGTCAAAAGACATTAAATGGGATGTATAAGTTTAAGAGGGCAAGATCTATAGTGAATCTGATAGCCAGTCAGACCCTGGTCACTAAATGGTTTTGTAAATTTATCGAAGAATGTTTTTGGTAACACTGTACAATAAGGTTCATTAGTTAACATTAGTTAATGTATTAACTAACATGAACTATCAATGAACAATACATTTGTTACAGCATTTATTAATCTTTGTTAATGTTATTTAATAAAAATACAGCTGTTCATTGTTTGTTTATGTTAGTTCACAGTGCAGTTAACTATGTTAACAAATACAACCTTTGATTTTAATAACGTATTAGTAAATGTTGAAAATAATATTACCTCAAATTAATAAATGCTGAAGAAGTATTGTTCATTCTTAGCTCATGTTAACTAAGGTAACTATATATATATATATATTTATTAGCACTTTGTTTAAGATGATGAAAACTCTAGTGAGTCTACACTGTGACTTAGATTGAGCACTCAAAACATACAGCATATATTTTTTTTTTGCATTTTTCTCCCGGTTGACACTGTGATTGTAACAAGTTTCCTTGCAATAAGTTTGTCCCTTTAACAGGAATTCCCAGCACATTTTTCACCACCACAATTTGCCTGCAACTTCTAATAGAGATATTTCATTCTTCCAGGCTTCTGCAGAACAGGTGGAGATAAGAGAAAGACAGCTCTCTCTCGTCTAGACTGAGCACCAGTCATTTTCCACAGTCTGACCTCTGAGGCCTCTGACTCATTATCAGGACAGCCAGGTATCATGTCCTTCACAGCAGCACCGGGCCGAGACCAATCAGCCCCTCTGAGCCGAGGATTATGGGACTGGGACAGAAGCTTTGCTGCTGGACTGACTCTGCCGAAATTCTGTCATAGCAATAGAGCAAGTATGCACACAGTTTGCTTAAAACTCTACTTATTGTATTATAAAATGCTTTTAATTTTATGCAAATTGAAGTCACTTATAGATAGAAACAGAATGCTTATTTAAATTATATATTTTGTAATCTCCTGTGGTAATGTGCTATAAAGCCAGGTGTTCACAGTGTTGTTTTTCAGAGATAAAGTGTGAACAGTTTTGCACAACATATAATAATTATGAAATTAGGAGAGATGTTTTCAAGCTAATCTGAGGCAAATAATCTTTCAGCTAAGATCTATATAAGAAACAATCAGTAGATGAACAAGCCATCTGGAAATGTAGAGTTCGATATATGTTTAGAACAATGGTTCACAATTGGTTATGCTCCAAAAGCCTGACTGTGTATATCAAGTACCAAAAATGTTTGTTTGTAAAAAAGAAAATGTAAAATATATTAACCCTTGTGTGGTGTTCATATTTTTGTTACACAGATGTCCTCATAAACCATGTTTACGTTGTAATACCCATGTCATTATACACATTTGTGTCCTCATAAACCATATACAAGAACACACACGCACACACACACACACACACACACACACACACACACACACACACACACACACACACACACACACACACACACACACACACACACACACACACACACACACACACACACACACACTAACAGCAAGCCCTGACAGAAGGATGACAGAGTAAAGGTACACAGGACCTAAAATTTCCACACTTTTATTAGCCCTGTGTGTAATATAAATGTGTAGGGGGTGTGTACAGTGTGTGGTCATTGAAAATGTGTTCTGATATATGTTCTTCACAGAAAATGAGCCAAGGCCAATGAGTCTGAGGTTGAAAAAATTATTAATTGTATAATTTTTCTTTTGATAAAAAATTTAAACGGGTCCTACAGACCCGAACACCATACAGGGGTTAAAATTACCATGAACTACATAGGCCAAACAATATGTCGAAATTTAGAAAATGCATATCCAACAGCAGAAGTGAGATTTACCGACCATGTAAAGTACTGGATCAAATATTACATTTGCATTAACAACACCAGCTGAGAACCACTGAAAGCAGACAAGTGAACTTACTGAACTTACTTAATGGCTTCACACATGTCAAGTCCCATCTTCACACAGTTTTTGGCATGATTTGGCAAGGACTCTGGGAGGCCAGATACACAGTAATAACAGTCCCCTAGAATTTTTATTCGCATACATTCATTTTCCTGAAAGACACAGAAACATTCAAGGACTTCAACAGTCAGAAAACATCTTGATAAGAACAACTCTTGGTAATCAATCTGCAACATTTGATTTGAGTTGTATTAAGTAATTTATTTTACAAAGCAGAAGGAAATGGTAAAGCTATAACCATCTGTATCAATAAAGTACATGTCAGTTACTGGATTGAAGTGACTCATTTTCAGATTCAGTTTACCTTGGCAATCTGATCAAATTTGCCAAATAGTTCATTCAACATATGGACCAGCTCTCCCGGTGAGCAATCAGTGGCCAAGCGGGTAAATCCAACAATATCAGCATACAAAATACTGTAAGAGAATATACATTTGTGTGACACAGAAACGGAAAAGGACATACATAATTAAGATTTATATTTATATGCATCTGAAACTGTATAACTCTTTTTTTTTTCTTTTCTTTTTTTAAAGCAGATAGTCTGATGCTTATGTTCAGATATTGTACAGAGCCTTATGTACAGAGCCATGAAAATTAGGAGAAAATAATCAAAAATGCTGGCGGTGGCTGGCACCTATTTTAAAAAACGAGTTAATTACCTCAGGATTATTTTATTTTCCATGCAACAGAACAAAAGAGTATAGCTAGTGGTAAAGTTCTCCTCAAACCATGTCAGAATGAACAACAGTAAGAACAGGACACTCAGAATGTGTTTCTCAGACTTTGTGCAATACAAACTATTTTGCTTTCTTTTAAATCTCTGACCTTTTAATTTAAGTCCACCATTTTTAAAAGATGGCAGGTGGATCAAATAAAGTTGTTCAGTCACATTCAATACAAGCAGGAGTGATGACAATTAATTAGCTCATTATTTAGCACAATCAAAAGAGCTCAAACCTGCATCAATTTTGAATAACTACAACATCTCCCCATAAGTTTCCAGGCTATGGCCAAACATACATACTGTAATTAATTTTAAGACATTTGTTTTATTTGATATAGCTATTTGTTAATTTCTTCATTATTATTCATGATTGTGACTGTAGTGAGAAATTCTCATTTTGTGGTATGGGGTGACGCACCTGACATTGGTGTGACGTTGTACATATAAATTATGAAAGTTGTTGGTGTTTTCCACCTGACCAAACTTCGGCCCCTGTAGTCTCTGTATGATTTCCGCTTTCATCACTCGGGCAATGTGAGCAGGAAGTAGAGACAGCAACAGACGTTCCTGTAGCAAAAAACACCACACCGGGGAAGAGAGATAATTATATCTCATATAGCCTACACTCTTGTCTGGCTTGTCCCTTCAGTAAGTGCAGCAGAGACTTGACTCTGATATAAAAGCTTGCATTACATAAAAGACTGCTCACAGTCATCTGAACAAATGGATTGAAAAGAAATAAGTGATTAAAATACATGATGTATGATTTACAGTAGGCCTATGCTCTTTTCAAAATACTCTGTACAAAAGGCTGAGAGGCATCTCAATAGGTTTTGAAACTTTGGAACGTTAAGGCCCCAATATACTTCAAGCGAAATCGAAGAACTGATGTGACATAATTTCAAGCAAAATCAGGACGAAGTTTCTTCTGTTGAGTCCATGGAGGTCCGATATGTGCAAGTGAAAACATGAACACACTGGAGAGCTGCTTTATAGTAGAAAATGATCTTGTACTGATATGACAAATGAGACACTGATTTTCATTTTTAATATGGTAAAGCTGCTTGATTGTAAGCAATCTATTGTATAAAGTTGTAACAGATACCAGACTCGGAGATAGAGGTTAAATTGAACCATAAGTTAGGCTTGTCTGAGCCTAAGTTAGGCTTACGATGCTTTTGGGAAACGCAGCCCAGGTAAGTAGCACGGGTTATGAGTCCTTTTCCACATTGGAGACCAGACGATGAAGGAGATGAATGTGTGTGTGTGTGTGTGTGTGTGTGTGTGTGTGTGTGTGTGTGTGTGTGTGTGTGTACAGTATATAGGGAGGATAATGAGTGCAGTGATAAGGAACAGGTGTGGCTGGCTAGAATTCTGGATTCAGTTGCTGTGTTCGAAATCGCCCCCTACCCTCATTCACTATTCCCTACATTACTCCATTAATATAGTCCACTTGGAGTTGATGAAAACGAAGAGTGAATTCAGACACTTAGTGCGACAGAAGGGCTGTTGATTTTGCATAGTTTGTGTTTGCTGTTTAATAATCATTTGAAACGTAGTAAACTGGCTGCTCCAGTAGTAATGAAAAGATTTATCTTGAACTCTGACATGGAATATAAACCTTAATTTAACAATTTAGTAACAAATGAATTTATATTATGCTGGACCAGCGTGGTTTGGAAAATGGATGGCTGATTTGATTCAGCTGCGGCACCATCTCCTGGCGAGACGCTCAGCACGTGACTCTCACAGTGCATTATGGGTATTATCTAGCCGTTGAGTGTACATCGAATGTACACTTGTTATTGTGGTGCATTGTGGGATTGAATGAGTGCACTCAATAATATCCACTATGGTTTCGGACATCACAACAAATGGCCGTCCCTTAAAAAAGTGCCCTATTTAAGGGTATAAGGGGGTGATTTCAGACACAGCCTGTAATCTTTGAGTGGCCGTAGTGGTGGAGCCTTGTGAAACCATGACAAAATTGCTATATAATTAAACGTGACGTGACTACTAGAGTGCTGAATTGCAGATCTCATGCAAACGTTGCTATGACGATCAGATGCTTTTCTTATCCTTTATTTAAAAAATGCTTGATGTTTTCTCAATTTTGTTGGGTGATTATTTTGTTATTAAGAGGAAACCCTGCAGCACATATTTACATATTCATCTAAATGCCTCTCTCAAAATCTGCTATATTAGCTCACTGGATGTCTTCAAATTATACCTTAGCACATTTTTGTGAAAATTCATGTCAAAGGCAGGTAATGTGAAATTCATCTGGGACTGATATAATTGGGTTACGGTGGACTTTTTTGAAAAGAAAAAAAAACTAAGATTACCACATTAAAGTTTTCAATTCAATTTCGATTTCCCCACTAGGCATAAAGTGTAAATGAGTTTAATTAGATCAAACAGGGACAGTCTGGAGGGTCATTATGAAAGCTTATGTTAGCTTGATTCTGTTCTACAAGCAAAAGAAGGTTAATTGCCCAATAGGTCTGGTACATTTCCCCTAATCAACCATAATGAACTCATAAAAATCATTTTAAAAACCTGATCATTTTATTAGCATCTACATAAAAGCCATATACATTAATTTGAGCTGTGACAAATGCATCATTATCCTTTTTTCCACTAATTAATGTGCTATACGATGAATCTAGGATCTACTGCAATAACATCAACAGCAGAAAACACCACAACTGAGACCACTGAGCTGTGGAGAGCACAATTCATCACCCACAGCCTGAGAGGATATTCTTAAGAGGTTAATCCAGAGAAGTCCAGGGAGGCAATGTTTGACCTCTTGCAGAGCATAGTCTGATGGAAGACAGCCAATACACCAGCAGCGGCCTTTAAACTTCACAGAGACAGCAGTGGGCTTCAGTCACACCATCTGCCTTTGTGGCCCTGTTTAAACTGGGAGCTGAAAACCAACATCACAGAAGCGTCCCGGTTTCCATTCGGTAGCAACTGGGCTGAGAGTAGGAGACCGCAAAGGTTTGCAGTATTTCAAAGAGGACCCACGGAGAACATAATGTCAAACATATGGACAAAGTAGTGAAAGTCTAGGTGACAAATCAATTTTAAAAACATTGTGTCTCTAATAGGTGTGATAACTGATAACATAATAGTCTCTGAACCCCCTATGATGTATCATGCAAACTTAATGTTTATTTAATCTACATAAACATTTTTGCAAATGTTTTCATATATTTGAAAGTACATTATACAGTATGTTTATTGTTGGAAGCTTGTAAATGTTGTTTAAAGGGGGGGTGAAACACTCAGTTTCAGTCAATCTCATGTTAATCTTGAGTACCTATAAAGTAGTACTGCATCCTTTATATCTCCAAAAAGTCTTTAGTTTTATTATATTTATAAAAGAAAGATAGGCTGTACCGAGTCTTTCCGGAAAAAAACGAGCGGCTGGAGGCGTGCTGTGTGGGCGGAGCTAAAGAATCACGAGCGCTGTTCACTGTTTACTTGCTGTGCTTACGCGCCGATAGCTAACAACACACAGACATTTGAAGCAGTTTTACTCACCGCCTGCGGTTCCAACGCACGACCGTGAACCTTTATCGTTAGGACTGCTCCATCCTTAAGCATTAGACGATCTGCAAATCCGGCAAATACTTCCCTAAAGCCGAGCACAGCGCTTTGATGGGCGTACTGCTTTCGCTCTCTCGCTCTGGTCTACGGGTGCACACGCGCCCTTCCGGGAGAAGTGCACTTAGGACCCGTATAAGGAAATTCCGCCCCATCTGATGTCACACATGCCCATACTCGAAAAAAACTTTCCGAAACTTGTGACAAACCTGAAGGAGTATTTTTGCCACAGAAATACTCCTTCAAACGTACAACTTTATTTTTGAAATTTTGTCCATGTTTAGCATGGGAATCCAACTCTTTAACAGTGTAAAAAATCTCAGTATGCATGAAATAGCATTTCACCCCCCCTTTAATATGGCTTCTTTTATAAAGTGAATCAGGAGAATCCCAGTAAGCAATAGCCGTCATTTCACCATCCAGGTTAACTATAGACCCGATATAATCGTCCGTAAGTAGAGTTACCCACTTCTAGCCAAAATAACCTTGAATTTAGTTACATGTTGTTGTTGTTTTGCCAAAATGACTTGTGAGATCAGTCAACAGTGATTACAAGGTGTTTGGTTTCATTTCTTTGACATGTTGTTATCTAATTAATGAGTCTATCCTTGGGCTATGGTTAGACGTCTATTAAATTTTCACTGACAGCCCAAATTTTGCCTTGTTTTAGCCTAGATGTCAGGGCTGTTTTGGACGGATATTAGACATCTTTTAATCTTAAAATTGCTTGCTGGGATGTTGATGTAATTTTCCTCTTGACAGTTCCTAGCTGGCCATGTTATTTTGAGGATGATGAAAAATGTTCAAACGGGTTCCAATAAACAAAAGGTTCTTTAATAAAGCAATCTTAAAGGTGCAGTAAGCGATTTCTGAGAAACACTGTTGAAAGTGGATCGTACCAAGCGCCACAACACACTTGTCGCCAATCAGCAGTAAGGGTGTACTCATTAGGGGGAGGTGCCTGTGTTGCATAGCATGTTCGTGAGTTTGAGAGCGGAGCTATAAAGGTAGGGGTGCAATCCTTTTGGGTAGGGGCGTCTTTGTTTTGGTGATTTGAAATATCAACATTATTTCTCAGAAATCACTTACTGCACCTTTAAGTAATCCATAATGGCGAAAGGCTTTCTAACAGCGTGTATGGCATAAACAAATGAGCGTACATTTACACGTTCACATGATCAATATTAGACACTAACTGAATGTATAAGAGGAACTTACATGCTAGGGCTGAACGATATTCTGTTTTAATATCGACATCGCGATGTGCGAATGAGCGATAGTCACATCGCCGGAACATGTGATGTGAAGGGTAGTAGCACCTAGTGTATTAAAGCAACAACATGGAACTTTTCCTCAGCGGTCACCCTACAGGTTGGAAGCGGAATTGTCCATTACCGCTGTCGTAAAATGATTTACGGTTACTGTATATGAAGCATGTAGGCTTCTTTTCATATGGGCAATGATAATATTATTAATCTTCCTCCTTTTATAATTTATACATATTTAGTAGACTAAACATTTTAACTCAAACATTTGCGATTTGCATGTCGATTACAATGCTCAAATCTGAACGAGAATAATAGCGATAGCATCCTAACCATCTAAAACTAACGCATGTTAGTGTTTACTAGCTACCAGATTGATAATTCGCTCATCTACTAGCTGATTCATGAAGATAAATAAATGGAGGACCAGATAGTTTCCGTAACGTAGCCAGGCAGACAACAGATTAGAAAAACTAAAGATAGTATGCAAGCAATTTACAGTTACTTAGCCTACTAGTTCAACAGCATGACGGCCAAGTCAGCATCGGTCTGGTAACACTCCTCCTCCATAAGCTAACGCCAGCGAGCAAATGCTCGACCCATATTGATCCTCGTCCTGCCTTTCAGTTTATCACTCTCCCTTTTCCTCTTCCGACTCTACTCCGACAAAACCTTGGACTTCTTACGTTTCGCTGCTGCTTCAGCCATGACGAAAACAGACGCACGAAAACAAACGCGCTGGTTGGCCACATTTGAGGAAGTGTTGTGCGAAGTGACGTATGCCGTAAAGCAGTCGAATTTTGTAGTTCTTTTTGAGCGCAGGTTACTACCCGCACCCCGAAGTTACATAGTGCCAGTAAAAGCGATACAGACCCCGTCAGGCTCTGGCAGACGTCTCATTCAACCTATTGTAAGTCGATGTACCATCACAAGGGTCTTGGAAATATATTATGAAGGTTGAAAAGTTACATGTTGTTGCTTTAAGAGAACGGTAGCACACAGTAAACACGAGTCAAAATCAGCTATTTGGGACTATTTCGTCTACAAAAAGGAGGATGTTGACCAAAAAGAGGTACTCTTCTGGAGTGTTATAAAGTTGTGGATGGTTGTCTTTTTTAAAAAGTCTTTTATTTTTCGTGTTCGCATTTATGAGGAAATAAATGCGACCGTTATGAAAGCGGCACAGACTGCTTTAAAGGTCCCATTGCATGCGATTCCATGTTTCAAACTTTAGTTAGTGTGTAATGTTGCTGTTAGAGCATAAATAATATCTGTAAAATTATAAAGCTCAAAGTTCAATGCCAAGCGAGATATTTTATTTAACAGAAGTTGACTACAAAAAACGGCTCGATTGGACTACACCCCTCTACATCCTGCATTAGTGACATCACCAGAACCGTTTCTTGACTAACCTCCGCCCACAGGAATGCTCCCTCAACTCTACTGGCTACTTGCGCACTTCTTATAACTTAGCCTACTGTGTTTACTCAGCTCTTACGGTGATTTTCTGAAGTAAAACTGACGCTTCATCTTTTGTGTGATGTACAATAAACTTTATTAAACTCATCAGTACATGTTTGATCATCATTCAGACAGCAGACTTGTAGGCTATTAATAAATAATGGATACATAGCCTACAAGCAGATGACAAATACGTTATAATAACCGTAATTAAACTACTAAACCATACCTGTTTCATCTCTATACAGCAATCTGACTCTGTAGGCATTATTGTCCGACTCGAAATGAACGCCGTTACTGAGAGTTTCTGATATTATCATCATTCCGTGAGATGAATTTTTCCTGACAGACTGAGCACGAGCTCATGAAGCTCCGCCCCCTGTGTTGTCCAGCAGCACCTCATTTGCATTTAAAGGGGACACACTGAAACGGCTCGTTTTTCTGAGCCCCCAAAAATGTCAATTTAAACATGCTGTAAAAAATTATCTGTTGGGTATTTTGAGCTCAAACTTTACATACACACTCTGGGGACATCAGAGACTTATTTTACATCTTGTGAAAAGGGGCATAGAACGGGACCTTTAAAACTTTCACAGAGACCTCAAACAGAAAGCACAAAGCCTTTCATTAAAGCGAATTTCGTTTTGTATTAATTGTATCTTAATTTTAATCAGTGTTGCATTATCCAATTTCCTGGAACTACAATATTGCAGGAGCAGCACGCGATAGTGCTTTCACATATACTGCGTTTGCAGTTTGTAGGTTAACTGATCCGCGGCTGTAGCCTACCAGAAACACATACTCACTATTTTTTTTATTTCAAATCCAGAAGTTATCAGCAATTTTTATTTAACTCTACATGAATGCGTCACTGCATCAGCACCGAAAACATAGAGAGAGAGAGAGAGAGAGAGAGATTTTGGAATTCTAATTTTGGGATAAAATATTAAGTGGCCTTTTTGTCACTTGTAATGAAGCTTGCTTATTAGTGAAATTATTAATATCATGGAATGGTAATTATTGACTTTAGCCTGGATTGATGGCTCGCAATATCGCAATATATATCGTTGGGAAAAAAATATCGCAATGTAATTTTTTTTTCCAATATCGTGCAGCCCTATTACATGCACAAGGTAATAGAACTCAAATGACAACAGGTGATGATGATTTAATCAAAAACCAGGGAGACAAACAAGGGGTGGGAAACTGTAACAAATGAAAACAGGTAACAAAGAGAAACAAATGCAAAGTTCATGAAAACGAAACCAAAACCTGCAGTTTGTGACATTACAACACAATCTCATGGCAATTCGTATATATTTTACGAGGTGGCTAATTCATACAAATTCGTAAGTCGTTTTTGTAAGATTTGTCTAGCCGTGCGATCGGGTTGGACATTAGAACGTGGTGCAATCCTCGAGCCTGGATGCAAGACGAACTTAGCCCCGCCCACAACATTTGAGGTCGGGAAGTTCGGTCTGGACTTGATCCGTTGTGGAGCAACTATGCTCGAACCAGAGCTGTTCGGACCAATCAAATTGTCAGGGCGGGCTTTATACGATGATGGACAGATGATCAACAGTAATGTAATCATCCACGTCACCAAAGAGCGATTGGGTTGAATTTGTTTACAACAAAGATGACTGCCACTGGAGAATTGAGATGTGTAGATTCCACCATCGCATCTGTTATAGAAGATATCGACAGCGCATTAATTTTAAAAGAGGAACAGAGAACCGCGATCAAGGCATTTGTCGATCGGAAAAATTAATGAAGAACATGCGTCACTTACTCCGTTGCTTTGATTGGTTGTAGGTCTATCCAATTGAGTGCAGAGGCATTGTCTTTCCTGGTTCGGTTGAAGCACGCCCCATAATCACAGCCCAATGGAGCAGTATCAGTCACGTGGGCGATGGAAACCTAGATGGTCTAATTTTCTAGTGAATTTAGAGATAAAGTTGGTCTGGACTGATTTTATTTCAAAAGTTTGTTTGGAGTTTTTTCAGGGGCGGCGCTAGGGCTGGGCTAAGGGGGCTTAAGCCCAGAATGTTTTTAGTAAAGTCCCGAATATTTAGTTTCCTTGTCTTTCTCATAGAGCAAAACAATTAATCAGAAAAACAAATGTGAATAAAATTACAGCTGCCGCGATTACCTAATCATTGAAAGTGCATACAGTTTTATTTACATTTTTCCCTTTGCATTAAAGGTAGGCTACTTAAAATGTGCTTTAGCAGTGTTGAGCATTGAAGTATTTTAGAGCATTTAAATGAGTCGCTGTGCTTAAGATGTGTTTTGCGCGAGCTCACCGAGTTCTAAACTTTTCGCAAACCTGTTATTATTTTTGGAATTATATTCTTATATGCAAATAAGAGATTCGCTGCAATGTATTTGATATTCTTGATGCTGCTCTGATGCATTCCATTACACACTGCTCTGTTTGTTGTTAGGATGACTAAAAGTTCCGCAGTCTAGCACATCAATGTCAAAATGATTAAAGAAGGCGGAGCTTACCGTTCACAGAAGGATGTTAACAGTGAACGAATGCCTGGAAAAATGTAAGTAGATAAACATTTAATATTTGACAACTCTTTTACAATAGAAATGTTCAACTACTGACAGTATCCGGTGACGCAAATTATTCAACTTATTATTATTATTTTTTTTTTTTTGCCTTTTTGAATTGAAAATATGCTATCATTTCCTTGATTCATGTAGAGAGAATGTATGCATACTTAAAAATAAAATATTATTTGCAAATACTTTAAATTATTTCACTAATACAATAAGCCTTTCTTTTTCTTTATTCCCTTAAATCGCATTTATAATCAATTCATTCCTTTAAATAAAAATACTCAATTTTAGATTGGGCTAAAGCCCCGAATATCCACTGACCTTAGAACCGCCCCTACAGAGATTGCTGTAATATGAGTAGAAATTAAAATATGTTAAACTTCCCCCCCAAAAAAAATCTATATGTAAAAGTAAGATGTGGAATTACTTAGTAAATGCATAATTTAATTTATATTGAATGTAAGGGTTTCTCAATTCTCAGTTATTCAGTCATTCTTCGTGCAGTTACATAAAAAAAGAAGACTTTACAAAAGAAGCCATAATTAAACTTAATATTTACAAGCTCCCATGCAATGTACAATATACACACATACTGTACTTTCAAAAATATAAAGACATTTGCAAAAATGTGCATGTAGATTAAATAAACATTAAGCTTAAGTGATACGTCAAGGAGGTTGAGGGACTATTATTTTTACACTAATCTAATCTAGTTCTGTCATTCTCTCAGCAAACTAACACATAACACAAAAGATTTCTGGTATTATCAGTATTAGTTCACTGCTAAATTCCCCAATGTTAAGTCACTATCAGCATTCAGTGGTTTGCCAAAGAAAATATGGAATATCTCAGTTTTTGAGACTGTTTGGCAGGTCTTTCAACTTCAGCCATAGCCAGCTGATAAATCATGACTTCAGAACTGAGAGAAAAACTGATACTGAACCTGTTGACGCTTCTCAAACTCCAGTTTGATGGGTGATTTTATACAGTTGCAAGTGTCTTGATATGTCTGCTTTAGCGCCAGTTCCATCAGGTGTTTATGGTATGCTCCTGCCAGGTTCCCACATATGAAAATTATGATATTTGCCAGGATCTAGAGAAATAAAAAATAAATAAAAATTAACAATAGTGGATATTCTGTAAATAGGATGATACCACAAAAACAACAACTTCTAAGCTATTTATTTATTTGTCTGTCTGTCTGTCTGTCTGTCTGTCTGTCTGTCTGTCTGTCTGTCTGTTTGTCTGTCTGTCTGTCTATCTATTTTTGTCAAAGTTGAAATCACTGTGAATCACTACTGAAGTTCAGATTTCATTGCTTCCACTGATGTACACAAAATGCTCTTTGGAACATTTTCAAATAACATGGACCATCAGATTTTGACGTCTACAATAAATGTAATTAAAATTAATATAAATTATTATTTTTGAAATTGTTATGCTGATGATATAATTTGTATAAAAAAAAACAATAAAAAAAACATGCTATTTCATAATAACTGTGTCATTTTGAATAGTGAAGCAGGATTGTGTAAGGAATCAATTTCCAGTCCAGAAATATTTCATTGACACCAGCTTTGCAGCACTTCTCATACAACACACAACGCTGCTTAAATTTTCCATTCCAGTTTCAAAAAGCTCTTGTAGAATGATTTTCGACAAGAGCTTTGCTAACCCAATCAAATGTTCAGCATGGAGGGGACTTTGGTTATTGTAGTCGGTATTAGCAGCAGAGAGAAGTGCTTAAGCCCTCAACTTTTCCTACTGTTAGTGTTCACTGTTCACACCTATTTTTTCTCATTTCTCTTTCATACTTCCTCGTTCAATTACCACCCCAGTGGTAAAGTCCTTCGGTTTCTTCATCTTTTTCAATCTCACTATTCAACAGTCGGATGAGAACAGTGCATCAAAGGCTTAGCTCCATGAAATATTTTGGACATCCCTTTCATTTAGGTCACTATAAGATTCCTAAACTCATCTTGGCTGTCACACTTTGGACCATGAAGACTTCAAAAGGCATCAGCCACTGACATGGATGGAATAAAAGTAAAGAGTCAGCCCCAGTCAGAAAGGACAACGGTATGTGTATGAGTTGGACTCATGAAAACAATATTTTGTGACTTTCATTTTTTTTAATTACACAAAAAACAAATCAAAATTGATCTGAATGTGATTCTGAATTATTTGTTGCATGGTATTTCTTTGTTCTTTTCGTTTCGTTTTTTTTTTTTAAAGAAAGAAAGTGTACTGTCTTTTGTGGGTTTAGGTGAGGGGAAATGTTTGTACTGTTAGTATTTTAGACAAAAATACATAATTTGTTTCAATAAGAATCCAATGAGGTCTGAGATAGATATGATAAAAGACACCAAAACACACATAAGAGAAAAAAAAAATGTATCTGGTTCTAAAAAACTTTTTAAATATATTTCTGTATATGGACTTTTTTATGTTTTTCAAACATTAACTCTTTTCTGGTAAACTCTTTTCTGTGGAAAATTCATTTGAATAGAATCATTAACCATTAACATTACCTAAAAACATCTATTACTATGTTACATACATAACCATTCAGCAAGGTAAAATATATTAAGTAACACAAATGAATGCGCGACATTAAATCAGCAAATATTTGTAAATTTATTCTTAACTTATGAAGATGAGGAAGATGAGGTAGATGAGGAAGATGATGTTGCCAGTACTATTCTGAACACATCTGGGGCCCGTTCTTCGTACGTCGCTAACTCACTTAGCTGGATTTGATTGTTGGCGATTTGGCATGATCTTGGATTGTTTGGTTCTTCAACGCTCATCCTGGACTTGCTGTCATAGCAACATGTGCGCAAAATAACCTGCTCGGGAGCAGGTTTATTTCATGTTAACAGGATTAGATCCCGGCTTCATAAGCGGAGCTGATACGGGAAGTCCAGCACAGCGCGATAGTGCACTTTCTGAGAAATATATATTTTTTTCTCGTGATTCGTGAGATTGTCGTTTTTTGTCGCTTTTAGGTTTAAAAAACAGTTTTAGTTTTTTTTGTGGCATTTCCAAGCCACTTAAGACCCAATGTTGTAAAGATTTTTTATTTTTTTATTTTTTTGCTATCATAATTTTTTATGAAGATCATACACTCATGACCATGCCGATTACAGATATGTCACTCAGGCTTCACTAACGTGATTGGTACCATAGACTATAGACTGCCATCAAGGCCTCAATGAAGGGGATTATGTGAACAGAAAGGGGATTCACAATGTAAATGTGCAGCCCAGTTACTATTGTGATTCTTAATATTCCAGATTAGTAATATTATATCAAATAAAAACAAGTAATAAAAACTCAGTGAGTGTTTTAGCGCAATTTTCTGACGTCATGGGATCACAACACTAACGCCGCCTTCACACTGGCAGTTGAAATCAGCTCCGATATGGCAGCGAAACGACCGGAAGTCATTCATTTCCTATGGAGATTCGCAGACCGCATGCAAATGGGTCCGAACCAGGTGCGAACGAGTGCGGTGCGAAAAAAATCGTGTCCGTTGGCCATCCGGATGCGTTAAAAAAATTGAACTCTTGCGAAAGGCTACGGACGGTTTCTATCCGATATATATATATAATGTCATTCTATATAGATCAGTGCTTCCGACGCTTTTCACCGTTGTGTACGACGTCCGCTGGGGGCGTATTGTGTATTACAGAGCTGATTTCAACTGCCAGTGTGAAGGCGGCGTAAGAGATAGTAAATCATTTCCTGGATTTTTTTTGTGCGTTCCCGAGATTAGACCTTCCTTAACATAATGCCGAAAACCCGAAGTCTCTAGGTGGTCTGGTTGAGGAGTAGATAGAAGTACAAGTTTGGTGTGCACAGACAGAACAGAAATCATGAGTTAACAATCGCAATTTTGTCCGGTGGAAAATTGCGCTAAAAAGGTAGTTGACTAAAATCTTCACAAATGTGAAAGCAAAATGGCCAGGATCTGTGCATGACTTGAGAATTTTCAGAGATTCACATTTATCCACATTATTTGAAAGTGGTAAGGAAAGTTCCACAATTAAATATCAAGCTCACTGTATTACATACACTTATGCTGATCCTAACAGAACTGCATTTTTTCATAGGTGATTATGACATGTCCTTGCCTGCAGACAGGTGTCCCTGACCCAAACCAGTTACAATGCAGCTCTAGCCAGGACAAGGGCACACAATGAAATGAACTTTGGCTAACTAAAGGGAAGATTTCAGTGTCTGAAAAGTCTGAGGGTTGCACACCTGACAGGGCCTGTGACATTGTTGAATGTGCCATATTACACAACATTGCCCCCCCAAAAAAAACACTTTTCATTAAATGTTTAATAAAGACAAATATGCTTAGTTCCTTGAGTTTTATTTCAATTGTTCTTTGTAAAGAAAAGCCAGTGGTCAAGTGCGTGCAACAAGAGATATTAGACACATGCCTCATGCAACAAATAAAAAAAAGTTGGCTACACACTGCCCACCTGTAGGCCTATGTCTCCTCTGTCTGTGCAGACTCTTCTGTAGGCCTTTCTGTAGATGTGGAATCCTGCAACTTATATTGCAGCCATAAAGCATACAAGTATAAATTAAGTAAAGTTATTTATGCACTTGCAGGTAGGCTAGTTCCTCCATATGACAGTTATCTGAGAGGCTTTATTCACTGTTCAGTGCAATGGAAACAAATGGACATTACAAAGTCTTATACTTTCTTTCCTTTGGAAAGTTAGAAAATGTCCACTTACTGCACATATTTCAGCCACCACTTCCTTGGGAACAGATACAAGTGTTGGTGTATTGTGTAAAATTGCACAAAAGAGGAAAACACAATGTCATTACAATGAACTACACTGGGGAAAAATGTGGTCAATAACTCATGGCAAAATATTTTTACATTAACATAAGTTTATCAGTTTTCACTTTCACAAGTCAAAGCAATTCATCATTACTCAAGATTTAACAGTTGAAAAGACTATACGGCCTTAATTTAATGCAGCAAAAATTATTTTACAGTGTAGGCTACAAAGATCTTTTCTATTTTTTTCTCAGCCTTTTTCTTGGTTGCTTTTATAAACAGAACACCATTTATTTAACAGTGCCTTTTATAAAAGAGACGATAACTAAAAATTACCATTATGTAGAATGTTTTTGTACTTCACTTTTATTTGTTCGCATGTTGTGGTGACTGACATTACAATGAACAAAGTAATTATGCAATTATTAAAATACAAAAATATAGGTTAATAAGTGATAAAAAACATCTAACATGGCCACTTCTAACGGAGTTAAATTGTCTGCTACTTTTTGCCAGCCCTCTCTCCTGGCTTTTGCAGACTTTGAGGTGTTCCTGGCGTTTTTATTAAACATTAAAATTCCGAATAAACTTCGACTATTAGTTCTTGCTCTGCTGAGAAAAACTGTGCGCGCTCTTTGGCCACGCTAAGCAGCCAATAGCAGCGTTGCTGATCAATGTTGCTACTATCGATACATATCCCCTTTTAACCAGCGCATGAACGCGCAATTATCTCAGATAACTCAATCCAGCGATACTAATCATATCCGGCAAGTGTGTTCGAAGAACCGAGTTAGCCAGATCATGATTCGCACGATGATATCATCTTGGATGTGTCATTTGATCTCGGATGTAATAAGCAATGTACGAAGAACGGGCCCCTGGTATGTTTAGAAATTTCAGGACTATATTCATTGTGTCCCTTGACTCTAATGGTTAAGGGGAATATTAATGTGGACTTTTAATTGGTCATGCAGGATGTTGTTTTTATGAAAACTTAAAGTCGTAATCAAGGAAATTTAATTACTTTAAAAATTCAGACAAGTTATTCAAGCTTATGTCAATCAGCGACAAACCATAGCCATTTAAGCAAAAATCATATTGGATATTTAACTGGTGAATTTCAAAGCTCTTGGAAACAGATTTGAGATTTTAACAGTGGCTGACTACAGCAATGCTTTTCTTTTAAACACTCTTTTTAAAATGGTAAAACGAATTTGTAAGGAGTTTAATCAACATTTTGGTGTCCAGATGTTCTCTGCAAGCATGTGAGACGGCCAGTGAGCTGTAGTAAACAAACACTGTTATAATTTATTTGTAAAAGATGTACAACATTCATCTGCTGCCTATGAATAAATCATGGATGATTCATTGCTTTCAGAGAGGTGGTGAAGCTTCTTATTCTGACATGAGTGGGATTGCATACAGAAAAGATTCTGCTTTCTGACTGATGGATGGAGAATTAATCTATTTATATAAAAAGAGACAAAACTGTGTTTTGAGTGTAATGGAACCAATTATTTCAATTGATGATAAACTGTAAAGCTGATAACAAAAAAAAAAAAATAACAAAAAAAACACATTGGTAAGTCATTACTCACCATTAACAATTGATTTTCACTGTCAGAAAGCATAACAGTTTTGTAAAACAAAGACAATACCAAACAAAGGAGAATGTAAACTCCGGGCAATATATTTACCAGCTAATTAACTAAAAGTAAACAGCTGTGTAATTAATCAAAAACCATGGTAACCAATAATGAGCAGGAACATAGGAACAAAGGAAACAGACAGACAGGAAGACATGGTAGTGCAAACTAAAAGCCCATAGAACAGAACATAAACCTGACAATCACACATCTCATACATTTATTTAATAATAATAAAAAAAAATAAAAAAAAAAAAAACCTATTAATTTCTTTAAAATGGACACAGTTAAATTTTCATGCTGGTTTAAAACAATTATCCCCCAGTTTTACATACAAGTCCCAGACTAAAATGTATGTTTGAGCTGTTTTAACTGAAAGCAAATTGCACTGACACATCTTAAAATATGTCAGTGCCACTGTCTCAAGATGCACCCCAGTAATGTTTTATTTATTTTTTTTAGGGCATGTTTATAAAGGTTAGATGTCCAAATTGAACCGAGGAACCAGGCCAAATTTACAATCAGCAGAAGGGAGGGAAATGGCTCAGGTTACCCATGTAACCATGGTTCCCTGAGAAGGGAACGAGATGCTGCGTCAATGATGACACTTTGGGGTATGTCTTCAGGGTGACTGCGTTTGAAGCACATGTGCAAGTCCAATTATGATTAGTGCAACATCATCCCGTGACACGGGCCGGCATCACAGCTGTGGTCAGCCTTCTGATCAACTGAAGCAAGCCACTCCAAGGTATGCAAGAAGTATGGCAAAGAGATGCAGTCACGCAGCGTCTCGTTACCCTCTCAGGGAACAATGGTTACATGGGTAACCTGAGACGTTCCTTTTCTAGGGAACTTGTGCTTCGTCAATGACAACACTTTGGGGAACGATATTCCCACTTCGCCATGCTGACAAAAATGCCTATCCTTAGTGTGAAGCAATTAAGGCACAGCTCAGGACATGAGTGTTCGGGACCCTGGGGTGGCCGGAAGGTCCAGGCTATAAAACCTCACAAAAGTATGTGGGGAGGACCATTCTGCCACATCACATATATCTTGAAAGGGATGCCCCCGACAATAAAGCTCTTAAAGATCCCATACCTTGTGTGGAATGTGCTCTAAGTGGCAGAGGTGAAGACAACCAGCGCACTTCATAAGTCTTTGAAATAGCCTCGACAATCAACCTGCTTATAGTCTGCTTGGTAGCCAGGCAGTCCTTGTTAGGGGGCCCAAAGCATACCAAAAACTGGTCAGATTTTCTCCACAAAGTTTTTGAAATCTCAAGAACCCTGACCAGTCAAAGTAACTGCAACTCCCCTCGTCCAGCCGACACTTGAGGAGGATGAATGGCCTGAAGGACTACTGGCCGGGCCACATTAGTGGGTAACTTAGGTACATACCCCAGTCTCAGGTAAAGAATCGCCTTTACTCCACCTGGAACAAACTCCAAACAGGAAGGAGCAATGGACAAGGCCTGTAGGTCTCCTACTCTCTTGAGAGACAACGTTGCCAACAGAAATGCCATTTTTAAAGGCTAGACACTTGTCCGATGCAGAGTCCAAAGGCTTGAAGGGTACCAAGGATAACCTTTCTAGTACCACGGTTCGATCCCATGTAGGTATTCTAACCTGGGCCGTAGGCCTCATCCTCAGAGTACCACAGAGGAAACGAGTAATCAGATTATGCCTTCATAAATGAGCTACCATCTAGCGGTGCATGGAACGCAGCCACTGCTGCCACATACACTTTAAGTGTAGAAGGGGTAAGCCAAGCTGAGAATCGGTCTTGAAGGAATCCCAGCACTGAAGCCACTGGGCAGTTAACTGAATCCAATTGGTGCTTTCTGCACCACAAAGTGAATGCTCTCCACTTCAAAGCATAAAGTTTCCTCGTGGAAGGAGCCCTAGAATTTAGGATAGTCTTCTACTGAAATATCAAGCCCACGGCCTGTGTTAGGAGGTCCCTCCTGACGGGTATCTCCCACAGGAGGCCATCTAGGAGGGCTACCAGGTCCGAAAACCACACTTGGGCCGGCCAGAGCGGGGCTTCCAGCAAAAATTGAACCCCGCCCTGGCAAACTCTTTCTAGAACTCCCAGGAGCAGAGCAATCAGGGGAAATTAGTACAGCCAAAGCCTCTGCCAAGGCTGTACCATGGCATCCAGCCCCAGAGGAGCTGGCTGTGTGGGGGGAAAACCAGAGGGGACAATGTGAGTTATCTTGTGAAACAAACAGGTCTACGTCCCCCTGGCTGAACTTCCTCCAAAGTTCCTCCTGCCTTGACAGTGTGTCTGCTCCAACATTCAGGTGCCCAGGGATGTAATTGCCCTGAGAGAGAGCAGCTTGCCCTGGGACAACAGGAGGATCTGATGCGCCATTGTACACAGAGGGCGCAATCTTAGACCCCCCTGGTGGTTTATATAAGAGACCACCGACGTATTGTCTGTTCGAACTAGAACATGATGGCCTCTGAGGTCTGGGAGAAAGTTCCTCAAGGCAAGCAGAACCACTCACATCTTTAGGCAATTTATGTGCCAGGAGAGATGGTGTTCTTTTCACAGAGCCTCGGTCGAGCGGCCTTCCGGAGTTTCATTCTGCCATTTTTTCCATCAGCAACCATGTTGGAGAGAACTACTATTGCTGCCCAAATATGTCCGTGTCAAACCAAACGTGTCAATAAGCTCTTCACTATTGGCTTGTGCAACAATGCGTCATTCAAATGTCCCGCTTGAGCTGAAATTGAAGCAAATATTGCTCTTTCGTGGCAATCACTTTGCCCAATTTTCATCAATTGCGTCTATTTGCATCTTTGCACTGACTTTGTATGTAATTTACTCTACTCTTTTACTTTGTATCTACTCTTTTGGTGTGCACTCAATGTAACATTCATCATATTACAATGTAAACATTCTTATTACTTTTATATCGTATTATGTATATTTTAGAGCAAAAAAACAACGCATCATAGGACATTAAATGCTATGAAAGGTTGCCTATATTTTATATTTCAACATTTTACTTGATTTCACACAATTCAGTTTGCCGAGATAGTGTGAGAAAAGCCCAAATAGTAAAATGTGTACAGGTTTTGGTAAAAAAAAAAAAAACACAATAACTACGGTAAGAATGAATACTTATTCATCCGAAACAATATCCTCTTCTGGATCAAGGATCATCACATAGCATTCTTGTTCTGAGGTAAATTTAATTCTCATTCCTCACAATTGTGTCTGATGAAGCTTGTTGGACGATTAACGTATGAATAGCCTGTGCTGTGGGTAGAAACACAATACAGATAATGACCTCAGACGGTAAAGATTGTACCTCTCATTGGTTTTATAAGGATTACATAAACTGGGAATATTTGTTTTCATAGACATGTTTCTGATGTCTGTATGACAAGTATTCGTTGAGTTTCAGTTCATTTTTGTGACGCTTTTCAGAAAGGTGTTCACGGAGACTGAGACACTAGAAAGTGCACCCTGTTTCTTTATTTGACAAAAGCACAATGTTTTGTTGTTATTGTGAGTGCACATAAATAAAAGTAGACCCTAGCCTTTACAGTTTCTAATGATGAACTACTATTATCTGTTTGACCAGAAATTACGGGATATTTTAAGTTCAGGAAAAAAGGCAATGAGCAATGTAAGCACTGAGACAGGTAATGATCCAAGTGAGAGAGAGAGAGTCTACTTGTCTATCAGTTAAATACTATAATCAGATTATCTCAGCTAGCATGTGGGAATATGCTTAGAGTAAATTTTGAAATTCATTACAGTTTTTCTCAGTCGATTTGACACACTTCTCCAAACTCTGATCACTGCTCTCAAAACAATTAACACAGTGATCTGAACACTTTTGAACTGTCCGAAACAGATTGTAAGTTTCCATTAATTCCATACAAATTACAAATCATATATGCATAATGTTCTCAAAACATTGCGCACAAAATTCTCAAATGTGTTCACAGCAGTTCACTCAGCCAACCAAAATGTTTATATATCAGGAAATAAGCATTTACAGCTCTTTTTGTTGATTACAAAAATCACAAACATTTGTGTACCATTTTTCCAAACAAAACATATTCTCAATTGCACACGGAATTATTTCATTTGGCCCCAATCTAGTATCTGCATGGTTAATAATACACATCTCAGGAAATGAATTTTTTCTAATTGTTTACACAGCTATCACAATTGCATTAACTATAAAAACTATTTTAAAAAGTAACAGATATTGTTATACAATTTTTAAAAAGAATATGAATAAGCATGGAAACGGGAAAATAAAGAGGTATTAGAGTGGAAGTTGGTGGGGAGTGGATGAGGTAGAATGAGATGAGGGGAGAGGAGGAGAAAGTTTAAGAAAAAGAAGAGTAGAATTGGGAAAAGGAAAGGGTGAAAAGATGGGTAAAATGGAAGACTATTTAGTGGACAGACACTTTTTGTGTGTCTATAGCTGAATATGTTATAGTTTTGATGACAGCATTTACTTTTAATAAATGTATTACTAGAAAAACTGCAGTGCTTCATTATGCAGTGAATATTGAAATGTTTTGTCAACATAAGAGTGTGTTTAGTGCTGTGTAAATTGTTTTGAGAGCAACTACATTCATTTGAAGAAATGTGTCAAATTGATTGAGAAAAACTGTTAAAGGACTAATTTAGAAGCAGCTGCTACTGAAGGTCATGACTATTGAATTTTCATGACCTCACAGTATGATAAAGGACTGTTTAATTTAATGTGGATGGTTTGTTAGTATTGCTATTTCATTACCATTCACTTCCCATAGTTTTGCTTGATGGTATGGCTTTCTAGGGATTGCATTTAGCTCCTGAATCTGACCCATGACACAAGCAGAAAAAAGGGATTGCTACTTTCTTTAAGCTTTCCTAAAACCTTTTACAAAATCAATGAACAACTCTGAGGTCATACCTCAATTTTCACACCACACTAAAGCTGTGGCTTATAATCTTTTCTTTTGGAATCTGTAAGCACACATGCCCAGATTGTGGTTAATCCTGAAAAGCACATGGATTTCTGCCTGAGGCTCATTAAGCACCTTCGCTCTTTGCCTCTCCACAGATGTTTACTTAAACACATGCAATTTAAAAAAAAAACTTAAAATCAAGAGGACGAAAAACTTCCTGAAGGGAAGAGCGATGTGATTTTATGAGAATTTGTATGTATTTTGTATGGTTAAGTATGTTTCTACCACACTACATTTACTTACGTTTCCATGGACACGGAAACAAACAATATGAACGTATTGACAGCACTAAATTATTAACTTATGAACAAATCATATGACATATTTTCAGTCGCATTTATTAAATGCAGTTTTCTCAGTATAGTATAGACCTGTTTGAAGTGTTTTGTTGGTCTGGGTGAGTTTTAGAGGTGAGATTAACTGTTTGGCCAAGATTCATCTTGGTAATTCAGACTGTATGAAGAGTTTTGAAAATGTGGCTTCAGTACTGAAAAAAAGTCATTTGCTGCCCTGATTGCACTCGCTAAGCATGAATACACTACAACTTTGTATTGCTCAAAATGGGATTAGAGGGTAGGAGACACATACCATGCGGCAATAATATTTACACCTAGAAGGTTGGACTTTTTTATTTTTTTTATTAATCGCTAGAGGGATTCTATAGCGCCTACCTATAGAATTAGCCTGGTTTAGCATATACCTGCATTAGAATGGTTTAAATCATACTTATCTGACCGTTATCAGTTTGTAGCAGTAAATGAAGAGATGTCTCATCGATCACAAGTTCAGAAGTGGCATACCACAAGGCTCAGTACTAGGACCGCTGCTTTTCACTCTGTACATGCTACCATTAGGAGATATAATTAGGAAGCATGGCATTAGCTTTCACTGTTATGCCGATGATACTCAGCTCTATATTTCTTCAAAACCTAACGAAACTTACCAATGCACAAAATTAACGGAATGCATAGCTGATATAAAAAAAATTGGATGACTCGTAATTTCCTACTTCTAAACTCTGAAAAAACAGAGATTCTAATTATTGGACAAAAAACGTCCTCACATAATAACCTAGAATACTGTCTAACACTTGATGGCTGCTCTGTCAAGTCTTCGTGGTAGGTTAGGGACCTGGGTGTACTCTTTGATACCAATCTTTCATTTAAAAGTCACGTGTCTAGTATCTGTAAAACTGCATTTTTCCATCTTAAAAATATATCTAAATTACGCCATATGCTCTTATTGACAAATGCGGAACAGTTAGTTCATGCGTTCATGACCTCAAGGCTAGATTATTGTAATGCTCTACTGGGTGGTTGTCCTGCACGCTTAATAAACAAACTACAACTAGTTCAAAACGCAGCAGCTCGAGTTCTTACCAGAACCAGGGAGTATGACCATATTAGCCCGGTTCGGTCAACACTGCATTGGCTCCCTATTAAACATCGCATCAATTTTAAAATATTGCTGATTACTTACAAAGCACTAAATAGTTTAGCTCCGCAGTGCTTGAGCGAGCTCTTAACGCATTATAGTCCTTCACGTCATTGTGATCTCAAAATTCCGGCCAGTTGATAATACCTAGAATATCAAAATCGATAATGGCGGTAGATCCTTCTCCTATTTAGCACCAAAACTTTGGAACGGTCTTCCTAACATTATCCGGGAAGCAGACACACTCTGTCAGTTCAAAGCTAGACTAAAAACACATCTCTTTGACCTAGCTTTCACATAATACATTATAGACTTCTATAATTCAATGTTAGGCTGCATAGATTAGGTCAGCTGAAACCGGGAACACTTCCCATAAATCCTGATGTACTCGTTACATCATAAGAAGAATGGCATCTACGCTAATTTTAGTGTCTTTGTTTATCCCGAGGTTTTCCCGCAGCCTGCCGGATCCAGGCCGTATCCGGATCTGATGAAGGACCTTCGCCTGGACCCGATGACAACGCAGTGCTGAAGTCCCAACTAGTCTCTCCCTATGGAGGATCCCTTTACCACTCTACAGATAAAGCGTCGTCAGGAAACTCAATTCACGTATCTACCCCGAATTGATAAAATAAAATAAAATTCTGTATCAAAAATTATAAGGAAACACCAGTACTTTGTTTAGGCTTGGCTTGTAGGGAATTCCAAACCTGCACACATATATTCAAACGCACATAACTACAGAACCAATTCTTAATGAGCATGTGAACGCCATCAGCGTTTCTCACAGGTTCGCGTTTAAAGTCTGTGTAGAGAGAATGGTGTCGTCTTAGCGGCCCCTAATTTAATGACAAATGATCGTTGCGACGGAAGCAAATCAATCAAAACTAACTTTAGCTGGAAAATAACTTTATTAAAGAACAGCTATAAAGCCAAAACAATCTCTGTTACCTTAAATTATACGTTTATCTCTGTAAAGCTGCTTTGAAACAATCTACATTGTTAAAAGCGCTATATAAATGAAAATGACTTGACTTGACTTGACCTGATTTCAAGGGCTCAAATTGACTAAAGAGAGGGTCAGAGCTATCTGCAAGAATAATCCTTGCCTTCTTCTTTGCCCTTTCAGCATAACGTTGTACTAAGGGCTTCTGTGGTCCATTGACACAATTCTGGTGAGTTTGTTCTTAGATATAGTTTAAGTGATCATACCAGGCTGGGAGGTGAAAAGTTAAAACACTCTCTGCTATAGATTTGTACACAAGTTCTAAAATATGCTGACTAACTCCAAGGCCACTAAGTTGTCTAAGAAGAAATAAATGTTGCGAGCATTTAAAAAAAAATGTACTCTGCATTCTCAACGAAGCTCGCATATGAGTCCAGAATTGAGCCAAGGTATTTCAAATTCTCCACAATTTCAACTTGTTGACCCTCAAGTGAAATTTGGCTTGATTAACATGATTATAATTAATTTTGTGCACATAATTAATTATTTTGTCTTTGCAACATTAATTTCCAATTGGCTCAAGTGACACCAAGTTTCAAGGGCCTTAGTGTGAGCCAGGTAGGCAACATCAAGTAGAGAGATAGTTTTTTCAGTAGGCCAAATAAGATAAAAAATAAAACATAATTGTTCTAAGTTGAACAGCCCAATGAGCTTTGAATGCTTCCTATCTAATACCAGCAGATGTTTCAGAATTGTTAATTTCAAAATACAGATAAATTTGTGTGTTCTAATATTCTATATACTCTGGATCCCGAAGCCATCCTATCTGAAAGTGCCATTTAGGGGGATTCTTTATGAATTTTGAAGTTTTGTATGATAAGGATATAGCTGCATGGTCAAAGATGACTATGTTGTGATATACTGTACACAATCTGTTATTTTGTTAAGCAATTGTGCAGATATTAGAAAATAATCAATACGTGAGAATACAAGAATAACATGAATATGATACTGCTGCTGGGTAAAGATCCCTCCAAACATCTGATAAATGGTCTTTCAATTCCTCTATCTACTTCCTAGCTTTAATATGCGTTTTATCAATCCCTGTGGAACGATCTTTAGTAGGATCTAGCACACAATTCATATTCCCTGCAATAATATAATATCCCGGCAAACCAGCAGTTAGTTAAATAAATAAATAAAAATCATAAAAAATTTAGGGTCACCATTTGGACTATAGATTAATTAAATTGATCTTTTCTGATTTTTTTTTTTTTTTTTTTTTTTTTACATTGTAGCATAATATATCTTCCTAATGGATCTTTATTTACCTTCTTAACCTGTATTGGACTTATGATCAAAGTCATTACTCTTCTTGTATTGGAAGTGTGACAAGGCAGCTAAAAATGCCCTTGCCATCTCCTACGAATCCTAATTGTCTCAGTTTTTAACCATGTGGGTTTCCTGAAGAACAACGACTAGTGCCTGTAATAATTTAATCCTGTCCATGTCCTGCTTTATTCTTTTTACTATTACCTGGACCTCTACAACTCCAGGTTAAAAATTTCACATTCCCTGTCTCCCCCATAATCTTTAACATTTCCTATTAAGAGGCATGTTTCCTTTTATACACTCACAGATCTTAAATACTGAGAAGCAAAAAATACAAATGAAAACAATCATGCACAAAACACCTATTGTTAAGATACACTCAACAACATCCCTATTTTACCCAGTAGCATCAATGCTACTGCATTTAAACCCCCACCCCTTACATATGCCGTTGATTGGTCCACACACCCGTAAGGGACTATCAGGCACTTTTAACTATATTTATTATCACAACCCTGTTTGTAAAATTATTCTCACTTATTATATTAAAGTGTAAACACATATTTTCACATCTCCATAGAACAACAACTGAACAACAACTAAAGCTGCTTAATTATTTTACAAATTAGTCTTGATTAGTCATAATCGAACATGTTACCGTTAATTCAGTCTTCACAACAAAAAGAGGATAACGACATCTGTGGAATGTAATCTGAATTATTTTAAAGCAACCTACATTCAAGGCTATAATAGTCCAGCTGAACTGAGCCCCCCTTTATTCTTTGTCTAGTTCTTCAATGACGTTTTTCACTGCAGCCGGTGTATCAAAAACCCTTGATTTTTCCTGGTGTGTAACAAGTAGACGAGCAGGGTAGATGATCCTGTGTTCCTCTCTCTGTCTCAAATTATCATAAGCTCTCTGCTTCCTGTGAACCTTGAGCAGAAACATCTGGATGAAAACGAAGAGTGTGTTCCTTGAATGAAATCATCCCCCTGGACCTGGCCACTCTCATCACCAATTATTTTTTGTTTCAAAGTTCAAGAACTTCATTATTAGTGTTCTTGATGGTGCACTGGTATCTTGTCTTGTGTTCTGGTCACCTATGTTTCGTTGTGGACCCACTATGACTAAAGATGTGCTCAGTCCATTTCCAATATTTTTGGTTTCCAGGCCTCTAAAAACGCACAGGTATCGTTTCCTTCTTTTTCAACCCACCAACCTTAGGTTGTTCTGTCTGTTTCTGTTTTCCATGTCATCAACCTTGTCTGACAGTCTTTTTACTTGTGATTCAAGCGAGTTCGCATGAGTTGAGCGATTTCATCCTCCGGTCCAGAAATGCGTTCCTCTGCCTCTTTCAGTCGCTCCTTCACCACTTTGTTTGCTGACATAACTGTCGATTTTACTCATAGCTCATTTGTCCATTTCTTTAATGGCTTGCAAAACATCTGCATTGCTGGGGTTCAAATCAGTTACTCCCGTAGATTTACTGCCGTCATCTTCCTCTATCTCTCTTAGTTCATCCACATGATCAAAATCTCTTGCGCTTCATAATTCACATTTTCTTGAGTTCTGTTCTTTTTTTTTTCGGTGCCATTTCCGTTGTTGGTCTTTTGTGCATTAATTACAGAAGGATGTGATAAAGTTTTAAGTGAGTTTGAAGGATTATTACTCAAACAGTATAGGAGGGTCGTTAACTTGCGTCTTCTCAGTACCACTCCATAACCGGAAGTCCCCGAAATCCAAATTTTGGATATTTTACTGTAGTACCCATTTTTTTTAAGCCATTAGCCAATTAATTTATATAGCCATGCAAATTTAAAGTGTCATTTAAAAAGCCTGGTAAACCAAAAGCTGTTTAAAATAAGTAATAGTGTTATACTATTACCTCTAGTAGCCTATGAAGGCCAAATTTTAGCTTTAAACCATAATTTACGTGGCTGCGAGAAATATTAATATGTACAGTTTGTATGACATTTGTATGGTAAAAACTGTTACAATTTTGGATTTTGTAAGTACACTGCACTAGTATAAATCCTGCATGTTAAATTTAGCACACATGTGGTTAAAAAAGTGGCACAGTGAAATGGGCTGATTGCGGAACAGACGCCTTATGGTCCATATGGGAAATTCAAGGGTTCATAAAATATATATTGGTATAGTAAAAACTGTTCAGGGTTTCGTTAGTATAAAGCTTGTATGTTAGTTTTAATGCACCTTAGTAGAAATGGCAGAGTGAAATGGGCTGATTGTGCAATAGGATGATAATGTATTGCCCCATAGAAACATCAAGAGTTGATAAAAATATATTGGATATCAAAATTTGGATTTTGGAACACAGATCTCTCTCTCTCTCTCTCTCTCTCTGAATATATATATATATATATATATATATATATATATATATATATATATATATATATATATACTTTATCCCGACATCTGGACATATTGATACTTTATACTTTATCTGGACATATTAGTTTATCCCGTGGTTTTCCCACAGCCTGCCGGATCCAGGCCATATCCAGATCAGATGAAGGACCTGCGCCTGGACCCGATGACAACGCAGTGCTGAAGTGCCAACTAGTCTCTCCCTATGGAGGATCCCTTTACCACTCTACAGATAAAGCGTTGTCGGGAAACTCAATTCGCATATCTACCCCGAATTGATAGAATAAAATAAAATTCTGTATCAAAAATTATAAGGAAACACCAGTACTTTGTTTAGGCTTGGTTTGTAGGGAATTCCAAACCTGCGTATATTCAAACGCACATAACTATAGAACCAATTCTTAATGCGCATGTGAACGCCATCAGTGTTTCTCACAGGTTCGCATTTAAAGTCTATGTAGAGAGAATGGTGTCGTCTTAGCGGCCCCTAATTTAATAACAAATGACTGTTGCGACGGAAGTGAATCAATCATAACTAACCTTAGCTGGAAAATAACTTTACTAAAGAACCGCTATAAAGCCAAAACAATCTCTGTTACCATAAATTATACGTTTATCTCTGTAAAGCTGCTTTGAAACAATCTACATTGTTAAAAGCGCTATATAAATGAAGATGACTTGACTTGACTTGACTATACTGTGTAGATGCACACAGACACATTCAGTACAATACAGCTTTTTAGGTATTACATTTATAAACATGCGTAGCTTGTGCAAGGGCAAGACAATGTTTCTTCATAAAGTGCCTTCTACGAAATCAATGAACAACTTTGAACAACCTCATTTTTCGCAGCACATTAAAGCTGTGGTTTACAGTGGTTTTATTTTGCAATCTAAGGAAGAATCCGATTAGAAATGTTTGAGTTCATAGGTAGATCTCTTGACTTTTGAATAAAGATTTTGGCATATCTTGAAAATTAGAGGGGAAAGAAGAAGAAGAAAAAAATAAATAAACATAAGCCAGGCACTGTGTTTGTTACCAATTTAATCTCAGTGTGGTCTAGAAACAGATTCCATTTGTGGAATTTAATGATCTGAAGAAGCACAGACTGCAGCACTCTATGGACAGCACGGCTTTAGCCCCTGTGGTAAATAATCTGGACAAGTGGAATTCGAAGGAAGCAAAGTTTAATAACATCTACAAGCAGGTCAGAGTATGGGTACACTTCCCAAGTGTGAGCTTGTCACTCTGAAGAGTGCATTAGCATTAAATCACAGCATTAGCATATTACCCATTGGGCTCGGAAAGAGAATGTATTTCTTTACCAGCTGAATGGATGGTTGGGTGGATGAAATGATGCCTGTAAAGTAAACTATACTTAATACTTTTGAACGAAATAGAAATTCTAATTTTATCTTTTATTTTATTTTTATTTTTTACTATTCATGTAGACTGTTTGCAGTCTATTATTGTGGCAAAAGCTATTTAAGATAAACCTTCTAATAAACAACATGCTAAAACAAAACACACAACATAGGCATAATTCGTTCTGGTGAAATCAAAAAACAAAATGCACACAAACGTGTCTATTCTGTCCTGGCAGATACGTCACTGTATTGTTAGACAGATAGCGAACATCAACAATAAGACTCAGTAGGCTTGACTCCAGGTTGAGTGTTTTCTTTACTGAAATCTTGGTTGTTTTCTTTTTTGTAAAACTGCAATACAGTATAAAATAAACACTATGTTACAGTCAAATATGTGCAACATAAACATAAATATAATAACCACAGCACATATTACAATATGATTCACTCAAAGAACATAAATAAATGGGCTAAATAAAAACAGAAGCAAATGAATAATCATAAATGAGGCTTAACAGCCTGCTAACTCTGTATATATAGCCCAGCTAAATCCATGCTAGCAGTTAGCATCAAGATTAGCATTAACCAGATTTTCACTGAAAATAAATGCTTTTAAACAACAGTAGTAGAACGTCTACACATGTTTTAACTACTTAAACAACTGAGAGCAACCATACTCACTGATGGATCTATTCCAAGGATAGACAAATAACGCTGGTGGTGGAGCATTCAGTTTGCATGTACACCTGTTGAAGATCTCCTTACAAGCGCAATGACTCCCAATACCACTAGATGTCGCTAAATAACATTAACAAAGCACTGACACTGATAGGAATCAGAACACTCCCCGCTTGGTATAATTATGTTATACCACCATCTACTCTTTTCCTTTTGGTACCAGTAACACAACATCACTAATTGGCCTAAGATACTCCTTAATTGTCCCTTGGCTAAAGGTCTTCACCCTAACCTTGCGGATTCTGCTGTCAGAGCTGGGAATGGCCTCAACTATCAATCCGAGAGGCCACTGATTGCGTCTTGCTTGAATGTCCTTTATCAGTACAACGTCACCGTCCTGGAGATTATGCTTCTCCTTGGTCCACTTTCTCCACGGCTGAAGAGTTGCTAAGTACTCAAGCCTCCACCTTTTCCAGAAGGAGTCCGCCAAGCTCTGGACCTGGCGCCACTGTCCCGTACATAGGTGGTCCAATTTGAAATCCCCTGGGGGAGCGGGAGTAACACTTGCCTTTTGGGTTAATAACATGGCAGGCGAGAGTATTTCAGGTATCTCCGCATCATATGAGATTGGGACCAGTGGTCTGGAATTCATAATGGCCATAACCTCAGCCATCAAGGTTGTTAGGACTTCATGGGTAAGTCTGGTAGCTCCATCCTTCACCAGCAGCGCATCTAGAATCCGTCTAAACACTCCGATCAATCTCTCCCAAGCTCCTCCCATGTGTGAAGAATGAGGTGCATTAAAGGTCCATGTACAGCCCTGGTCTTGCAAGTAATTCTTGACCTCAGGGTCGCCAGTGTTGATCTGAAGCTCTCTGCATGCACCAATAAAATTTGTGCCTCTATCTGACCTGAGGTGTCTGACAGGTCCCCGTATGGACAGGAAGCGCCTCAAGGCGTTGATGAAGCTTGAGGTCGTCATAGACTCAATGACTTCCAGATGGACGGCTCTCGTACTTAGGCAGCTGAAAATGACAGCCCACCTTTTGCTTTCAGCAGCACCACCTCGTGTCCGCCGGGTTTCAACATTCCACGGACCAAAAACATCAAGTCCTACATGGGTGAAAGGCGACCTGTCAACCTGCCAGTGGGCAGATCAGACATCTTTTGAACTTCAGGCTTGCTCCTCAACTTCTTACAGATGACACATTTGAATATGATGCTGGATATGAGCCTCTTCCCTCCTACTATCCAGATTCCAGCGGCACGTAGTCCACCCTCTGTAAAGTGGCGACCTTGGTGTGCCACTTTATCATGATAGTGCCTGACTAAGAGAGTGGTTACATGATGTCCAGCTGGAAGTATTATTGGGTGTTTCTCTTGATCTTCCAGATCTGCTTTGTGTATTCGACCTCCCACTCTAAGCAGTTCATTCTCATCAAGGAAAGGATCCAACTTTACAAGAGGGCCTTGGTGGTGAACTGTGATGCCCTGAGTTAGACATTTTAGGTCCTCCTGATACACATCTTCTTGCACTGCCTTGAGGATATTTGTCTTGGCTTAACAGCGCTCTGTGGCGTGTGGCTGCCGACATTGATGCCATCCCTTACATTCATCATTCTTAATCTCACCGGAGAATGCCTTTGCTACATGAATGAGACTTGTCATGCCTCTTACTAGACTCTTCCAGGTAGAGAAGTTTTCGAACCTTTTTGATCCAAGAGACTGCTCTGTGACTTTGGTTGCAAGAGAGTTGACTTCAGGCCGAATGTCTTTGTCTGTATCTGGCTGCACTAGCTCGAACAATTCCGCCTCATCCTCTTGACGTGTGTTTGGCTGGCAGAGAAATTGAGGGCCAAGTAACCAACTGGATGAGGCCAGGTAAGCCGCTGGAATCGGCCTGGTTCCATGGTCTGCAGGGTTCTCATCGGTTTGCACGTACTGCCACTGTGTTGGTTTGGTGGAGCTCCGAATGCGAGTTACTCGGTTAGCTACATAGGTATAGAACCTTCTTGATCTGTTGTGAATGTAGCCCAACACAACACGACTGTCTGTATAGAACCTGACTGCTTTCAACTCTACATCTATTTCAGATTGGATCAGTTCTGCCAGTTCAACTGCCAAGACTGCCGCACACAATTCCAGGCGTGGCACAGTTTGCATGGGGTAAGGAGCCAGCTTTGTTTTTCCCATAACAAACCCTACATGCCATTTTCCATCAGAGTCCAAGACACGCAGATAGCAATATTGCCTACAGCCGCTATTGCCATAGTGGAAGCGTCTGAGAAAACGCATAAGTCTATAGTTTTACAACATGAAATGGAGACTGGAACATATGTTCGCTGAATGTGAATCTGTTCCAGCTCAGTTAAGGAGTCAGTCCATGCTTTCCACTGTGCCTCCTTCTGCTTTGGGAGAGGTGTGTCCCATTCATACTGCTCGAAGGAAAGGTCTCTTACAAGTGCCTTGCCTTTCACTGTAATGGGGGAAGCAAATCCAAGAGGATCATAAAGACTATTTACAGTTGACAGAATGCCTCTCCGAGTGAATGGTTTCACATCTCTTGACACTCTAAAAGTAAAGCTGTCAGTCTGGAGTTCCCAGCTTACACCCAGACTGCGTTGGGAGGGCAAGGGATCTGCTCCTAAATCTAGATCCTTAAAGTCACTTGCTCGTTCTTCTGGAGGGAAGGCCTCCATGACCTTTGTACTATTTGAGGCTATTTTGTGAAGTCGTAAGTTGGACTCAGCTAGTAGGGCCCTGGTGCGTTGCAGGAGATTAATGGCATCAACCTCCTTTGACACTGAGATGAGACCATCATCAACGTAAAAATTTCTGTAGACGAAATCCTTCACATCCTTGCCATGTTCATTTTCTCCCTGTTCTGCAGCTTTCCTCAGCCCATATGTTGCTACAGCGGGTGACGGGCTGTTTCCGAACACGTGTACCGTCATCCAGAAGTCAATTATCTCCTTATCAGGATCATTATCTCGGTGCCACAGAAATCGCAAGAAATTGCGATGGTCCTCTCTGACCTTGAACCCATAGAACATTTGTTCAATATCGGCTGTGATGGCTATTTGCTCCCTCCTGAACCTTAGTAGAACTCCAACTAGAGTGTTGTTGAGGTTAGGTCCGCTGAGGAGCATGTCATTCAGTGACGTTCCCTTAAACACTGCGCTGGAATCAAAAACCACCCTGATTTTCCCAGGCTTCTGCGGGTGATAGACACCGAAGGTAGGTAAATACCAGCATTCTTGCCCTGGTTGCAATGGAGGAGCCGGTTCTGCCTGCTGGTTGTCGAGGACTTTCTGCATGAAGTCAAAGAAGTGCTGTTTCATGTCAGGTCTCCTTCTGAATGAGCGTTGGAGAGTGGAGAGTCTCTGGGTGGCCTGTCCTCTGTTATTTGGAAGGGGCTTGCGAGGCGAATGAAAAGGTAGGGGTGCCACCCAGTGATTTTGGTCATCCATGAACACTGCGCTTTCCATTATTCTGAGAAAGTTGTTATCATCTACTGACATGGCTAGTTTCTCATCTTCGGGTGTTTTTTGAAACACACTTTCCCCCAAACCATCTCGACAGGTCTCCTGAAAGATCTCCTGCGTGTAAGATGATGTTTGAAGACTAGGCTGCACTGGACCCTGTACTCTCTCCGTTATGTGAATCTTGTTGGTACATGGCTCAAGGAAAGAGGAGCGTCCATTTTGAAGGACATGTGTATTGTAGACATTAACTTCTTCGTTCTTGTGAGCACCACTCAAGCATAATTCTCCAACTATGACCCAGCCAAGGTCAAGGCGCTGGGCATACGATGAGTTGTGAGGCCCGTTACGCTGCTCACGCACCTTATGCACACTCATAATGTCCCTGCCTAGGAGGAGGAGAATAGGAGCACTGGTGTCAAGAGGAGGGATCTTATCGGCCACAGAAGTGAGATGAGGAAAATATTTAGTGCACTCAGGCGTTGGGATCTCTGATCTGTCGTCAGGTATGTTGCTACATTCTAGCAGAGTAGGAAGTTTCACCTTGATTTTACCATTGACCGACTCCACTATAATGTTGCTTGCCTTCCGCCCTGTAGTCTCCACTGTGCCGGAGCATGTTTTAAGAGTATAGGGGGATGCACTGCTGTTAATGTCTAGCAGATCGAAGAATTGTGGTTTTACTAACGACCGGTTGCTTTGGTCATCTAGTACTGCATACACCCTGTGAACCTTACTTGGATTGTTGGCGTGATAAACCTTGACCAAGCAGATTTTTGAGCAGGATCTGGCCTTGGTAGAGCCACCACATATTTCTGTACACTTGGACGTGACTATAGGAGGTGTTCGTGGTTCACACTCCCCGCTTTGCTCGTCCTCAGCAGCGTGCTGCAGCTGCTCACCAAGCGACCAAGGGGCTGTTCCAGGATGCATCGCCGATATGTGTCTGTCGCTTTCACACTCATTACATTTAAGTGTTATCCTGCAATCTTTGGCCATATGCTTGGTGCTGGCACAACATCGAAAACAGATTGAATTCTCCTTCAAGTATGTTTTCCTCTCATCAAGATGTTTCCCTCGAAAACCACGACATTTTGATAGAGGGTGTGGTTTATTATGTATGGGACACTGCTTATCCGGTTCATCCTTGGCAGCTGCATTAGCCTGTGGAGAGGTAGTTGTAGCAGTGACTGCCGTTTTTCTGACTGTCACTGTTGTTCTGGGGAGGTATTTTGTTGACCTTTCGACTTTGGCGTGGCTTGGGGTAGTGGAAAGACTAAATGCAAAACTGGGGTCGTTACGGGTCTTTGCCTGGGAACATACGAAGTTGACAAAAAAGCTGAATGGTGGGAAGGGAACATGAAAATCCTCCTTGTATTTGGATCCCTGCCCTATCCAGCGGTCCCGGAGGGAGAAAGGAAGCTTCTCCACTATTGGATTAACACCCCTTGATGTGTCTAGATATGCAAGTCCAGGCAAGTATCCCTCCGCTTTAGCAGCTTCTAGCTCTCTTAGCAAGTCAATTCCACGAGCTTGTGTATGTCTCTGTTAGAGATGACTGGGAAGGTCTCTAGTCTTCTCAGTAGGGCATTTTCAATAACCTCTGGGCTTCCATACATCTCTTCCAAGCGCTGCCATATCATATTCACACCTGCTCTAGGATTGTTAACATGCACTGACCTTAACCGCTTGGCTTGTGCTGATGACTCCGGCCCAAGCCATTTTACGAGGAGGTTAAGCTCTTCCTGGTCAGATAGACTTAGCTCCCTTATGGCTGCTAGGAAAGACGATTTCCATGCCCAATAGTTTTCTGGACGGTCATCAAAGGCAAGGAGCCCAGAGCTAACCATTTCCTTTCTCACCAGATACTGGGCTAGGTCAGCGGTCTGAGGAGTTGACGGTGAGTATCTCTTGTACTGGGCCCGATTAGGTGTTGGAAAGGTAGCGGCTGGGTATTTGATTGGGATATAAGGAGCCTTATGGGTTGGTGGATGTGCGTAGCGCTCCTCTGCAATGGGTTTGTCATTTTCTTCTTCCTTAAGTGGTCTATACACTGTATTTTGTGCCCCGTTGATATTGCATGGGAGACTTAGGGTTTTGTTCTCTTGGATTGGCCGCTGTGGTGTACCATCATAAAGCTCCTGGTTATCATGTTGTTCAAATGGTTGAGTTTCTATATAGTCTCTGGTGCGTTTTGTTGGATCTTCGAAAGTCAAATCCTGAAACTCACCAAGAGGGTCTCTTTCCATATATTCAGCTGCTGCTGCCTCTTCATATATTGCTGCCTCCTTTGATGCTGCTGCAGCTTCCTTCTCTTGCTGCAAAACATGAAGATTGGCCTCTATGTTGACCTTTTCTTTCATAATAGCTGCCTCCTTCTCTGCGTAAGACACCTTTATTTTTGCTGCTTCTGCCTTGGCCCTTGCCCTCGTTGCAGCAGCGCTGACAGATGTCCGAGTTGAGGCTCTGGAGGACTTGAGAGAAGAGGAGACTCTAGACCTTGTCTGTAGCTGAGACTGATGTGTTCCGTCATCATTGTCACTCATCTTTGCAATATCTTGATTGAGTCTGTAGGTTTATGCTTCTGAGTGCTGTTCACAAAGTTATTTGTTGTCTATTCCCGCTGTGTGTGCATCATTTTACTATTCTGTCCTGGCAGATACGTCACTGTATTGTTAGACAGATAGCGAACATCAACAATAAGACTCAGTAGGCTTGACTCCAGGTTGAGTGTTTTCTTTACTGAAATCTTGGTTGTTTTCTTTTTTGTAAAACTGCAATACAGTATAAAATAAACACTATGTTACAGTCAAATATGTGCAACATAAACATAAATATAATAACCACAGCACATATTACAATATGATTCACTCAAAGAACATAAATAAATGGGCTAAATAAAAACAGAAGCAAATGAATAATCATAAATGAGGCTTAACAGCCTGCTAACTCTGTATATATAGCCCAGCTAAATCCATGCTAGCAGTTAGCATCAAGATTAGCATTAACCAGATTTTCACTGAAAATAAATGCTTTTAAACAACAGTAGTAGAACGTCTACACATGTTTTAACTACTTAAACAACTGAGAGCAACCATACTCACTGATGGATCTATTCCAAGGATAGACAAATAACGCTGGTGGTGGAGCATTCAGTTTGCATGTACACCTGTTGAAGATCTCCTTACAAGCGCAATGACTCCCAATACCACTAGATGTCGCTAAATAACATTAACAAAGCACTGACACTGATAGGAATCAGAACAGTGTCGCTTTGGTTTATCTTTTGATCTAACGTATCTTTGGTTTAATGAGAAAAAAATATGATACCAGGGCGGATTAGAACCCAAGAACCTCTATCACAATTAACAAATGTTCTACCACCAGACCAGTAAAGAGTAAAGTAAAGAATATGCATATTTGGTGTGCTGTCTGCAAGAAGGGCTCGAGCTCGAAATTTGGCCGAAAGAACCCGGAGTACTCCCCTCGATATCCCTGCCTGGGATAGGAACCAGCCGAGAGTCAAGTCAAGTCACCTTTATTTATATAGCACTTTTTACAATACAGATTGTATCAAAGCAGCTTCACATTGATAGCATGAAAATAATACAACAAAGTTTGTTTCTAGAAGAAAATTGCATCATCGTCCACCCTTAATAAGACAGATCAATAATATTGTTGAATATTAAATGTCCCCAACTAAGCAAGCCAAAAGCCAAGGCAACACTGGCAAGGAACCAAAAACTCCATCAGTTGACAGAATGGAGAAAAAAACCTTGGGAGAACCCAGGCTCAGTCGGGGCCAGTTCTCCTCTGGCCAACAAGTGAACAGTGTATGATTATGATCCAGGCAGCGTTACAGGTCAGAAGTTAGATTGGTCGTGTCAATGAGGCCTTCACAGGGCTGATGAGGCTGGCACTTCAGGATACGTCATGGTTAGGTCCAGGTGCAGATCCACCATCTGATCTGGATATGGCCGGGGTCCACCTCACTTCAGTAAACGGAGAGACTAGTTGACACTTCAAAACTGCGTTGTCGTCGCGTCCAGGCGCTGGTCCTTCGTCAGATCTGGATACGACCTGGATCCGACGGACTGCGGTAAACCTCAGTATAAACAGAGAGACTAATATTAGCATAGACGCCATTCTTCTTATGATGTAACGAGTACATCAGGATTTATGGGAAGTGTTCCCGGTTCCGGCTGGCCTAATCTATGCAGCCTAATATGGAATTATAGAAGTCTATAATGTGTTATGTGTATGCTAGGTCAAAGAGATGTGTTTTTAGTCTAGCTTTGAACTGACAGAGTGTGTCTGCTTCCCAGACAATGGTAGGAAGATGGTTCCAAAGTTTTGGTGCTAAATAGGAGAAGGATCTGCCGCCGGCAGTCGATTTTGATATTCTAGGTATTATCAACTGGCTGGAATTTTGAGATTGCAATAGACGTGAAGGACTATAATGCGTTAAGAGCTCGCTAGAGTACTACGGAGCTAAACCATTTAGTGCTTTGTAAGTGATCAGAAATATTTAAAAATTTATACTATGTTTAATAGGGAGCCAATGCAGTGTTGACAGAACAGGGCTAATATGGTCATACTTCCTGGTTCTGGTAAGAACTCGAGCTGCTGCGTTTTGGACCAGCTGTAATTTGTTGTAGCTGTAACTAGACACGTGACTTTCAAATGAATGATTGGTATCAAAGAGCACATCCAGGTTCCTAACCAACGATGAAGACTTAACAGAGCAGCCATCAAGTGTTAGACAGTATTCTAGGTTATTACGTGAGAACGTTTTTTGTCCAGTAATTAGAAACTCTGTTTTTTCAGAATTAAGTAGTAGGAAATTACTAGCCATCCAATTTTTTATATCAGCTATGCATTCCGTTAATTTTGTGAATTGGTAAGTTTCGTCTGGGCGTGAAGAAATATAGAGCTGAGTATCATCAGCATAACAGTCAAAACTAATGCCATGCTTCCTAATGATATCTCCTAATGGTAGCATGTACAGAGTGAACAGCAACGGTCCTAGTACTGAGCTACAAACTGATAACGGTCAGATAAGTATGATTTAAACTATGCTAATTCAGTTCCACTAATGCTAACATAATTTTCGAGTCTATTTAAAAGAATGTTGTGGTCGATAGTGTCAAATACAGCACTAAGATCGAGTAACACTAATAGCGAGATACAACCATGATCGGATGATAGGAGCAAATCATTTGTGACTCTAAAGAGAGCAGTCTCAGTACTATGGTACGGTCTAAATCCTGACTGGAAATATGGGGTTAGATTTCAGTCAGAATTCTGCGCGCGCACGATCACATTTTGAGCGTGCAAAATGGCATTTCGCACGCGCGTGAACTGAGTTTTGCGGAGAAATGTTCGTCTCGCAGATAAGAAAATATTGCGAGCGAACGAAAATCAATTTTGCATTTAAAATAAGTATTTGGATGTGCGCGGACGTTCTCTTTCGCGTGTGCAAAGTTTCACTTTCTTGCTCCTTTCATACCAGCCGTGAGCGCTCTCTAAGCGCAGACAGCTCGCTTGCTCAACACAACCCAGCGTTACAATATGCCATAATTCCAGCCAATCAGAGATAAGACTGCTAAATTCTGATTGGCTGGCTTGAAAACCAATCACAAGACTCCCTGCATTACCGACTGCGGAAGAGAACTAGTGCAGTTGAGTTTATTATTTATGAAAAATATTCAAAAACTTCACTGTAATTCACTGTATTGTTGGCAATTTCAGTTCACACATCACCGCTGTCCTGATGGTTATACTACAAGACTTATTTTGTATAAATATTGTTTTGCGTATTTTTTATGATTATTATTTATGAAAAATATTTAAAAAAAACGTCAATGTAATTCGCTGTATTGTTGGCAAATTCAGTTGACACATCACTGATGTCCTGATGGTTATACTACAACACTTATTTTGGGAAAAATATATATTTTAAATTATATATACAATTGTAAATGTATAATTATTATGATTTTTATGAAAAATATTCAATAACATAACTGTAATTCACTGTATTGTTGCCAAATTCAGTTCACACATCACTGCTGTCCTGATAGTTATACTACAAGACTTATTTTGGGGAAAATATATTTTAAGTTGTATATACAATTGTACATTTAGGATTTTTTATGATTTTTATGAAAAATATTCTAATTTACTGTATTGTTGCCAAATTCAGTTCACATATCACTGCTGTCCTGATGGTTATACTACAACACTTATAGGCAAAATATATATTCTAAATTGTATATACAATTGTAAATGTAGAATTATTATGATTTTTATGAAACATATTCAATAACTTCACTGTAATTCGCTGTATTGTTGCCAAATTCAGTTCACACATCGCTGCTGTCCTGATGGTTATACAACACTTATTTTAGGGAAAAATATATATTTTAATTTGTATATACAATTGTAAATGTATAATTATGATTTTTATGAAAAATATTCAATAACATAACTGTAATTCACTGTATTGTTGCCAAATTAAGTTCACACATCACTGATGTCCAAAGTTATTGAATATTTTCATAAAAATCATAAAAAAAATCATAAATTTACAATTGTATTTACAACTTAATTTTTTATTTTTTTTTTCAAAATAAGTGTTGTAGTATAACCATCAGGACATCAGTGATGTGTGAACTGAATTTGGCAACAATACAGTGAATTACAGTAAAGTTATTGAATATTTTTCATAAAAATCATAAAAATTATACATTTAGAGTACAATTATATACAATTTAAAATATATATTTTATCAAAATAAGTGTTGTTGTATAACCTTCAGGACAGCAGTGATGTGTGAACTGAATTTGCCAGTGAATTACAGTGAAGTTTTTGAATATTTTTCATAAATAATAATCGTAAAAAATACGCAAAACGATATTTATACAAAATAAGTCTTGTAGTATAACCATCAGGACAGCAGTGATGTGTGAACTGAATTTGCCAACAATACATTGAATTACACTGAAGTTTTTGAATATTTTTCATAAATAATAAACTCAACTGCACTAGTTCTCTTCCGCAGTCGGTGATGCAGGGAGTCTTGTGATTGGTTTTCAAGCCAGCCAATCAGAATTTAGCAGTCTTATCTCTGATTGGCTGGAATTATGGCATATTGTAACGCTGGGTTGTGTTGAGCAAGCGAGCTGTCTGCGCTTAGAGAGCGCTCACGGCTGGTATGAAAGGAGCAAGAAAGTGAAACTTTGCACACGCGAAAGAGAACGTCCGCGCACATCCAAATACTTATTTTAAATGCAAAATTGATTTTCGTTCGCTCGCAATATTTTCTTATCTGCGAGACGAACATTTCTCCGCAAAACTCAGTTCACGCGCGTGCGAAATGCCCTTTTGCGCGCTCAAAATGTGATCTTGCGCGCGCAGAATTGTGACCGAAATCTCACCCCATAGAAATCCTCACAGATATCATTTCTTTCTAAAAAGGAACATAGTTGTGAGGATACTGCCTTTTCTAGTATCTTTGACAGAAAAGGTAGATTCGAGATCAGCCTGTAATTGACTAATTCTGTAGGATCAAGTTGCAGTTTTTTATCAAGCGTTTTAATCATAGCCAGCTTAAAAGTTTTCGGTACATATCCTAGTGACAAAGATGAATTAATGATATTAAGAAGAGGATCTGTGACCTCTGGAAGCAACTCTTTCAGTAGCTTAGTCGGTATAGGGTCTAACATACACGTTGTCGATTTAGATGATTTAACGAGTTTAGTAAATTCTTCCTCTCCTATAGCAACCAATTAATCAAATTTTTCTTCAAGGAGACTACAATGCACTGCCTGATGCGATACTGTAGTAGACGGTTGCATAGTTATAATTTTCTCCCTGATATTTTCAATCTTGTTAGTAAAGAAGTTCATAAAGTCATTACTGCTGTGCTGCTTGTAAACGTCTGGGGTTGAAGATTTATTTTTCGTTAGTTTGGCCACTATTTCAAATAAACACCTAGGTTTTTGTTTATTTTCTTCTAATAGGTTTGAAAAATAAGCAGATCTAGCCGCTTTTAAGGCCTCTCTGTATGCAATCGAGCTCTCTTTCCATTAAATGCAAATACCTCTAGTTTTGTTTTCTTCCAGCTGCGCTCCATTTTTCTGGCTGCTCTCTTAAAAGTGAGGAGTGAGGAGTTGGGGTGGCAGAGGGATGCTGGAAATACTCGTGTGGAGGTGAGAGAAGGCTGTATTTAGGATTCCTCTCGTGTTGATTTGTTGGATTATCTAAACGTGTTCCTCCCGAACATTGTTAATTAAACTTCATATGGATTCTGAAGATTAGATTACACTGCACAAATAAAAAGCTCTTAGTTGGTGTATAAGACTTTTACATCTGATGCTGATGATTACTGCTGATGCTTACATTACCATAGTGTAACATGGCTGTTGAGTTAAAGAGGAGCATTGGATCCAAATGCAGTTAACATCTTTTAAGACATCAGAAAAAAATCCAGGTAATGAACAAGGTAATCCAAACACGAGAGAACAGGGAACTACAACAAATGTGCATGATACATACAACACCAGACAAAGAACAAGAGAAGCACTAGGGTACATACATAGGATAACAAGAGTTAGTAACAAGATTAGTTGCTATGGAAACAAACAAGGGTAACCATGGGAGCAAACAAGGTAGCTAATGCAACACGGGAAAAAGGAACTAAACACAGGAAAGGAACACAGAAAGAATAGGAACAGCAAAACAAAATAAGAATCCAACACAAGACCAGATCACGATAGAGCCCCCTGCCCCCCTTAGTGAGTGGATTCCAGAAGCTCGTAAACAAACATAGACCTAAGTCCAGGAGGGAGGAGAAACGGAGGCGGATCAGGGGGAGGGATGGAGGGCCAGGCCCATGAAGTGTAAGCAGGACTGGAGACTGAGGCGGATCGGGGAGCCAGGGCGGAGCCTGCAAAGCGAGGTGGCCAGGTCAGAACCAGCAGAGCATGTGGCCAGGGTGGACCTGACGGGACAAAAGACCATCTCAGCAGAGCTGGAGACAACCACGGCAGAGCAGATGACCACCACAGCCGAGCAAATGGTCTGAACACCCCATGTCAGAGCAGAAGACCAACACAGCTGAGCAGACGGGTCTGAAGATCCCCAAGGTGGAGCAGAAAACCACCACAGCATAGTAGATGGGTCTGAAGATCCCCGTGGCAGAGCAGAAGACCAGTTCAGCAGAGTAGACTGGACTGAAGATCCCCACTGCAGAGCAGAAGACCACCACAGCAGAGCAGACGGGACTAGGTAACACCAGGGCGGAGCAGAATACCACCATGGCAGATCAGGTAGAACTGGGACAGAGAGCACAGAGAGCTTAGAAATGGCGATCACAGAAGGTTTAAAGAAACCTTCCTTGGCCAATACAGGACAGGGAGAGAGTTTATAGAAAGCCTCTGTTGTCGTGTCAAGGCAGACAGGATGTTCATGGACTACCTATGTGGTTGTGTCAAGGCAGACAGAAAGTTCAGGAACAACCTACGCAGTCATGACAGGGCAGACAGAAGGTTCAGGGACGTCCTCCGTAGTCATAACAATAGTCGTAAACGTCACAATATTCCTCATTTAAATAATTCCCACCCCAGGAATGCGTAAAAAAGGGGGAGAGCCTGGTTGAGTAGCATTGTGAGAGTGTTTTCAAGATGTCCAAGACACACTGTTTTTTCCACCCTGTTTTTAACACTGTTGTGGAAAGGGGCGTGACATTTCCGAAACATGCTCAAAGCGGTTGACCAATATCAACACATTGATCCATCCAACCAATCAGAGCACACTGGACTTTTTGGAAGGAGAGGCTTCATAGAGACAGGAACTAAACAGAGCATTACTGGCAGACTGGGAAGAGATGTGCAATAGATGCCAAAAACAAACTCAAGACTTTGTAAACGGGCATAATAGACCCTGGTTAAATCCATTAAAAGGCTCATTTTGTAATGGGTATAATTTTGTAAGTGATTATAGGTACCCTGGAACCCTAAAAAAGGTTATTATGATTAATTTCCATGCAGGTCCAGGCTGGTTTATGCTAGTTAGTGATAGTCTAGATGATGTTCAGTGGTAAAACTTAGCTTGTGAAACCCTTTGACCAAGAACGTTTTACTGGTTAAACTGATCAAAAAGCCTGTTGTGGTCCAATCTTCAGTCTTTACTGGAGACAAGCAGTGCAGTTTTTTTGTTTTTGTTTTTCAAAAAAAAAAAAAAAACAGTACATCCTGGCTCTCATTTTTTTCTCACCTGTATACTGTAACTGCATATTAAACATACTTATACATCATAACTACTATGTACAAGTCATTATATTATGCTAATGCAATGCTCACATTTCTAATTAAAATCTTGGCCAACGATGCAAACAATTGCTGGTAACCGGTTTACGTGGCAGCAAAGATAAATAGCTTTTCAGTCAACTAATCTAAGCTATTCATCATTTAGCACTCTCGTTCAATGCAACGTAATACACTTAACAGCTTATCTGGAGCATTTTACAGTGAAGTGCTTTACCTAGAGACACAACAGTGATACAGGAACTCAGTAACCCATGACCTCGGAATTATCAGCCCTGATCCATTCGAAGATCCATTTCAGCCTATAGGAATTATGTATCTACTTTTTAACAGAGACAATGATTATTTTAATAATACTGACATAACCAAAAATCCTTGTGACAACAACCCTCCTAAGTGCAGAATTATTTAAAGGCACATGCAAATGATTGATAGTTTACTCATAAATCTATAGCTTATATTTATTATCTAATGTGTAAAGCTGTTAAGACAGACAGGAGCTTTAGAATCACATTTACTCAACACAACAGCAAAATGCTACAGTAAAATTTATCTGAGGACTAGAATTATATTAAAGAGGATTACAGATACAGTAATACAACAGGATTACTTGGAATAAAAATAGATTTAGATGCCTGCTAAGTTTTCCATTATGTTCTGCTGTTCTTAGTGGTGGAAAAAGATTGTCTCTGCATACCTTTCGAAGGATTCTTCCCTTCAAACTAAAGATATACTTAAGTATATTTGATTGTGCTAAAGTGAAACTATTCCAAATATAATTTAGGTACGCTTTAAATATCTTGCATTTAAAGACTGATATTATACAGAGATCATACTCACCTTACTAACAGTGATATTAAAAAAAAATGTAGGCTTCATATTAAGAAATGTGCATTGTGCAGTAAAGACGTACTTCAAATAAAGTTTAATTTAATATAAGTCTCAAGCGATATGTCAGTAAATATGTTAATGGATTTGTAGTATACTGTTGTGTAATATCAAGAAAATGCAATTACCTTGCCGACTTGTGTAATGTAGATGCCTTTTGTTACACAAATGTAGCCAATGTATTGAATATAATGTATTGGGTAAAGTGTTTTTATTTATTTTGTTTCTAAGAAATGCCTTATACTAGCCTTATACTAATTCACAAAATGATAGCTTCATAGCTGATATAAAAAATTGGATGACTAGTAATTTCCTACTACTTAATTCTGAAAAAATAGAGATTCTAATTATTGGACAAAAAAACGTCCTCACATAATAACCTAGAATACTGTGTAACACTTGATGGCTGCTCTGTCAAGTCTTTGTCATTGGTTAGGAGCCTGGGTGTGCTCTTTGATACCAATCTTTCATTTGAAAGTCACGTGTCTAGAATCTGTAAAACTGCATTTTTCCATCTTAAAAATATACCTTAATTACGTCATATGCTCTCATTGACAAATGCGGAACAATTAGTTCATGCGTTCATGACATCAAGGCTAGATTATTGTAATGCTATAATGGGTAGTTGCCCTGCACGCTTAATAAACAAACTACAGCTGGTCCAAAACGCAGCAGCTTGAGTTCTTACCAGAACCAGGAAGTATGACCATATTAGCCCTGTTCTGTCAACACTGCATTGGCTCCCTATTAAACATCGTATCAATTTTAAAATATTGCTGATTACTTACAAAGCACTAAATGGTTTAGCTCCGCAGTACTTGAGCGAGCTCTTAAAGCATTATAGTCCTTTACGTCTATTGTGATCTCAAAATTCCGGCCAGTTGATAATATCTAGAATATCAAAATCGACTGCTGGTGGGAGATCCTTTTCCTATTTAGCACCAAAACTTTGGAACAATCTTCCTACCATTGTCCGGGAAGCAGACACACTCTGTCAGTTCAAAGCTAGACTAAAAACACATCTCTTTGACCTAGCATACACATAACACATTATAGACTTTTATAATTCAATGTTAGGCTGCATAGATTAGGTCAGCCGGAACCGGGAACACTTTCCATAAATCCTGAAAGAAGAATGGTGTCTACACTAATATTAGTCTCTCTGTTTATACTGAGGTTTACCGCAGTCCGCCGGATGCAGGCTGTATCCAGATCTGATGAAGGACCTGCGCCTGGACGCGACGACAACGCAGTCCTGAAGTGTCAACTAGTCTCTCCCCTGTGAAGGCCTCCCTCCCCTCCCTTTACCTCTCTACAGATAAAGCGTTGTCGGGATGATTCCGGTTCACGTGTCTATGTGGAAGCGATAAAAATTATGTATTATAAATTTTGAGGCCAGACAAGTAGTTTGTTGAGGATTGGTTTGTAGGGAAGGACTACACGCCTGCGCACATATATTCAAATGCGCATACCTATAGACTGAACTCATAATACGCATGTGCACACCATCAGCGTTCTCACAGGTTCGCATTTTTAAAGTTTCGGCAGAGAGAACTTAAGAGTTTTCTGTTAAAACGGTGTCGTGTTTGCGGCCCCTAAGTTAATAACTAATGATCGTTGCGACGGAAGTGAATCAATCAAAACTAACTTTAGCTTGGCGATGACTTTATTCTAGAGCTGCTATATCTAGAATCACGTCTGTTATAGAAGATATCGACAGCGCATTCATTTTAAAAGAGGAACCGAGAACCGCGATCAAGGCATTTGTTGATCAGAAAGATGAATGAAGAACATACGTCACTTACTCCATTGCTCTGATTGGTTGTAGGTCTATCCAATTGAGTGCAGAGGCATTTTCTTTCCTGGTTCGGTTGAAACACGCCCCATAATCACAGCCCTACGGAGCAGTATCAGACTCATATTCTGACTAGAATCTGAGTATGACGACGTCAGGCGAGGCCTTGAGAAGGATCTTGGAAACTTAGGGAAAGTTACAACTTGCGTCAATCAAGAATATTAGAACCTAACTTCTATTCTAGCCTGTCTGCCTCGCTGCCTGCTGTGAGTGTGTTTGTTTGCTTCGGTGCTGTAAGCTCCGTCTTAGCCTTATATTTCTTTGTTTTGAACCATCATTTTACTACCATTTCTAGTTGTTTATACTACTACATTTTACCCAACATATCAGATTAACCTGACATCGCTAGCTTTTGTTATTAGTACTACTAGCACAAAACGCTAGTAATTCGCTAGCCTGCTAACGCGCCACCCGTGCGCTCAGCTATTTTTATTTATTTATTTTTCTCTCGCGCGTCCGCGCCTTTGATTTCATAAAAAGCTCAGGTGAGTAAGAATCAGTCAACAAACACGGTGAGTAATGTCTTGTCCTGTTATTGTCACCTGCACTTCATGTCACATGTTTAGCATAGCCTTCTCTGTCGACAATATAGGATTTATATGTGATAAATGTAAGGAGACAGTTAGGTTGACAGAGAAGATTTCATAATTAGAAACACGCATCCAAACTTTAATTGAGGATAGTAAGAGTGCTAGAGCTTCAGATGTTTTGGATGCGCATAGCATAGTGAACACTTTACATGAGTCGGTTCTGGCTGAAGTAGAGCCTTTGCAGCCGGGCAAATGGGTGACAGTGAGGGATCGCTCTAGTCGCAGATCTAAAAAACACTCTTCCGTTCCGATTACCATAACAAATCGATTTGCCCTGCTCAGTGAAACACCCACTGAGAATGATTGTGCCCTAGTTATTGGCGATTCTATTACACGGAACGTGAAAATAGAGACACCAACCACCATAGTCACATGTTTGCCAGGAGCCAGAGCGCCTGACATCACAGCAAATTTAAAAGTGCTGGCTAATGCTAATCGTAAATTCTCTAAGATCATTATTCACGTCGGCACAAATGATGTTCGACTCCGCCAGTCGGAGATCACCAAAATTAATATTAAAGAGGTGTGTGAACTTGCAAGTACGATGTCATGGTGCTGCTCATCTCTCTAGTAATATGGCTCATAGTCTTAGAGCTCAAACATGACAATCTGGGGTTTAGGTCAGGAAGCAGACAGACTGGCTTAACCGACTGTCTGCTAGCGGCCTCGCGTCACCCAGGTCAGATAAATCCCATCACATAGAGCCTCTTTCACCTAGCTATCATCATATAGAGACTGTGTCTGTTCCCCGAATTTGGAAATCCAAAAAACGTTTTAACCCATCTAAGGTTAAAAATTTAATTGATGTTCAACAAATAAAAAACAGCTATAATACAGATGAGCAAATGCTAAAGCTTGGGTTGCTGAATATTCGATCGCTTACTTCAAAAGCACTCATTGTTAATGATATGATTTCAGATAATAACCTAGATGTGCTGTGTTTGACAGAAACCTGGCTAAAACCAAACGATTACATTACTTTAAATGAGTCCACCCCGCAAGATTACTGTTATAAACATGAGCCTCGTCTTATACGCAAAGGGGGTGGTGTTGCTGTAATTTATAGTAATAATTTCAAAACCACTAAGAAATCAAGTTTTAAATATAATTCTTTTGAAGCATTGGTGCATAATGAAAAATATAGTGTAAACGATAAATCACGCTTTAGATTTGTGCTGGCTACTGTATACAGGCCACCAGGGCACCATACAGACTTTATCAAAGAATTTGCGGACTTTCTATCAGAATTAATATTGACTGCAGATAAAGTACTAATTGTTGGTGATTTTAATATACACATCGATAATGAAAAAGATGCATTGGGATTGGCATTTAAAGACATTGTAAATTCAATTGGAGTTAGACAACACGTGTCAGGACCTACTCATTGTCGTAATTATACTCTAGATCTAATATTATCACACGGAATAAATGTTGATGCCGTTGAAATTCTGCAGCAGAGCGATGACATCTCAGATCATTATCTAGTCTTGTGTAATTTGCATTTAGCCAAGGCTGCAAAGCCGACTCTGTGTTACAAATATGTGAGACCTATCACTTCTGCTACTAAAGATTGCTTTATTAATAATCTTCCTGATCAGTTTCATCATCTCAGCATCCCAGATAGCTTAGAAGAACTCGATATTACAACAGAAACGTTTAACTCTCTCTTTTCCAGCACTTTAGACACAGTTGCTCCTTTGCGCTTAAAGAAGATTAAAGAAAATAGTTCAACGCCGTGGTACAACGAGCACACTCGGGCCCTTAAGAGAGCAGCCAGAAAAATGGAGCGCAACTGGAAGAAAACAAAACTAGAGGTATTTCGCATTTCATGGAAGGAGAGCTCAATTACAGAGAGGCTTTAAAAGCTGCTAGATCTGCTTATTTTTCAACCCTATTAGAAGAAAATAAACATAATCCTAGGTATTTATTTGAAACAGTGGCTAAACTAACGAAAAATAAAGCTTCAAGCCCAGAAGTTTCCAAGCAACACAGCAGTAATGATTTTATGAACTTCTTCACTTATAAGATTGATAATATCAGGGACAAAATTATAACTATGCAACCGTCTACTACAGTATCGCATCAGGCAGTGCATTGTAGTCTCCCTGAGGAAAAATTTGATTCATTCGTTGCTATAGGAGAGGAAGAATTTACTAAACTTGTTAAATCATCTAAATCTACAACATGTATGTTAGACCCTATACCGACTAAGCTACTGAAAGAGATGCTTCCAGAGGTCATAGATCCTCTTCTTAATATCACTAATTCGTCTTTGTCTCTAGGATACGTACCAAAAAACTTTAAGCTGGCTATGATTAAACCGCTTGTTAAAAAAACGCAACTTGATCCTTCAGAATTAGTCAATTACAGGCCGATCTCGAATCTACCTTTTATGTCAAAGATATTAGAAAAGGCAGTATCTTCACAACTGTGTTACTTTCTGGAAAGAAATGATATCTGTGAGGATTTCCAGTCCGGATTTAGACCGTACCATAGTACCGAGACAGCTCTCGTTAGAGTCACAAATGATTTGCTCTTATCATCCGATCGTGGTTGTATCTCGCTATTAGTGTTACTCGATCTTAGTGCTGCATTTCACACCATTGACCACAACGTTATTTTAAATAGATTAGAACATTATGTTGGCATTACGGGAAATGCACTAGCATGGTTTAAATCATACTTATCTGACCGTTATCAGTTTGTAGCAGTAAATGATGAGATGTCTCATCGATCACAAGTTCAGTATGGCGTACCACAAGGCTCAGTACTAGGACCGCTGCTGTTCACTCTGTACATGCTACCATTAGGAGATATCATTAGGAAACATGGAATTAGCTTTCACTGTTATGCCGACGATACTCAGCTCTATATTTCTTCAAAACCTAACGAAACTTATCAATTCACTAAATTAACGGAATGCATAGCGGATATAAAAAATTGGATGACTCGTAATTTCCTACTTCTAAATTCTGAAAAAACAGAGTTTCTAATTATTGGACAAAAAACTTCCTCACGTAATAACCTAGAATACTGTCTAACACTCGATGGCTGCTCTGTTAAGTCTTCGTCGTCGGTTAGGAACCTGGGTGTGCTCTTTGATACCAATCTTTCATTTGAAAGTCACGTGTCTAGTATCTGTAAAACTGCATTTTTCCATCTTAAAAATATATCTAAATTACGCCATATGCTCTCATTGACAAATGCGGAACAATTAGTTCATGCGTTCATGACCTCAAGGCTAGATTATTGTAATGCTCTACTGGGTGGTTGCCCTGCACGCTTAATAAACAAACTACAGCTGGTCCAAAACGCAGCAGCTCGAGTTCTTACCAGAACCAGGAAGTATGACCATATTAGCCCAGTTCTGTCAAAACTGCACTGGCTCCCTATTAAACATCGCATAAATTTTAAAATATTGCTGATTACTTACAAAGCACTAAATGGTTTAGCTCCACAGTACTTGAGCGAGCTCTTAACGCATTATAGTCCGTCACGTCTATTGCGATCTCAAAATTCCGGCCAGTTACTAATACCTAGAATATCAAAATCGACTGCTGGCGGTAGATCCTTTTCCTATTTAGCACCAAAACTCTGGAACAGTCTTCCTACCATTGTCCGGGAAGCAGACACACTCTGTCAGTTCAAAGCCAGATTAAAGACACATCTCTTTTATCTAGCATTCACATAATACATTATAGACTTCTATAATTCAGTGTTAGGCTGCATAGATTAGGTCAGCCAGAACCAGGAACACTTCCCATAAATCCTGATGTACTCGTTACATCATGAGAAGAATGGCATCTACGCTAATTTTAGTGTCTGTGTTTATCCCGAGGTTTTTCCTGCAGCCTGCCGGATCCAGGCCGTATCCAGATCTGACGAAGGACCTTCGCCTGGACCGATGACAACGCAGTGCTGAAGTGCCAACTAGTCTTTCCCTATGGAGGATCCCACTACCACTATACAGATAAGGCGTTGTCGGGAAAATTTCGTTTCGCATTCCTACCCCAAATCAACAAAATAAAATAAAATTCTTTATCAAAATTTATAAGGAAAGACAAGTACTTGTTTAGGCTTGGCTTGTAGGGAATTCCAAACCTGCGCATTTTCAAATGCACATAACTATAGAACCCATTCTAAATGCGCATGTGAACGCCATCAGCATTTCTCACAGGTTCGCGTTTAAAGTCTGTGTAGAGGGAATGGTGTCATCTTAGCGGCCCCTAATTTAATAACAAATTATCGTTGCGACGGAAGCAAATCAATCAAAACTAACTTTAGATGGAAAATAACTTAACTCTGCTATAAAGCCAAAACAATATCTGTTACCTTAAATTATACGCTTATCTCTGTGAAGCTGCTTTGAAACAATCTACGTTGTTAAAAGCGCTATATAAATGAAGATGACTTGACATGGGAAACAACAGGAGAACAGAAGACTGATGAGCTGATTGCCTCTTTGAATAATTTCAATTCATGCGTCACATTTAAATCAGCAGCGTAATATGCAAGACCGCCAAACTGGCAAATAATTTCATTGCGTTTTACATCAGGAGCAGTTGTGCAGTATATTGAGAGTTGAAGCATGCAGACAAAACGTTACAAATGGTTTTATTCCATCCGTACGCACTGAAACACAAGCAGTTCTGCACGTTCACATTCTTCAACCAACAGACGGAACTGTCAATGTTTTAGTGTGTGCACAAGAATTAAGGTGTTTCTCAAAACCAAGAATGCAACGAACGGACTAGTGTTCTTGGGGAGAACGCTCTTGCTAGTTGTTCTTGGAAGAATATGAACTCACAAGGTGACGAGCACACAGAACGCTGCTGACAGTTTGAGACAATGTGTTCTTGCTGGTATTGCACAATAATACCCCTGCACAGACGCCGTCTGCAGTACCCAAACAAAACGAGAATTACTGACAGCCAGGCTTTATCGCCCAAGCCTACCCTCAGCTCAAGGGATTACTCTACAACAGTACACTACAATGTAATGTATTCATAACAATAAAGCTACGCTGGAGATTCTCACTTCCGAAAACGTTTGAGCACATTTTCGATTCGCCATAAATTTTCGTAAAAATGCCAATATTTGAAATCTACACAGTTGATTTTTCACATCAAATGTTCTCAGAAGTGAATTTAGCGATGAAATAGCGTACGAAATTGTAGAAAAACGACTTTCTGTATTGACCTGCCTCTCGTTCCTCGAATGCCGAAATGAATGCTGGGATGTTTCTGCCGTCAAGTTCACACAAGTTACCAACCTATGCATCCTCGGTAAAATGGGCGTCAAGAACACTTCCAGGATTTTTAACCGTTCTTGCCAAAATGCAAACTTGATGACGTTTCACAAGTCCACAAGAACACAAGTACAGACAAGAACGCATATTGAGAAACGGCCTAAAACTAATGTTATGCCAGTTTATGCAATTGCTTCCTGCAGCGTTAATGACAGATCATGTCAGGTAAAAGGGAATCAAAACATTTTGCAGATGATAGGCTATTTAATGTTAAGTCTGCTGGCTTTATTTCTTCAACAGCTTCAAGTTTAACGCACTTTCGTGTTCTATACAGGCCATTTCGCATTTATTTTCACGCACCACTTACTGCGCATATTGAGACTTGCGATTCGCAGTCTTTAAATCCGTATAATTTATGCTGTGATCGATAGAAAAATCTGTTTTCTTATAGTATTACTTGTAATAGTAAAGGAAGAACACAAAGTAACTTGTGTGTCAGTGTCCTGGGTTTGATTCCAGTCCGTAGTGGTTCCTACATTCAATGTACATATGTCTGTTCCCTTTTTCTCACTGATGTTCTCCGGATAAGTGAGTTACTGGTGTACTGTGGCTGTCTGTAAAATGTCAGTAAAAGGTAAATTCTTCAGCTGTGCCATTATTTATAAAGATTACTTTATTGCATTTGAAGCACAAAATAATTATGTCATCAGCACACTTCAAGTTTAATTGGAATGCCATTGCAATGTGTTTTAAAATCACTAAGTAAGGGATAGTATGACCTCAGTTTGTTATCTGTATAATATTAATGTATGTTGAAAAATCTTACAGTGCAATTGAATTGCGATTGTAATGTCACCAAAATACATTTGAAGTTTATGCTGAGTGGAATCTGCATTTCAGAACTTAAATACAAGAGTAGATATTTAAATATGTACTTAAGCATACTTGAAATAGTTCCACTTAAGAACAAACAAGTATATTTAATACAACTTTTATTGAACTTCAGCACTGCTTTTGGACAACTAAAATGCATTAAGTACTAAATTAATTCCAGCTTAACAGACTTTAAGTATACACATTTATAGAATGCCACAAATAGGCTACATTTAGTTTTACTAAAGTACATATGAATAAATTGTGCTTAAGTAAACTTTTTTTTTTCAATGGGGCATCTCTATCATTTTGTTGCTCGAGTAATTCTGTGTTTTATTCTCTCTCATATTTACTACCAAATGACATGCATGTATCGTTGGGCGGGGCTAAAGAGGCAATGATGTAGAAGTAGGCATTGAACTTCTTCAGAGGTGGTCTTTCATGGCACTATAAGAACATAATGAGACAATATGTGAAACGAGTCGTTTTGGCAGCTTCTTTTCAATAAAAGCTTGTTCTTAAACTAACAAAAACAAATTGAGCTCTGAAACTTACAGGATGCTTTTAGTACAATGACCTCTTATATGTCAAAAGGTCAAGGAAAGTTTTATTTCTCAATTCATGACCCCTTTTGTATAGCACTACAATATACCTGATGAAGCAATATTGGTTTGTCCATTCGTTGTAAGAGTTGTTACATTTTTACCTTATGAAACTGATTTAAAATACACTTGACTCGCAAATATGAGAAGGTCCCCACATATCACTGTTCCTTATTGCAGTATGAGTTTGTGTTTCTGTGTGTACATCAAAGGAAGAGAAAACGGAGAGGGTCAAAGAATTATGTGCAATTAAATTAAATGATCAATTCTCTAGTATCCATTCAGTTAGAATTGCATCAACCCATTCATCATTTGGATTGTATTGCTGTCCTCCCATCCAACACCCATTTAAACCTGGGGCTCTACCATCCTAATTACACACTAAAGTGCATAAGTTGTTATTTGCTGAGTGCCCCATGGGGAAACGCTAAACCACAATGAAATTTAACCATGCTTTTCAGCCAGTGACACCAAGATCAGATCCAATCAACTCACCCTGAGCATCACTTATACAGAACAAATAAATTGAACCATTTGAGCATTATAACATTAGTCTAGCAGAATTTCAGCTATGTGAATTTTGAATATGTAATTAGCAATCAGACACATAAACCAGGGGCCCACCTAGCTTACAGTTTTTCTCGATTGCTTAAACACATTTCTTGAAACTATGCCTCGTATTCTCAAAACTATAAACACAAATCCATAACATCTCACCCAATTCCCCAAACATCCTATTTTCAGGTCAAAATGAAGCTCTACACTCAAAACCATTCACTCTTGCTGAAAAACCAAACTTTGCCCTCAAACAGGACACACAAGCCCTCAAAATCACACACACTACAACATAGTCTAACACACTGGTGCAATAAATTCAAAACAACATTTCCAAAACTGGTAAGTTATGTTGCTTGTGGTTCCCCCTCTCACAAACCTTTTCACATGATGAACACAAAACACACAACCAGTGGATAGATTGGCACATTTTTATTCATACACAGAAAACACACACACAAAAACATTTTTTTTTTCCTGTTTTACTCTTTTTTTTTTAATTTTTTTTTATACTCTCTCCTCTAAATTTTTTTTTTTATATTTACTTGCAGTAAGATGTGTGTGACCACCATATGAAAGTAAAAGAGCACACACAAACCTTATTCTAATATGGAATTGTATTGGAATGGTAAAGAGTGTTGGTCGTGACAGGAGGGCCTCCACTCATGGAGACAGACAATATGATGGACACGTCTAAGAATGTTCCACATATGGTTGAAATACCATCATTTGCCTAGAAAGATAACATTCTGGGAGTCAAGACTATAAAGGAGAAAGGATGCCCTCCCTTCACTGTCACACTCTGTAGCCGCTCTGTGTGACTGTACGACTGCTGGCCTTTTCTTGCAAGAAAATAAACCTCAAAGACTATTGGAAATGTTTGTCTCTTATTCAGTGATATAATTTTGTTTGCCACCACACCTTCCTGAAGGTTCTCGAGGCGACGGTAAAGCGACTCAAATTTGGCCTTACTCGTAGCCGAGCCTCCCTTATAGTCATACCATTGATAAAGACATGGGCAACTAGAGTGGCTTGAATTTCATCTGAGACTGCTTGTCTTCTTGTCCTTGCCCTTCCTCCTCCTCATTCTTATCCCTCTTCCTTCATGTCTTTCTGGATCCATTGTTCCAAAACGCAATAAACTGATTTGGGCCCTTTTATCTATCTATTGAAGGTTCTGATTGATGTGTGTTAATTTTTGACTCTTAGTGTTTCCACCTGGGTAATTGTGTGCTAACTGAGCTGAAGCTGTGCTGACTTGAGTGAACAATTTTGAATGCTAGTGCTTTATACATGACAACATGGTCTAAGCAATGAGAAATGAAGGGATTTGTGTGTAGAGTTTTGCAGTGACAGTTCAACAAATCTGACTCATGTGTCGAAACAGGGAATAGTGTTAATAGTTTAGTGAAATGGGTGTGCTTTTTGATAAATGGCGTTATGGTTTTGAAATTTTAGTTCAAAAGCCTGGTTATAGTGTTTAAGCAATCGAGAAAAACTGTAATAGCTGCTTCTCATAATAGTTTGAAACGACAAGAAAAGCAAATTTTGTATTATTCTGTATCAAAATAATCATGTTGAATACAGACATAGTGTGTCTAGTTGCACAAAATAACAGGACATGCTGTGCAGTTTAGTTATGCAGGTCACAGTTTTGACTCACTTTTAGAGTAAATTTATTTTTCAACAACAACATGTCATGTTAGACATAAGAATCATTGTTAGCATTGATATGAATCATTGACTTTTTTTTTTTTTTTACATTTGCATGGATGGAAAAAAGACTGCAATGACAACAGACACCCGCATTGCCAAGCGCTTGAGTGATGGGGTTATGAGATAACCCCTCCCCCTCATAACCTTTAAACTTTAGTTTAAAAGCATACAAAGAAAATTTTATCGGCCATCACTTCTAGAGAATTATAGCGCACACACTGGACCAAGATTAAACTTTCTAGACTGCATGCGTCGACCGCTTGCATTCTCTCACGCTGTCCAATGGGGTATACTTTGAAAGGCTACACGTTCAAATGCTAATTATACTTAGGGCTTTATGTTGTTCCAGACCTATGTATCTTTCTGTGTTACTTGAATCACAAAAGGAAAAGTTTTGAAGATATTCTCACTACTCTTTCAAACAATGAAAGTGGGGCTGTCAAGCTTCAAAAATGACAAGCACACACACACAAAATAAAATAAAAACATCTTAAGGTAGTCCATGTGGCCTGTGTGCTAATGTTAAATAGCTCTGAGCACAGATTTCATGAATTATGTTGAAATTAGAGAGTATGCTTGGAATAGAAGTCCACCCTGCTTCACCAAAGCGCTCTCATGAATTATGAAAGAGATTTCATAATCGAAACTGTAATTTTTGAATGGACAACTTTGACTGTTTATATGCCCTAAACGTACAAGTGTTCCACTGAATTTAAATATTTATTGCCAAATATATACACTGCCATTCAAAACTTTGAGATCGGTAAGATTTTTTATGTTTTTAAAAGAAGTCTCGTCTGCTCACCAAGGCTGCATTTATTTGATTAAAAAAAAAAAAAAAAAAAAGTAATGATCCCGTGGTGACCTCAAAAGATCTGAAAATCAACACACTTCCCCCATGCAAGACAATAAAGGGCCTTGTGTCAAAGGACTAATGGTAAGACAGATGTGTTCCTGCATTTAACTCGTAATCCAACTATCCCAACATGTACAGTAACAGGACAAAGAAAAACTTTGTCCGGCAAAGTTGACGCTTCCATGGGTGTGTGTGAATTTGTCCTTAAAAGATACTTAAACTAGAATATTGATGCTCATTTTTCCTTTCTTACAGATGAGACACCTTCCTGACTTTAAGCAAAACTCGCTTTCAAGCTAACCTTGTTTAAATTTCCCGTGGACAACATGATCTCTGGAAGAAACTAAGCTTCAGCTCACGAATGCAAAGAGAATCTCCACACACACACCCACACACATCCATCCTTACTCAGCACAAAAAATAAATAAATGCAAGTATTAATTTTATCAATCATTAGATGCATTTTAAGCTTATATGCCCCTATTAAGGTGATGTGATTTTTTGCTGGCTCTCAAATGATTGTAAATTTTGCCATTCTCTGATCTTCTCTCTTCTTCTTTTTCTACTTTTGTTATTCTGTATATATATATATATATATATATATATATATATATATATATATATATATATATATATATATATATATATATATATATATATTATTATTATTTATTTATTTATTTATTTATTTATTTTTGCTTCTCACAGATCAAATCACTTTAATGTTTGATTTTGCTGCATGCTTTTCATACTGTTTAGTACTATATAGAATAAGAAAGTTATTCTTCTTGGCCAGAAGAATAACCTTCCTTAAAGAGTTGATAGAAGTGTACTGTCAGTTCAGTGGATGAACTTCCACATCTATTTGAAATTAATTCTGCTAAAATTAATTCTGAAGCTGAATATCTAGCCTATATACACCGGTCAAAAGTTTTGGATCTGTAAGATTTTTTACGTTTTTAAAAAACGTCTCCTCTGCTCACCAAGGCTGCATGTATTTGATAAAAAAAAAAAAAAAAGTAACATTGTGAAATATTATTACAATTTAAAACATTGTTTTCTATGTGAATATACAGTAAAGTGTAATTCATTCTTGTGATCAAAGCTGAATTTTCAGCATCATTACTGCAGTCTTCAGTGTCACATGATTCTTCAGAAATCATTCTAATATGCTGCTCAAGAAGCATTTCTCATTATTATCAATGTTGAAAATAGTTATTTACATTTTTATTTCAGGATTCTTTGATGAATAAAAAGTTCAAAAGAACAGCATTTATCTGAAATAGAAAGCTTTTGTAATATTAAACACTACTGTTCAAAAGTTCAGTAAGAATTTTTATTTAATTTTTTGGGGGAAAGAAATTAAATCAATCAATACTTTTATTCATCAAGGATGAATTAAATTGATCAAAAGTTACAGCAGTGATATAGGGCACAAAAAGGGTGACAATACTCACCAAAATTTTGTAATGAAGTATATTCACTAGTTTTATACTGATGGATACTGTAAAAGAAAACAGTCCATAATATTGAATGGCTATATGAAACTAGCCTCAGACTATCAGAATAATGCAATAAAATACCACAATTCACAGGGACACAAGGCACCTGCACCACCTGGGTGATAAATTAAATGGTGAATAAACTATATTAATTTGGTTCCTACCAGTACCAGGCGAGAAAGGTAAAGGTAAATAGCCGAAAGCGTGCGATGTTCCGCTTCCGGGGTCATGGGCATGACTTTGTTTACATAAGGTCTCTAGAGAAGGTGGAACAAAGGTTATCATCTTATTTAGACCATAGTGACGGTCAGAGTGAGGTCGAAACAGATCAACAACCTTGGTGGCGTGGCTACTTACTATGCAGCGCTCGGGCCGGCTTTATCTGATTTCAAAATTCAATGAAGATGGACGCCAATAACATTACGATGTCCAGCAATCGATTTAAATAGTAGCTTACATGGGGTTAAAATGGGGTTTAATTTGTCATTTAATGAGATGTAGCCTAATACAGATCCGCCAATGGATTCAACGTGTATATGAATGGTACAGTGGTAGAGCGTTCGCCAGTCGTGTCAGAGGTTGAGAGTTCGAATCTGCCCTTGAAGTTTTCTCGTATAGTTTTTTTTCTCTCTTCAAAACGATTATGTTCATCAGTGGTTGTATATCAAGCAGGGACATGCAAACGTTTGAATTATTTTGTTATTTCAACAGAACAAATAGAGAGTATCCGCAACGGATTGAAGCGCGCGTCGAGTGAATACAATGCAGTGTGCGCGCGAGCCACACGAGTAAACACTGTATCTGCGCCACTGATCGCAGCAGCAACGAGCACTTTGATCACTTGATTAAAAAAAAAAAAAAACACATTTCAGCGCTAGTATCTTATTTAAAAAACGAACTAAATGAATGCTCTGCCAGTTAACTGGAGATGTTTTATTTAGAGAATTTGTAGAATTGGTACATTCAGGGGGGAGGGGGAGACGGGGGAGCTTTACAGGGGGTATGACTTATCTAAATGAGATGTAAATGAGCCCTATTGTCATTCCCAGAAGCGTGAGAACTTGCCAATCTTTAGAAGCAGATTTCTACCATTTCAGTTTTTTTGAGTGCCTACCTTCAAATGGCCACAACTTCTCCAAATATTATCAGATTTCCATGTGTTATACATCGTTGGAAAGCTTGAATACTACACTTTCAGAATGTGAATAACTCAAAATGCCCCAGAACCGACTTGTGTCCCTACTTTCCGTGACTGGTCACATATATATATATATATATATATATATATATATATATATATATATATATATATATATATATATATATATATATATATACATATACACACTCACCTAAAGGATTATTAGGAACACTTGTTCAATTTCTCATTAATGCAATTATCTAATCAACCAATCACATGGCAGTTGCTTCAATGCATTTAGGGGTGTGGTCCTGGTCAAGACAATCTCCTGAACTCCAAACTGAATGTCAGAATGGGAAAGAAAGGTGATTTAAGCAATTTTGAGCGTGGCATGGTTGTTGGTGCCAGACGGGCCGGTCTGAGTATTTCACAATCTGCTCAGTTACTGGGATTTTCACGCACAACCATTTCTAGGGTTTACAAAGAATGGTGTGAAAAGGGAAAAACATCCAGTATGCGGCAGTCCTGTGAGCGAAAATGCCTTGTTGATGCTAGAGGTCAGAGGAGAATGGGCCGACTGATTCAAGCTGATAGAAGAGCAACTTTGACTGAAATAACCACTCGTTACAACCGAGGTATGCAGCAAAGCATTTGTGAAGCCACAACACCCACAACCTTGAGGCGGATGGGCTACAACAGCAGAAGACCCCACCGGGTACCACTCATCTCCACTACAAATAGGAAAAAGAGGCTACAATTTGCACAAGCTCACAAAATTGGACAGTTGAAGACTGGAAAAATGTTGCCTGGTCTGATGAGTCTCGATTTCTGTTGAGACATTCAGATGGGAGAGTCAGAATTTGTCGTAAACAGAATGAGAACATGGATCCATCGTGCCTTGTTACCACTGTGCAGGCTGGTGGTGGTGGTGTAATGGTGTGGGGGATGTTTTCTTGGCACACTTTAGGCCCCTTAGTGCCAATTGGGCATCGTTTAAATGCCACGGCCTACCTGAGCATTGTTTCTGACCATGTCCATCCCTTTATGACCACCATGTACCCATCCTCTGATGGCTACTTCCAGCAGGATAATGCACCATGTCACAAAGTTCGAATCATTTCAAATTGGTTTCTTGAACATGACAATGAGTTCACTGTACTAAAATGGCCCCCACAGTCACCAGATCTCAACCCAATAGAGCATCTTTGGGATGTGGTGGAACGGGAGCTTTGTGCCCTGGATGTGCATCCCACAAATCTCCATCAACTGCAAGATGCTATCCTATCAATATGGGCCAACATTTCTAAAGAATGCTTTCAGCACCTTGTTGAATCAATGCCACGTAGAATTAAGGCAGTTCTGAAGGCAAAAGGGGGTCAAACACAGTATTAGTATGGTGTTCCTAATAATTCTTTAGGTGAGTGTATATATATATATATATATATATATATATAGTTTTGTTCTTCCCCAAAGATGCCAAGCAGCAGTTTGCCAAAGTGTCTCTCACTTTTGTGCCTGGGGCATTCCAGATGTTAGAGAATGCACAGATTTCAAGAGTCTCTCTATCCCGGACCAAAAGACATATCATGAAAGGGAGAGAAAGAAATCGAGACTGTGTGAGAAATAAGTAGTAGAAATAGTATTTGAGAGAGTCAGATAGGGTTCTTATTGTGTAGTCTGAGACAGGAACAATTGCACTGAATGCAGAAATGGACACTGGAAATGGAAAATTCATTGACTTTTTTTATAATTACATTAAGGGTTTCTGCTCATATAAATTTTGACCTTTTACAGAAAATTCTAAATACATATTATTGTACGCCCTTCACAGAAATTGGCTTCTATGGAAAGGTCACATTTGCTTGCTTACAGTACGTGTTTATTTGAAGATAGAAGCAAGTTAGCTTTCTGGATTTTCATAGCAAGCAATTGGATTGAAAATGAAATCAGAGACCATGTGCAATGCGATTCATGTCAAGGAAAATAGAAGAGATTGAAACAAAATGAATAAGGGCAAACGACTTTGGTAAAATCTAATGACAATGATTTATAGAATATGAAAATGCCTAAATAAGGAACATAATACCAAGGGAAGGTCAGTCTCATCTAATATTTACTGCTAGTTATATTTAGTCTTGGGTGAACAGATGTCCCCGTCTTCTGGGGACACTCAATGTTTTGGATGGCCTTCTTCAGATGGAGCTGTCCTCAGAAATGTCCCCATTTTTTACTGTTTCTACAGTGAAATAATATCTAATGCAATATATATTTCATATGCATCATTTCAAATTAATTATTTTAAGTTTCACAAAAAAAGCTTTAAAATGACATAATTAGATCACCATTACCTTTGTGTCTAAAGTACACTGAAGCTCATATTTGCTTATGAAACTGTAAGAATACCAAGCAAAGGAAAGAAAATAATATATATGTTGTAAAAAAGTCCCCATAATTGCACAAATGTAATCCAACAAAGAGATTACGTACATACAGTCTCGGTTTCTCTTTACTGCATTAAACCATGCAAAAAAAAAAAAAAATCATATTATTTAGATGATGCACATTATTATCAATTCTATTTTATTATACATTTCTATTTTAGTTTTGGACGCATGCTGACATCATTGTCAGTTGAGAAGCATTAGTTTGAGGGGAACAAGTTTCACGTGTGTTGATAACTAAATGTCATCATGCCACAATATGATACACAATAGTTCATCACAGCACTACATCATCATGGTCAAAATACAACAGCAAAAAATGTCCTTCTTTTTTTAACCCTTGGATAATAATTGGATAATAGCATTATATTTGAGTAATACATTTACCACTGAACTAGAAATTCTCCCATGTTCCTGTTTTCATTTGAGAAATCTGGTTACCTTAATTAAGACTGATACCACCTCAGTAATTTTCGTGAATTATGTCAATGAATATCCATCATATTATCAACACACCGAGAGTTTTTTCAAAAGTAATTTATCAATATTACAATAAGCACCCAATTTATAAACAACAAAATGCATCCTCTGGCTTAATAAGCATTTGTAATTGTTCCCAGAGACACATGCACAATCACAAGCAATTGGCAATGGTTTCAACCGACAAGGCAAACTTAAGCAGTTGGCGCACAGGGTAAAGCTCACAGCTCTTGGCACGCACATAGCAAGACAGACGGGAGAGCACTGACCTGCCATACCAGGGGCTCCACATGGTCGACTGTAGAGGAGAGGCAGACACTGAGGACAACAGTATGAGAGAACGCGGTGATCACGCTGGCTATGATGGCATCCCTCATGGAGAAGGGAAGCATGGTGTATACAACAAAGATGATGAACAAGAAGAAAGACACCTGGAATCAGAGTAAACAGAACAAGAGACAGCAAAACATTATGACACATAATTTTGGTTATATCAGGTATTAGTTGCGTCTAAGCAAAAACATGTTGAACTGTGCTCTCAGTTTTGACAGTTTAGGACAGGTAAATTTTATTTCATTTTAATGCTGTAATTTTATTTCTTATTGAGTAAGTTCCATATCGGTTGGCCAAAATAATGGTTTGAAATTGTGTTTTGTTTTGTGCTAAATTTGGCTGAAAAACCTTTGTGACAACTTAACACATTTGTGAAAACATGACCCACTACAGTATGTGCTCATTGATCTGTATCTTTTTCCTGGGCAATTAAAAATGGAAATGTTTGAAGTAATTTTGTTGTAGCCAAGACTTAGGTATGTGCCTAGAGAAATTGATGTTAAAAATATGTGGGGGTATTAACACATTCACTGGAGTAAAAAGTGTGACAACTCGCCCTGGTCTCCTCTATAATTGTGAGCTTGTTGATTGTGTGTTGTGCAATGTGAGTCAGTGGAACATTGTAAGTCTCTTGTTCTCAATCTTGTGGGTGACAAGTTGTCAAGACTGATGATTGATATGTTGTTTAGAGTTTCAATGTGTTGGTTTAACTATGCTTATATTGTGTAATTTTGTTTATACAAAGCCTCCAGTGACACCTGCATACTCAAAAATACAAAGTTCTGTCATGGCAGACTGATAGGTCCTTAACTCAATCTGCTTGCAATCACATTATTCTCTACATGGCACAGCTGATTGGTTCCTACTGTATCAGTAGCCAGTGATTATATTGCTCAACCTTCAAATACTTAGGGCCAGATTTGCGGACAGCTTGCCCTAGCGGAAACATTCTTTTGCTGTAAAAAAAAAAAAAACGCCAAAAAAATAAATAAAAAAATGGCATACAAATGTCTCAGGTTATTCATTTAACAATGGTTCCCTATTTTTTGTATTTTATTTTTATCTGTGTTTATTTAATTTCCTTCTTGAATGTTAATGTTAAATACATTAACTGTAGCTGAAAAAAAAATAAAGAACTGTTTATTTAATTTGTATATTATGTTGTGTTTATGTAATGTGTATCTTTGTTCTTATTTTTTAATAATGAAAATAATAATAAAATAAAATAATGACAAAGATTTTTATCTTCGCCACTTTGGACTAAATGTCTCCCTTTTTTGTTACCTTGTAAGGCTTTGTTTTTTAAATATGGACATTAGTTTGGCTGTAATGCTCAGTCACTTGCAAAATAGTATAACCAACATGAAAAAGAATCGTGATAAAATCGTGAATTGTGATTTTCTTGAAAAAAATCGTAATATGATTTTTATTAACCATACGGCCCACCCCTATTTCAAACAGGGAAGGAGAAAACCGTTAATAAAAAGAATTTATGAAAAGAAAATAATAATAATAACCGACATCAAAATCCATTGAATATCGATTACTTTTTTTGAAGAAAACAAAACAAAAACAAAAACAATAACAACAACAACAACAACAACAACAACAACAAAAAACAATAATAATAATATTAGAAAATGATAGAAAGCATGGAGTGAAAATACAGGCATTGTGAACTGTCATTAGATAGATGTAATAGAACTTTCCCCCTCCACTGCTGTGTGCTTTTGTTTAAGCAGTGTTTGTTTTTCTGGTGATGTTATTTTGCACCATATTTGCACCATATTCAAAACTTCACAGTCAAGGGATATAACCCATTGCTATTTGGGTACATGTAATACCTCTCAGACCTCGTTCATGAGACGTGTTGCCTCTCATTGCATCTCTTTCCTTTATGTTATTATAAACATCACTGAGGTAAGATAAATAAATAAATAATAAAAAAGAACTGTATTTTTTACTTAATCTTCCTCAGCAGATCACTCTAACTTCAAAAGTAATTGGACAAGGCTCATCGACTGCTTTCTTTCTTTGTGCATTTATAGGGATGTTCTCTTTACATCAGAGTGCTTCAGATTTCTCAAATGGAACCAGGAACTATTTTACACTTTGCAGTAACCAGCTTATTATTCCCATCTTCTGGTCAGGTCTCTCTACATTTTGTGGTCTTCTGGGTGTCCTTGCCAGTGCCGTTGTACTTTGGAAACTTTGTCAAAGACATCGACAAAATATTTCTACGAATGACTTCTTTGTGTTTAACCTGACAATCATTGATCTTGTTTTCCTAAGTGTCTTGCCTTTCGGTGTCTATAACTACATGCTTTTGCACAACTCAGAATTTGAATACTTTAATAATTTCACATATTCACTACCCATGTGCGGAAGACCTCTCTTCATGGCTTGTGTCTGTGGAGATTATTATTTTGCTGTGGTTCATCCCATCATCTACATCAACAGCAGGAGAACTGTTATTATCAGAAAGGTAATCGGCATGATCATTTGGTTGTTGATCATTTGTTTTGGATTTCTTATGGTCATGAATCCTTGGCTTTTTACAAGCACTTTTACATCTACACCTCTGTTTATTTCCCTACCTGTGATTGGTTTTTGTGACATCTCAGTTTTGCAAGCTTTGAAAAAACCTGATCCTTCAGGGAAAAATCATGTACATCCCCAAAAGAAGAGAGCCCTGCGTACCATCAATAACAGTTTTGTCTTGACTTTTACCGCTTATCTGCCACCAGCACTTATCTTTTCATTCGGACACAATTTACCAATAAGTTTTGATATTTACTACTGCACTTTAATGTTTACTGCAATATGTTCCGTTGTCTTGGGAGGTGTCATTATGCCAGTTCTTTATCTGGAGAGCATAGGTCAGCTCAACATACAAAATATTCTAGAAATAATAAAAATGAGGAGATGAAAATGGAATGGAAATAGACTGGAATGCCTATAGTCTATCTTTATGGTCTTACAATTATAGTCATAGTCATTACTGAACTTGTCTGAAAATAATTAATTTTCAAATGGTAAAAACTAGAGACATTTGTTTTTATATATTGGAATTGTGTTCATTGAATATGATAATATATTTTGTGTTGACTTGTATACTATACAAACAAATACAATACAGATTTTGATATATATGAAGAGTTCAGATGCAAAAGCCTCTAAGTGCCATCTGAATTTTTTTTCTAGAATGATCATTTTTATCAAGCTCGTATATTTAAGTTCAGCAATTTCACTTAAATAGCAATGAAAATTACCTATGAATCTGCACTCTTCATATGTACATCTAAATAAAGTGTCTGTAATTAGTTAATTTATCATGAATCATTATCCTAATTTATGTTAGAGTAAAAAAATAAAAAAATAAAAGAAAAACACTGACACAAACAAAAGGAAAGCAATGACATATTTATTTCTGGGTAGACCTAAGTAAAACTACAGAATGTTAGGGTACAAAAAGGTTTCTCCACTTTGCCTTTCTTTACTAAAAATAAGTATACTTCAAGTTAATTTGATTAAGTATAGTTCAAGTATAAACTTTATGTAGTAAGTATACTAATATCAATGTACTAGAGCAGGGATCAGCAACTCCGGTCCTGGAGGGCCACTGTCCTGCAGAGTTTAGCTTCAGCCCTGATAAAAACTCACCTGCCTGTATCTATCTAGTAATCCTGAAAACACTGATTGCCTTGTTCAGGTGTGTTTAATTAGGGTTGGAGCTAAACTCTGCAGGACAGTGGCCCTCCAGGACCGGAGTTGCTGATCCCTGTACTAGAGGTATACTTGTAAGTGTACTGTTGCAATACTTGGGACCAAATCGGCACACATTTTAGTGTATTAAAATATACTTTAAGTGCTTTGCTTTTAACTTTGAGTACATAACTAGTTTACCCCTAAGTCTTTCGTTTGTAGTGCAACTATACTACAAGTGATTTATAGGTATACTGATAGTTTACTCAAATACTTGTAGTAATTTTTTAGTTAGCAGTTACGTGCTCAGGGAAAATATGAGTTCCCTTTCGTGGTCACTCCGAGTTACGTCGGATGACGACGATTGGGGTTTCGCTTAGAAGCCTATCACCTTCGAGTATTAGAAAACGAGCCAATGGCAATGAAATGCCATGGGTCTGCGGAATTTGCATAGCGTAACTCCGCCCGCCGCAGGGGGTATATAAGGAAGTACGCGAGCACAATGCAGACATGCTTTCGCTTCGGAGCCGAGAACTTCTCCACTCCTGTAAGCCAAATATTCTGAGTTAGTCTTCTCTTACCTTCGAGACGAGCGAACTCTCCGGTGTTGGTGTGACGGCGATTTCAGCGAGTGCTCACTACCCTGCTGGTCTGTTCAGTGATCTGACAGTTAGTGTGTTTCTCCCTGTTCGCTTCAGCATCTGCGGAGTTTATCCTCTCACAAAAAGAGCTTGCACGCGGCACGTCTTTTTAAAGATGCCTCGCCCGTGCACTTCTGGTTGTGGTCGCGAGATATTTTTCTCTGATGGGCATGGACACTGCTTAGCGTGTTTGGGCGTTGATCACGCTAAAGCAGCGTTCATGGATGACTCATGTTCTCACTGCGGGAACATGACCATCTCCATGCTGCGGTCGAGACTCAATGAACTCACCAGAGCGAGAGTCCCCCTACCCACACCCCGATCTACTGACTCCGAGAGGGCTAGTACTTCGGCTGGTGGCCGGGGTGGACCTGAGGGTGACTGTGTGGGACATACCGCCGACACGTCCGCGGTCCACACACCCCTCTTCAGCAGTGGTACCCGCGAGTGTACAGACTGAGACCGCTGGTCCCTCTTCGGAGCCCCAGCGCGTCTCGTTTGGAGCTCCAGAGGAAGATACTATGTCGATCGCGGCATCACAAGGTGGGCGCGAGTCCTCGGGAAGTGAGGATTCGGCTGCGTTGCCGCCCTCGGGCGTGTCAGCGTTGCCCGAGTCTGATCCCGAGCTGACCGCCATGCTTTCCCGGGCAGCCGCGGCCATTGGTGTTGAGTGGTCCCCGCCACCTGATCCAGTGCGCTCGCGGCTGGACGATTGGTTTTTGGGAGCGGCCGCTGACACCCGTCGCCGCCCAACCCCAATTCCTTTCTTCCCGGAAGTGCATGAGGAAGTCACGCGGTCCTGGAAGGCTCCCATGTCTTCCCGTGATCGTTCGTCGGCTTTCTCCGCCTTTCCTCCCCTCGATAAAGCTGATGCTTGTGGGTACACTGGGATTCCCACGGTTGAACGTTCTGTCGCGATGCAGCTGTGTCCGGCAAGCGCTTCATCACGTGGTGATCCAAAGCACCCTTCCAAAGCCTGTAGATTCTCGTCTACTATGGTGGCGAAGTCTTACAGAGTGGCGGGACAGGCAGCTGCTTCACTGCATGCCATGGCCATCTTACAGGTCTACCAGGCCAAGATGCTCCGTGACATGCACGAGGGTAGGACAGACCCAGGGCTCTTTGATGAGCTGCGCGCCGCCACTGACCTTGCTCTCCGGGCGACGAAAGTGACCGCGCGCTCCCTGGGTTTGGTGATGTCCACAGCTGTGGTCCAGGAGAGACACCTGTGGCTGAACCTGGCCGATATGCGTGAGCCTGAGCGGACTCGTCTGCTCAACGCTCCCATATCCCAGGCCGGCCTTTTCGGCGGTGCAGTCGAGGACTTTGCCCAACAGTTCTCGACTGCTCAGAAGCAGAATGAGGCCATTAAACATATTCTGCCCCGGCGTGCTGTTGCTGCTAAGCCACCGGTTCAGAGTCCTCAGCCTGCTCGCCGCCGAGGGCGCCCTCCTGCGGCTCCCGCCCCTCCCGCACGGCCCCAGCAGCAGTCATCGGGGTCGCGTCGTGGAGGAAGCCGCAGGAAGGCGCCACAGCCCTCTCCAGCCCCGCCGCCCGCTAAACGCCAGGCTAAGCGGCGCTCCTGAGACGGGCAGCTCAGGATTGGCTTTCCTTTCTGTTCAGGAGGTGGTAGCAGGGCCACTCCTTCCCCCGGTGGAGGGCCGGGGGAGAATCTTTTGTTCTCCACTCCCCGCTGCTCGTCCCACGACGGGCAGCACCCTAATGTGGTTAAAGACAGAATCGAAAATCCCAATCCTGAGCCCACAGAGCCCGAGGGCCGCAGTGCGCGCCACCCTCGGGTCCCGCCACTGCCGCCCTCCTCTGTCCCAGAGGTGCGGGATGACAGCACGCGCCGCCCACGGGCCTCGCTCCTCTCATCCCCCTCTGTCGCCAGACCCCTGCCAGAGCACGCCCCCGTGGGACGCGCGCCCTCCCCTGGCCTCCTCTGGCAGGACGCGGTTAATGACCGTGCCCCCGCACAGGGCCGCTATGCCACCCTCGCCGGTGCCGGTCATTCCGCCTCGCTGCCCCACCGACGGTACGTCTGTGGTTCGTATGACCCCGCTGGTGCACTTTCTGGAGGCCTGGCTAGAGCTTCCCAGACTGTCCCGCTGGGTCGCGAGAACCATCAGGCTCGGCTACGCGATTCAGTTCGCGCGATCTCCTCCCCGCTTCAGGGGAGTCCGCTTCACTATGGTCGGTGGCAATGCCCCTGTCATGAGAGCGGAGGTCGCCACCCTGCTGGCGAAGGGTGCGATCGAGATTGTCCCTCCAGCCGAAATGAAGTCCGGCTTCTACAGCCCTTACTTCATTGTACCCAAGAAGTCCGGTGGGTTACGGCCGATCCTCGACCTACGCGTCTTGAACCGCTCCCTTCACAGTCTGCCGTTCAAGATGCTAACGGCCAAACACATCCTCCAGTGTGTGCGGCCGCAGGATTGGTTTGCAGCGATCGACCTGAAGGACGCCTACTTCCATGTCTCCATTTTACCTCGACACAGACCGTTTCTACGGTTTGCTTTCGAGGGACAGGCATACCAGTACGCGGTTCTCCCTTTCGGACTAGCCCTGTCTCCTCGCGTCTTTACGAAGGTCGTCGAGGCAGCCCTTGTTCCCCTCCGGGAACACGGGGTTCGCATCCTGAACTATCTCGACGACTGGCTGATCCTAGCTCACTCTCGAGACCAGGTTTGCGAACACAGGGACCTAGTGCTCCGGCACCTAGTTCGTCTGGGCCTTCGGGTCAACTGGGAGAAGAGCAAACTCTGCCCCGTGCAGAGGATCTCTTTTCTCGGTATGGAGATCGACTCGGTCGCCATGTGCGCGCACCTTACGAGCGAGCGCGCGCAGTCACTGCTGACTTGTCTTCGTCAGTTCGAGGGCAAGAGTGCGGTTCCACTGAAACTTTTTCAGAGGCTCCTGGGGCATATGGCATCCGCAGCCGCAGTAACGCCGCTGGGATTGCTTCATATGAGACCGCTTCAGCTTTGGCTTCGCGATCGAGTCCCGAGGTGGGCATGGCAACACGGCACGCTCCAAGTCCCAGTGACTCCAGCCTGCCGTCAGACCTTCACCCCGTGGGCGAACCTCAATTTTCTACGGGCCGGAGTGCCCTTAGAACGAGTTTCCCGGCATGTTGTTGTATCAACAGATGCCTCCAACACGGGCTGGGGCGCCATGTGCAATGGTCATGCTGCCGCGGGCTCCTGGACAGTACCCCAGCGCCTTTGGCATCTGAGGTCGCTTCGAGCCATTTATATCCCGGGACACCTGAACCAGGCGGCCGACGAGCTGTCTCGAGTTCGGCCTCTCGCTGGAGAATGGCGACTCCATCCCCGGACGGTTCAGCTGATTTGGGATCAGTTCGGCGACGCACAGGTAGACCTGTTTGCCTCCCACGACTCGTCCCATTGCGACCTGTTTTATTCCCTGACCGAGGGCACGCTCGGCACAGATGCACTGGCGCACAGCTGGCTGCGGGGCCTACGCAAGTATGCGTTTCCCCCAGTGAGCCTTCTTGCGCAGACCTTGCGCAAGATCAGGGAGGACGAGGAGCAGGTCATTTTGGTTGCCCCGTATTGGCACAACCGGACCTGGTTCTCCGAACTAGTACTCCTCGCGACAGCACCTCCCTGGCCAATTCCTCTGAGGAAGGACCTCCTTTCTCAGGGACGGGGCACCCTTTGGCACCCTCATCCCGATCTTTGGAACCTCCACGTGTGGCTCCTGGACGGGACGAGGCAGGTTTGAGTACCTTACCACCTGCGGTGGTGGCTACCATCACTTCCGCTAGAGCACCGTCCACGAGACATGCCTATGCGTTGAACTGGAACCTCTTCGTCAACTGGTGTTCTTCTAAACGAAGAACCCACGAAATGCCCGATCAGTGTCGTGCTTTCCTTCCTGCAAGAAGGGTTGGAGCGAAGGCTGTCTCCCTCCACCCTGAAAGTGTATGTTGCCGCCATTGCCGCACATCACGAAGCAGTTGATGGTAAGTCTTTTGGGGAAGCACGACCTGATCGTCAGGTTCCTGAGGGGAGCGAGGAGACTAAATCCTCCTCGTCCTCCCCTCGTACCTTCTTGGGACCTCTCAGTGGTTCTAACTGCCCTGCAGAGTGCTCCATTTGAGCCTTTACAGTCAGCAGAGCTTAAGTTCCTGTCTATGTAGACAGCGCTCCTGGTTGCATTGGCCTCCATCAAGAGGGTAGGGGACCTGCAGGCATTTTCGGTTGACGAAGCGTGCCTGGAATTCGGGCCGGCTAACTCTCACGTGATCCTGAGACCCCGGCTTGGATACGTGCCCAAGGTTCCTACCACACCCTTTCGAGAACAGGTAGTGAACCTGCAAGCGCTGCCCTTGGAGGAGGCAGACCCAGCCTTGGCACTGCTCTGTCCAGTACGCGCCCTTCGTGCTTACGTAGACAGAACGCGGTGTTTCAGGACCTCAGACCAGCTCTTTGTCTGTTATGGTGGGAAGCTGAATGGAAAGGCTCTCTCAAAGCAAAGGTTATCACACTGGATAGTGGATACCATTGCGTTGGCATACCAGCAGCGAGGTCGTCCGTGCCCCCTTGGTGTGAAAGCCCACTCCACACGTAGTGTGGCTTCCTCTTGGGCTCTAGCGCATGGCGCCTCGCTAACAGACATTTGTAGAGCTGCAGGCTGGGCGACACCCAACACATTCGCGAGATTTTATAATCTCCGAGTAGAGCCAGTTTCTTCTCATGTACTCGCTTCAACCAGCCGGTGCTAGATTCTGCTCAGGTGTCTTCGCTTGCTCGCCATTCCCCTCCACGGACGGGATACGTGCGATATTTTCCTCAGGTGAGTCTGATAAGCTCTGAGTTTCCTCCAGCACTGCTTATGTCAACGCCTGAGTTATGCCAAAATTCCATACTCAGCTTTTGCGCTTGACTAGGTGCCACCATGTGCATGGTCCCCCCTCTGGGCGACCCCCACATGTGTATTCCGCTGTAAGTCTCCTTGTGAGCGTGTGTCTTTCCCTTGGCAAGCCACCTTGCCACCCCTGGGGTTTAAAATTCCACCTGCGGCTGGACACCTCAGTGATCTTCCATATGCAGCCTCTGGCCATATGTGTATTCTAAGTCCCCCCCATCAATGGCTGGGCATGATTGCATATTTCTCTCTGGAGATATGCTTCCCAGTGTACCTTGGTATCCCTGTGTTAAGTAGGACTCCTTCGTTCGTGCTAGTCTCACAACAGGGAGCTCAGACTTACGCAGGGCACTGGAAGACAGCCGAGGTGGCGTGATTAGACTGGAACCCCAATCGTCTTCATCCGACGTAACTCGGAGTGACCACGAAAGGGAACGTCTCGGTTACGGATGTAACCCTCGTTCCCTGAGTGGGAACGGAGACGTTACGTCTTCCTGCCACTTCCGCTGTACCGCTGAAAAACGCCTGGGGCCAGTCTCGGCTCCTCAGCGAAGGCATGTCTGCATTGTGCTCGCGTACTTCCTTATATACCCCCTGCGGCGGGCGGAGTTACGCTATGCAAATTCCGCAGACCCATGGCATTTCATTGCCATTGGCTCGTTTTCTAATACTCGAAGGTGATAGGCTTCTAAGCGAAACCCCAATCGTCGTCATCCGACGTAACGTCTCCGTTCCCACTCAGGGAACGAGGGTTACATCCGTAACCGAGACGTTTTCAGCTGCTTCTTGAATAGTATCAGCTTTTAATTTTTAAATTAAATGTAAACATCTGATATCATTTATCTGTTTTTCATCTTTAATATCGCAAAATCCAGCAGTTTTAGGGGTGTGTTTATCCACTGTCTGTATATAGGCTGATTGCTTGAAGAAGCAGTGTACATACCCATTTTGTTGTTTGGAGTTGTTTGGAACACATTCTGTGATTCATGCAAAAAATTCACTCTTTGTATTTGCTGGCACTAAGCTGGACTGCGGAGGATTTTTTGCACAGCTGATTTCACAATGCATATAATTATAATTATATACCATATGGTGTGTCAGATTTTGTCACCTAGATGGTAAAGGTGGCTTTAAGTGTTTTAAGTAGCTATCCATTATAAGCAGTTCCTGTCACGGTTCATGAGTGCGCTGCTTCCTGCTTGTCTCGTGCATTTGTTATTGTTGTCTGTGTGCCATGTGCGTGTGTGTGTGGGTGTCACCGTATTAATTATCAGTTAATCACATCATCCGCAATCAGCTCAGCGCCAGCTGTCACTCATCTCCTGTTCCTTTAAAAGACTCACTGAATCCTTCTCTCATTGTCAGATCGTTGGTCGATGTTTGTGCCGTGTTTCCCGTTTGAGTTGGTGTCTTCCTGGAGTCCTGTGCTGTTTGTTCTTCGTGTCTGGTTCCTGTCTTCACCTTCACGCCGTTTCACCGCCGGATTCATCACGACCATCTAAGTCCCTGCGTCACCCTGCTACAGCCGTCTGACCCTCACGATCTGCCTGAGTCTACTTCTGTTCTGAGTGTTAATAAACGTACTTTCTTGAGATCGCCTGCATTTGCTTCCTTTTTTCCCAGCACGTCATGACAGAACGATCTGACCAATCGATGGGAGCAGCAGGCGAGACCCAGATGTCTATGGAGGCTTTCATCGGCACTAGCATGCAACGAATGGACGCTCAAGAGGAGGGGCTTAACAACAACGGACGTGCCATACAGGCACTGGTGACGCAGGTGTCCGAGCTAACCCAGCAAATTCAACATCTGCGCATGCCCACTGCGCCACCCACGCCGTTCGTGCCCCCCGTTCCAGCTGATCCGCTCTCCCAGTCTGAACCTCGGATGCCAGTTCCGGAGAGGTATGCTGGAGAACCTGATTATTGTCGTGCTTTCATTACCCGTTGTGAGATGCATTTCGCCCTACAGCCACGCACGTTTGCCACGGAAACTTCTAAGGTGGCATTCGTTCTCACTCTCCTGACTGGGAGGGCGGCCCTTTGGGGTACGGCGGTGTGGGCGAATAGAGATCCCTGTTGCGTGTCGTTCCAGGCACTCGCGGAAGCCATGAGGGAAGTCTTCGACCGCGCGGCGGCCGGGAGGGAGGCTGCTAGGAGGCTGGCGGAACTCAGACAGGGTAATCGCTCTGTATCGGACTACGCCATTGAGTTCCGCACCCTGGCCGCCGAGTGCCAATGGAACGACACGGCGCAGTGGGACATGTTCCTGCATGGGCTGGCTGACCGCGTTCATCAGGAGATCTACGCCCTGGACCTCCCGACGACCCTCCACGGGTTAATAGAGCTGGCGCTGCGGGTGGACTCCAGGCTTGGCCGGATGAGTCGACGCGCGCCAACCGAAGCTCCAGTCCACTTCTTCAACCTCCCGAGGTCCAGTGGCACCGACGCGGTCAGCCCCATCAACGACACCGAACCCATGCAGGTGGGGAGAGCTCGGCTTTCCCGGGAGGAGAAGGAGAGGCGGAGATCCCTGGGCCTTTGTTTGTACTGTGGAGGATCTGGACATTTTCTGAACTCATGTCCGTTAAAAGGCCCAGCCCGGCAGTAACTATGAGGCTACTGTCGGGTGGGATCTCCGCTGCTAAGACCTCAGGAACACCATCAGCGACATCTACTCTCCTCCCGGTTAGACTTAGATGGTCGCATCACCAACACCACTGCCACGCACTCTTGGACTCTGGGGCGGAAGGTAATTTTCTGGATCATCACTTCGCCATCAAACATCACATTCCTCTACTACCACTCACCCAACGCATCTCTGTCCACGCACTCTACGGCCAAGACCTCCCTGTCATTACCCTGTCCACTGCTCCTCTCACACTCACCACCTCCGGAAACCACACTGAAACCATCACCTTCTACATCATGGACTCCCCCCTGGCTCCCATAGTACTTGGACACCCCTGGCTCACTCAACACAATCCCAAAATAGACTGGCAACACAGAACTATCAATGAATGGAGCACTGAATGTCATAAGTCTTGTCTTTTGTCTGCCTGTTCGTCTGTTCCCATGTCTGTCTTACAGGAGAAAGCAGCGGACTTGTCAACCGTGCCCGAGGAGTACCACGACCTGAAGGAGGTGTTTAGTAAGTCTCGAGCTGCTTCTCTTCCTCCTCACCGTCCCTACGACTGTGCTATAGATCTACTGCCAGGTAAATCTCCGCCTAAGGGCAAGTTGTATTCACTTTCTGCTCCAGAAAGGGAGGCCATGGAGAAATATATTTCTGATTCTCTGGCAACCAAATTCATTCGCCCTTCCTCTTCTCCTGCAGGGGCGGGGTTCTTTTTCGTGGGGAAGAAGGACGGATCCCTGCGACCTTGCATTGATTACCGGGGACTGAACAACATCACGGTAAAGAATACTTATCCTTTGCCGTTGATGTCTTCAGCCTTCGAGAGGTTGCAGGGAGCGACTCTCTTCACGAAACTGGATTTACGCAATGCTTATCATTTGGTCCGCATCAGGGAGGGTGATGAATGGAAGACCGCCTTTAATACCCCCAGGGGACACTTTGAATATTTGGTTATGCCCTTCGGGCTTTCCAACAGTCCAGCGGTCTTCCAGGCACTCGTCAACGACGTGCTGCGAGATATGGTAGATCAGTTCATATATGTTTACCTGGATGACATATTGATTTTTTCTTCATCTCTCCAGGAACACGTGCAGCACGTCCGACGAGTGCTTCAGCGGTTGCTAGAGAATGGGCTTTTTGTCAAGGCGGAGAAATGCGAATTCCACGCACAGTCGGTTCAATTTTTGGGGTACGTTATCTCGTCCGAGGGGATTCGCATGGACCCTGACAAGGTTAAGGCTGTGGTAGAGTGGCCAATTCCAGATTCCCGCAAGGCCCTGCAGAGGTTTCTGGGATTCGCCAACTTCTACAGACGTTTCGTCCGTAATTTCAGCCAACTAGCCGCACCTCTGACTGCCTTGACCTCCCCCCGAACTACGTTCAGGTGGACAGACGCGGCTGGCTCCGCGTTTGCCAAACTCAAGGACCGCTTTGTTTCGGCCCCTATTCTCATCGCCCCTGATTCCTCACGTCAGTTCGTGGTGGAGGTCGACGCGTCAGAGGTGGGGGTAGGAGCAGTGTTGTCCCAGCGTTCCCCCACGGACGAGAGGATGCATCCTTGCGCGTATTTTTCACACCGTCTGTCTCCTGCCGAACGTAATTATGACATTGGTAACAGAGAGTTGTTGGCCGTCAAGCTAGCGTTGGAGGAGTGGCGCCACTGGTTGGAAGGGTCGGGGGTACCTTTTATTGTTTGGACCGATCATAAGAATCTGGAATACATTCGTACTGCTAAAAGGTTAAACACCAGGCAGGCTCGGTGGGCACTTTTTTTCGGTCGTTTTGATTTTTCTCTCTCGTACCGCCCGGGTTCCAAGAATATTAAACCCGATTCTTTATCGCGACTTTTTGATCGTTCCGAACGCCTGGTTACTCCCGAGTGCATTTTACCGGAGAGTCTATTTGTCTCCACACTCGTATGGGAGGTCGAATCGAAGGTCAAGAAGACCTTAGAAGGGGTAACGCCCCCGGTCGGGTGTCCACCGAACCGTTTATTTGTGCCGGAGGAACTACGGTCTGAAGTTATTCAGTGGGGTCATTGTTCCAACATAGCCTGTCACCCAGGAATCAATCGCACGAGGTTTTTGGTTAAGCAGCGATTCTGGTGGCCACGGATGGCCCGCGACATTCACGATTTTGTTTTGGCTTGCTCGGTATGTGCCACTGGTAAGACTTCCAATCGCGCGCCAGATGGGTTACTCCAACCGCTGCCAGTCCCTTCGAGACCCTGGTCCCACATCGCTCTAGATTTTATTACCGCCCTCCCGCCCTCCCAGGGCAACACGGTTGTTTTGACCGTGGTGGACCGGTTCTCGAAGGCGGCTCATTTCATTCCCTTGCCCAAATTGCCGTCAGCCAAGGAGACAGCGGTTGCCGTCATTGACCACGTCTTTCGTTTACATGGCCTTCCGATTGACGTGGTCTCTGACAGGGGTCCCCAGTTTGTGTCCAAATTCTGGCAAGAGTTCTGTAAATTACTGGGCGCGACTGTTAGCCTGTCCTCTGGGTTTCACCCTCAGAGCAATGGCCAGACCGAGAGAGCCAACCAGGATTTAGAGAGAATGTTACGGTGTTTGGTTTCCAAGAATCCGACTTCCTGGTGTCAACAACTGTCTATGGTGGAGTACGCCCACAATACGTTACCAGTGTCATCCACGGGCCTTTCTCCGTTTGAAGGTAGTGTAGGATACCAGCCACCTGTTTTTCCCAGTCTGGAATCTGAAGTCGCGGTTCCCTCCGCACACGCCTTTGTCCAGAGGTGCCACCGCACCTGGACTAGAGCCCGTGAGACTCTACTCCAGGTGGGGGCGCGCACTAAGGCTAACGCCGATCGCCACCGGTCTAAGCCTCCCGTTTACATCGTCGGTCAAAAAGTTTGGCTTTCTACTAAGAACATTCCTCTCCGTTCCGTCTCGAATAAGTTAGCACCCAAATTTATTGGCCCGTTCACTGTCACCAAGATTATTAGTCCGGTGGCAGTCCGCCTCAACCTTCCTCCAGCGTACAGGAGGATACACCCCGTGTTCCATGTCTCCAAAATTAAGCCTGTGTTTCGATCAGCAATTAATCCGCCTGTACCGGTTCCCCCACCGCCGCGTCTTGTAGATGGGGAACCGACGTATTCGGTTAACCGTATTCTGGACACCAGGCGGAGGGGACGAGGATTCCAGTACTTGGTGGACTGGGAGGGTTACGGTCCGGAGGCGAGGAGTTGGGTTCCTGCGAGAGACATACTAGATCACTCCCTTATTGATGATTTCCATCGACAGGTAAGGGAGTCTGGGGACGCCAGGAGGCGTCCCTAGGAGGGGGGGTACTGTCACGGTTCATGAGTGCGCTGCTTCCTGCTTGTCTCGTGCATTTGTTATTGTTGTCTGTGTGCCATGTGCGTGTGTGTGTGGGTGTCACCGTATTAATTATCAGTTAATCACATCATCCGCAATCAGCTCAGCGCCAGCTGTCACTCATCTCCTGTTCCTTTAAAAGACTCACTGAATCCTTCTCTCATTGTCAGATCGTTGGTCGATGTTTGTGCCGTGTTTCCCGTTTGAGTTGGTGTCTTCCTGGAGTCCTGTGCTGTTTGTTCTTCGTGTCTGGTTCCTGTCTTCACCTTCACGCCGTTTCACCGCCGGATTCATCACGACCATCTAAGTCCCTGCGTCACCCTGCTACAGCCGTCTGACCCTCACGATCTGCCTGAGTCTACTTCTGTTCTGAGTGTTAATAAACGTACTTTCTTGAGATCGCCTGCATTTGCTTCCTTTTTTCCCAGCACGTCATGACAGTTCCACCATGATCAATGATCGTAAATAAATAAAATAAATAAATAAATTATATATATATATATATATATATATATATATATATATATATATTCAATATATATTCAAAATGATTTTAAAAATGTTTAAACTTACATCTGTAACATGGACTAAAATAAACATTGATTGATTGATTGATCGATCTTAATTATACTTGTATGTAGTACAAACATTTTTGACAGGTTTTTTAATGATATAGCAACTCCATATTTAAAACATCTGAAAGAATCTGAATTATTAATCTACACACCTGTGAGCCATATCCCTCACAGCCAAAGCTTGATGCTTTTCACAGTCTCTCATTCACAAGTTATTATGAGACTTACAAGACTTCATTGAGGTAAGACAAACATTTTTAATTTCTTTAAATTAGGGCTGGGAATCAAAAAAAAAAAAAAAAAAAAAAAGAATTAATTGCACAATTTGCTGTACTTAACTGAAATTAATTGCATTTCCCCCAAGCTTGTAATCATCAATATTTAAACTTGGAATCACCTAATTAAATTAAACAACACATGAAAAAAAGGAACAGAAAATAGCCCTATATTAAAATAATATTAAACATCATTATATCAATATATTATTCTTTTTCAATAATCAATCAACATAATCAATTTAACAATTTTTTTTTTTTTTTTTTTTTTTACTAATTATCAAAATAAAACATAGTTCTACAAAGCTATTATTACCAGAGCATGTGATCAGAGCAAGTTATTTTACCATTGTTGCCCAGCATGACTATACCAGCTCAGTAGGGCTATTGTAAACAGAAGTCTACTACAGAGAAATTTCACGTTATTTGAGCGGACTTTACTTTTCCAGCGCGTAATCGGTACATGATTGGTGCGTTTGGGCCGTTAACGACAGAGCAGAACACGTAGCGCAAACACGGAGCGGAACACTGAGCAGAGAGCGCAGCGCAGCGCACCCACACACTCACACACACAGAGATGGGCGGCATATATTCTGCTTATATTTTCGGCCTTTTTTCTCTTTCGGCCAAAAACCGAAAATGCCATTCGGCGGCCGAAAATTCGGTGCATCCAGCTTAAAATCAACTGGTATGGTATTTGAATTCAGCTTTGCTAATTGTACACAGCATCTTTGTTTTGTCAAACGCGCCATCAGGCAACTTTTTAAATGCAAACATTCCTCCTAAAACTCCATCCTTGTACTTCTCCATCATGACACGGTGACTTGGTTCGGCACACTCGCAATAGCAGCTGCAACAGAAAGTCATTAAAACGAGGCAAAAAAAAAAAAAAGTGCTGCGTTAATTGTGTTTTTTTTTTTTTATGCGTTAAACATCACAAATTAATCGCAAAGATTAACACGTTAATTCCCCCAGCCCTACTTTAAATATAAATTGTTTAAATGTGATGACACTGGAATTAGTTAAGGTCAGCAAATTTTGTAGATTTCAATCTACAAATTCATGCTAACTAAAATGGCATTGTAGATTTAATCTCATTGTAGTGCAGTTTTAAAATGTATTGGGCATTGTAATGGTTATTGGAATATTTACTTTAACACATTAAGTCTCACTGGGATGTTTTCTTTTCTATTTCAGCTCGGGAAATTTTTGTGCTAAAAATGTTGGCAGAGACATTATCATTCCCGCAGGATTCATCAGATTTTTCAAAAAGACTATTTTTTGCACTGAACAGCCAATTGTTCCTCTGTTCTGGTCAGGTTTCTCTGTTGTTTGCTTACTCTTGGGTTTCCCAGAAATTCTCATGATACTTCAGGAACTTTGTAAAAGACACCACTGCGCGATTTTCAAAGTAGTCGGGTCACTGTTCTTTTCACACTGCATGACCATCTGGGGTAACATTCAGTGCTGCTGTGCTCACACTGCATGATGGATCGGCGACAGGGGGTTTCACACTGCATGCCTTTACAAAAGAAAGAATCACCGCCAACTTCTGTCTGGTCTGCAAACGTACACGGTTACTAACGTAACCTCGGTTCTCTCTAGTAGAGGGAACGAGTACTGCGTAAGAGTATCTTACGCTAGGGGGAAAATCCTTTTTCCGTGAGATATTGAAGCCAAAAATTATCCTTAATTTTGTAATAATGTAAAACGCGTTGCGGCAGCATACAGACATAGGCAAGACGGCTCGCGCACCTATTGGCTGTTCTGCGGCAACTGCAGCAGCCTATCGAGCGAGGCCTGGCGTGACGTCAGACCCAATGAGGGCGCTTCGCGCCTGCTGCGTCACGTCCCGCCAAAACAGGCGTGGCTTAGGCCTATAAATACGGCTCACAGGCAGCTGATAACTGGTTTTTCATCCTCGAAGCAACCATAGCATATGCATGCACGGCAAGATACGCAGTACTCGTTCCCTCTACTAGAGAGAACCGAGGTTACGTTAGTAACTGAGTACGTTCTCTTACGAGAGGTCTCTCGTACTGCGTAAGAGTATCTTATGCTAGGGGACTTAATGCAAGACGCCGTGCATGCTGGGATCTGACACCAAAGACCCAAGGGCGAAAACCCGGGGTTCATATAGTGCACAATCACCCAGGGAACTCACAGGGAGTCCGGGAAGAGGGAGGGGCGAAGCCGCGCTCTTCCACATATAGCAGCGTCACTTAGACGCGGATTACATCATACAGACAGGGCGGGGTACGGCCTGAACTGATGGGGAAATGTGGGTCTTATACAGTTTGCCCATAGCATTTTTTTTTTTTTTTACGGTCGATCAGTGAGCTGTGCTCAGTAGACGCAGCATTCTGAACCGATAGCATCAGTATAGACAATACTGGTCATTTAGACCAGTGGTTCTCAACTCCAGTCCTCGGGACCCGCTGCTCTGCACATTTTGTATATCTCTCTTGTCTGACACACTCAAATCAGTTCATGTAGTCTCTCTAAACGAGCTGATGATCTGGTTCAGGTGTGTTAAATAAGGGAGACATACAAAATGTGCAGAGCAGTGGGTCCCGAGGACTGGAGTTGAGAACCACTGATTTAGACCGACAGCAGCCTGGCCTGTAGGGCGGGAACCTCTAGGTTGTAAAACCTTATAAATGTAGACGGGGAGGCCCAGCCTGCCTCCATACATATATCTTGCAAGGCAATCCCACTTGTCCAGGCCCACGATGAAGCCATGCTTCTCGTGGAGTGCGCTCTGACACCCAACGGGCATTGCATGCCCTTGGAAGTGTACGCTAGCGCAATAGCGTCAACTATCCATCTGGAAAGGCTTTGTTTCGACGCGGCTAGTCCCTTAGAACGCCCGCTGAACGAAACAAAGAGTTGCTCTGTCTGTCTGAAAACAGAAGAGCGAGACACATAAGCTCTTAATGCCCTGACTGGGCAAAGGAAGCTCACATCTCCTTCCTCATCAGAGACCGGTAGGGCTGACAGGGAAATGACCTGTGCCCTAAACGGTGTGTTGAGGGATTTTGGAATATAACCGTGCCTAGGTTTGAGTATAACTCTTGAGTCATTAGGCCCAAGCTCCATGCACGTCGCACTTACTGAGAGCGCGTGTAAGTCCCCTATGCACTTCACTGAAGCGAGAGCCAGAAGGAACACCGTCTTGAAAGACAGGTGTTTAAGATCAATCGTCTGCAAAGGCTCGAATGGGCCACCTTTCATGGCTTCCAGCACCGTAGAAAGGTCCCATACAGGGACTGAGGGAGGTCTGGGAGGATTCAGTCTCTTAGCTCCTCTAAGGAAGCGGATGACTAAATCGTTCCTTCCTACTGACTGACCAAGCGTTGTTCTCGAGAACGCTGCTATAGCCGCCACATAAACTTTGAGCGTGGAAGGGGTCCTTGCCCTTTATCCAACAGCTCCTGTAGGAAGGAGAGTACCTCCGTCACCCCACAGTCTGGGGGTGACACGCCACGAGCTGCGCACCAGCCGGAAAACACTGACCATTTCGAGGAGTAGAGACGTCGCGTAGACGGAGCTCTAGCCTGCGTGATTGTGTTTAACACTCCCTTTGGGAGGTCAGCAGGTACCCGTTGATGGCCCAAACATGAAGGGACCACAGCTCTGGGTGAGGATGCCAAATCGAGCCATAGGTCTGAGAGAGGAAGTCTCTCCTCACTGGCACTGGCCATGGTCCGCTCTATCACCTGAGGCAGGAGAGAGATGGGGGGAAAAGCATAGAGCGGGTGGCGGGGCCATACATGAGCCAGCGCGTCCCTGCTTTTGGAGAAAAATTCCAGACAGTGAGCGTTTTCTTGAGACGCAAACAGGTCTTCTTCCGCTCTGCCGAATTTCTTCCACAGCAGTTGGACTGTCTGTGGGTGTAGAGACCACTCGCCTGCCGGAACATTGTTCCTGGACAGTCTGTCTGGTCCTATGTTTAGGAGCCCTGGCACGTGCGCTGCTCTCAGCGAGAGCAGGTTGTGCTGAGCCCACACCAGGAGGCGTTCTGCTAGCATGTGCAGGTTCCGGGACCTGAGGCCGCCCTGGCGATTTATGTAGGACACCACAGACATGTTGTCCGAGCGGACCAGGACGTGGTGTCCTCTTATTTGGGGACAAAAACGCGTCAGCGCGTTGTCTACTGCCAACATTTCGAGGCAGTTTATGTGCAGAAGCTTCTCCCGTTCTGACCATTGGCCGAAGAACGGTCTGCCCTCGAGCAGCGCTCCCCATCCCGAGGTGGATGCGTCCGTAGACACCAACCTCACCCTCGAGGAAGTCCCCAGGCTTACACCTGATTGGTACCAGTCGTACCAGCTGCGATGCATTTCTGATTGACCTTGAGACGAAGCAGACCGGAGGGCCCATGCTCGGCGTGGTACTCGCGCTTTCAGCCAGAACTGCAGTGGGCGCATGCGGAGCAAGCCCAGCTGAAGCACTGATGATGCTGAGGCTATGAGACCTAGCATCCTCTGAAATTTCTTGAGCGGGACAGATGTGCCGCAGCGGAAAGAGCTCGCTGCACCTGAATGTCCAGTGTGCGCTGTGGTGATAGCCGTGCTAACAGGGCGGGCGGCGGCTGGATGAGCGAGAGCGCGGTCTCGCGCTTCGGGCCTGTCGGCGCTGCAAAGTGGCGGCGGTGGGCGGAGACTGAGGCTGAGAGCTCTGAGCAGACGGTTTAGGCAAATCTTTACGCAAAATCCTTGACGGAAGATCCAAAGAGGCCAGCAGGAGAAAGCGGAGAGTCAAGGAACGTGGCGCGCTCGGACTCAGACATCTCGGAGAGCGTTAGCCACAGGTGTCTCTCAGTCACGGTGAGAGAGGCCATGCACTGTCCTATGGCCAGTGCAGCAGACTTAGTAGTGCGGAGAGCGAGGTCCGTAGCACTTCTTAAGTCTGGCACGCAGATTGCATCTGGTCCTTTCTCGTCCAGCTTTCGGAGGAGATCGGCCTGGAAAATCTGCAGTGTGGCCATGGTGTGCAGTGCTGACCCAGCTTGCCCGGCGGCGGAGAAAGCGCGGCGGAGCAGGGTTGGAATCGTGCGGCAAGCTTTCGAGGGTAGCGCCAGCTTAGCGCGCCGTCCAGCGGAGGGCAGGCATAAGTGGGCTGCTATCGCCTCTTCGACCGGCGGCAGCGAGTGGTATCCTCTGTTCTTGGCATCGTCAATGGCGGAGAATGCCAGAGAAACAGAAGGGCGCACTCTAGCTGAATAGGGGGCGTTCCAGGACTTAGCAACTTCTTTGTGTAACTCAGGAAGAAAAGGCGCTGGTTTGGACGCAGGCGAAGCACGCTCCCCGGTTGTGAGCAGGCTGTGAGCAGGCTGCTCAGGCGTAGACCACTCGAGGCCGAGGCTCGCCGCGGCCTGTGGGAGTACGCGCATGAGCTCTGTCTCGATGGTAGCTCTTTTGCCTGACGATGCGCGGGCAGGGGGCGCGAGATCCTCAGAGCCTGCCCAGTCCTCACTGCCTGACGGCAGGATAGAGCAGGAATCATCCTCCCCCGGCGGGGCTTCCTCGTCAGCGTCGTCGACGGAAATGCCGCTGTCCGTCAGGAAGAGAAGCTGACGAAGCCGGTGAAGCAGGCGGGCGAACCGGCGAGCTTTGGCGGCTGGGAGAAGGTTCCGGGCGGGCGGGGGTGCAGTCTCGGTGAAAAATGCCAGGCGAGTCCTCAGAGCCGCCATGGGCAATAGCTCGCAATGAGGGCAGCCGCCGTCAGCAAGCGCAAGAGCTGCATGATCCTCACCCAGGCAGGAAACGCAGATCACGTGGTGGTCCCCGTCGCTGAGTGTGGCTCTGCACGAGCCGCAGGAAGGCATCTTAAAAAAGACGCTAGCTCTTTTAGAAAAGTGTGTGTCGCAGCGGCGAACACACACACAGCACAGAGAGTAAAAGGATATAAGCATCGGATAGCGCAGCAGGAAGGCGATTGAAGGCGGCGCGGCCAGCGACTTCAGTGACGACTCGTCCCGCTGAAAGGCTTCCTCAGACGGCGCGGCTTCTCTCCGGATCCAGCGATGCGTGTGCTTCGCTTGAAGGATGAAAAATCAGATATCAGCTGCCTGCGAGTCGTATTTATAGGCCTAAGCTATGCCTGTTTCGGTGGGACGTGACGCAGCGGGCGCGAAGCGCCCTCATTGGGTCTGACGTCACGCAAGGCCTCGCTCGATAGGCTGCTGCAGTTGCCGCAGAACAGCCAATAGGCGCGCGAGCCGTCTTGCCTATGTCTGTATGCTGCCGCAACGCGTTTTACATTATTACAAAATTAAGGATAATTTTTGGCCTCAATATCTCGCGGAAAAAGGATTTTCCCCCTAGCGCAAGATACTCTTACACAGTACGAGAGACCTCTCGTAAGAGAACTACGTTTCACTACGCGAGAAGTGATAAGGAAATAATCATAGACAGTAAAAGAAATGGACACAGCAACCCCATAGACTTGATGGAGAGAAGTGAAGTCAATTAGAAGCACTCTCTTCCTGATGGCTGAGCGTACTGCGCAAACTCAAACTGAGCTTGACGACGTAGATGTGATGTGAACAACCTGTCTGACAGTTGTACTGTAAGTCATCTGGTAGTTGTGCCAAGAGAAATCTGAATCATTCCCTTCCGAATCTTGCAGAGACGGAGAGTGTGAGTATGAGCTGTCCATGAGCTATAGGAGCAACTTTTGGTAAGTATTCTTGAATTTATCAGACTTTATGCCTCCACGTCCCCCGATTGCCTGCGAGCTTCTCCTCCTGTCTATACGGTAATTTCTCCACTGTGTGACAGAGAGTTGCGTGGTTATGACGCAATTGTTTGCCTATATTTTTACAAAAACGGCTTCTGCGGGGCCATAACGTAAGATACAAGGTAATGGATCCTTTTATACATTGTCGTGTTTCTTTAGAAATAAACAGTGTTTTTAAACGCCTCAGATGTAAAGTTATTCGCTGTCAAAGTGACACCAAAATGAATGGGAGTCAATGGAATGCTAACAGCAAGTGATGGCTTGTTAGCCAATGGATGCCTCCATAGAAGGTACGCTTTTTTGACTGTTGTGACAGAAGTGAATCAATCAAAACTAACTTTAGCTGGACAATAACTTTATTCTAGAGCTGCTATAAAGCCAAAACAATCTCTGTTACTTTAATTTCCTATTATCAGTGTAATGTAGCTTTGGAACAATCTACAACATAGTTAAAAGCGCTATATAAATGAAGATGACTTGACTTGCTGCTGGTCAAGCAAATGTTTGTGCTTTGTTTCTGTTTGATATAATTGTAAATATATCTATTAAAATACTGACATCCCGCTGTCCTGTTTCTTGTTCTCTCATTGGCCAAGGTCATCGCTGATGTCATTTTCAGTCAGAACACATTCACACAGCAGGATCGCAGACAGGTCCAGATATTTAGCATGCCAAATATCTCACGAGCATCTCGACTCATCTGCGATTCTCTCAGATCACGTTTTTGATAATTCACACTGTGTGATTGTCACTCACGTGAACGAGCACCGATTTGCCTATGATTTCGGGCATTTGTCGGAAAGCGAAATTCGGGCCTAAAATCATTCAGTGTGAACTCGGCATAGTTTCCTACCGTTTAGTGTCTTCAATTACATGGTCTGGCACAACATAGAACTTCAATGGTTTTGTAATTTCATGTACTAACTGACCATTTCTGGCAGACCTCTCTTCATGGCTTGTGTCTGTGGAGATTATTATTTTGCTGTGGTGTGCAATCATCTACATGACCAGCAAGAGAAGTGCCATGATTAAGAAGGTAATCTTTGTGATAGTCTCATTTTTATAATTGGTTTTGGATCATAAGCAGCCTCATATTTGTATTTCTATTTTCCCACCATTTCTCATATTTCTGGATCTATTTCACTATTTTAGGGTGTACACCTCTGTTTATTTCCCTGCCTGTCATTGGTTTTTGTGATATCGTATTTTTTTTAGCTCTGAGGAAAACCAATTCTTCTGGGAAAAGTGTACATCCACAGATGCAGAGAGCCCTGCGTACCATCATCAACAGTTTTGTCATGACATTTATTGTTTACTTGCCACCAGTGTTGGGGAAAGTTACTTTTAAAAAAGTAATGTATTACAATATTGTGTTACTCCCCAAAAAAGTAACTAATTGCGTTACTTAGTTACTTTTTATGAAAAGTAATGTGTTACATTACTTTTGTTACATGTGTTAATTACTTGTGTTACATTACATTTTGCTTTTGTTAGTAATGCATACACATTACATGTGTTACATTAATGCGTATTGCATTTACATTACTTTTTCTCACGTGGGCTGGGCTTGCTTGTTTGTTTTTTAATAACATCAAAACAAGTTCTATTTTTGGCAAATGTTAAGGCCCTTTCACACCAAAAGTGAAATGAATAAGCCTCAGGCTGAAGGAAATGCATATTTACACCTTTATATTATATTTACAGTAGAGGGCACCGCTCAAACAAACCTTTCAGCTGTGCTGCCATTCTGGGTTAAAGAACAATAGGATACAGGAGAAGGAAGTTCAACACTCTTATTATTAAATCTAATCTAAAGTAATTTTTGCTTTTTAGTATGGTTGAATTATATCATTGAATGCCAGCAGCAAAGACATTGGTTAATAAAGTGAGATTAAATACACAATGTATATTTGAGTAATTTAATATAGTTAATTATAAAAGTTTTGCGTAAAATTCTGAAATTGCATTTTACTATTTTTATTCATTTTGAGGAATACTGAATGTTTTCGTGCATGTGAGATGAGTAAATGCATGTTCACATTTAGTCTAAAACTAAAACAAACATCATGTTCACACAGCATACACAACACCTCCCCACTTTATTTCTCTCAAATGAAATATGAATATTCTCTATATATAATTTACAAGCTACAAATAATGCGGATTAGCCAATCAGATCTAAAAATTCCAACAATGTTTGACCTTAGCTGTGTGCAAGCCTCTTCAAATATAGCCAAGAGGGTGGTGCAAGGACATATTTTGACGTTCTTTAAAAAGAAAAGAATAGAAGACATGTTGACAGTGTCTCAGGACATTCCCTTGATGTAACATTAGAAAGAATAATGGACAACATTGATTGAATAAGGGATCATCAAGGCTAGAGTTCTCAACGGGTCGGGTCGGCCCGACAAACCCGACAAACCCGACGGGACCCGTGGGTTCGGGCCGGGTTCGGGTTGAAAATATAAGCAAATGACTCGGGTCGGACCTCGGGCTTAATCTTTTCCGCTCAGTGAAAAACAAAACACACAAAAAAAAACATTAATAATCGCTGCTGTTCACCATAAAGAAAGTCTGGCTGTTGCGTGCAACGTACATCATGGAGAGGGGCAGGGGCAGACCTGACGCCGCTGCGTGCACGCCTTAAGCCTGGAGAAGAAGAAGGAGTTGGTGAAAAGTAAACTTGCCGCAGGTGAATTCCTCGTCGCTACTACAGGAGTGGGAAAATCAGAGGTCTGGAAAGTTGTTTGTATTGTTTGTATTGTTAAAAGGCATGAACATTAAAGGTTGATTTGAATTCCCGTCTGCTGGTCATGATAATACGTGTATGAGAGGGAAAAAAAAATTATCGAGGGGCCGCGGGCCGGGTTCGGCCAGATAATTCATGATGGTGTGTCGGGTTACATCGGGTCCGGGCTTTAAAAGCCACGGGCCGGGTCGGGTCGGGTTGTAATTTTCAGGCCCGTTGAGAACTCTAATCAAGGCTGAATTACTGAAAACTAATGCAGTAATCAAGGTGGTCTCGTCGATGATTGGTTGATATACCAAGGGAGCCTAGCCTCCTCTGCCATGTTACTTTTCTCAACACTCCTAATTGCTGAAAGTGAAATACTCTGTGGTGATTATTAAAAAAAATTACCAACGGAGGCAAAAGTCTTCGGCTATGGATTTGCTTCCCCCTCCCCATCTCTATGCCCTCAGACTTGCATCTGGAAGATTTGGCACATTCGGGGAAGAGGTGCGCGGTGGTTACACTTACAGTGGTGTAATTACAAACAAGAAATATACATACTGGGACATTAAATGAATAACTGGGAGTTTTATTTAACATTAAATTGTCCTTCTCCCAGCTTTATAAAATGAACTTTAAGCCATCGAAACAAAACACATTTGAACAAAAAGGCTGTGCCTCCCTTGCCAACATCAAGATGTTGGGCCTGGGAACACACCAATTGAATTGATTAGTAAGCAGAAGTTGTTACTCCACCACTTTTGTGTGACATGTGAGACACATCTTATATTGTTGAACCAACATGGTTCAAACGTTACAGGTGTGACCATGTTTCTACAGAGAGTCTGGTGTTTAGACATATATACACAAGACTACAATCATTCACATTATTACATGAATAATCGACTAAAGTTTATGGCTAACCACTGTGGAAAATGTTGTATTTATTTCAAGATTGTTTTGCCACTTTTTGTTCAAATGTGTTTTGTTTCGATGGCTTAAAGTTCATTTTATAAAGCTTATATTTTGGTAAATAAAAACAAAGATAAACAGTATACGTCACGAATTGTGGCTGTATGAATGAGCACACGGCGATAGAGTTACAATAGACAGTCTTTAATAATAAATCAACCACACAGGGAGCACATAGGAGAACACTAGGAATAATAAACCACCACATAAAACTCAGACGATATCGGACAAATGAACAGAATGAATCTCAGGGCTTAAGGACATGGGGAATGTAATCAAGGTGAACAGAAACATCTCGGTTACATATGGTAACCCTCGTTCCCTGAGGGAGGGAACAGAGACGTACGTCGTGGTGACTGACGAATAGGAATCTTGCTAGAGAAGCCAATCTACTTTGAGTGAAACTAAAACAAGCCAATACACATTGGCGTGCAATCATTTGCATCAGCTGTGCAGCCTCGCAGCGCGGGTATAATAAGCAGCTGGTGATCATTGCACTTCAGTTTTTTGCTGAGGAGCCAAGCCTGAAAAGCTGGTCGCCCCGGCAGGCAGCAGCAGATGTGGCAACGGGACGTACGTCTCTTATCCCTCCCTCAGGGAACGAGTGTTGCCATATGTAACCGAGACGTTCCCTATCGTCCAGTAACTATGACATACATAATGTATGTTGTACGAATAGGAATCCCTACCAAAGCGCCACAGCTGCTGCACCACATCCAGCGCCCTGTGTAAGCTTCCACACCTTCTTGCCTGGAAGGATGATAGGAGAGGGCTTACACCGAGTGTATCTGTCACTGTTGTTCTGTGATAACCCATACAGTGAGATTATTGGATAACACTGGGAAAGCGTGCCCGATCTGAGGGAGGGGAATGCTGCAGGAGCCACATTCTTAAAGAGAGTTATGTGGGAATACACATATGGACTAACCTGAGGGTTGTACTGCATATGAATATTGGGTGACTTAGCCCAAGGGGAAGACACCGGCTTCCATTAGGAGCAGCCGTGGAGAATATACACACATGGGATCCCCGTAGGGTCAACCATGTGGGACCCAGCCTAGACCCGGTTCTCAAGGATTCAGCGGATAAAGGCCTGGCACTGGATGCTCCGCCATGTCCGGGCCGAGGGTGTTGGAGGACTAAACAGGTTTGACTCTGGAGCAATAAGAATGCACAGTAGGGTGCAGCAAACCGACAGAGCCGGTACTCACAGTGCTTCTACCCGTTTAGGGTGAGAACACTGGAGGACACGGGCTCTACACGTAGGCTATAGTATCTAGCGAACGTGTTAGGTGTCGCCCAGCCTGCAGCTCTACAGATATCTGTTAGCGAGGAGCCACGTGCCAGCGCCCAGGAGGATGCAACGCCTCTCATGGAGTGTGTATGCAACCTGAGCGGGCAGGGCACGCCTTGAGCTTGGTAAGCCAAGGCGATGGCATCCACTATCCAGTGGGCCATCCTCTGCTTGGAGACAGCCTTTCCCTTCTGCTGGCCTCCGTAACAGACAAAGAGCTGGTCTGAGGTCCTGACGCTTTGAGTTCTGTCCACGTACATACCCAGAGCGCGAACGGGACAGAGTAAAGCCAGGGCTGGGTCTGCCTCCTCCAGGGACAGCGCTTGCAGGTTCACTACCTGATCTCTAAAGGGAGTGGTAGGAACCTTGGGCACATAGCCAGGCCGGGGTCTCAGTACAACATGGTTGTCACCCGCCCGATTCGTCGACCGAAAATGCTTGCAGGTCCCCTACCCTCTTGATCGAGGCCAATGCAATCAGCAGCAAAGTCTTCAAGGAGAGCTTTAAGTCTGCTGACTGCAAAGGCTCAAAGGGAGCATCCTGAAGTGCTCGAAGCACCAGGGAAAGATCCCAAAAGGGTATGGAGGGGGGACGAGGAGGATTTAAACGTCTCGCCCCCCTAAGGAATCTAATGACCAGGTCGTGCTTTCCAACTGTTTTGCCATCTATGTGTTCATGATATGCTGAAATAGCGGCAGCATGTACTTTGAGGGTGGAGGGAGACAGCCTTCACTCCAACCCTTGCTGCAAGAAGGAAAGCACTGACCCTATCAAACATCTTCGGGGGTCCTCTCTGCGAGAGGAACACCATTCGACAAACAGGTTCCACTTCAAGGCATACGCACGTCTCGTAGATGGCACTCGTGCAGAAGTGATGGTGTTAAGTACCTCTGGGGGTAAGTCACCTAGAACATCCGCATCCCATCCAGGGACCAGACATGGAGTTTCCAGAGGTCCAGACGCGGGTGCCATCCTTCCTCAGAGGAATGGGGCAGGGAGGGACTGTCACGAGGAGCATGAGTTCTGGGAACCAAGTCCGGGTGGGCCACCAGAAGGACCTGCTCCTCGTCCTCCCTGACTTTGCACAGGGTCTGTGCAAGTAGGCTCACTGGGGGAAATGCATATTTGCAGAGGCCCCGGGGCCAGCTGTGTTGGGCCCCGGGGCCAGCTCCCGCTAACTAGAATCTCGGGCAGGCAAAACAGAAGCAGAACACAGTGAAAATGAAACAAATACAACCTTATTGTAAAGTGTTACTAATACTTTTTAACATGCCTGATCAGCATGTATTTGTGTATTTGTTTTTCTGGTCTTATCGGTATTCCGGGTCAAGTAATTCCCCAGATAGTTTTTTACCTCATCACTCATCGTAATTATTTTGCTTATCACGCCGTCATCAACATCTGATGTATACTGCCAAGCAGTATTTGCTGAATAGTGAGAAGTACTGTATAAGTACACCAATATTTGATCAAGTTGCTAAATTTTAATTACCAGAAAGTTTTTACAGGTTAATGGAGAAGAAAATTGATTTTAAACATCACTAGTGGTCCTAATGAATGTTAGAAAAACCTCCTAGGAACAAGAATTTTTCTTTATAAATATTTTATTACACAGACTAGAGTAAAGGCACTTTCATCATCTTATTATTTTTTCTTTGTGTGAAATGGACCTCTCTTCTAGGATTTTTAAAGCAGGAAGGATATTTAATGCTTCTTCAATTAGTATAAATTAGTATAATTAGGGCCCAAGCCCTGAAAGGGCGAAGGCCTTATTGTCTTCTTTAAGATTATTAGGGCCCAAGCCCCAAAGGGGTGGAGGCCCTATTGTTTTTCTTTTTGATTATTATGGCCAGAGCAACGATGGTGTGAGGACCCTCTTGGAATTGCTCCATTTACTCTTATCAAACTTCACATGTTTGATAAGAGTCCTGCCCTGAACACTTCTACATGACAATATTTAGTTATAGCCATTGCGCCACCTAGTGGCAATAGGAAGAAGTGATAAGCTGAAAGGACGAAGGCCCTATTGTTTTCTCTAGGATCATTCTTTTTTTCGTCACCCACCATCAATTGGAACTCTGGTGGGATTATTAGGGCGCAAGCCCTGAATGGATGAAGGCCCTGTTGTTTTCCCTAGGATTATTCTTTTTTTGTCACCCACCATCAATTGGAACTCTGGAGAGATTCAACAATGGAGTGATTCCTGCTTCCAGAACTGTCTGTCATCTGTGATCAAACCATCTACACATCAGACCGGTCGACATCTCTCGAAATCTTCATCCAGTCTCCAGTTGAACTCCACCTCCGTCAAAAGCCCAGAGACTGAGAGTAAAACTGAAATCCCTGAAGAGTACCGGGCATTCCAGGATGTATTCAGCAAACGGTTGGCGACCCGTCTACCACTTCATCGGCCATGGGACTGAGCCGTCGACCTGCTGCCTGGGGCAGCGCCGGCTATGGAGGAGTACATTCAGGAGGCTCTCAAACAACGTTTCATCCATCCATCGACATCCCCTGCTGCATCCAGCTTATTCTTCATGGCCAAGAAGGACGGAGGTCTGCAGGTGCGTATCGACTACCGGGCCCTTAACGCACGGACTGTTAAATACAGTTATCCTCTTCCTCAGGTCCCTGCAGTGTTGGAACAGCTCCGTGGGGCTCGCATCTTCTCTAAGCTGGACCTGTGGAGCACCTATAACATAATTTGGATACGCAAGGGTGACGAATGCAAGACGGCGTTCATCACTCCGGCAGGCCACTATGAGTCCCAGGTATTGCCACATGGCCTGCCCAACTCACCCTCCGTATTCCAAGGCTACATAAATGAGGTGTTCCAGGAGTACCTCCAATGCTTCGTCATCGTCTACATCGATGATATCCTAATCTACTCCCGGAAACTGGCAGAACATCGCCACCACGTGACACAGGTCCTCAAGAACCTAAGAGAACACCACCTAAATCTCAAGTTGGAGAAGTGCGAGTTCCACACACCATCTGTCCAGTTCCTCAGGTACATCATCCACCAACAAGGTATCCAGATGGACCAGAGGAAGGTGTACAGCATCCACAACTGGCCCCAACCTGTCACCGTCAAGGAACTCCATCGCTTCCTAGGCTTCGCCAACTTCTATTGCAGATTCAACCAGAATTAGTCTCCTCAACTCACCTCTCACCTCACTCCTCAGGAACTAGCCCAAGTTTCTGTCCTGGAACCTCTTGGCCTTCCAACACATGAAGGATGCCTTCACAACCGCTCCAATCCTGGTGCACCCCAATCCAGAACCCGAGGATGGGGTCCTGAGGGACGGTTGTATGTACCATCCGCCTGCCGCCTGTCTGTCATGGACTCTGCACACACCTCTCTGGGCTCTGGACACCCAGGCAGCCAGCGAACCTCACTCCTACAGGATAGTTACTGGTGGCCCAACATGGCCCAGGATATCTCCCAATACGTGAGAGGGTGCTCAGTCTGTGCCATCACCAAGGAAGCTACCCGAGGGAAAGTTGGTACCTCTGCCGATACCCAGAAGTCCCTGGTCCCACCTTGGCATTGACTTCATGACAGACCTTCCTCCGTCCAACCATCACACCTGTGTATTTTTCATCGTCGTCCCCTTCTGGTTCCCGTTGTTCCACCACCACTCTGCTTTTAATAAACACTGTGTGCACCTACATCTGTCTGTCTCCTCCTGTGTTTGTGACAGTGAGGCTGTAAATACCTGATGAGCCAAAACATTATGACCAGTCACAGGTGAAGCGAGTATTGTTGATCATCTCCTAACAAGTCACATTTTAAGATCTTGGTAGATTATATGGTAAGCAAACAATCAGTTCTCTTTGGGTACGTTTACATGACAATGATGTACTAAAAATTAAAAAGTTTTTCCTTTAAGTTTTTCACATACAGACAACAACGTTGTCAAAACGATCCCCGTTCACACGGATCTGCGAAAATTACTAAAAACACTGTATTATGCATGCCAGGCCAGTAGATGGCGATGTCACTTTGTAAAGAAACTACTCACCTATAGACTGAACACATTATACGCATGTTCATGAAGTCACCGTTTTCACAAATTTGCATTTTTGTATTTTTGATGGAGAAAATAATGACAATAAACCCCGTTTTCAAAAGTTTGTATTCAGGCCCCCAAAACAATGTTGTCGTGTAAATGTGTGGCCATTCAGTTTTTATTTGAAAACTGTGTTGGGTAACAATTTACGGTAAGGGTACATGAATTACCATGAATTCATGTATAAATTCATGCATGAATTATGCATTAATTCATGCATTAATATCTCATGAATCATCAGGAACTAACACAAGTTCAACGTTTTTCATTCATGACTTCATGGATGAACAACACCTTAATTAAAACATTAACTAAGAGGAGTATATCACCATGAATTATGATTTATTACGCATGATCATGATGTTTTCTTTGTTCACAATTATGCCACCATTAAACGTCCACTTTTGGTATGGTAAGATGTCTTAAAATTGATTTCTTTTTCTAACATTTAAACTTACACCACATTATTAGACTACCCTTTGACTTTATGAATACGCATAAATGACAGCTTAATGATTTTTTTTGTACATTTATTTAAAGACCGCATGTACCATTTTTTTTGTCACTGGTGTTACCTTACTTCTTTGGCAATATTAAAGAAATATTTTTTTGGGAAATATTATTTCTAATTTTTTTCAGCACATGTAGACAGAGTTACCGAAAAATAATAATAATGCAATAAATAAGGAGATTATGTTTTTTTTTTTTTTATCAGGTTTGTTAAAAGTGTGCTTGAATGAGGTTAGTTCATCATCTATTTGCTATAAAAATGAAAATATTTGAAAACCAGTTAAAATCAAGTAATGATGCAATCCTTTAAATCTTAACTTTTGAGTGTAGCAGAATTAAATGGATGTAATATTATTACTATGTCACATGTGGCATTGTAATTAATGTGACAGAAAAAAAAGACAGTAACACCAATGACACAATGAATCACCAATGGCATGCATAAGACCAAAGATCATTATTCTTCACCTATAATTAAGTAGATGAGACTAAATTGTTACATTTGCCATATAATCTAAATGAATAGCTTTGAATAAAGTTTATCTATAAATTCAGTCACTGGTGTTACCCATAAGAAAGGTGACACCAGTGACAGTAACACCAGTGACAATTTTCATGAAAAATTCATTTTACAAAATGGCTGCTGCAAGGTAACAAACCACATGTTGTCAATCATGGTATACTAACTAAATTAAGTAGTTTAATCCATTTGTATTTTAGTTTTTTTTTTAGTTTTTTTTTTTTTACAATTACCTAACAGTAAAGTAGGTCATACCAGTGACTTCAACTAAAAGCTTCATATGAAATCATGAGATAAATGAGAAGATTTTTGATAACTGAAAAGAGGCCATGGGCCTTTCTTCATAGATATTCAGGAAATTGGAAGAAGGAAGTGTGATTTTTATTTCAAAATAAGAGATTTTTGTTTAATGGTAACACCAGTGATACAACTCCAGGGGACCACTACTTTCATTATCAATTTTATAATATTTATTATGCATTTTTTTTATATATATCATTTATATAGTTACATAGATAGTTATGTATACATTATTGTATTTTAAATGGTGTAAAAATATGTTATTGACCTCAAAATAAAGCATTTTCCCTCTGTACATGACTGTGGGGACGAGTACTTCTGTGGTGCTTGGAATTCTATATAATTAATAAAAATCAATTATTGCCACATTGATGGCTCAAGAAGGTGTAATTGTTCAAATAACATAATTTTATTTTAAAATGTAAAGAAATTGTAACCCTAAAGTGTTTTTTAAGTGTAATATTTCTGTAAAGGCTAGGGACAGAAAAATGGACATTTTCATAGAATGACCCTAATATCACATTGTTCATCAGTGTTTCAAAGGACCAAGTCAACACTTTAGTTGAGGGGCCACTCACATGATGAAGTCATTGATAGATAATGCTTAGTTAATGATGACTACTGTATTTGAATGTCAACAGAATTCGTGTGCTATGAGCTGTGATTGGTCTATTTTGGGGTCTGTCCAATACAGTAGTCATCATTAACTAAGCATCTATCAATGACTTCATCATGTGTGTGGCCCCTCAACTAAAGTGTTGACTAGGTCCTTTGAAACACTGATGAACAATGCGATATTAATGGTGGCATAACTGTGAACAAAGAAAACATCAGGATCATGCGTAATAAATCATAATTCATGATGATGTACTGCTCTTAGTTAATGTTTTAATTAAGGTGTTGTTCATCCATGAAGTCATGAATGAAAAACGTTGAACTCGTGTTAGTTCCTGATGATTCATGAGATATTAATGCATGAATGAGTGCATAATTCATGCATGAATTTATACATGAATTCATGATAATTCATGTACCCTTACCGTAAAGTGTTACCCGGTGGGGTGTAAACAGCCCCCAATGAACATGTGGGATGCAGGAGAAATGGGCAGGAATAAAGATCTGAATGACTTTGATAAGGGCCAAATTGTTATGGCAAGGCAACTGAGTCAACTGAGCAACTTCAGTATCTCTGAAACGTCAAGGCTTGTGGGTTGTTCCCAGTTAGCAGTGGTAAGAATTTACCAACAGTGGTCTGAGGAGTGACAAACTACAAAATTGGCGACAGGGAATTGGGAGCCCAAGGCTCATAGATAGCTATCCAGTTTTGTCCGAGCCAACAGAAGGCATACTGTAGCACAAGTTACACAAAATGTTAATGATGGTTATGGGAGGAATGTGTCACAACCAGGGCTGGCGGAAGCACTGGGCAAACTTGCCAATTGCCCAGGGCACCAGACACTAGAGGGCGCCACACCATGACGAGCACGATCATTGAATAATCGATGGATGGCTTTGCTAAGAGCAGAAAATTTGATTTTCATACTCTGAGCAGTGGCAAGTGCCTGCATCTTGCAAAGGAAATTGGGGATACTGATGCAGATGATCTGAGCTTCGAGATAAAAACCGCTGTCAAGAGCTATCCCAGCGATGTGTGCGATTCACCCATTAACATGCTAGGTACTTCTAAAGGACACCTTCAGGGGTCTTGTAGAATCCATGCCTCAAATTTTAACTCCAATTTTGATACCACGGCAAAACTACTAGCCCATAAAGTTCAGACATTATTAAAGGGAAGTAAACAGTCAGTAATAAAATATGAACAAATAAACAAATTATGAGCCATATCAAAAATAAATACAACAGAACAAAGATTAAACAAATGAAGTAAACAGTCATTTAAGATTTTCAGGTATCTAACAGTATTTATGTACAGAAATTGAATAACCAAATGAAATGTAAAATAACGCTGTATAGTCTTCACTGCATAAATTAAATATAAATTAATCTGTTTTTAAGTTACAAAGGTTTTTCAGTCAAGAGCTGTGAGTGATTTTATCTTATCTGTGATTTTATTTGTCTCTTGTTGTTTTATTAACATTAATAACAAACAGCAGCAGGAATATTAGGCTGCTGTCACTTAAGAGATTCCTAAAGTGGTTTACAGAACTTTGCACACTGGATGAGAAGCTCCACATCTTTAAAATAAAAAAGACATTCAGAATCCTGCATTATAATGCATTGTAATTGTCCCACATTAAAATGAAAACATAACATTACACAATAAAGTAACATGTAATTTACTTAAAGGGTTCTGACTAAACAATTTACTGTCACATGTGTTATCATACACACGTTTAACTCAAATCGGATGTTTACGAAGCGTTTGTGAATCTGGAGGAGAGTTTTCGGGAAGGTCCGTTTTACACGCAAATTACTCTGAATTTACGCATATATTTATGAAAGTTTAACGAATGAGGCCCATTATTATTGTAATGTTGTGTGCTTTGAGACATGAGGTAAAATGCTGTCTCTTGTCTTGTGACATTTTGCAGACTCTGCTGTTTGCGCTCATGTGTTTTGAAGGAGATGTGGCTTGAAGTTTTGAAAGGATGGTGGGATTTCATGCTTTCAAAGCTAGCTTGCTATTGCTAGCCTCTCCGAAATTGCCTACCCTTTTTCATGATTTTTTCTCCTTATCTACGTAAAAACTGAAATGTTCCCAAATCTGCTTTTAAAAAGTTAGGAGTATTGTTTAGCACTGGCTGCTTCTCTCTCTATGTGCGAACATTATATGCAAATACTTTACTTCTGAATAAAGATTTTTATCAATCTTTATTAAGAGTATGACTACTTAAATTACAATAACACAGTTCAGGATTTATAGTGTGAATTTTTTTTAAATATATATATATTTTTTTTATTATTATTTTATGCATCGTTCAGAATCGTTCATCCAAGCATCAAGATGCATCACAAAAACGATTATATTCCAATCCCCTAACCGTGATGTGCACATTACAATCACCATTCACTATGATAAAAAAACATATCATTCCACCCATCATTTGCTGTAGATCACGACTCGAATGGCACAAATGCCACGGTCATTTCCCACGGGACATTTGCACTGATAAAATGGATTAGATGTAGGTCGCTTTGGATAAAGGAGTCTACTAACTTTACTTTGCTTTACTCTGGTTATTTACTGACGAAAGTTGTAAACTACACTACACCAAAGGGAATCTGTGAACTTAACTGTCCAACTGAAGAAATACTCGGCAAAAAAATATTATTTGTAGCTTAGATAATTCAATTAAGAAATAAACTGACTGCTCAGTGTTGGCTGATGGTTAAGCATGAAATGCATGTCTGTTTCCTGTGTAACCTTTAAATTACTAATAAATCTTTGCCCTGGTTAGGTGTAGCCATTTGCTAGTAGTGGGAACCGGAGAGAGCCTTCCCCGAACCCTCCTCTCAGCAGGGGTGCTGGGCTGGCCTCAGCAGATAAGCAGATAAGCCCTTTTGCCACTTCAGGGAGACCGAGAGGACTCTGTGGGCTCGGGATAATTCATTTGATTTAAACATTAAATGAAATGGTGTTTTGTACATGGAGAGAAGGCCCAGCTCTCCATCATGTTAGTAGGTAACATTTAGAGATGTGCAGGGCTAAACAAGAACGTGCCTGCTCTTTTAAAATGTGGGCAACATTTCTAAATTTAAAACCCAGACAAGACTTTCTTTCTTTAAGACCCCTAAGTTTGATCAAACGATCAAAATATGAGGAAAATATTTTATATTTGTCACGATGTGACAAAGCATATGGAACTTATTCCCGCTGAAGCAGAGTTTCCGGTGGGACACTTGTGAGAGAAACTCCGTCCCCAGGCCTGTGTGTGCGTCTGTCGCCATGACAACCCCAACAGATTGGCAACAGGTGTGGGGAATTTACTCGGAGTTTGGAAGAAGCCCCGCCAGCATTTGAGAGGATAAAAAGCAGGAGAGAGGGACGAGCAGGGGAGAGGAGGACACGACGAGAGAGGACATGTGAGGCACGCGGCACGTGAGCGGCCGCGACCGCGACCACGGATGCGGAGAGAGAGAGAGAGCGAGGAAGAGAGAGAGAGACAGAGAAGACTTCGGCTGGATTGCGGGTGCAAGCCTTAGCTCCACCGTGAGTCTGTTGAATTGTGAAGTTACAGCTGCATTGGGGAAATACCATCCTCCACTCTCTGTCTGAGGCTAGTGAAGAGCCTGCTAATGCTGGAAGAGCCTGCTAATGCTGGAAGAGCCTGCTAATGCTTGAAGAGCCTGCTAATGCTGGAAGAGCCTGCTAATGCTGGAAGAGCCAGCTAATGCTGGAAGAGCCTGCTAATGCTGGAAGAGCCTGCTAATGCTGGAAGAGCCTGCTAATGCTGGAAGAGCCAGCTAATGCTGGAAGAGCCAGCTAATGCTGTGAGTTACACGTATCTATTCCTCTCTCTGCCTGAGTCCAGTGAAGAGCCGGCTAATGCTGTGAGTTATACGTATTCTCCACTCTCTGTCTGAGGCTAGTGAAGAGCCTGCTAATGCTGTGAGTTACACGTATCTATTCCTCTCTCTGCCTGAGTCCAGTGAAGAGCCGGCTAATGCTGTGCTGAGATACGCGAAGAGCTCGCTGAAGAAGAGAACACGGAAGCTGTGAATTATGTTCATTCCTCTCTCTGTCCGAAGGTGCTGAGATACGCGAAGAGCTCGCTGAAGAAGAGAATGCGGAAGCTGTGAATTATGTTCATTCCTCTCTCTGTCTGAAGGTGCTGAGAAACGTGAAGAGAACGCTGAAGAGAACGCGGAAGCTGTGAATTATGTTCATTCCTCTCTCTGTCTGAAGGTGCTGAGAAACGCGAAGAGAACGCTGAAGAGAACGCGGAAGCTGTGAATTATGTTCATTCCTCTCTCTGTCTGAAGGTGCTGAGATACATGAAGAGAATGCTGAACAGACTTTTTAAGCAACTTTTTATTTATTTAATAAAGAACATTTATTTTTAATTCTGTGTCTGTCTCCTTCATGTCCACGGCCAGCTTCTCAGGGGCGGCACGCAAGCGAAGGGGTGGGCGGCCCGCTGGCGCTCCACCCCGACCTGTGACATATTCTTGAAGGAAAAACAAAACAATATGCTTAAGGTATTATCTGACACAATTATTTTGCAAAAACTGCATACTACAGCTACAGGTTTTATTTTACTTTGCAAAAAATGAAAAAAGAATCAGTTATCAATATGTTATTGGTTATCTCTTGTTTTTGCATGTGTTTAAAATGTCTTTGTATGACAGCCTGGTAAAAAAGTAAGTCTGCACTGTATGTTTCCTTGTGTTATCACAAATACAACTATTTTTTGTGTGTATCTGTTTTTCACATGGCAGAGTGATGGAAAAATCTAAATTTGGTTTTCCAAATATGGTACGATCACCTGCCTTTTGTACCACAGACCCAAGGGTGTTATCTTAAATACTGGTTAGGTTAAAAAATGTCAAATGTTGTTGTGGGAAATGCACAAAATGTGCATGGTATATAAATAGGAAGATGTTACTGTAAGTACTCTGTGACTTTTTTGTGTTTCCTTCAATCAATTGAGGGACAATAAAAATCTTATCTTGTTGTTATAAGCCTATCAGTGCCTTGGAGAATAGGCAGGGAAACACCATGAATACAAGGGCTAGCAAAAAAAAAAAAACATACACTCACAGTGTTCTAAGCCAGCCTGTTCTAATTATTTATTTGTTCTAATTAATTATTTAGGTTAATTACATAAAGTAACATTTAAATGTACAAAAAATTATTTTGTACATTTGGGTAGATGCTGAAACGTATATGTATTGACAGCATCAATAGAGAATATAAAGTAGTTATAGAAATGTAAAATATTTATGAATACTTTATATCATACACATATCTATATAAGCTTTACTGTTTTGTATATATTAGATCCCTTGACCCATTCCAGAACACTAAACCATTTTTCAACAATATAAAAAACAAAACAGGCTGAAAAAAATGTCCGGTGACAATAATTATAGTGTTCAAAACAACATACCATTGTATATAGATAGTCCCTGCCCAATGGGCCTGTCCCATTACCCACACTTGCTGCCTTGGCCACCTGAGAGCGGTGTCATGTGACAGGAAGTAAGTGCACATGTCCCAGGTCTGAAAAATACCAACACATGTGCCCATAATGCACATTAAATCCCCTTTGGAGAGATATTTGAGGCTAAGCATAACCCATGATTTATCATGTTTAGACCCTCATGTGCCCCAAAATTGTTTGGTTTTGTGGAAAACTTTCCAGTTAAATTATTAGATATTAGATAATACATAAAGACTGGGTTCAGTTCCTCACACAGCACAATCAAATGTGTTCTGATAGGCCAGTGAATATGTTGGCAGGGCAAGTAAAAATCTGAACGGCTGGGCCAGAATATAAAATTACTTTGTTTCCTTTGTATGAGCATAGTCTTTTCACACAGCATTTGCTCTGCACTAATTAGTGTCAAGACTCATCACAGCGATTGAAGTCAAGCATAGATTTTTATGAAGAAATCTACATTACTCTTGAAAATATATTCAAATTTGATGTGATTGTTCAGTTCACTTGGATTTGGTCCGGACTAAAAAAAGAAATAAAAATAAAAACATTTAGTCCTGGTCCGCTTAGCGATCACATTGGCATTTTAAAAACGAACTTAAAGGAATAGAGTGTTTGCACCTACGTCACGCATACTTGCCAACCTTGAGACCTCAGAATTAGGGAGATATTCAAAAATTGGGGGGGGGGGGGGGGGGGTCGTCATATATATCACACACACAAACGCAAAGAAAAATGTAATTCATGTATTTGACAAATTCAATTCCACAAAAATCGGTGTTGCCTACACCGTGTTGTCCTCTTTTTAAAATTTCCACCCTGTTGACTTCAATGGGGCATATTTTAAACCTGCTTTTACCCTCTTAACATCCTTGATGTGTCATTACAAGTGCACAGGTCATGTGAGTGATTCCTTTAGAGTTAACACGGGTGAATCTGACTGCAGTAGATGTGAAAGATATGAATAAAAATGTTAATTCGGCCAGCGCTCATACCTGTGTTTACATCCTGTTTTCGGTTTAAGTCCAAAGTAGTCGATTGTCGAGTTCACGCGCATATGTTTAGTTACCTATGATCACGCGCGTGAACTCGACAATCGACTACTTTGGACTTCAACAGAAAACAGGATGTAAACACAGGTATGAGCGCTGGCCGAATTAACTTCATTTTAACGGATGGTGTGACGGATGGTGTAGCAATATTGCTGTCCGGGTGGAAATCGTTAGAAATACGGGAGAAAGGTCGGTCCGGGAGATTTTCGGGAGGGGCTTTGAAATTCAGGAGTCTCCCGGAAAAATCGGGAGGGTTGGCATGTGTGACGTCATGGCAGTGTTAATTTTGGCAGCCATTTTTGATTTAGTCTTAGTTTTCATCTTGAGACGAAAATACTTATTGGTCTTAGTCACATTTTAGTCATTTTGTCTTTAATAGTTTTAGTCTATTTTAGTTGACGAAAAATCATTTTGTTTTTTGTCAACTTTTAGTCAAACTGCAGTTACCAACATTAATTTTGGTAGCTATTTATATGTAGTCTTTAGACATTTTTTATCTCTAGGCCAATTCAATTAAGCTTATGAGAAATGTAAATTAAGGTAACAGGCTGTATTGACATTAGCAGTCACTCTTTAGCAGTAGCACTTGTGCACTTCTACAAACCCCTTTTACTTAGTTCAGTGTTTTTTAGAGTGCCCTACCCCTCTTCCACTTAGACTGCAGTCACACTTTTTCCATTAAGGGACAATATTTTTTTATATATATTTTTAAATTAAACAATGTTCAATAAATATGCAATGATGGTAAAAACTTAGTGATACCGGTACTTTTAAAATATTAAATTAAAGCCAGTAGTAGCTAAGTCACTGTCTTTATAAGTTAGTCATGGAGTCATTCATTCATTCAGTAAGGAAGCAAGCTGCTATTTTTATGAACGGGTCATTGAATCTCACGATTCATTCTAAGCCACAGAATCGTTCACCGCTATGTGCTGCAGTTCTGCTGTAGCATTCGTTGCAAAATAGAGCAATAAGCCTATGACAATACTGTTTTAAATGTAGAAAATCATTTAATGTTACCCTTCTGTTTGTTGAACTGTTGTATAAAATCAATGTCACATTTGATTTGAAATCGTGTGGATATTCAGGAAACATTGCATTCTTGCTCGTATAATATGATCGACATTAAAAACACTGGATATCATCAGCCTATATTTTGATCGCAGATTTAGTAGCACAGATTTAGTAGCACAGATAGCGCAAACGGCTCGTCGTGGCAGAACATAGACCGACTGAAAGACACTTTAATTTAAGTAGAAAATCTCAAATGAAGATCGCTAAACTCCAGCTTACTCGTCTGTGTTGTTTTCAGATCATCCGCGCTTCTTCAGCAGTGTAGAGAGCGCGCGCGCATGGTTGCCAGATACTATTGAGAAGACCGGGTAGAAAACGTGTTCTTTTAACAAAAAAGCTCTTTCTGGGGATTTAAAGGGTAACTAAACCCTAAACCAACTTTTTTTAGTTAATGATCTGTAAGAATGGGGCTTTATTAGTGCTGTTCATTGATTCGAGTAACTTTTTTGACATTTGGGTATTAAGTGTTTTAATTTTACAATATATGGTGTAAAAACGTCTGAGTGCTGCCCTCTTAAGGTTGAACGGTGGCTACTGCAGTTGAATTTTCCTATTGGATGTTGCGGTGGTAAGTGACGTAAGCGGTGGCAGGTGACGTAAGCAGGTTCCAGCTCACCACGCCCCTAGTACGAGCTCACCACGCCCTTGGTACGAGCTAGCGTAGATTTATCTGTATTGTATAGTGGGCAGGAGGGTATAGGTGTATTGTTGCTGGTTGCAACAGGACTGCTGGACTGCATAGCTTTCCAGCAGACTTGGAAATTAGGCGCCAGTGTTTGCATGCACTTGGCCTGGAAGACCGTGAGTGTGAAACCTGCATTTTACGCGGGATTTCTTCTCCAACGCAATAGAGGTGGAAATGGACTTCTCCACACAGCTCGCGCTGAAAAGCGACGCAGTGCAAAACGCTGCTCCTCCTGCATGGACTCCACCACCGCAGCGGCGCCTTGATGTGAGTGATCATATATATTTTAATCACAATTTATGGTTAGGCTAAAGTTAATCCTCTGGGGTCGACAAACGCGTCGGCGCATTTTTCTGGATTTTTTCACATAGCGGCAAAATATGAAAATGCCTACAGAGAGTGCGCGCTATTGACATCAACTCGATATAACTCATCAGATGCATGTACTTTACGTTGTCTTGCGACCCTGTGAGCAAGCTCTCCATTTTAGAGAGTCTGACAGCAGGTCTCAGGTGCACGCCCCCCCGCTCACGGTTCGTCCCCATCTCCGCTGGGGTCTGCCCACTTTTCTAGCATTTTTCAAATATTGCCAGTGGGTGGAGTCAGGCTCTGACCAGTGGTTTAGTTACCCTATAATTATTAAAATCTGGCAACCGTAAGCATGAACGCTCGTAAAAACAGTCAATGTGTTGTCGTCTCCTTTATTTGACACAAACAAGTGGTTTTGGTTAAGTTTAAAAAACGTTTAAACACATTTCAGTCTCGTCTTTTTTCGTCAACGATATTGCATGTGTTGATATAGTCACAGTTATCGTTTAATGACGTGGGTGTCGTCTCTCATCGTCTTGTCTTAGTCAGGGGAAAAAAGGTCGTCAACGAACATTTTTCATCATAGTTTTCGTTAACGAAATTAACACCGCGTCACGGTTTGGTCAGTTACCCGGATGAGCAGCCATATTGGAGATACTCGGATGTAAACAACAGCATGGATTGCACTGTTTATGTACTGTACTACTGAACACATTGTTACACTAATTTATGATATCTAAACCACGGAAAAACACGTGGAAGCTGCTAAATCATATAGAGAAGGACTTAGTAAGCAGGAAAGAGTGCGGAATTTTGACAAACTAAAGTTAATATGTGGTAAAGATCCGAACAATCTAGCTTCTTAGTCATGGACTGATGACCCGACAATTCTTCCTTCTATTTCTTATCCCGACATAGGTTACGTTCAGACTGTCAGTCCAAATCCGATTTTTGTTCAAATACGATTGAAATCTGATCAGAATTAGCTAACGTGAACAGCAAAAAAATCACATGAAATCCGTTTTAAGCTACATCCATATGTGGTTTGAAATCCTATTCAGGAAATCCGCTTCAGTCTGAACGCTCTGATCAGATTTCACGTGGCTTATGTGACTTTCTCACGCCACGTAAAATGTGAACATCAGACGTTGTTATAGGAAACATGCTGAAAGTCACTGCCAAAACAAGCCTGTGTTGTTGCAAAGTGCCGGACGAGCAGAAAATGATTATTTTTTAATTCTGAAACCGGCGGAGACAAGAGCGTGGAAAAAAGCTGTGCATACCAGCCTCTTACAGTTCTGCAGCAGGCTCAAGACGCAGTAGTCCAATGCGGCGGCTACACATTTCCATGTTGTAAAATTTTAATAAGACAACATCTCTATTAAAACCCCTCCATCAACTTAACGTCATTGCCAGAAATCAATGCAGATATTCCAGAAAACGAAAGAGCTGCATGGACACACAAATTGATCTGAACAGTTGCGATACACAGTGTGGACATCATTTTAGATCAGATTCCAGTCGGATACAAAAATATTCGCATTTGGACTGACAGTGTGAACGTAGCCATAGTGAACTACTCTACGTCAACATTTTAGCCATAATCAACGCTTCATTTACACATGTGGTTGATGAGCTGATGCAGTGCCTCTCTCAACCACAAATGCTTTCTTTCCTCTTTTCCTCCTTTGTTTTTTGCACTCTTCTCTTTAACTTTTGACAATCTATAGAACTCCAAATGTTTTTCCAGGTGCAATTAGTACAGACCAAAACACGACCATTTTTCAGCAGCAATAATAAGCCAAATTTGCGAGTCCATTAAGTTCAGTGGCATTGTTTACATTCAGTGCCTCCAATATGGCAGACTTCCGATTGTTGACGTGTTGTGAAAACCCTCTATAGAGATATGTTCACAACCTGATTGGGCTGCTTTTTTATGTAGCCTATATTTCGCGACAGAGCTTACCGAACATCCAAAACAATTGCTGTGTTTCCATCCAAACGAGAAGCGAATCTTTTCAAAGTAAAAAAAAAATAAATATATATATATATATATATATATATATATATATATATATATATATATATATATATATATATATATATATATATATATATGTGTGTGTGTGTGTGTGAATTAGGTGCGTTTCCAACAAGCTGTTTCAGTGGATGACAGTGGTATTGGTAACCTAGTAACCAACAGGGAATAAAACACCATCAGCTGAAACAGCCGATTAGTCACATGGGTTTAATGTTTGCTATGTCAGAATCTATTTGGCAAATGCGTTCCATCATCTTCCATTATTCGCATAAGGTCGAAATCCACCTCAAGCGAGTGTAAATCTTTTTTGCGAATTAAGGGATTTTTTTTCTGTATATTTGCCGTTTCCATCACTTGTTTCTGTTGTGATACTTCTAAATGTGCATAAAAACAGGGTGATGAAACATAGCTAATGCTTGTGTGCTGGTTTAAATGAGCTTGTTGTATGTGTATGTTGTATGTGCATGAACCGCACCAGAGTTCGTTTGGAAGTGAACTGAGACCCATCTTTTCAACGGTCTCGTTCCGCTTGTTCAGATAGCAGCGTTCACATTTATTCAAATGAACAGCACTAACAGAGAAATCGCACCAGGGTTAATTTTAATCAAACCAAACATGCCAAGTGTGAACACACCCTGAGTCTTCTGCCACGTGTGGCTTGCAGAGTCAGACAGTAGGCTATGTGTGTCTACAGCTGTGTGCATTGAAGCAGGCTCACAATAAGGTAATGACTGCAGCATAGCAATCCAGAGTTAATGTCAATCTGAATTACCCTCAGTTTGACCTTTGGCCTGCCTAGTGAATCTGCGGGTAGTTTTCAATGCTCAACTAATGAGGTCATTCCAATTCATTTAGAAACCTCAAAGGAATGACTGCCATACATAAATCTGTCTTCAACTACAGGCACTTTTATGTCATATTAGGTGGATCATTATTTAAACAAACTACCCTTGTCTAGGCTTTCAATCCTAACCAATGAAAATCCATTATAAAAATATTACTAAATCTATGATGACCTAAAGAATAGAGTGAAATTGACATTTCCGCATTGACACTTCAATAATTGTGTGCTAATTATTAACATCAGTTACTGTTTTAAATGTATCTCGCCGCAAAGACTGCATTACTGTAGCTCAAACAGTAGAGCATTGTGATAGCAACAACAAAGTTATAGGTTTGATTCCCAGGTAATGCACAAACTAAAATGTATACTATTTGAATGCATGAAATACAATAAAAGGTATACCTTCAATGTAAGTTGCTTTGGATAAAGTCATCTGCCAAATGCCATATTGTAAATGTGATGTTATAATAATAATTATATTAATAATAATAATAATAATAATAATAATAATAATTTGTTACATTTATATAGTGCTTTTCTCAGCACTCAAAGCACTAACATACAAGGGGGAATCTCCTCAACCACTATATTGTTTCATTGTCAGTAATAGTGGTCTGTTGGCCACAACAAATATTGGCAATTTTTCTCATCTCTTTACAAGTGCTATTTTTTTCCTTTTAGGGTATACAATTATGATATCTGTTACTCTACCAAACATCTCATGAACCTCACACAGAGATAACGTGATTAGCCATTAAGAGACTAGACGATACTAGTCGCCTCAGCCAAGCTCAAGACATTAACAATGCTATGACACCCCCTGCTGAGAAACTTCCCCCTCCACCACATGCAACTCTATTAATGTGAGCGATAGAGATAGAAGAAAAAAGGAAAACTGTGTTTCCAGGATGACTGACTATCCATTGACTTAATGCGATTTTTATAATGGCACTATACTAATGTCCTCGACTTACCCTGGAAACCCCCATCCTCCCCTCTTGACCTACAACAGTTATAAACTAAAATGCAATTTGTTCCTGTGGTTTAATTGAAATCTTCAGGGTAGCTTTGGTCATCTGCCAAATCTACTCGTTTATGATGACTGAACCTTGTTCAGGAAATGGCTTGTTTTCTACAAAACCAACCAAATAATGAAGCAGATGTCAACAGCCATAAAGCCCCAAGGGATAGGCATACAAGAGCCTGTTTGATGGAAAGAATATCACCCTGGCTCAGGCACACGTGATCAGTATCTTGACATTTACTTAGAAGGTTTCCTGGTTACCACTTTGACGCTCAGAAACAGAGTAAAATCACCTCTCAAGCTAAGGGAAGGCTAAACATCAAAACAGGGTAGTTATTTGTCAGCAGAGATAGAGTAAACTATACATTTTATACTTGTATGAGATTAGTGTGTCAGTGTTAGTGAGGCTGGACACTCCTTTTAGTCAACGCAAGAGCACTATTTTATGTACCATATCTTCGATAGGTCTTGTCCTTCTGCCTGTGATTTTAGTGCTCCACATATAACTAAGTAAATATTGATTTTTCCATCCAGACTGTTGTCTGTAGAATCTACTTATTAAGACTGGGGCAGACTCTCAATAAGATCTGTCTGTAAAACAGTCATGGTATTGAACATGTGGAGGAGGCTTGTCATATCCGCTGCCTTGAATTAAAATAGCATGAAATGTGAAAATGTGTTTGTTCCTGAAATGATTAAATTAATTAAAAAATTGCAAATGAATGGATTGAGTGATGTATGAAAGTACTAATGATACAAGGTAGAGACCATTGGCTTTAGGTCTTCAAGAATAATACACATCCCTACTACATAATCAAATTTTTCTGATTGGATTATTCCTTATTTAGCTCAGTAGACCCTCTCAGTATCAGACTAAAGTGAAACAGACAATCAGACACTGGGAACAAATTTAATGAATAAATGGATATTACATTTAATGAATAAATGCATGTGATCACATTTAACATTGGATATAATATTATATGCCATTTCTATAATCTAAACCTACAATATAGTTGTTCTTTTTATACATATACTGTGGTACACATAATACATTATCTGAGAGGCTATTTGAGAAGTTGTCCTGTGCAATTTATTGAGAACACATACAGCAGACTCTTAAAATAATAAGTGTAGACTGTGGCAGAGTATCAAGCCTTACTGTGATGGAGGATAATCTGTAACTCTTTTCTTTTCCCTGCAGCCAGCACGACTCAGATGACGCAAAAGCCTCTCTGCATTTAAAGCAGCAGCTCAGCTCAGCTCTGGGGTACACTAGAGACTCTTTGTTGGTTGGTGAATCAAGGACTGTGAAAAGTTTAACTCTTGGACCCTGATCACACTTGGTATTAACATTCGCCTCGGCTCATCCGAAGTGTTCAGTGCCAAATACAGCTGTAAATGTGGTCTGAAGCATTTTGTGACCAGATCTCTCAAAACACAGAGGAAGTCAGAAACACATGACCAAATCACATTTAGTGTAAATGATAATCTGTCTTCTTGCACCCAAAGAACAGGGAAAGACCACCTACTCACCCATCAGTCAACCTTTGAGTTAAAACAGACATTTTACTCTTTTCCAGTATGTGGCAAAGAACCACCTAGGATCAGCTGAGACAAATGTTAATAGGTGATTTTTTTTTTTTTCAAAAGAAAAATTATAATTGATACAGATATATTAAAATCGTATTATTATCTCATACTAAAACATATTAAAATCTTCACCATGGTGTTAATGATAAAGTGAGTGTATGATGTTAAGCCCTATTCGGACGGTAATTGTTCCATGGGGTCGTAAGGTATTTTCAACATTTACAGGGGCTAGTCTGTGATTTTATTGCTGTCCGAATCCAGAATGTCAGTGTTTTTATCTCACCATCCATATAAAAATCCCCCCCCCAGAATTACCATCTGTTTTTTTAGACAAACACCAAGATTGTGTGGTAATTTTACTGCTGTCTGAATCCACATCTCTGAGTTTGCAAGAAGAATCCAATTCAAAATTCACTGTTTAAATATTTTTTGACCACTGCAGAGCACCATAATATCTGTTGCCTTTCTCTGTAATTTGCCATTTAAAAATATTACATACAATTACATACATTAAACATATAAACCAAACAGTTTTATGTTTACCTCATGTAAATAAAAGGCTGTATTAACTTATTTTCCTAATTTCCACATTTTTTAAATGAAACATCATTCTGAGATAAAATGCAAGACACAAAACCATTTCAACTATAGCGCATCTATCTTCCTATTATTAAACAGGAGATTTAAATAATCAAATTGTCACTGTGACACCCATCTTGGACTTTTTGCCTTCTGTGTTTGTGCACCATGTGTTTTCTTGTTAATCAGTTTCATCTCGGTTAGGTATGTAACCCTCGTTCCCTGAGTAGGGAACGGAGACGTTACGTCAGATGACAATGAATGGGGTTTCGCTTAGAAAGCATCTCACCTTCGAGTATACAAAACGAGCCAATGGCAAGAAAATGCCATGGGTCTGCGGAATTTGCATAGCGTAAGTCCACCCCGCGTCATGGGTATATAAGGAAGTACGCTGGCAACATGTAGATATGTTTCTTCGCTGAGGAGCCGAGACTGAACTCCAGCGTTCCAGCGTTCCAGCGGAAGTGGCAGGGAGACGTAACATCTCCGTTCCCTACTCAGGGAACGAGGGTTACATACGTAACCGAGACGTTCCCTTTCTTGGTCACTCCGAGTTACGTCAAATGACGACGAATGGGGTCCCCAGTCTAATCACGCCACCTTGGCTGTCTTCCAGTGCCCTGCGTAAGTCTGAGCTCCCTGTCGTGAGACTAGCACGGACAAAGGAGTCATACTTAACACAGGAATACCAAGGTACACTGGGAAGCATATCTCAGTGGAAATATGCAATTATGCCCAGCCCGAAGGGGGGGACTTGGAATACACATATGACCCCGAGGGGCTGCATATGGAGAATCACTGGGGTGTCCAGCCGCAGGTGGAATATTTCAACCCCAGGGGTGGCAAGGTGGCTTGCCGAGGGAAATACACATGCTCAGAGAGGCTTACAGTGGAAATACACATGTGGGGGTCACCCAGAGGGGGAACCATGCACATGGAGGCACCTAGCCAAGCGCGAAAGCTGCCGGAGGCATAACTCTGGCGTTGAGGTCGACAGTGCTGGAGGAGACTAAGGGCTTATTAGGCTCACCTGAGGAAAATATCGCACATATCCCGTCCGTGGAGAGGAATGGCGAGCAAGCGAAGACACCTGAGCAGAATCTAGTATCAGCTAGTTGAAGCAAGTACATGAGAAGAAACTGGCTCCACTCGGAGATTATAGAATCTCGCGAATGTGTTAGGTGTCACCCAGCCTGCAGCTCTACAAATGTCTGTTAGCGAGGCGCCATGCGCTAGAGCCCAAGAGGATGCCACACTCCGGGTGGAGTGGGCCATCACACCAAGGGGGCATGGACAACCTTGCTGCTGGTATGCCAAAGCAATGGCGTCCACTATCCAGTGAGACAACCTTTGCTTGGAGAGAGCCTTTCCCTTCAACTTCCCACCATAACAGACAAAGAGCTGGTCTGTGGTCCTGAAACACTGCGTTCTGTCTACGTAAGCACGGAGGGCGCATACTGGACAGAGCAGTGCCAAGGCTGGGTCTGCCTCCTCTAAGGGCAGCGCTTGCAGGTTCACCACCTGGTCTCAAAAGGGTGTGGTGGGAACCTTGGGCACATATCCAGGCCGGGGTCTCAGGATCACGGGAGAGTTAGCCGGCCCGAATTCCAGGCACGCTTCGTCAACCGAAAATGCCTGCAGGTCCCCTACCCTCTTGATGGAGGCCAATGCAACCAGGAGCGCTGTCTTCATTGACAGGAACTTAAGCTCCACTGATTGCAGAGGCTCAAAGGGAGCACTCTGCAGGGCAGTTAGAACCACTGAGAGGTCCCAAGAGGGTACGAGGGGAGGACGAGGAGGATTCAGTCTCGTCGCTCCCCTCAGGAACCTGATGATCAGGTCGTGCTTTCCCAGAGACTTACCATCAACTGCATCGTGATGTGCAGCAATGGCGGCAACATACACTTTCAGGGAGACAGCCTTCATGACACAATAACAGTAGCATTTTTAAATTACGCAGGTTTTCTAATCTGCTATTGACACTTGCTGGTTGGTGTGAGATGCATTCTGGGATACCTGTCTGTCTCAAGTCCGCACATGTCACCTCTCGATGCATCCTCGGTAAAAGGGGCGGATCAAGAACACATCCGGGGATTTGAACTGGACTTGGCTAGATGTGAGCTTTGAATTGGAACAGTACTTGGGCAGCGACTGATGACATTTCACAAGTCCACAAGAACACAAGTACAGACAAGAACGCATATTGAGAAACGGTTAATGACTGAATGAACAGACGGAACTTAAATACAAACACAGATGACACTGATAAACAGAACACAGGTGATACAGATAACGATGATTGACTAAACAGGTGATACAACTGAACAGAACCATAGAAACGAAGGAGTGGCGGGAAAAGAACAAAGGAAAACAGGAACCAATCAAAATGCAAACTGAAAGTCCAAACAAGCACTGACACGTGGCAGATATCCCAATTTTGGAAACACTTTACAATAAGGTTCATTACTTAACATTAGCATTTATTAATCTTAGTTAATATTAATTTCAACATTTACTAATACGTTATTAAAATCAAAGGTTGTAATTGTTAACATTAGTTAATGCACTGAACTAACATGAACAAACAATGAACAGCTGTATTTTTATCATTTTTATCAACATTAACAAAGATTAATAAATACTGTAATAAATGTATTGCTCATTGTTAGTTCATGTTAGTTAATACATTAACTAATGTTAACTAATGAACCTTATTGTAAAGTGTTACCCAATTTTTTTTGTTTAATCAAAGAATATAGGCTATTCTAAAAAGCCTTTGAAGTTGCAACTTCCTGTTCCGATAGAAAATACGTAATTACATGAAAGAAACCTGTGCTCATCAATGCATTTCATGGGTCTTTAAGTAATGTCACAGGGAAATTACTATGCATCCTACAGTAGCTTCGACGGGATCACAGTCTAACAACAATGGTCTGTTTTCAAATAGCAGAGATAGGAGAGCATCAAGCATCTTAATGACCTTTGTAATCTAAATTAAATAGAATGTAGATTCAGAAGCAACCTTTTAATCGTTGTTCGATTCATTGTTTTTCACTGTCACCTCCTTACAAAAGAACCTAATTAATTACCTGCCTTTTGGTTTGTCATCTCGTTTCTCAGGGAAATGAAATGCCCTCTGCAACATTAACACCATGGTTACCAAACATTACTGGCAGTTATTTTAATTGAGCAAGAGAAGAGTCCTTTCAGTGACCTGTCTTCTCCGTATCTGACTTAAGATGAAGGGAGCTTAGAAAAATGAAAACGCTCAGATAGGTCCATGATTCCACTTGGCATTTCAAATGTAATTTCAGGTGTAATTATATGGAGCTTATAATATGACAAAATTATTTTAATTTGAATTGTGTAACTTTTAATTTTTGACAAGTGTAATCTAACACAATTGAATATTGTGTGGAGTTTTAAATAGTTCTGAATTTGATTTCTTCCAACGAATATTGGCTGAATTTTATAGACATGTATTTTCAAACAGCTGTTTTTTTTGTTGTTGTTTTTTTGTTCAGAATTCTTAGACTGCAAATATACCGTTTAAAAAAAATACAGATTCAAGTTGTCAAGATGAAGAAGAATTTCTAAAATTCAAAATGCGGAAAATTCAGATCATACAGAAAGTAGGTCACAGGCCATCCACAGGGAAGAGTAGAAGATCTCAGAAAAGTCTGCACTGCAGTAGTTCCACACAATATTCAATTTAGTAAGATTACACTTGTCAATAATTCAAATTTACACAATTCAAATTCAAATCATTTTGTCATATTATAAGCTCCATATAATTATCAAAAATTTGTGCACAGCTGTGACCTGACACCTGGGAGGAGCCATTATGTGCAGAAACATTGTCTGGTTTCCACTGCTTTCTACTATCCCTGAGGTGCATACAGCATTCCAGCAGCAGCTGGCATGGGCAGTTGGCTGTTGTGCCAAGAGATTGCAGAAAATGTGTGTTCATAGATTTTACAGTTCACTGTGCTGCTGCAGACTGTCCCAGAGAGCAGAACTTTTGATGTTGGAAGAGTTCAGGGGGCAACAGAGCAATTGCAGCCGTATGTGGCTGAGAAGAAGTTAAGTATTTAAGAGAGCTGCCCACTGAAGCGCTAAACACACCTTTGACATCTGAGTAACCTCAGAGCTGTGTGAGATAAAAAAGTTGTAACCCCATCACTCTCATCTTCATGTACAGGGAATTAAACACAGAGGTCTGCAAAAACCCATAGTTGGATGTATTTGTTTTATATTGCCAAGATGTGCGTAGCCACAAACGAGTTACCGCAACATTGGCTCAGCCAAATCCATTAGTTTAGGGAAGGGGGACTGAACAATAGCAGATGGGGGGAGTGCTTGGGAAACCTATTTGAAAAAAAAAAAAAATCGCTATTTTTCCAATTCCATTTGGAGTTGGTTAACAAAAATGAGACACTTCACTTTACATTTTGAAAATAGCTTGTATAATAACAAAAGTGTTTCTCAGTCAACACATAATCAAGCACACTGACATTCTTCACTAGATAAAATCAGAGACATGAAAATGCACACATGGTGAGGATAGTTATAGTGTGTTTTGTCTTAAACAACCCTGGATAATTAAAGCCAAGCCAAGTCACCTTTATTTATATAGTGCTTTTTACAATACAGATTATTTCAAAGCAGCTTTACAGTGATAACAGGAAAATAATGCAACAAAGTTTGTTTCAGCTGTACAGCTGATCTAGAAGAAAATAGCGTCATAGTCCAGCTTAAGTAAGTTCAGCGATGGTTAATTTTTGTTGTAAAAAAGTGATTAATTTAGTTCATTAATATATATAGCCGCTCTGGAGAAAACAGTGATGTCATCATCCAGCTCAGTTCAGTTCTGGTGTCAATGCAGGCAGAGCAATAATATTGTTGAATATTTAGTGTCCCCAACTAAGCAAGCCAAAAGCCAAAGGCGACAGTGGCAAGGAACCAAAACTCCATCAGGTGACAGAATGGAGAAGAAAAAAAAAACCTTAGGAGAAACCAGGCTCAGTCGGGGGCCAGTTCTCCTCTGGTCGACGAGCGAACAGTGTATGATTATGATTCAGGCAGCATTACAGGTCAGAAGTCAGATTGGATTGGAACATTCAGAATAATTCCACAACCTTGCATCTGACATTAGCAATTTGATTAAATTTCTTTAATAATACACACTAAGGAAGGTAGAGAATATGGTCAATTTATGTTTACCAACAAAAAGCTAATGGAAAGATAAGCTAACAATATGCAATAAATTGCCTTTCACATCATGTTTTATTACTCTTTGTCTTACTGTTGTCAGTATTTTCAGTATTCACATTTTATGTGTGGGTATCATATATCTTCACCCTGTCTCTATGTTCTAGGTTTTTGATTTCTTTGTTCTAAAGTGACCTTGGGTTTTAGAAAGGCACTATATACATAAAACAATTCCCAATCTTGCAGGTTGTTCCTGAAAGCTGTAGGTTGTGCAGGAACCAGCATACCACAGTGATATGGCATATTTTACTAGGACTATACAGTGTCACTCCACCTCTTGTACCTGCTTCAACTCTTTAAAATGCTGAAAGCGTGCTTGTCTGCACTGCGTTTTGTGATATATGCCCAGGTATAATGCTGTTCTCCATGACTTCATGAACACAGCCAGTAGGAACAGTTTCTCTGTTTGCAAGCTCTCTGGGTCTTGCAATGCAGCAGTTAAATGCTTAGACAGGATAATAACTATAGTCTGCCTTGTGAAACTTGAGGGATTTCTATAATATCTAAAATTACACAATCAATTTGATAGGTTACTATATATTTGAGGAGTGATACTTCGTTCAATGAGATTTCAGCAAGTGCAGGGCTCCCTCATAAAAGCGATGAGCCAACAACCAATGGGAGAACAGAGAGCCATCTGCAGACTGATACAGTTGGACACCATGGCTGACGCCCGTTTCACACATACTCCGTTTGCAGTGCGTGTGCGGTGCGTATTTTTTTCTGCACCCATGTTAACAGGTTAGAGCTTTCACACTGCACACGGATGCAGTCCGTCGATCCGTTCCAGTTGCGGTGCGTATACAGCAGTGCAGCGATCATTTCCGTACCGAGTCTATTTTTTGCTGTGCTGCAAACGCTGAATTAAAGTGACAACGCATGGTTCGTGTTTAAAATGCACACAGATTGACATGAAAATGTAATAATTTCACCATAAATGCATTTAATTAAATACAATGTAGGCTAGTAATCTTACCATGAATGCATTTAATTAAATAGTACAATTTTTCACAGTCATCTTTTTATTTTAAGACGAGGTAAAGCAAGGAAAACTACAATTTACTTCAACAAGGCAACATAACGACACTCGTCTCATTCGTGGAGGTGGAAAAACAAGTTAGTTGTGACATGTAAGACTTTGTATAACGATTTAAATAGAAAAGGTATATCTGCTGTTTTTGTAAATTAAGTTTTAATTTAAAATGTATGCAATTTTAATGTAAGTAGCTACATGGTTCAATATTTTACCACTGCTTGAGCAACTTAATATATAATCTAGAAGTAATGTATTGAATAATACGTTGTGTTACGACCTCTCATAAAAATATCAACTCTGAGAGAAGAGATCCTAAACAAGAACAAGTAAACGGCGGAATCAGTGCAATTATTTATTTACTCACTCACAACAGACGTCACAAAGACTCACAAAAATAACGAACATTCCATCCAGTGAACGAAATATAACAGCACGGACATCAACTAGCCTAACAAAGAAAACAAAAATACAATTCTAAAGACAATTCTTTGATCTGTTGACGCTTCTTTCTCCTCCTCGTTGGCGTTTATATTAGTCAGCTCAAAAAGATAGAGCGACGCAAGACAGACAAGGGAGGATGTGTACAAAGAGAATCCTAAAACTTTTTTAAATAAAAGTTGCTGATAACTTCTGGATTTGAAATAAAAATAATGAGTAGGTCTATGTGTTTGTGGCTACAGCCGCGGATCAGTTCCGCACTGCAAACGCAGCATATGTGAAAGCACTATTGCGCGTGCTGCTCCTGCACCGCATACGCACTGCAACACGAACCGCACACGCACTGCACACGGAGTATGTGTGAAACGGGCGTGAGTAAGACCAACTAGAAGCCACTAGCTCAGAGACTAATCCACTGTGATTTCACCACTGCTCTGTGCTGTTCTGTGAACGCAGCAAAGAGTTACCTTTTACTGCATGTGGCTTTGTCATGCCTGGCTAGGACAACGTGTAAAGAACACCAATAACTATTAAGATAACTATATTAGTGTCCACACCAACTGGAGATACAGTCCTGTTTATTGTAAGTGTGCTCTGCTATAATGCCTGCTGCTTTAAATGCTTCAGCTTGTTAATGCCAAATGAATTCTGACTGGCCAGATTCTCTAAATTTTTTCAAATTCAGTCTTCCAGTAGCATTAATATAGCATTCTTTCAAAATTATCTGGCCTTTAATAATGTTCTCAAAACATTTTAACATTTCTAAAAATGTCACTACTTATTTCAGAATGTTCAGAGAACATTCAAAAGTAACGTTCCCAAAATGTTTGCAGGATAGAACATTCCCTTTAACGTTCGCATCTACAAACTATTTTTATCTATCTATCTATCTATCTCTTTCTACCTAATCTATCTTTCTTTCAAACTATTTTTTATTTCTAACTAATCTTTCTTTCTTTTTAATCTTTATTTCTTTCTTTCTTACTAATCAATCTTTCTTTCTAACTAATCTTTCTAACTAAGCTTTCTTACTTTCTTCCTTTCTAACCAATCTATCTTTCTTCCTAACTAAGCTTTCTTTCTTTTTAACTAATCTTTCTTTCTAACTAATCTATCTTTCGTTCTTTCTTTCTAACTAATCTATCTTTCTTTCTAACTAATCCATCTTTCTTTCTTTCTAACTCTTCTGTCTTTCTTTCTTACTATTCTTTCTTTTTTCCTAAAATTTCTTTCTTTTTTCCTAACATTTTTTTCTTTTTTTCCTATAACATTTCTTTTTCTTTCTTTCTTTCTTTCTTTCTTTCTTTCTTTCTTTCTTTCTTTCTTTCTTTCTTTCTTTCTTTCTTTCTTTCTTTCTTTCTTTCTTTCTTTCTTTCTTTCTTTTTACTTTTCTTCCTTTCTAACTATTCTTTCTTTTTTACTTTTCTTTCTTTCTTTCTTTCTAACTATTCTTTCTTTCTTACAATTCTTTCTTTTTTCTTAACATTTCTTTCTTTCTGTCTTTCTTTCAAACTGATCTTTCTTTCTTTCTAATCTATCTTTCTCTATTTCTAACTAATCTTTCTTTCTTTTTCAAACTGATCTTTCTTTTTTTCTAACTAATCTATCTTTCTTTCTTTCTAACTAATTTATCTTTCTTTCTTTCTAACTAATCTATCTTTCTTTCCTTCTATCTAATCTATCTATCTTTCTTTAACTAATCCATCTTTCTTTTTATTCTTTCTAACTAATCTATCTTTCTTTCTTACTAATCTATCTTTCTTTCTAACTAATGTATCTTTCTTTCCTTCTAACTAATCTATCTATCTTTCTTTCCTTCTAACTAATCTATCTTTCTTTATTTCTAACTAATCTCTTTCTTTCTAACTAATCCATCTTTTTACTTTTCTTTCTTTCTTTCTTTCTTTTTTATCTTTCTTTTTTTTCAAACTAATCTTTCTTTATTTCTAACTAATTGTTCTGTCTTTATTTATTTTTTTCAAACTAATCTTTCTGTCTTTCTAATCTTTCTTTCTTTCAAACTGATCTTTCTTTCTTTTTTACTTTTCTTCCTTTCTAACTATTCTTTCTTTTTTACTTTTCTTTCTTTCTTTTTAACTTCTTTCTTTCTTTCTCTTTCTTTCTTTCTTTCTTTTTTACTTTTCTTTCTTTCTTTCTTTTTAACTTCTCTTTCTTTCTCTTTCTTTTTTCAAACGAATCTTTCTTTCTAACTAATCTTTCTTTCTAATTAATCTTTCTTTTTTCAAACTTATCTTTCTTTCTAGCTAATCTTTATTTCTAACTAACTAATCTTTCTTTCTTTCTTTCTTTCTTTCTTTCTTTCTTTCTTTCTTTCTTTCTTTCTTTCTTTCTTTCTTTCTAATATTTCTTTACTAGAAACATGGTAAATCATGTTAAACCATGCTAGAACAGTTTAAAACTTTCTGGCTAGGCTTTTTCAAGCCAACTTAAAGTTTGTCTACGAACTTTACCACCTAGTTTTCATTATAATTGTGGTGTTGACTTTATTCTCACAGAATTAGAACAACAATTATTAAAACTTTAATTTGCATCACTGGTGTGAACAGGCCTTAAGGCTTAATCAGGATTCTATAACAAACCTAAGTTGTATTAAGAAATGTCAATACTCATGGCACAGCACTATGTCAGTGTATTCAGTAGCTAGTTAAACTGAATTGCAAGTGGTTAGTGAATATTACACACTTTTCCTGAAATATTTTATGTGGTGCAATTGTTGTGTAGTGAATTAGCATGGGCTCTATGTATTGAGAATTGCCCTATCAGCCCTTAATCTGGAACCAAGCAGAGATATTGACTAACACAGGAAGTCATCCTTCCCTACACGTCTGACATCAGCCTTGTTTGTCTTTCACCATATGCCGCCCACTCCAGAGATACAATATGTCAGTGACAAACACTGGGTTTTATTTTAATACAGCAAGTTATTAGCTGCTTATATTCTCCATTTAATGACTTTTTTTTATTATTTTACTTGACAAACTGGCTACTGTTTATTTCATTGAATTGTTCATCCTTAATAGGAAAGTTCAGAATAGCTAGGGTAGACTTATGATTACTGTCTGAATTCCCAGGTCTAGTAACACATTTGCAGCTTTTTGATTAATGTTGAACACAATTATCCTCACTGGACATGCAGGTCAAACATGCTCAGCTGCCATGGGAGTAACACACATAAACTTTATTTATTCATCATTAAAAAGGGAGGAAAAAGTTGGATAATTCACATTTCATATTAGAAGTATGTAAGATGTGTGTGTCAAGTAAAACATTTACACATTTAACATTTTAACAGTTCAATTCTGTCATGCATTTGGACATGTTTGACATGGTCATAATTCAGAGAAGATAAGAAAAATCAAATGGGTTATAATTGCTTTGAAAAGTAAAAACAGAACTGATATGACACAGTAGAATAGATTCAGAAAATAAAGTAAGTAAATAAATAAAAGATTTTGACTAAGCATTTCTTGCCACTGACTTGCCAATATGACTGTTCAAAAGAGTTTCAGGGTTTTCACAAAATAAGCTGCACATATGCATGTGAGTTGGTATTAGGGATTAAACAGAATTGCTGAAATAGTATAAATTTAGCCCCAAAAAAGTAATGTAAATAATTAAAGAACTTTTTTTCTGTTCTCCACTGAAATATTTTCTTTTTATCTTTCTGGATTTCTTTAATTTTGATTGAGAATTCTCTGGACTTCTCACAAAATTCGAGAACGGAACTCTGTCCTAAAAAAATTTATATGCATCACAGGAAAGCAGTTGACTTGACAAAGTCTGAATTGCCTATAGTAAAGGTGACTCTTAACCAGAATTTCTTTTGCTCACTTGGGCCTGTCCTATACACCAGTACACATACACCTTCCTTTTTTTACTAAAGAATTGTGCTGTTTCTCCCTCAAGTCAATCTCGTGTTACCTTTTCCCACTGGTTCTCAAGAATACACCATCTGAGCTATATCAGGTAAAATGCCCATGAATGAAAACAACCTTAGGGTGCTGATAATGCAGTTGTCTTACCTGATCCCAGGGACAGATGATTCCTCCAAAAAACATAAAGAGGTAACCCATGGCAACCAGGCAGGCCCAGATCACCAAGGAGAAAACATGGAGCAGCTTCTTGAAGACGGACTCGATGCAGACCAGAACAAAGATAGTGAGGAAAATAGCCAGCGCAGTGGGGACAGTGATTACAAAGACGATGTGATCCTCGATATCCTGCGGAGAGATTGCAGTGTTACAAACAGACCTTTAAATGTGCCTTCCAACTGCACTTGCATGACAGCCACTAGACAATAGTTTATCAGATAAACTAGAGACTGCCTATCAACTCAAAACCCCACAAATTCTACCTTTAAACTGAGGGACCTTTGCTGGTTAATTTGTTTACTCTATAGGTTACACAGTGTCCCTGTTAATATTTACAATACACAGTGGTTATAACAACAAATATAATGTATAATTATAAGCAGCAGCACAAAATAAATGATAAGTATATCAAATGTAGGTTATAAATAATAATCATTACTTATACTTATTACATATACTTATTTATTTACTATATACTTATTGCACGTTTTCTCCAGTATTGCTACACTGGTGTACTGTATGTACTGAAATTTGGTATTGTAGCACTACATCATTGTGGTCTCTTTTGGATTAGTCTCAACCTCAGACGTCACGCCCACGGACTGTTGGCTGAACGTCTGATGCATATAGCACACGTTTCTGGAAACACTTCCTGAGTTTCAAAGTCGCGATCTGTTGAATTCTACAGGATGTCCAGGAGACCTGTGTGTCGTGTTCTTTATCCAGTCTTTATCTGCAGTCTTTAGCCTCCTTGTTAGAGTGCCTGACTCTCACGCCGGAGACCCGGGTTCGCACAGAGCGGGGCGAGTAGGACCCGGGTGGAGGGTTTCATTGGTGCCATGACCCAGATGGGAGTGAGGTTTAGGGGCTGAGTGTAACAGATACAAAGCAAACTCCAGGCACCCATTAGATATAGAAAGGGTCTGAAGATCTCCTACTCTCCTCAGAAAAGTATTTTTTAAGCTAAAAAAAAGCTACCTTGAGAGAAAGGTTCTTGACCTCAGCCGACTCCGGAGGTTTGAAAGGGTCCTCAACCAGCCCTTCAAGAACCACTGCCAGGTCCCATATGGGAACTCTGGTCCAAGTCGCAGGTCTCATCCTCCAAGCCCCACGAAGGAAACGTACGACCAGCTGATGTCTTCCCAAAGGGCCATCACCCAGAGGAGTGTGGAAAGCCGTAATGGCAGCTCAGGGGCCAGTCCCACAATTTCCGCCTCGGCCTGCCTGCACCATGGCATCTGTGATGGATTTTTTTAATTAATCATAACTAACATTTGTTTTTCTTGCAGGAACAACAATCATATGTTCTTTGGCTAAATGTGTCCCCTTTTTGGGAAAACTTGTGACTTTGAGTGTGTGAGTGTGAGTGTGAGAGTGTGTGTGTGTGTGTGTGTGTGTGTGTACTTGTCTACCTATCTAAGTGGGGACCTTGGTGCCGTTACACACTCACCAACAGGGGACCGTCGAGCCAAGTGGGGACTTTTTTCAAGTCCCCTGTTGGTCATGCTTTAAAACATGTTAAAATCAGCTAAAACACGCTCTGGTGAATTTTTTTCATTTTTGACCAAGTGGGGACCTACATGTGTGTGTGTGTTTAAGTCCATACTCAGCAGCGCTCCTGTAGGCTGGAGCAGGAACTGCAGTGGCCCATTAACACACGTCGTTCACACTTCTCTATTGTTTGAATGGCTGCTGTCCTAGAGGCTCTGAGACTGTAGAGCTGCTGTTTAACTGGAGCTTTCAGTAACACTTTATAATAACTCCACGCTATTAATCATTAGTTAAGAATTAGTAAACAGTTAATCATTTTCTAAAGTTTTATAAATGAATAGACATTAATAAGCAGTATATAAATACAGATATAAATGCTTTATTCTTGTTTTAAAAGCATATCTATAATGTGTTTGATAATTGTATTTTCATACTTTATTAATGATCAATTTATCATTTCTAAATAAAGTATAGTATCATTTACAAAGCAGTTATTTAGGAGTTGTCAGTGGTTCATAAGATCACTTAGAAAGTGTGAGTAAATGATTAAACAATTTAAATGTACATTCATAGATATTTATTATTCAGACATATAGTAATAGTTACTCAGTGTGTTAAATGCTTTATTAACATGTATTTCTACTGTAATGCAGGTAGTTATAAAGTATTTCGTAGTGGTCAGTTCACTATTTTTGTGAGCTCATCTAAAGTGAGGACTAGTTATGCCTTGTAAAACATTTATAAAGGAGATTTAAAGGCTGTTAATATTTCTATGTTCTGTATCACTGTGTGTGTGTTTGTTACCTTTTTCTGTTTAGAAGAAAACTGAGTCTTTAAATCTCCTTTATAAATGATTTACAAAGCACAACTAGTCCTCACTTCAGATGAGCTCACAAAATAGTTAACTGACCACTACTAAATGCTTTATAACTACCTGAATCTACAACATTTACTTACACTTTCTAAGTGATCTTATGAATCACTGACAACACCTAAATAACTGGTTTGTAAATAATGCTATACTTCATTTAGAAATGATAAATTGATAATTAATAAAGTATGAAAATACAATTATTAAACACATTATAGATATGCTTCTAAATCAGTAATACAGCATTTAAAGCTGTATGTATAAAATGCTTATTAATGTCTGCTTTATGAATTATGATTTAACTGTTTACTAATGCTTAACTAATGATTAATAGGATGCAGTTATTATAAAGGTTTACCATATATATTATATTTTTCATAACATAACTTCAAATATGCATTTTTTTATTTATTTTTTTGCCAAGAGGGGATCTGCAACTCAATGTTATAATTATAATGTAATTATTATTATATTATTAAGATATTGCAACTGATAGTATTGGCTGCACATTAATTAAAACATAATTTCTACTGTAATAAATTCAGTAGACATGTCCTTTTTTTTGTTTCCTTTGTTTCTAGGATGTTGATGTACAGAGATAGTCAGTGTTTGAAATATTGCTCAATTTAAATACAACCAAACATACTGTATGTCGCTCGTTACCATCCAACAGTGGACCTTTCTTGAAGATCAAATTCAAAACTTTTAAGTTGACTTGCTGCATCTGGTCATTTTGAAGAAACAATAATGAAATACACAATTTTCTTGTAAGGTCTTTTTTTATAATATAACTTCAAATATGCAAAAAAAAAAATTTTTAAACATGCCAAGATGGAATCTCAACTCTGAACGATGTCTACCTATACAAGTGGGGACTTTCTGAACGATGTCTACCTATACAAGTGGGGACTTTCTGAACGATCTCTACCTATACAAGTGGGGACTCACAATAGCCTGCAATGGAGCTGTGTGTGTGTGTGTTTGTGTGTGTGTGAACAGTTAAGTCTGTCTTTATTTTGTATGTCTTTATGTTCATATACATATAATAACACATAATAACATATATATAATATATGTTCACACAGGCATCAGAGATCACAATATGCATAGTTAAACATATACAATAATTTTTTTTTTTTTTAAAGAATGACGAACATTATCAGTTATCAAAAACTTAATTGCTTGAGGAAAGACCATTTAAATCTACAACTGGGTAAAAAATACAGACGGCCCGGCTGTAATAAGGATCCACTGAAGGCAAGTGTAAATGAGAACCCAAGTCCAGTTTATTACAAACAAAAGCAAAGATAAAACTAAAACATGGTGTGGCATGAAAAAATAAAAAATAAAAAACCAGAACATGAACAAAGACTTACAAACAGTGGTCTACAGGAAACAATACTTTACAAAGACACATGGAAAACATGAGGGCTAAATACAAAGACTAATGACAAGGCAAGGGACACCTGTGAACAGTGATCACACAATTAACCAATGACAAGACACATGGCAGGATCACATGAAAAACAGGGAATCCCATGACAGACATGGAAACATGACATGACACAAAAACATGACAAGAACAAACCCAAAATCATGACACCGGCAGCAACAGTTCAAAATCAGAGGCGAGAATATCCTCTTATCATTCATAATATTATTTTTCTTATTTAACGCTCTCTCTTCAGAGATACTTTCTAAGCTTGGTTATGCAGTCCCTAACAATTTACTTGCCATTGTTATGTGCCATTGCACACACACACACATACATGTCTATATTACTAACAGACCGATATCACTCTACACTGACCAAGTGGGGACGTTCTGAACGATCTCTACCTATACAAGTGGGGACTCACAATAGCCTGCAATGGAGCTGTGTGTGTGTGTGTGTGTGTGTGAACAGTGAAGTGAACTGGCAGTGAAGTCTGTCTTCATTATGTAACTATATATATATATATATATATATATATATATATATATATATATATATATATATATAGTATATTATATATTATGCCTTTTATCATTCATAATATTATTTCTCTTATTTAAAGCTTATTTTCTCTCTTCATAGATACTTTCTATGCTTGGTTATGCAGTCCCTTTAGGGTTTATGGGATTAATCAAACAGAAATAGCTCTTTAAGGTAACAATTTCAGGTGACTTATTTTAGTATAGTGTAAAGCATACTTTAAACAGTGAATAATGATTTTATTAATAAAAATGAACTTCGCGTCCCCAGTTGGATGGTAAAGAACGATACGTGTTTGTCTGCTTTGTACATTTCTTGCCATCACAAACACACTGTAAAAATTTTGGAGGTCAATCTCAAAATGTTATGTAGACTTGCTGCACTGAACATTTTTAGTTGGTTCAGTTGAAATATATGAAGTAGGGATGTTCATTTAACATTTTGTTTTCTGACTGACAGCTGGTGCTTGTTAACCAGTCAGATCAGTTAACTGACATGATTTGAAGGTTAGATTAGAATTAAATGGAATTAGAATAGATAATAGTCTGTGACCGATTCAAATACCTCAAACATGTAGACTTACATGTGCAAATAGCAGCATAAACAACAGAACATGAGGATTCACACACCGTCACATCAAGCACCCGCAGTGCTTCTGTGAACACAGTAAACCAGAATAAAACTGTATATGAAGAGTTTGGTTGCAAAACGCGATAAACGCCATTTTTTGACATTTGGATTTTATTATTGGAAATCACTGTTCAGATGTACCTTAATCTATGTGTGAATTGCTGCCATTAATACGATTTAAAAATGTACATTTTAAGCCTACTACAAAATTCATTTTTTCACAAAACGCAATATCCGCCAGCCCAGTTTCTTTACAAAGTGCGATATAACGGTTAGGCTATAGAACGTTCAGGATGCTGCGCGAGCTCAGGATGTCACGCGAGGAGAGAGTAACCGCCGGTGAAGTGCTCCGAGTTTGCTCAGTGATTTAACGATAATATCAAAACAAAAAACATATATTTTTAAAAAGAGGATTCAATAGGCTAACTAAAAAACGTTTACCATTTAATTGTTTATACTGTAGGCGAGCTGTCAGTCAAGTAGGCTACGTCACACACATACACACACACACACACACACACACACACAAACAAAACATTGATTCACTAGCTTTTCTTAATGGTATTACAATAGTAGAATATAGCCTAAGGTGGATATATAGCATTTTGCAAAAAAAAAAAATATATATATATATGTTGTTATGTTGTGTATGTTCTGGCCAAAACTAACTCAGAATCTTATTATTATTAATCAATCTTTGTATATACTATTCCATATATTTATGATATATTGTTTTTTTAACCAATTTAAGATGATTGACAATGTTAAGTTAAATATGTTGCATTTTGGCATGGTTTTTGACTTATTTATGAACTATTTATGGACATAAAATTAAATAAAAAATATCCTGGATTTGAAGAATATTGTGTCCCTGGCCTTCACTGAGCTCAGGTAATAGTTTAATGTACAAAAAATTGTGAATGAACTTGACTGTTGATATCTGTCAAATAACCAACATTTCTCAAAATGGATATATCTCGTTTTGCAACGAAACTCTTCATATATAACTGTATATATAATAAATAGGCCAACTTAAATGAACAATTAACAAAACTAAAGTGCAATAAATAATAAATGCTTTAGGGTCTGTTTACACGACATCATTTTCAACTGAAAACTGAAAACGTTTTGGCCGTTCATTTCAACGAAAATGCCATTTTGTGGGCCTGACAATGCAAGCTTTTGAAAACGAGTTTTAAAGTGCAAGGTTTTGAAAATGATGCCTTTACCATCTGCATGTAAACAACATAAACGGGAATTTGTGAAATTGGTATGTCATTCCAACCCGGTCACACTAAATGCTTCTCTATAGCACACATTGGGCCCTATCTCGCACCCAGCGCAATTGACTTTGTACAGCGACGCATGTATCATTCCTATTTTGCACCCGCGCAAAGCAGACTTTTCCCTGCACAGACGCACGTCGGTTAACTAAGAAATACACTTGCGCTCCCCGGGGCGGTTCAGCGCAAAGAGGAGGCGTGTTCCGGCACAAACGTTCCCTCATGCTATTTTACAGGTTTAGAAAACAATTGCGCCACTGACCGAAAAAAAAACAGTTCAAAGTCAGTGGCGCGTTGAGCATGTTATTCATATGCTATTTTAAGGGCGCATACTTGGCCATAATCAATGTAGCGTGTGCACAACATACACTTTTATTCTCTCATCTACACAGAAGCAGCAGTTCTCATTTTTGCAAATCATACATTATTACAATAGATAGATAGATAGATAGTTTATTATAAAAGCATACATCTAGCTCACACATTTACCCAAATTATCATACGCCTGTTTAATGTTTAACCAAAGTTAATTTGGGTGTGTTTCTCCATCCCCAACGTCCCTGACAAGAACGTCGGTCTCCTCGGCTGTGAACCGCTCCTCGCGTGCGCCTAAAACAAGCGTGCCTGCTCTTAAAGGGAATGTGAGATGACGCTCTGATTGGTTTATTTCACGTTACGCCCAAACCACACCTATGAATAATGAAGCTACTTCAGACCAACCCCTTTTAGATTTGCGCCGGGCGCAAGAGTCATTTATCCCGCCGGGAAAATAGCAACAGCGACGAGATCCGCCCACAAAGTTACTTGCGCTTTGCGCTTTGACACTTGCGTTTCAGATCGTTAAAATAGGGCCCATTGTGTTTATTGTGCAATTTATACGCGGAAATGAGTTTTTACGTGTATGTGATGCGCATGGGTGGGTTTAGGGTAGGTTTAGTAGTGGTGTGTAATATGTAATATGTATTATATGTTTGGTTAGGATTAGTGTTGTAGGGTGTGTGTACACGCAATAAAGTGTGTATCATATGCATGTAAAAAACTAATTTTCGCATAAAACATTGCACGATAAACAATGCGTGCTATAGAGATGCATGTTCATGAGATCAGGCTGGTCATGCACAAGTAAATAACATGTTCACATGTGTACTTATCATCAGGTGTTCACATGGTCATGAGTATTATGTGTTTGCCTTTTTTTTTTTACAAAGTGAACTACTGGCCTGGCTTGCATAATACAGCCCTTTTAGTGTTTATAGGGTTTGTTTGTAAACAATGTTATAGTTGTATTTAACAATATTTTACATTTTGCACGCAGTTGTGTAGTGTATTACTTTAGTTTGAAAATTACTTGCATTATCTTTTTAACTGTTAAATTCTCATTAATTTCTCTTTCATTATGCTTAGATGAGGTTAAATCTTGGCTTGCTCAAAACTTTTTGTCTTTAAATGAAGACAAAACTGAGGTGATCGTTTTTGGCCGGGGGTGAATAGAGCAGAAATATTGCTTTAAGGTAACAATTGCAGGTCACCACATAAGTTAAACTGTACATGATCTAGACTCTAGATAAATATAATGCGACCGCAGCAGTAAGTCAGGGGAATGCTTATATTTATTCCTTTGGTTTCAATTTTGAACATGTTGCAGTTCTTTTTAAAACGGTATACATTTTAATACAATTATAAAATGATATAACATAATTTGATACTGTATATTAGCAGCAATTACAGTACACATTTTTCACTTTAGCAGCAAAGTGCAGACCCTCTTTTCTGTAATGAAAGACCAATCTTATGGGTTGTGGTCTCTCAGACATTGGCAGTAATAAAAATAAAATAAAAACATTGTTTACCTTTGGACTTAAATTACACTTGATACTGGGCATCATTACATTTTTCCCTGACTGACAGGGGATGCTTGTAACCCGATCATAATCTGTTATCCGACAAGATTAGAATGTTATATTCTAATCAAATTAAATTAGAATGTATGTATTTCTCAATACTTATCACTTCTTTCAAAGCTCTTCACTCCCATTGTCTTAACCAACTTTCAGCTTCACTGCAGTTAATTTCACATTTAAAACGCATTAAAACTACCAGAACACATCATTCATGTCTCAAATTAAGTCATTCTTTCAGAACTCTAGTGAAGGTTTCAGCCAACAAACATAAATTAAATATACAAAACAAAACACACACAAACAACAGGCAGCAATATGCACTATTTTCTGCTGTTCAGAATTCAATGCAGTTTATGTTACATGGATCATGTTTACATTAATGTACAAAATTATTTCCTTTTGTATAGATGGTGATGAAAATGAAAGACTAAGACTTGTGTATGTGTTTAGTTACATCTTCATTTTTCAGATTTTTTTCAAAAATGAATATTCAGTATATATATCAATGTAGTATACGGTAGAAATGTTGCACATTTCAGTCTAGCTTAGGTTTTTAAATTAAATAACACAGTCTTGGAAAAATATGTAAGCATGTGCAAATAAGCCTGTATAGTAAATCAAGTTCTGTTTGTCTTTGTGTTTAAGTGAGAAATTAATTCATTTAAATTGAAAGATCTCAATGTTTATAAGATCTTTCAATTATGTTTAACAGTTTTGAGCATATAAAAGAGTGTATAAAAATGGGCCCTGAGTTTTGGCAGTGGTTGTGTCTAAGTGAAATATGTAGTTTGGAAGATGTAGTCACTGAATGCATTAATACAACATTGAATGACACAGACATTTGTAACACTTCTACAGTAATACCGTATTAAAATATATTCAGAATCTAAAAAAATAAATACAATCAAAACAATTAGATGTAGCTGAACACATACAGGTATTAATCTTTCAGTTTCATTACCATCTATAAAACGGGGAAACTTGGGGGGAAATGTGTACTGTACTGTAAACAATGAACATGTGACATAAAATGTTGTGAATTCTGAACAACAGAAAACAGCAGAAATATGTTATAATGCTACCTGTTATTTGTGTTTTTTTTATTTAACGTGTGTTTTTGGGGTAAAACCTTTTCTAGTGTTCTAGAAGAATGAGTTGATCTGAGACATGAATGAAGTTTCAGTGCATTTTGAATGTGAAATGAACTGCTGTCAAGCTGTAAGTTGGTTTGGAGAAGATATCATGGTCTTTCAACCTGATATCATTTAAGATATCATTTAAGACTGTGGTATAAATTATTGAATGATTTAACTATAACTCATTACTATCCTTGATATTCTAAAGTATTTTTCATGTGTATGTAGACTCTAGTGTGTGTATTGAGTTGTTGCACTTCCCCCCACACACAATTTACATATCAATGCAGGAAGGCCTGAAAGGCCAGTGTTTGTCTCAGGTGAGAAAACAGGCCAACAACCCTCACAGTACTGTTACCAATATATGTGCAACTTCTCAAATAAACTAGAGAAAACGCTGGGATTTACCCTGCCAAGTTAAATTAAATTACAGGTTTTGACAATCACTAGGACACATTTCTCAATATTTAGGTACATTTTCAAAACTCTTCACTCAGTTCTCCTAACCAACTTACAGCTTGACAGCAGTTCATTTCACATTCAAAATGCACTGAAACTTCATTCATATCTCAGATCAACTCATTCTTCCAGAACACTAGAAAAGGTTTCACCCATACACTTAGTGCATTTTGAATGTGAAATGAACTGCTGTCAAGCTGTAAGTTGGTTTGGAGAAGATAGCATGGTCTTTTAACCTGATATCATTTAAGATATAATTTAAGACTGTGGTATAAATGATTGAATGATTTAACTATAACTCATTATTATCCTTGATATTCTAAAATAGGTATTTTTCATGTGTATGTAGACTCTAGTGAGTATTGAGTTGTTGCACTTCCCCCCCCCCACACACAATTTACATATCAATGCAGGAAGGCCTGAAAGGCCAGTGTTTGTCTCAGGTGAGAAAACAGGCCAACAACCCTCACAGTACTGTTACCAATATATGTGCAACTTCTCAAATAAACTAGAGAAAACGCTGGGATTTACCATGCCAAATTAAATTAAATTACAGGTTTTTACAATCGCTAGGACACATTTCTCAATATTTAGGTACATTTTCAAAACTCTTCACTCAGTTCTCCTAACCAACTTTCAGCTTGACAGCAGTCCATTTCACATTCAAAATGCACTGAAACTTCATTCATATCTCAGATCAACTCATTCTTCCAGAACACCAGAAAAGGTTTCACCCATACACTTAGTGATACACTTTGCCACTCATAAAATAAACAAACACAAACAACAGGAGCATTACACAATGTTTTCTTTTGTAAAATGCTTTCATAAAACAAGAATGACACTATCTACTGTTTATAATTCACTGCAGTTGAACCCAGTTATCATCTATGATAATATCATTGAGCAGGTGGATATAAGTATCTTGGTGTGGTCATTGATCGTTCATTTACTTGGAAAGCCCACATTGATTATCTTTGTTCAAAATTCTGGCAACGATTGTATTTTTTAAGAAGACTTAGGCTGTTTGGTGTAAATCAGAGAATTATGCAATTATTTTATTATGCCGTTTTAGGTAGTCTTTTAAATTATTGGATGCAAACTTGGCAATCTTTCGGTCCAATTAAAATCACAGCTTGCACGTCTGGTGAAAACTGCAATGAAAGTTATGGGTGTAAGAGAGTACTCATCACTTCAATCAATTTACGAATCGATGGTTATTAAAAATGCACAGACAATAGTGAGTGATTCAAGCCATCTTTTATTTCCAATGTGTCAGCTTCTGCCATCAGGGAGATGGTATAGAGTCCCACTGAGTAAGAGTAACCGTTACAAAAAATCATTTATTCCTGTATCTATTAATATGTTAAATAGCAAGATGTAGTAATGTAGTCGTCTTTTTAAACTCTTTTTGGTTTGTGTGTGTATGTATATGTTGTGTACTAATGCAGCTATGAGTCCAAGACAGATTTACTGAAAAAGGGCAATAAAGTAAAGTATACTAACTAACTTTTTAACATTACTGTACTAAAATATTCCTAAGTTTCCCCTTTTGTATAGGTGAACACTTGTGTTGGTGTTTAGTTACATCTAATTATTTTGATAATATTATATTTTAGAATCAGAATATCTATTTCAATGTGATATTACTGATATTACTTGTTATTTTTAACAGTTTAACAGTACTATTATTATTAACAGTTTTAAAAAGAGTATGTAAACATGTGCAAATTAGCCTGTATAGAACATAAAGTTCTGTTGGAGTTTGTGTTTAAGAAGAATTCATGTAAATGGCACAAAATGCATTCAATGAGATCTTTCAAAGCAGTGATCCACAGTTTAGCTCACATAGACGGATGGTGTGATCACTGTGTGAAGAGAGTTTTGAAAAAGTGACATTAGTATTGAGAAACTGAAATTGTATTTGTGTTTGGAATAATCATCAATTTAGTGTCATTGTAAACATAGTGCTAAGATTTTATATTTAAATATTATACTATAATATATACACACACTGATTTCAGAAAATCACTGGTAGTGTGAATGAATAGAAATCAAACAATCCCGGGACAAATTATCAGTGTATTTTCCGGAATCTCTGTGTGAATGGGGCTTATGTGAGCCAAACTGTGGATCATTTATTATTGCTTTGGCAAAAAAAATATTTATTTCTCACTTAACACAAACACCAACAGACATTTATGTTCTATACAGGCCAATTTGCAGATGTTTACATTCTCTAATCAAAACTGATGTTCAAAACCTAATATTTAAATATATTCTGAATCTAAAAAAAAAAAAAAAACTAAAAAAAAAAACTAAACACCTATACAAGTGTTACTCTCAGTTTCATATTTTTGTACAGTATTGTAAATATTGTAAACGTGGATAATGTAACATTAACTGCAGTGAACAGTAGATAGTGTAATTCTTGTTTTATTTATTTTTAAATAAATTTTTACAAAAGAAAACTTTACAAAATAAATTTGGCAGGGTAAATCCCAGCGTTTTCTCTAGTTTATTTGAGAAGTTGCACATATATTGGTAACAGTACTGTGAAGGTTGTTGGCCTGTTTTCTCACCTGAGACAAACACTGGCCTTTCAGGCCTTCCTGCATTAATATGTAAATTGTGTGTGGGGGGAAGTGCAACAACTCAATACACACACTAGAGTCTACATACACATGAAAAATACCTATTTTAGAATATCAAGGATAATAATGAGTTATAGTTAAATCATTCAATCATTTATACCACAGTCTTAAATTATATCTTAAATGATATCAGGTTAAAAGACCATGCTATCTTCTCCAAACCAACTTACAGCTTGACAGCAGTTCATTTCACATTCAAAACGCACTAAGTGTATGGGTGAAACCTTTTCTAGTGTTCTGGAAGAATGAGTTGATCTGAGATATGAATGAAGTTTCAGTCCATTTTGAATGTGAGATGAACTGCTGTCAAGCTGTAAGTTGGTTAGGAGAACCGAGTGAAGAGTTTTGAAAATGTACCTAAATATTGAGAAATATGTCCTAGTGATTGTCAAAACCTGTAATTTAATTTATCTTGGCAGGGTAAATCCCAGCGTTTTCTCTAGTTTATTTTAGTTTATTTGAGAAGTTGCACATATATTGGTAACAGTACTGTGAGGGTTGTTGGCCTGTTTTCTCACCTGAGACAAACACTGGCCTTTCAGGCCTTCCTGCATTGATATGTAAATTGTGTGTGGGGGGAAGTGCAACAACTCAATACAAACACTAGAGTCTACATACACATGAAAAATACCTATTTTAGAATATCAAGGATAATAATGAGTTATAGTTAAATCATTCAATCATTTATACCACAGTCTTAAATGATATCTTAAATGATATCAGGTTAAAAGACCATGCTATCTTCTCCAAACCAACTTACAGCTTGACAGCAGTTCATTTCACATTCAAAACGCACTAAGTGTATGGGTGAAACCTTTTCTAGTGTTCTGGAAGAATGAGTTGATCTGAGATATGAATGAAGTTTCAGTCCATTTTGAATGTGAGATGAACTGCTGTCAAGCTGTAAGTTGGTTAGGAGAACCGAGTGAAGAGTTTTGAAAATGTACCTAAATATTGAGAAATATGTCCTAGTGATTGTCAAAACCTGTAATTTAATTTATCTTGGCAGGGTAAATCCCAGCGTTTTCTCTAGTTTATTTTAGTTTATTTGAGAAGTTGCACATATATTGGTAACAGTACTGTGAGGGTTGTTGGCCTGTTTTCTCACCTGAGACAAACACTGGCCTTTCAGGCCTTCCTGCATTAATATGTAAATTGTGTGTGGGGGGAAGTGCAACAACTCAATACAAACACTAGAGTCTACATACACATGAAAAATACCTATTTTAGAATATCAAGGATAATAATGAGTTATAGTTAAATCATTCAATCATTTATACCACAGTCTTAAATTATATCTTAAATTATATCAGGTTGAAAGACCATGATATCTTCTCCAAACCAACAGCTTGACAGCAGTTCATTTCACATTCAAAATGCACTGAAACTTCATTCATGTCTCAGATCAACTCATTCTTCCAGAACACTAGAAAAGGTTTTACCCAAAAAACACAAGTTAAATAAAAAAACACAAATAACAGGTAGCATTATAACATATTTCTGCTGTTTTCTGTTGTTCAGAATTCACAGCATTTTATGTCAAATGTTCATTGTTTACAGTACAGTACACATTTCCCCCCAAGTTTCCCCTTTTTATAGATGGTGATGAAACTGAAAGATTAATACCTGTATGTGTTCAGCTGTTGCAACTGTTGCAAATGTCTGTGTCATTCAATGTTGTATTAATGCATTCAGTGACAAAATCTTCCAAACTACATATTTCACTTAGACACAACCACGGCCAAAACTCAGAGCCCATTTTTATACACTCTTTTATACGCTCAAAACTGTTAAACATAATTGAAAGATCTTATAAACATTGAGATCTTTCAATTTAAATGAATTAATTTCTCACTTAAACACAAAGACAAACAGAACTTGATTTACTATACAGGCTTATTTGCACATGCTTACATATTTTTCCAAGACTGTGTTATTTAATTTAAAAACCTAAGCTAGACTGAAATGTGCAACATTTCTACCGTATACTACATTGATATATATACTGAATATTCATTTTTGAAAAAAATCTGAAAAATGAAGATGTAACTAAACACATACACAAGTCTTAGTCTTTCATTTTCATCACCATCTATACAAAAGGAAATAATTTTGTACATTAATGTAAACATGATCCATGTAACATAAACTGCATTGAATTCTGAACAGCAGAAAATAGTGCATATTGCTGCCTGTTGTTTGTGTGTGTTTTGTTTTGTATATTTAATTTATGTTTGTTGGCTGAAACCTTCACTAGAGTTCTGAAAGAATGACTTAATTTGAGACATGAATGATGTGTTCTGGTAGTTTTAATGCGTTTTAAATGTGAAATTAACTGCAGTGAAGCTGAAAGTTGGTTAAGACAATGGGAGTGAAGAGCTTTGAAAGAAGTGATAAGTATTGAGAAATACATACATTCTAATTTAATTTGATTAGAATATAACATTCTAATCTTGTCGGATAACAGATTATGATCGGGTTACAAGCATCCCCTGTCAGTCAGGGAAAAATGTAATGATGCCCAGTATCAAGTGTAATTTAAGTCCAAAGGTAAACAATGTTTTTATTTTATTTTTATTACTGCCAATGTCTGAGAGACCACAACCCATAAGATTGGTCTTTCATTACAGAAAAGAGGGTCTGCACTTTGCTGCTAAAGTGAAAAATGTGTACTGTAATTGCTGCTAATATACAGTATCAAATTATGTTATATCATTTTATAATTGTATTAAAATGTATACCGTTTTAAAAAGAACTGCAACATGTTCAAAATTGAAACCAAAGGAATAAATATAAGCATTCCCCTGACTTACTGCTGCGGTCGCATTATATTTATCTAGAGTCTAGATCATGTACAGTTTAACTTATGTGGTGACCTGCAATTGTTACCTTAAAGCAATATTTCTGCTCTATTCACCCCCGGCCAAAAACGATCACCTCAGTTTTGTCTTCATTTAAAGACAAAAAGTTTTGAGCAAGCCAAGATTTAACCTCATCTAAGCATAATGAAAGAGAAATTAATGAGAATTTAACAGTTAAAAAGATAATGCAAGTAATTTTCAAACTAAAGTAATACACTACACAACTGCGTGCAAAATGTAAAATATTGTTAAATACAACTATAACATTGTTTACAAACAAACCCTATAAACACTAAAAGGGCTGTATTATGCAAGCCAGGCCAGTAGTTCACTTTGTAAAAAAAAAAAGGCAAACACATAATACTCATGACCATGTGAACACCTGATGATAAGTACACATGTGAACATGTTATTTACTTGTGCATGACCAGCCTGATCTCATGAACATGCATCTCTATAGCACGCATTGTTTATCGTGCAATGTTTTATGCGAAAATTAGTTTTTTACATGCATATGATACACACTTTATTGCGTGTACACACACCCTACAACACTAATCCTAACCAAACATATAATACATATTACATATTACACACCACTACTAAACCTACCCTAAACCCACCCATGCGCATCACATACACGTAAAAACTCATTTCCGCGTATAAATTGCACAATAAACACAATGGGCCCTATTTTAACGATCTGAAACGCAAGTGTCAAAGCGCAAAGCGCAAGTAACTTTGTGGGCGGATCTCGTCGCTGTTGCTATTTTCCCGGCGGGATAAATGACTCTTGCGCCCGGCGCAAATCTAAAAGGGGTTGGTCTGAAGTAGCTTCATTATTCATAGGTGTGGTTTGGGCGTAACGTGAAATAAACCAATCAGAGCGTCATCTCACATTCCCTTTAAGAGCAGGCACGCTTGTTTTAGGCGCACGCGAGGAGCGGTTCACAGCCGAGGAGACCGACGTTCTTGTCAGGGACGTTGGGGATGGAGAAACACACCCAAATTAACTTTGGTTAAACATTAAACAGGCGTATGATAATTTGGGTAAATGTGTGAGCTAGATGTATGCTTTTATAATAAACTATCTATCTATCTATCTATTGTAATAATGTATGATTTGCAAAAATGAGAACTGCTGCTTCTGTGTAGATGAGAGAATAAAAGTGTATGTTGTGCACACGCTACATTGATTATGGCCAAGTATGCGCCCTTAAAATAGCATATGAATAACATGCTCAACGCGCCACTGACTTTGAACTGTTTTTTTTTCGGTCAGTGGCGCAATTGTTTTCTAAACCTGTAAAATAGCATGAGGGAACGTTTGTGCCGGAACACGCCTCCTCTTTGCGCTGAACCGCCCCGGGGAGCGCAAGTGTATTTCTTAGTTAACCGACGTGCGTCTGTGCAGGGAAAAGTCTGCTTTGCGCGGGTGCAAAATAGGAATGATACATGCGTCGCTGTACAAAGTCAATTGCGCTGGGTGCGAGATAGGGCCCAATGTGTGCTATAGAGAAGCATTTAGTGTGACCGGGTTGGAATGACATACCAATTTCACAAATTCCCGTTTATGTTGTTTACATGCAGATGGTAAAGGCATCATTTTCAAAACCTTGCACTTTAAAACTCGTTTTCAAAAGCTTGCATTGTCAGGCCCACAAAATGGCATTTTCGTTGAAATGAACGGCCAAAACGTTTTCAGTTTTCAGTTGAAAATGATGTCGTGTAAACAGACCCTAAAGCATTTATTATTTATTGCACTTTAGTTTTGTTAATTGTTCATTTAAGTTGGCCTATTTATTATATATACAGTTATATATGAAGAGTTTCGTTGCAAAACGAGATATATCCATTTTGAGAAATGTTGGTTATTTGACAGATATCAACAGTCAAGTTCATTCACAATTTTTTGTACATTAAACTATTACCTGAGCTCAGTGAAGGCCAGGGACACAATATTCTTCAAATCCAGGATATTTTTTATTTAATTTTATGTCCATAAATAGTTCATAAATAAGTCAAAAACCATGCCAAAATGCAACATATTTAACTTAACATTGTCAATCATCTTAAATTGGTTAAAAAAACAATATATCATAAATATATGGAATAGTATATACAAAGATTGATTAATAATAATAAGATTCTGAGTTAGTTTTGGCCAGAACATACACAACATAACAACATATATATATATATTTTTTTTTTGCAAAATGCTATATATCCACCTTAGGCTATATTCTACTATTGTAATACCATTAAGAAAAGCTAGTGAATCAATGTTTTGTTTGTGTGTGTGTGTGTGTGTGTGTGTATGTGTGTGACGTAGCCTACTTGACTGACAGCTCGCCTACAGTATAAACAATTAAATGGTAAACGTTTTTTAGTTAGCCTATTGAATCCTCTTTTTAAAAATATATGTTTTTTGTTTTGATATTATCGTTAAATCACTGAGCAAACTCGGAGCACTTCACCGGCGGTTACTCTCTCCTCGCGTGACATCCTGAGCTCGCGCAGCATCCTGAACGTTCTATAGCCTAACCGTTATATCGCACTTTGTAAAGAAACTGGGCTGGCGGATATTGCGTTTTGTGAAAAAATGAATTTTGTAGTAGGCTTAAAATGTACATTTTTAAATCTTATTAATGGCAGCAATTCACACATAGATTAAGGTACATCTGAACAGTGATTTCCAATAATAAAATCCAAATGTCAAAAAATGGCGTTTATCGCGTTTTGCAACCAAACTCTTCATATACAGTTTTATTCTGGTTTACTGTGTTCACAGAAGCACTGCGGGTGCTTGATGTGACGGTGTGTGAATCCTCATGTTCTGTTGTTTATGCTGCTATTTGCACATGTAAGTCTACATGTTTGAGGTATTTGAATCGGTCACAGACTATTATCTATTCTAATTCCATTTAATTCTAATCTAACCTTCAAATCATGTCAGTTAACTGATCTGACTGGTTAACAAGCACCAGCTGTCAGTCAGAAAACAAAATGTTAAATGAACATCCCTACTTCATATATTTCAACTGAACCAACTAAAAATGTTCAGTGCAGCAAGTCTACATAACATTTTGAGATTGACCTCCAAAATCTTTACAGTGTGTTTGTGATGGCAAGAAATGTACAAAGCAGACAAACACGTATCGTTCTTTACCATCCAACTGGGGACGCGAAGTTCATTTTTATTAATAAAATCATTATTCACTGTTTAAAGTATGCTTTACACTATACTAAAATAAGTCACCTGAAATTGTTACCTTAAAGAGCTATTTCTGTTTGATTAATCCCATAAACCCTAAAGGGACTGCATAACCAAGCATAGAAAGTATCTATGAAGAGAGAAAATAAGCTTTAAATAAGAGAAATAATATTATGAATGATAAAAGGCATAATATATAATATACTATATATATATATATATATATATATATATATATATATATATATATATATATATATATATATATATATATATATATATATATATATATATATATATATATATATATATAGTTACATAATGAAGACAGACTTCACTGCCAGTTCACTTCACTGTTCACACACACACACACACACACACACAGCTCCATTGCAGGCTATTGTGAGTCCCCACTTGTATAGGTAGAGATCGTTCAGAACGTCCCCACTTGGTCAGTGTAGAGTGATATCGGTCTGTTAGTAATATAGACATGTATGTGTGTGTGTGTGCAATGGCACATAACAATGGCAAGTAAATTGTTAGGGACTGCATAACCAAGCTTAGAAAGTATCTCTGAAGAGAGAGCGTTAAATAAGAAAAATAATATTATGAATGATAAGAGGATATTCTCGCCTCTGATTTTGAACTGTTGCTGCCGGTGTCACGATTTTGGGTTTGTTCTTGTCATGTTTTTGTGTCATGTCATGTTTCCATGTCTGTCATGTGATTCCCTGTTTGTCATGTGATCCTGCCATGTGTCTTGTCATTGGTTAATTGTGTGATCACTGTTCATCACAGGTGTCCCTTGTCTTGTCATTAGTCTTTGTATTTAGCCCTCATGTTTTCCATGTGTCTTTGTAAAGTATTGTTTCCTGTAGACCACTGTTTGTAAGTCTTTGTTCATGTTCTGGTTTTTTATTTTTTATTTTTTCATGCCACACCATGTTTTAGTTTTATCTTTGCTTTTGTTTGTAATAAACTGGACTTGGGTTCTCATTTACACTTGCCTTCAGTGGATCCTTATTACAGCCGGGCCGTCTGTATTTTTTACCCAGTTGTAGATTTAAATGGTCTTTCCTCAAGCAATTAAGTTTTTGATAACTGATAATGTTCGTCATTCTTTAAAAAAAAAAAAATTATTGTATATGTTTAACTATGCATATTGTGATCTCTGATGCCTGTGTGAACATATATTATATATGTTATTATGTGTTATTATATGTATATGAACATAAAAACATACAAAATAAAGACAGACTTAACTGTTCACACACACACACACACACACACACACACAGCTCCATTGCAGGCTATTGTGAGTCCCCACTTGTATAGGTAGAGATCATTCAGAAAGTCCCCACTTGTATAGGTAGAGATCGTTCAGAAAGTCCCCACTTGTATAGGTAGACATCGTTCAGAGTTGAGATTCTATCTTGGCATGTTTAAAAAATTTTTTTTTTGCATATTTGAAGTTATATTATAAAAAAAGACCTTACAAGAAAATTGTGTATTTCATTATTGTTTCTTCAAAATGGCCAGATGCAGCAAGTCAACTTAAAAGTTTTGAATTTGATCTTCAAGAAAGGTCCACTGTTGGATGGTAACGAGCGACATACAGTATGTTTGGTTGTATTTAAATTGAGCAATATTTCAAACACTGACTATCTCTGTACATCAACATCCTAGAAACAAAGGAAACAAAAAAAGGACATGTCTACTGAATTTATTACAGTAGAAATTATGTTTTAAATAATGTGCAGCCAATACTATCAGTTGCAATATCTTAATAATATAATAATAATTACATTATAATTATAACATTGAGTTGCAGATCCCCTCTTGGCAAAAAAATAAATAAAAAAATGCATATTTGAAGTTATGTTATGAAAAATATAATATATATGGTAAACCTTTATAATAACTGCATCCTATTAATCATTAGTTAAGCATTAGTAAACAGTTAAATCATAATTCATAAAGCAGACATTAATAAGCATTTTATACATACAGCTTTAAATGCTGTATTACTGATTTAGAAGCATATCTATAATGTGTTTAATAATTGTATTTTCATACTTTATTAATTATCAATTTATCATTTCTAAATGAAGTATAGCATTATTTACAAACCAGTTATTTAGGTGTTGTCAGTGATTCATAAGATCACTTAGAAAGTGTAAGTAAATGTTGTAGATTCAGGTAGTTATAAACAACACATTCTCATACCTAAGGCGTCACTTTTTGTCACTTTCAACCATGCTTCAATATCTGACGCTCAAAGCACCCTTTAGCGTCCATATGTGACGCTTCGGTTATGGGTAGGTTTAGGCGTCATGTAACTGACGCTTTCGGAAGCGTCAATATCTGACGCTCAAAGCACCCTTTAGCGTCAATATGTGACGCTTCGGTTGGGTAGGTTTAGGTCTGTGGTAGGGTTATGCGTCTCATATGGACGCTAAAGGGTGCTTTGAGCGTCAGATATTGAAGCATGGTTTAAAGTGACGCCTTGGGTATGAGAACGGGTTAAAGCATTTAGTAGTGGTCAGTTAACTATTTTGTGAGCTCATCTGAAGTGAGGACTAGTTGTGCTTTGTAAATCATTTATAAAGGAGATTTAAAGACTCAGTTTTCTTCTAAACAGAAAAAGGTAACAAACACACACACATGGTAATACAGAACATAGAAATATTAACAGCCTTTAAATCTCCTTTATAAATGTTTTACAAGGCATAACTAGTCCTCACTTTAGATGAGCTCACAAAAATAGTGAACTGACCACTACGAAATACTTTATAACTACCTGCATTACAGTAGAAATACATGTTAATAAAGCATTTAACACACTGAGTAACTATTACTATATGTCTGAATAATAAATATCTATGAATGTACATTTAAATAGTTTAATCATTTACTCACACTTTCTAAGTGATCTTATGAACCACTGACAACTCCTAAATAACTGCTTTGTAAATGATACTATACTTTATTTAGAAATGATAAATTGATCATTAATAAAGTATGAAAATACAATTATCAAACACATTATAGATATGCTTTTAAAACAAGAATAAAGCATTTATATCTGTATTTATATACTGCTTATTAATGTCTATTCATTTATAAAACTTTAGAAAATGATTAACTGTTTACTAATTCTTAACTAATGATTAATAGCGTGGAGTTATTATAAAGTGTTACTGAAAGCTCCAGTTAAACAGCAGCTCTACAGTCTCAGAGCCTCTAGGACAGCAGCCATTCAAACAATAGAGAAGTGTGAACGATATAGTTATAGATATAGATATAGTTACATAATGAAGACAGACTTCACTGCCAGTTCACTTCACTGTTCACACACACACACACACACACACACACACACAGCTCCATTGCAGGCTATTGTGAGTCCCCACTTGTATAGGTAGAGATCGTTCAGAAAGTCCCCACTTGTATAGGTAGACATCGTTCAGAGTTGAGATTCCATCTTGGCATGTTTAAGTTTTTTTTTTTTTTTGCGTATTTGAAGTTATATTATGAAAAAAGACCTTAAAAGAAAATTGTGTATTTCATTTTTGTTTCTTCAAAATGGCCAGATGCAGCAAGTCAACTTAAAAGTTTTGAATTAGATCTTAAAGAAGGGTCCACTGTTGGATGGTAACGAGCGACATACAGTATGTTTGGTTGCATTTAAATTGAGCAATATTTTAAACACTGACTATCTCTGTACATCAACATCCTAGAAACAAAGGAAATAGAAAAAAATTACATGTCTATTGATTTTATTAGAGTAGAAATTATGTTTTAATTAATAGGCCACAACAGAGAATGAATTTCTTAAAGCAATAACTTTGCTGTAATGTCCACAACATAAAGCTTCTGATGTTTTATAGTGCTTTCATTGTAAGTGTTATGATATTCTGTATTATTTGTTGGTATGGAACTGCTACTGAGGTACAGAAGAAATTATTAAGAAAAGTAGTAGCAAGTAAATTGTTAGGGACTGCATAATCAAGCTTAGAAAGTATCTATAAAGAGAGAGCGTTAAATAAGAAAAATAATATTATGAATGATAAGAGGATATTATCGCCTCTGCTTTTGAAATGTTGCCGTCGGGCCATCTGTATTTTTTACCCCGTTGTAGATTTAAATGGTTTTTCCTAAAAAAAATCATTTTTTTATTTTTTGATAACTGATGGGTTATATATATATATATATATATATATATATATATATATATATATATATATATATATATATATATATATATATATATTGTATATATATATATATATATAGTTACATAATGAAGGCAGACTTCGCTGCCAGTTCACTTCACTGTTCACACACACACAGCTCCATTGCAGCCTATGAGAGTCCCCACTTGTATAGGTAGAGATCGTTCAGAGTTTCAGGTCCCCACTTGGCATGTTTTTTTAAAAATAAAAAAATGCATATTTGAAGTTATATTATGAAAAAGGAGCTTAAAAGAAAATTTTGTATGTCATTTTTGTTTCTTCAAAATGACCAGAAACACTAGTCCCCTCTTGGCCAGTGTAGAGCGATAGTCCCCTGTTAGTAATATAGACATGTATGTGTGTGTGTGTGTGTGTGTGTGTGTGTGTGTGTGTGTGTGTGTGTGTGTGTGTGTGTGTGTGTGTGTGTGTGTAAAAATGACAAATATGGGATATTAAACTAGACAGATGACTAGGTTTGAAACCCTGTGATTATGAAGGAATCATTACCTAGCAACAGAAGGGCTTGTCTAAAAAGAACCAATCAAATTACGTAGGGATGGGACGGTATGAAAATTTCATAACACGATAATAGTGACCAAAATTACTGTGATTATCAATATAATCACGGTTTTGTTAAAACAAGATGAAAGTGTACAAAAATAACTGATGCTCACACTGAAAACATTTCAACAAGTTTTATATTTGAAAATCAACAAACAACAAATAAAACAAGCAGCTCTATGCACATTTTTAAGCAAGATTCTATTCTGTGGCATTTCCTTCCTTAGGCCGTGTGTCCACCAAAGCGTTTTTACTCGCGGCTGGCGTGTTTTTTCTATTGTTTTCAATGGGAGTGCCGCGTTTTTAAAACGCCATGAGCGTAACGAGGCGCTGAGCGTCTTTTTCACGCTGAAGCGCTGAGCGTTCTGTGTTTTTTATTGGTTGCCGAGAGTTGAAGAATGTTCAACTTTTGGTAAAACGCAGCGCTCATCACTGTCACTTTTTACCCAACCGTCCAATCACAGTGGAGGAGGGGCGGGACTAATACCACAACGACCAACCGCGTCCGCCACATGATTCTGCTTGTTGCAAAGTCAACAGATGACAACAACAAGCATAATAACGGAACAAAATCAAGAGCCAGATAAAATACATTAGGCTACATTGTATTGACATTTTAATATAGAATCAACACAGAAACAAAATATGTGTGAAATGAGATACTAGTAAGACTTTCGTGGATATTCCGTATCATGACAAGCAAAGTGTCTCGGTCTCAACCGTCTCAACTGAAAAAACGCTGCGCTGCCAAAACGCTCTCAAGCGCCCACAGCTGAGCGTTTTTAGCAGAGCGCCTAGCGTTTTCAGCTGGCTAATAACGCTTTGGTGGACACACGGCCTTATAATGACCGTCGTCAATAGCAACGCATTATAACAGTGCACATCCATGTGTGACAACGAGCTCTCTCGTTTCATTCAAATACAACTTGCTGTCTTGTGTCTCCGTTTTTGATTGTATTGAAAATTGAGTTGATTTATTATTTACAGAGTTTGATAATATAGTTGTGATCATCCTTGCTTCTTCTTGGGAGAGATTCCCGGGAACTCTTCCGTGATTAAAGCATTTGAAGGACATTTGCTGAAGTCTGTTTGTCGATTATTGCTGCACAGCAAGTAAGTTAGGGAAGCAAATAAGTTAGAGTAAGAGACTCGGCCAGTTGTCAACTGAAGACGCAAGAGCTAGAGTTTAAAGGTGTTGGGTGTCGATTGGAGATGCCCTCAGATAAACCCCAGCGGGGTTGGATGTGTGAGAGAAAAACCACAGTGGACACTGTGGCCGCTTCCACTGGGCTGAAACTCTCGCATATCGACTCCACCGCCTCATAGAGGGCGTGTTTTCAGACCCCCCTGATGATTTAGATAGGACACCACTGACATATTGTCTGTTCTCACAAGAATGGGGTGACCATTGAGGTCTGGCAGGACATCCGTCAGAGCTCAGAAAACCGCCAGCATTTCCAGGCAATTTATGTGCTGTCCATGGCCGCGCCCCAGACCGTGAGGTAGGCGTCTGTCGATGCAGGTATATTCCACATAGATAGGGAACGACGGCATCTATGCGTAACCTTGATCATGCGGAAAGGGTTCCCCCTCAGGGAAAACCCCTTGGTTTTCAACCACCACTGCAGGGCCCTCATGTGCAGCAGGCCGGATGGAATCACGTTAGAGGCTCCTGCCATGAGCCCTGACACTCTCTTTTTTGAAAATGTTTTACAGTGATGGCCTGGCCCAGCTTTACCCTGGTCACCGTGGATGGGCTCGATCCGTGCAGGCAACAGTTGGTAATCGTAACCGAGTCCCCACCACCCCCAGGAACGTAGCTCTCTGGGCATGTGCCAACACACTTTGCTTTGTGTTGAGTCTCAATCCCAATCTCTGCAACAGTCCTCAGATCCGTTTTCTCTTTGGAAAGCGTCGGCAGGAGTGTTGCTTCGACCCCCAGGCTTCCTCAGGGGGGGCTCGAGAGGCAACCACTCATTCGCTGTTGCTTAAACTAGGAGCTCGGCTCATAATGTGCTCAGGCAGCCTCCTCGAGAACTGCCCATGCATGCTCTGCTCCCAGCTTAGTCAGATGATTATTTAATCTTTTTTAATTCCACAGAATTAAATGTAGCCATAATAACCAGACAAGTAACACATGGTCTAAATGGTAGGCTGAAATATTTAGCTCAAAGTCAGATATTCCACCGTTTTAATTTATCAGAATTAAATGCAGCCATAATAAACAGACAGGTGAAATATGGTCTTTATGGTAGGCTGAATTAAAATATTCAGCTCAAAGTCAGATAATATTCCACCATTTTAATTCATCAGAATTAAAAGCAGCCTTGAACACCAGACAAGTCAAACCAAGTCTGAATGATAGGCTGAATAAAAATATTTAACTCCTCAAATTCAGATAATATTTATACATGTAGCCTTTACCGGTCTCATTATCTACATGTTGCCTCGACAACACGATACGAGCCGTTCATAATACATATCGGCTTTCTTCCCTCGAGATGAAAGTCAATAGGCGTGAGGGGCTGAAACACCCAAAAGCGCACATATTTTTCTTTTGCTGTACGCTTTGAGATATTTCTCAATGAACACAGTCAGATTCACAGTCACAGTCGTGTGTCACCTCCCGAAGTTTAACGTGGGCAGTAAGACATACGCTTTCAGCTGTGCTTATGGTAACAATTCAGGTTCCCACAGAACAACACCAAATAGGACAGACAGTTGTACACAGAGCGCTTGCTGAAGAGCAAAAATCTAACTCTGTTGTGTGCCGGTGTCCCTTTGTAGCTTCTGTGTATGCCGTCACGTTACGTCATGACACAATGCCAATCAGGATTGGAATAGTTTCATTCATGCTTCAGACACGCTAAACTGGGGGCATTCCCCAAAGTGTCGTATCGACGCAGTGTGAGTTCACTTAAAAAGGGACCTTGTCCGGAATAGGGTGACCAGACGCCCCGAAAAATTCGGGACAGTCCTGAAATCTAAGCTGTTGTCCCGAATCCAGCCCTAATTGTCCCCAAAAATTATACTAAAGCAAAATCTTGAGTAGTTATTGTCTGATAAAACATTAAAAACTGTCCGTGGAGGTTGAGTCGTCCTGCAGCCAGCCCCCACCAGCTGCTCATTGGATGCAGCATATTTTTTTCTTTTTTTGACGTTCTACAAAGATACCGTAGGCGCGAATTTAGAAATGCATTGATAAGCGCGCGCAAATTGCAGCACCCACGAGGACAGTGAATGTGGGAGTGACTGATTGGTCGCGGCACTGTGTGCAAAAAAATACTTCGGCCTAATGTCTGATGTTGGGTTACACAAAGCAAATTATCCACACAATTATTATGTTTTCTTATTTAATGACCGACAATTTAGTTGTAATAATAATTTTGGCATAAGGTATATTAGCGTTAGTTTAATATGTTTATTAAACTAACGCTATTTTAATATGTTTTCAGAAGTTTCAGAAGAGATCTGAGCAACATTGCACACTATACTCATATTTTTCGCCTTAAAGACACTAAATTTGTCACACTAAACAGTGAGCACAGTGTGTTGAGTTGTCTTCTCTAAAGTTTCAGAAGACACCTCAACACACTGTGCTCAGTGTGCTCTGACCTTTACTTAGGGTATTTCACAAACAATCTTACACTCTTTCCAACTGTAATCGCTTGTATCGCCTGTGCATTGAAAAAAACATAGATTAAACAGTCAGATTGGCCTTCTTCTCTAATTTTGGCATAAGGCATATTAGCATTAGACTATGGCCTGAAAGGCTTTGTCATTGTTTTTTTGTCATTGTTTTTTTTCACAATTATATTTGAGTTCATGATTTTAATGTTGTTTTTTTGTGGCAGACTAAATACTTATGACAGACTGTTGATCTTTGAAGAAAAATATGTTTGGTTCCGGTTTGAAATTCATTATCTTTTATTATAGGCTATGTAGTCTAATATATTAGTTCCCTTACGAGAACGTTCTCTCGTACTGCGTTGCAAACGCTGTGGGAAAACTCCTTTTCTCGAGAATATTGAAGCCTTTATTTTAAAACGTATTGCATGCAGCACAGGCGAGAGCATCAGGCTCGCGCGAGCGAGCTGATAGGCTGTGCTGTGGGCAACTGCACGAACCAATGGCGGATCAGCAGAGGCGCGCGAACCAATCAGGTCGCTTGGCACACTGCCAGTGTCAAGCGCGCGAAACTGCACGTGATCAAAGCATATAAATATAGATAATAATCTGCCATTTGACAGATTTAATCTCCTTCAGCTCTCGACTCACCTCGTCGCTGATCTTCTCCGGATAGAAGCCTCTCGTCGTCGAACAGCCGTCCAGCGGAACAGCTTCGCATCCCAGCATCCGCCAGCTGAGCGTTTCCCTGTGGCATCCGACGAGTATCCTTTTTCTCTATCTCTCGCTTCTAAAAGAGCTAAATCGCTGTTTTCACAGCGCGCGGCGTTGTTTCAAATGCCGCTCTCTATTTGTGAATCCTGCGGGGTTCCCCTGCATTTGTCTGACAGACACACACAGTGTGCGGCCTGCCTCGGCCCTGAGCACGCCGAGTCAGCGCTCACTAAAGGCGGCTGCCTTCTCTGCGACGCTTCGTCGGTGAGTGGTCCCGCCCGTCTTCCATCTTCGGCGCCTCGCGAGCCCTGTAGGAAGAAGCGGCGCGATCAGAGGCGTCCTGAACGCGGTGAGTTTAGCGAATGCACGCCGGGCCTTTCTCCACGTGCTTCGCCCACGCCCTCTTCTCCAGTTCTGTTCTCTCAGAGCGACCAACACCCCTCGTCTGAAGCGGCGGGACTCGTCTCTTTTGGCGGATCTGTTGAAGAAATGGATGAGGCAGTTTCTGTGGCGGCATCTGAGAGTGAGGATTGGTCGGGCTCTGCGGACCCCGCCCCCCCCTCTCAGTTAGATCCTTCTGACACCCGAGCGAACATCGACGCCGAACTCTTCCGTGTCATGTCTCGCGCTGTCGACGAGCTGGGACTCGACTGGCTTTCCCCAGCCGAGCCCGCCAGAAGCCGCCTCGACGAGTGGTACCTGCCGGGGCGCCAACAGGCCCCTCGTCAGCGCGCCGCTCCATTTCTGCCCGAGGTCCACGAGGAGCTCACTAAAAGCTGGCGCGCGCCCTTTTCAGCGCGAACGTGCTCATCGGCTTCTTCAACGCTCTCCACTGTTGACGGCGCTGAAGAAAAAGGTTACGTGTGTCTCCCCCCACTGGAGGAAGCGGTCGCTGCACACTTATGCCCTCCCACTGCAGGAAGTTGGAGGTCTAAAACTGTGCACCTCATCCAAGCCGTGCAGAACTACTTCGGCCATTGCCAGCCGCGCTTATGCTGCCGCCGGTCAAGCCGCCTCTGCTCTTCACGCTATGGCGACCCTCCAAGTGTTTCAGGCAAAGCTCCTCCGCTCTATGGACGAGTCAGGCCCTGACCCAGACACTTTTAAGGACCTCAGAAATGCGACGGATTTGGCGTTACGGGCCACAAAAACCACCGCTCAAGCCCTGGGCCGCAATATCGCCAGCCTGGTTGTTTTAGAGCGCCACCTGTGGCTGACTTTGACGGAAATCAGGGACGCAGACAAGACCACCTTCGTCGATTCTCCAGTCACAGCATCTGGTCTCTTCGGCCCATCTGTCAGCGGCTTCGCAGAACGCTTCACTGAGGCTCAAAAAGCTTCCAGCGCTATGAAGCATTTTCTACCCAAACGCTCCAGTTCGGTCCAACGGCGCCCCAAGAGCACGCCGCGACCTGAGAGGGTAGCTTCAGAGGTCCTCCAGCCCCGCCCAGTGGCTGAGACCAGCCAGCGCCTGAAGCATGCAAAGCGGTTCCCGTTCCCTAAGCGCCAGGTCCCGCGGCCGAAGCTCACGCTCGATCACGAGCCCAAGAAGCCGTCCTAACCGGCATAAAGAGGGGTCATTGTCCCGCCGCGGCCGGACCAGCCCCGAAGATCGCTCGAGTGCTACTCTCAGCCCCCTCTTCAGTTCAGGCGGTTAGAGCAGTTTTAAATGCAGTACATGGGCCCGTCACCTGTCACGCACCCCTGCACACAAATGCTGTTTTAACAGCGACCCACAAAAAGCACAAATCGAGCAAAATTTCCCCCTCACATTCATGTCAGTTCGAACCCCCAACTCCGGGCGTTCCAGATATGATAATGCCTCTGGCTCTGCGGGCTCTAGCTTGGCAAGCTATCCCCGGAGTTTCAGAATGGGTGATGAACATCATAAAGCGCGGTTCCTCGCTTCAGTTCGCCCGCAGACCACCGCGTTTTCGCGCGGTTATACAAACCACTGTAAGGAGCACACTGAGTCATGTCCTCCGCACCGAAGTGTTAAGTCTGCTGGCCAAAGGGGCCATCGAGAAGATCCCCCCTTCTCAGAGCGAGTCAGGTTTTTACAGCCGTTACTTTCTTGTTCCAAAGAAAGACGGCGGCCTAAACCATTTTAGATCTCAGACATCTGAACAAGGCTCTCATGTTACGGCCGTTCAGAATGCTCACGACCAGACACATCCTGGCGCAGATTCGCCCAGGCGACTGGTTTTTCTCAATAGATCTAAAAGACGCTTACTTTCACATTTAAGTGAACCCCCACCACAGGCCATTCTTGAGATTCGCCTTCGAGGGGCAGACATACCAGTACACAGTCCTACCATTTGGACTGGCACTGGCACCTCGTACATTCACAAAGTACATGGATCCAGCTCTCTCCCCCCTGAGACAGCGGAGCATGCGCATCCTGAACTACCTCGACGACTGGCTCATATTGACTCAGTCAGAGGCGGAGTCACATACTCACAGAGCCTGGCTCCTCAGACATCTGGAATGTCTAGGGCTCAAGGTCAATTTTGCCAAGAGTATTCTGTTGCCCAGCCAACGTATCACGTTCCTGGGAACAGTTTTCGACTCCGTAATTATGAGAGTATGGCCCACACCGGCCCGTGCTCTAACAATTCAGCAGCTCGCGACATCGTTCACAGAGGGCTCTTATGTACCCCTCAGAACGTTTCAGAGGATCCTTGGCCTCATGGCCTCTGCATCATCAGTACTCCAACTAGGCCTACTGCGTATGCGTCCTCTTCAGCTGTGGCTAGCACCTCTGGTGCCACCCCACGCCTGGCACTCAGGCCACTTGATTATCAAGGTGGACCAGCGCTGTGTTCAAGCCCTGGCCTCTTGGAAAGACGCCAGCTGGTACCGGCAGGGCGTAAGCATGGGGGTGGTCTCAGAGAGGAGGGTGATTTCAACAGACGCTTCCAACTCGGGTTGGGAAGCTCTGTACGAGGGCAGGCCTGCCTCCGGCCTCTGGTCGAGCTCGGAGAAACGCCTACACATCAACTGCCTCGAAATGAGTGCAGTTTTTCTAGCCCTAAAAACCTTCCTCCCTCACCTGCCTGGACACCACGTGCTGGTCCGGACGGACAATATGTCGGTGGTCTCTTACATAAATCGCCAGGGTGGCCTCAGGTCCCGCAACCTGTTTGCCATAGCCACGCAGCTCCTGCTTTGGGGCTCACACCAACCTGCGCTCGCTCAGGGCAGCTCACGTGCCAGGCACGTTGAACACAGGTGCAGACATGCTCTCTCGAGGCACAGTTCCCCCAGAGGAATGGTCTCTCCACCCTCAGACAGTTCTCCTGCTATGGGAGGTCTTCGGGAAGGCAGAAGTAGATCTTTTCGCCTCAGAAGACAACTGTCACTGCCCAATCTTCTTTTCAAAGAACAGGGATGCGTTGGCCCACGACTGGCCCAACCTTCCTCTCTATGCGTTTCCTCCGGTCTCGATGCTCCCTCAGGTCATCGAACGGATCAGGAACACCAAAAGCGCGGTTCTCTTGGTGGCTCCTCTCTGGCGGACCCAGATTTGGTTCCCAGAGTTGATGCAACTGTCTGTAACAGACCCGTGGCCAATTCCACTGAGGTGCGACCTCCTGGCTCAGGCCAACAGGACAATCTGGCATCCCCGTCCCGACTTGTGGGCCCTACATGTATGGCCACTCAACGGGTACCCCAGGATCTCCCAGAGGGTGTCCTGAACACTATTATGGAGGCTAGAGCTCCGTCTACTAGACGCCTCTATCACCTTAAATGGTCAGCGTTCTCCAGCTGGTGTTTAGCTCGGAACCTCGACCCACACACTTGTGAAGTGCCAAAAGTGCTTTCTTTTCTGCAAGAGATGTTGGATGCGGGTCGCTCCCCCTCCACTCTCAAAGTGTACGTGGCAGCCATTGCTGCTTTTCACGTATTGGAAGCCGGAGCCTCCTTAGGTAAAAACGACCTTATAGTTCGTTTCCTTAAGGGCGCCAGAAGGCTTAACCCGCCTCGGCCACCGTCTGTACCGGCCTGGGACCTTTCTCTGGTCCTGCGGGCTCTTAGGGGACCTCCCTTTGAACCACTTCAGTCAGCTGATCTCAAGCCCCTCTCTCTGAAAACAGCCCTGCTTCTAGCACTGGCGTCAGTTAAAAGAGAAGGGGACTTGCAGGCGCTCTCTACTAGCGCTTCCTGTCTGGAGTTTGGCCCTAATGACTCCAAGGTCACTCTTAGGCCAAGACATGGATATGTGCCTAAGGTGCTCTCAACTCCGTTCAGAGCCCAGGTTATTTCTCTGTCAGCTCTTCCCTCCTCTGAAGAGGACAGTGATTCTCTCACGCTTTGCCCCGTCAGAGCTTTGAGAATTTATCTGGAGCGTTCGGCCTCTTTCAGACAGTCTGAACAGCTCTTCGTTTGTTTCGGGGGCCGAACCAAGGGCCTTCCTGTGACTAAGCTCACGCTGTCCAGATGGATAGTTGACGCCATTGCTCTGGCTTACACCTCACTGGGCCTCTCTTGTCCCATAGGTGTTAGAGCTCACTCCACGAGAGGAGTCGCCTCTTCGTGGGCTTGGTCGAGTGGTGTTCCTATTGAGGACATTTGTGCGGCGGCCGGCTGGTCCGTTCCGTCCACATTTGTGAGGTTCTATAACCTAGATGTTCCTGCCCTGCAGGCACGAGTTCTTTCTGTCTAGACCCTGGCTCTGTGGACCCAGACTAGTTTTGGAATTGGACACACAAGCTGTCTTTATGAATTATGATTAAGCTAATCTGGCCCTTGGCCCAGATCTTAATTATTGGATAATCTCTGGGCCCGATGTTCGGTCTCGTTTATCCTGGCTATTCTGTAACTTCCCGGAACTTCTGGTGAGTCAGAGCGGCCAAAAGATTAATAGCACGGCGTTTTAAATAGCGTTCCCACAGCGTTTGCAACGCAGTACGAGAGAACGTTCTCGTAAGGGAACGTACTTGGTTACTTACGTAACCTCGGTTCCCTTAGAGATAAGGGAACGAGTACTGCGTTGCCTTGCCGTGCTATTTCTCTTATGTCAGGTGTTTTTCGCTTCAGTCGATTATACCTGTCAAATGGCGGATTATTATCTATATTTATATGCTTTGATCACGTGCAGTTTCGCGCGCTTGACACTGGCAGTGTGCCAAGCGACCTGATTGGTTTGCGCGCCTCTGCTGATCCGCCATTGGTTCGTGCAGTTGCCCACAGCACAGCCTATCAGCTCGCATGCGTTTTAAAATAAAGGCTTCAATATTCTCGAGAAAAGGAGTTTTCCCACAGCGTTTGCAACGTAGTACTCGTTCCCTTATCTCTAAGGGAACCGAGGTTACGTAAGTAACCAAGTACGATATTAGATACCACCCCAATGCCCAACATTGTTTATGCAGAACATTTTCCAAACACACTAGAAAGGGATTAGAGAAGTGTGCAGTGTTTTGTATATGAGATAAATACTTTCTTTTTGTCAAATGTAACACTAGTGTACCAGTGCTTTGTGGCTGTTGCATAACCTTTTTTTTTTTTTTTTTTTTTTTTAGCATTGAAAATTTTGTCTTGTACAACCCATTTTGCATGCATGTAAATATAGGTCACGATTTTCACTATTAAATCATTGTGCAACAAAACTATGGACACAATAGTGGGGATGAATGAGATTAAAGCTAACCAGAGGAAAGAGAGGGGAAAAAATCACATCTTAAATGGTTCTGCTAGACATAAATGAGGTTGCATTAGCATCAAACTGAGACTTTTGCTTGAGTCTCCTGCTTCTCACACTTGTCTCCTGAGACACTTACAAACTAACACTCTCACAATGGTCTCCTTTAAAGTTTTAGAAGAGACCTCAACAACATCACACACTGTGCTCAGATTTTTCTCCTAAACTAAATACTTCAGGGTTCTCATATCTCCTCCTAAGTTTCAGAACAGATCTGAGCAACATTGCACACTATACTCATATTTTTCGCCTTAAAGACACTAAATTTGTCATATTTGTCTTCTCTAAAGTTTCAGAAGAGACCTCAACACACTGTGCTCAGTGTGCTCATAACTTTACTTAGGGAATTCCACTCACCTTAAGTGGTGGAAAAGTTGTTTCAGTTCCACACATGTCTATTTGAGAAAGTAACTCTATAAACATAACATGCAGCAAATTTATATAGAAAATCTTCATTTTGAGGTCATTTTCACTTGTACTACTGAAAAAGCTGTTTTTTTATTTTTTTTTATTTTTTTGGCACACTTGATGACACACATTATGATTGTAATGAATAGTAACTGGACCAATTTTGGAGTCTCTAAGACCAACTCTATAGCGCCACCACCAGTTCAAAAATTCACCATTGAAATGGTTATAACTTTTGAACCCTTTGATCTAGAAAAAACTTAGTTCACCTGATTCCTCTCATCATGGTGATCACAATCAATATATTCCATTAAGATTCCGCCCATTACAGTAGTGGCCATTTTGAAAAGTACAGTATTCAGTTTTTTTGCTACTCCTCAATTTAGTTAAATTCTTACAAAAAGTAGCGCATATTATCTTCCGACTGAGCCGCACAGAAATGACTGCACACATTTTTTTTTCATTCATCTTTATTCAATAGTGTATGGTTTGAACAGTTTGTCAGAAAATCAGTGAGGTTGCAGCGGAACATTGAGCAGAACACGCCGCGAACACGGTGCGTATGGAAGGCATTTTCTGCCAAATTTAAATAAATAAATTAAATGATTAAAATGAAAATTAAAACCAGATTAACGATTTCATTACAGAAAACTTTATGCAAAATATGTGACAAAATTGAGAATGAAATTAAATTATTTCATTTTCACGGTGACAGTGCATCATCCCTGAAAAATAAAATGCAATTGGTGATTTCACATTTCATTTTCACTACAGTCTCGAGGCAAGACTGCCAATATTAAAATGAAAAGCCAAACGTGAAAAAGAAACTACAAATACAGTTTTTACAAAGATCTTTATTAATGCTCACGCAATAATAGTGACACAATTCAAATTCAAATGTAAATGTTCGTTTTCATTTTAATTCCTATTTTATTTCACAGTTTTCATTTTTTATTTTCATTTTCAAAGCCAACCTGCATGCAAATTCTATGTTAATGAGTGGGTGTGGCTTGTAACGGCGCTAGAGGCACGGCTTCTGTAAAGCGAAGTCGCCGACGTCCCTGTTGCATGAGTTGAATGTGTGAAACGAAATTATTTAAATGTGATTATAGAGACGACGAGATATGGCGAGATCTGTTAGTGAGCTTTTGCGGGAAGCTGCCGCAGCATTAGGACGTGGAAACAACAAGCCGGACCAGCATGCGTCAAACCCTCGGTCCACTGCAGTTCCTCGACCTGAGTCGCGGGCATCTTCAGTTGCCAGAGAAAGTTGAGAAACTGTTCAAAGTATCCGGTAGTAAGGCCATGTTAGTTATGATGTTAGATTAGATCATAATCGATGGTTCATTCATGTATTAGGCTGTTTTGGAAATTCAACTATCTGGGTGTACAAAAGTCTTAGTAACACAATTTCTACAACAATTATAGCCAGACATTACAGTTTTTTTCAATTGTTTACACACAATTTTGAAAACAGAGTTCTTTTTTTCAAAACAGAATCACAATTATCCAAACACCACACTCAATTTGCATAATTCCTAGACTGTTTGTAAAATGACACACTTCAGTCAAAACATACACACTTCAGTCAAAACATATACACATATTTGTGAAAATGCTATTAGTTTTCATTTAACCAACACAGTCCTCAATGATCAGACACTATTGCAGCCAGTTACACACAGCTGTGATAAATATAAAACACATTTGTAAAAAAAACTAATTTTAGGAAATAGCATGTGCTAGATTTTTGGCCAGACATTGTTATTGAAGGGATAATTTAGATGACAAAAAAAAAATAGTGACATACCCACAACATTCTTCATGATTAGTTTGAGATATAGGGAGAATGTACACAAATAGGCCTACTATAAACTTACAAAGCATTGCACAACACTGATGCTGCAGACTGAATATTTCAAGTATTTATTTAAATACTTACAGTATTTCTTACCATAATCAGTTACAGCAATCAACCAACAATGAAATTAATGAAACAAATAAAATCTGTAGACAAATAAAAATTACTGCATGAAGTACATACACTTTGACTCTGAAGAAAAACTACCGTAAAAGAAACAAGAATACTGTAACTATTCATCATCTCTCCGTCTGGCTGGATCAGGCCATAAGATTTCATCCACATCACATGCTATGTCTTCAATGGCATAAGTCCTTCCCTACCTCTTCCTCTACCTAGGCCTCTTCCTCTACCTCCTTCTCCTCTTCCTCTACCTAGGCCTCTTCCTCTATCTCCTTCTTCTCCTCTTCCTCTACCTAGGCCTCTTCCTCTATCTCCTTCTTCTCCTCTTCCTCTACCTAGGCCTCTTCCTCTACCTCCTTCTCCTCTTCTTCTACCTAGGCCTCTTCCTCTACCTAGGCCTCTTCCTCTATCTCCTTCTTCTCCTCTTCCTCTACCTAGGCCTCTTCCTCTACCTCCTTCTCCTCTTCCTCTACCTAGGCCTCTTCCTCTACCTCCTTCTCCTCTTCCTCTACCTAGGCATCTTCCTCTATCTCCTTCTCTTCCTCTACCTAGGCCTCTTCCTCTATCTCCTTCTTCTCCTCCTCCTCCTCTATCTCCTTCTTCTCCTCTTCCTCTACCTGGGCCTCTTCCTCTACCTCCTTCTCCTCTTCCTCTACCTAGGCCTCTTCCTCTACCTAGGCCTCTTCCTCCATCTCCTTCTCCTCTTCCTCTACCTAGGCCTCTTCCTCTACCTCCTTCTCCTCTTCCTCTACCTAGGCCTCTTCCTCTACCTCCTTCTCCTCTTCCTCTACCTAGGCCTCTTCCTCTATCTCCTTCTCTTCCTCTACCTAGGCCTCTTCCTCTATCTCCTTCTTCTCCTCTTCCTCTATCTCCTTCTCCTCTTCCTCTACCTGGGCCTCTTCCTCTATCTCCTTCTTCTCCTCTTCCTCTACCTCCTTCATCTCCTTTTTGAGCTCCCCCTCTCATTCTCACTCTTCTTTTTCTTCTAGCTCCTTCCATCTTTGTTGAAGACAGGTGAACTCACCTGCTGCCTTTTATAGCACACCTGAGTGCTGCGTTTTCAAATTAGCACATGTGTGCTTCCACACCTGGTGGTTGTGTTTATCCAATTCGTTCATTAGTGTTGTCATTGGCAATCCGGGGCTTTGTAATGACAAGGAAGTAACCTCACAATCCTTAACTGTGTCTAAGGTGTGAAAATGTGTGTAGAGTTTTACAAATCACTGTGTGTAATGTTTTGCAAAAAGGGTGAAGCAGACATTGTGTGTAATGTTGTGCAAATCTGTGGAGGTGTTTTGCTCCTTGGAGTAGAATTTTGCAAATTGTGTGGAAATTTTTATTTTAGTGTGTAAACAATCGTAAAAAACTGTAATACCCGCTAGCTTTAGGGGAGAGTGGGGTGATTTGTGCCAGGGGGGAAGTAGTTCCACCCTTGTTTCTGGAAAACCGTAGAAGAAATTGGTCATATGACCACATCATTTTGAAAAGCAATCACTTTTACTCGTCCTCCAAAGAAGGGAGACACATGGCATGAGAGTTAAGCATATTTTAGTGCAAAAAAATGTTTTTTCCCTTTCAAAGTAAAATTTCTATGATTAAGGTTTTTTGATTGTAGTGTCTGAAAAATTATAGACAAGTTTGAAAACATTTCACACATGTTTTAGTGCTTTAGTAGGCTACACAATGAGTCTATACAGTTAGCATGATGTTAGCTCTTAACTGCTGGTTCATGCTAGTTTTTCAAACTTGTGGGTCTGGGGTGATTTGTGCCAAAGGGCCTGGGTTAAGTTGTGCCAGATCCAGACCACCTAGACCTACATACTCACAGGGGATAATCTTGAGAAGTGAGGAGATGGGCATGCCTCATCAGTGTTTGACTTAGGCCTGCCTGCTATTTGTTTAATTTAGCTAACACTGATTTCAGTTTTGAGTTTGCACTATGTTATTAAAGAGAAGTTTTATTCCGTTTTTAAGTGGCCTGTCACAATAGGATGTTTAGAAATTAGCCTAGTCACTTTATTCTTATATGTTACATAATTGACAGACAGCGCTATGTCAACAGGCATCGATTGCCAAAGCCTTTTTGCCTGAAATGATTCACAAATATCATATATTGTGTTGCTATGGTGCTCTAAATGGTTGCTAGAGCGTAGCTTGATAGCTTCACAATGATCCTGAGAGACTGATTGGTCATCTGAGTAAAATGAGCCCGCCCCCTTGTCTCTATGACACTGTGATCCAGAGTTATGTTCAACACAAAATCCCTATGCAATTGACCATAGTAGGAAAAACGCATGCTATGGTATTCCAGGGTGACAATATCTAAATAAACCTTAAATGAGTCATTTTGTATTGAATTTATCTTGCTTTCATATAGCATTATGTTTCATAACATTAAAATGTTCTGTTTTACTTCAGAAATCACTGGCACAATTTACCCCCAATGTATTCCCCCAAAGGCACAACTTCCCCCGCACCAGGGGCAAGTTGTGCCATGAGACCACTTTTTTCCCAAGAGCTATATTTCTGAAACAATTTATTTCAGATCCAAAGTTATTGTTCTCAGGGATGCACCACATCCTGAAATATATGTACATCCTTAAGTTGAAGGCATTACTGCCATGGCCTCACTTTAAAGTCACTTTGAGTAAAAACTGGCACAACTCACCCCACTCTCCCCTAACCGAGGACATCGGCCAACAATGTTTCATATTCGCGTCATGCCTAACAACACCCTTCAGCCGTGACTTATTCAGATACAGCACTAGCCTGTATCTGTCCGCTGTTTACATGTCTTTTGGTTATTTTACGTTTGTGTACAAAAAGAATCACAATGCTGATTTACATTTTCAGTAACAACTTCTGGATGAGATCGAGAAAGCGAGTGTACCTGCATTTACAGTAGGCTAGATATATATTATAGCATTTTCCTTCATGTCAGTCCTATATTCATAATAAAAAATCCGTTTGAATGTCCGGTGTGATATTTTGTAGGCTACTTTTAACAGTTAAGGGGTTGTCCGTGCATGTTAGTTGCGTCTTTCTTCTCCGTGATCACAAGTTTGAGTCATTTCAAAAGTCTTCTCTACTGACTGACTCACTCATTAAGACGTCTTTGTCTCCATCTAATGGAGAAATAATGTAACTTCTCCTGTTGCTACTTCTCCTGGACTATTTTTTTTTCCAGCGGAAGGAATTGGCTTTTAGTGATTTTACTTCATGAAAGTTGCATAGATACATATTTTTCGGGTTTAATATTTGTATTGCGTGGTAACCGTTTTATACATGCAATAAGGTAGCCTACTCTAGGCTAGTGCTGTATCTGAATAAGTCACGGCTGAAGGGCGTTGTTAGGCACGACGCGAATATGAAATATTTGCCGAGGTCCTCGCTTAAAGCTAGCGATCAAGACTTGACTTGACTAACAGTTTCTCTGGCAACTGAAGATGCCCGCGACTCAGGTCGAGGAACTGCAGTGGACTGAGGGTTTGACGCATGCTGGTCCGGCTTGTTGTTTCCACGTCCTAATGCTGCGGCAGCTTCCCGCAAAAGCTCACTAACAGATTTCGCCATATCTTGTCGTCTCGATTACAATATAATCACATTTAAATAATTTCGTTTCACACATTCAACTCATGCAACAGGGACGTCGGCGACTTCGCTTTACAGAAGCCGTGCCTCTAGCGCCGTTACAAGCCACACCCACTCATTAACATAGAATTTGCATGCAGGTTGGCTTTTAAAATGAAAACGAAAATGAAAACTGTGAAATTAAAGAGGAATTAAAATGAAAACGAAAATTTACATTTGAATTTGAATTGTGTCACTATTATTGCGTGAGCATTAATAAAGATCTTTGTAAAAACTGTATTTGTAGTTTCTTTTTCACGTTTGGCTTTTCATTTTAATATTGGCAGTCTTGCCTCGAGACTGTAGTGAAAATGAAATGTGAAATCACCAATTGCATTTTATTTTTCAGGGATGATGCACTGTCACCGTGAAAATGAAATCATTTAATTTCATTCTCAATTTTGTCACATATTTTGCGTACAGTTTTCTGTAATGAAATCGTTAATCTGGTTTTAATTTTCATTTTAATCATTTAATTTATTTATTTAAATTTGGCAGAAAATGCCTTCCATAGGTGCGGAGAGCACAGCGCACACATACAGGGGAACACGCTGCGATCACGGAGAGGAGATTGCAGCGCACACACACAGCGGAACACGCTGCAAAGTTGTGCATCTTCGGAAGTGGAGTGGCTCGCAAAGTCACAAAACATGCTGAGCCGGGGTCAAACCTGATCGCTGAACGGGGAGGGGAGGGCCGGGGATAGTTGCTGCTGCTTCAGGGCTTGGCCCCTGTATCGCTGCTTGCAGCTATATTTATTATTAATATTATTATTATTATTATTATTAGCATGGATTTCACTAAAAATTGTTTGATTTGAGCTTAACATGAGAAAAGAAAAACAATGGAGTATAAAAAAAACAATGAGCTAAATAGTAATAATATTATTATTTGTTTAATTCAAGATAATTTCTTTGGGGAAAAAAGTCTTAATATATTACACAGAACAATCCTTCCATCCACCATAGATAATTTCTCAAATTATTTATCTGATCTGTCTCAGCTGCTGCCTGAACCCAAACAAACAGATGAACTAGAGAAACTAACTAGCACTATGAGCACCATTCTCTCTAGAACAATAGAACAAAATTCTCTAATAGAAAATAACCAAAATAATCCAAGGTTTTTATTTAACACCGTGGCTAGACTAACAAGTAAACAGACGTCACCTGAACAAAATATCCCGTTACAGTTTAGTAGTAATGATTTCATGAACTTCTTCACTGAGAAAATAGAAAGCATCAGAACCACAATTGTAATGTAATTGTAACCTTATAATTCAGCCTCAATTTTCACCCCGCAAGAACAATTACAGTGCTTTACAACTATACAACAAAAAAGAGTTAAATAAACTTATCACTTCATCTAAAACAACAACATGTTTATTAGATCCTATACCAACTAAACTACTGAAAGAAGTGTTACCTGTGGAAGAGCCGCTCCTCAATATTATTAACTCATCTTTAACTTTAGGTCATGTTCCAAGAACATTTAAATTGGCAGTTATAAAACCACTCATTAACCCTCTGATGGTCCTCGGTCATTTCTGACCGAATAATTTTCTGTTTTGAAATTTTAAAAATCACAGCTTCATCGGAAGGCTATGAAACTTGGTGACTTTTCTGGGATTAGGTATGTGAATACAAAAAAAAATTGAGGTCATGATCCGAGCATGCTAAGTGGTCGTAAAAAAAATAGTCACACTCGTGGTCTTCGGTCAAAAATGACCGACCCATAGGAAATGAATGGGAAATTTACAAAAACACAAAAATTCTCTGAATTTTTGTCTGTACAATCTACAAATCGGACACGATTCTAAAAAAAAGTACACCGCAGTAAAGGGGTGACACTCTACAACATCAAGAGTGCAAAAAATTCACACCCACCCACACACACACACATACAAACACACGTTTATACACATACACACCAATAAATTCAGATTACAAAAATCTGTTTTGAATTTTTAAAAATCACAGCTTCATCAGAATGTTACGAAACTTGGTGACTTTTCTGGCATTAGGTATGTGAACACACAAAAAAATTGAGTTCATGATCCGAGCATGCTAAGTGGTCGTAAAAAAATTAGTTATGATTTTGGTCTTCGGTCAAAATTACCCCCATAGGAAATGAATGGGAAATTGACAAAAACACAAAAATTCTCTAAAAATCAGCCACGATGCAGAAAAAAAATGCTCAGCAATGAAGGGGTGAAGCTCTAAAACATCAAGAGTGAAAAACATAACATAATTAATAATTATAATTAATATATGTATATATAATTAATATAATAATTATTAAAATTATTAAAATAATAATTAATAAAATGTTATAAACCTTGGCAAAAAGTATTATTTGAGAATTTCTAAAAAAATACATTCAATCCACATCTTAAAAGTAAGTAATTTGGTCCAAAAACAACTAGAATTCACAAACATCTCCATTTAGAGCTATACAGGCATCTAGTGGTAAACCCATGCAATAACATGTTTTATTTAATTTTATGATTAATAAATTGATGAATTTTTTTTTATTTTATTTTTTTTCTGAAAGCCTAGTCTCTATTTTACCCGAAAATACTGCATAGAATTTAAAAAAAAAAAAAAAAAAAAAAAAAAAAAAAACATTATTTTCAATGGCAAAAAATGGACAATAAATATTGCATAAATATTAATAAGTTCAATCAAATTGTCTCAAAATTCTAAATTAAAAAGAATAAATATTATAGAACAAAAATAAATTGCATTGGTTTTTACTGGGATGGAGGAAGTTTCATTTTTAGGTGTCCGGTCATTTATGACCGGGAAGGCCCCCAGTGTGACTGCTAAACGAAGACCATCAGAGGGTTAAGAAATCACAATTAGATCATAATAACCTAGCAAATTATAGACCCATTTCAAATCTTCCATTTATGTCTAAAATATTAGAAAAAGTGGTGTCCGCTCAACTGGGCTCTTTCTTGCAAGAAAATGACATCTATGAAAAGTTTCAGTCAGGATTCAGGCCGCACCATAGCACTGAAACTGCGCTCGTTAAAATCGCAAATGATTTACTTTTAGCTTCTGACCAAGGCTGTATCTCAATACTAGTTTTACTTGATCTTAGTGCTGCGTTCGATACTATAGATCACACAATACTCTTAGATCGACTACAAAATTATACTGGTGTTCAAGGACAAGCATTAAGCTGGTTCAGATCATACTTATCTGACCGCTACCATTTTGTCTATTTAAATGGAGAAAAATCGATCATAACTTCAGTAAACTATGGAGTGCAGGGATCTGTGTTAGGCCCTCTATTATTCTCAATATATATGATGCCACTTGGAAATATTATAAGGAAACATGGAATTAGTTTCCATTGTTATGCTGATGACACTCAAATATATATTTCATCACGGCCGGATGAAAACGCTAAATTATCCAAATTGACAGAGTGTATTAAAGATATAATTAAAGACGCGTAATTTTCTTTTATTAAATCCAGACAAGACAGAGGTACTACTTATCGGTTCAAAAAATCGCCCACAAAACCTCTCACAATACAACTTTATCATAGTAGGATGTCCTGTTACTTTATCCTCTACAGTAAAAGACCTGGGTGTTATATTAAATTGCAACCTGTCTTTTGAAAATCATATTTCATATGTTACAAGAACAGCCTTTTTCCACCTTAGAAACATTGCTAAGCTGCGTAACATGCTATCAGTTTCTGATGCAGAAAAGTTAGTTCATGCATTCATGACCTCGAGACTAGATTACTGTAATGCTTTATTAGCTGGTTGTCCTGCATCCTCAATAAACAAGCTACAGTTAGTCCAAAATGCAGCTGCTAGAGTTCTTACTAGATCAAGAAAATATGATTATATAACACCGATTTTATCATCACTACATTGGTTACCTATAAAGTTCTGTATTAATTACAAGGTATTGCTACTGACTTATAAAGCCCTAAACTGCTTAGCTCCAGTCTATTTAACGGATCTTCTATCGCCCTATAATCCATCGTGCTCTTTAAGATCACTAAATTCGAGGCTTTTGGTCATACCTAGGATATCCAGATCCACCAAAGGAGGGAGAGCATTTTCACATTTAGCTCCATAACTCTGGAATAGCCTTCCTGATACTGTTCGCTGTTCAGACTCACTCTCCCAGTTTAAAACTAGATTAAAGACGTCAGCCAGGCATTCATATAATATTCTTAATCTTACAGTTCAAACTACAATCCGGCCTCTAGTTCATAAACGCTAGAGGAGAACTGGCCCCCGACTGAGCCTGGGTTCTCCCAAGGTTTTTTTTTTTCTCCATTAGGTCACCTGATGGAGTTTCAGCTCACCATTAGGTCACCTGATGGATTTTTTTTCGGTTCCTTGCCACTGTTGCCTTTGGCTTGCTCAGTTGGGGATATTTTGGGGATATTTTGGGAATATTTAATTTAATTTTATCAATCAATAAATTTCACTAGAAACAAACCTTGTTGTATTATTTTAATTTAATAGTCAAGTCAAGTCAAGTCATCTTCATTTACATAGCGCTTTTAACAATGTAGATTTTTTCAAAGCAGCTTTACAGAGATAAACGTATAATTTATGGTAACAGAGATTGTTTTGGCTTTATTGCGGTTCTTTAGTAAAGTTATTTAAAGTTAATAGTGTGAAGCTGCTTTGATACAATCTGTATTGTGAAAAGCGCTATACAAATATACTTGACTTGACTTGATACAGTTGCTTTTATTATTATTATTTGCAGTAATCTTAATTAAAGGGATATTTCACCGCTGGAAAGATGAATGTGTATTTAAATTGGGTCATTTATGTAGTAGAAATGTGAAATTAATTTAGAAGTTGGTGCCTTCTAGACTAAGAAAAGCCAGAAAATGTATTTTTGGCTCATGTGAATGAAAGACAATACCTCCCAGAATGCACTTGCTTCACTGCCCTACGAGGCCACTCCCAAGCCATGCCTTCCAGTTACAGAGGGCAGTATCGGAGGAAATTATACAACAAGGCAATTAGTTGACTCAAAACTAAAAAGATGCCATTTTATCATAGGATCCCATCCCCTATGGGCAGGTTGAAAACATGTGGAACTAGCTCCTACTACTGGCTGTAGTCTCTAGCCTCTGGCCAAAAAAGTCTCCGATGACGCAAAATGATGATTGTTGCGTCATCTGAGTTTTTTTTTTCGTCTCAGAGTGACATGAGGGAGGGAAGCACGGTCATTCGAAAATACTACCAGGTTTCTACTGATACAAAGCTTAATGCTAATCGAACGATATTGTTGGAATCACTTTCAGAACGATTTGTTTCCAGATAAGCGATAAAAACACTGACAGCCAATCAGAATTCATCCTGCTTTAAAGAGCTTGAGCATTCAAAGCGGCAGACAACATAACTGCATGCAGTGCAGTAATAAACAACAATACCATGTATTGGTGTGGACGCTAGCATAGTTATCGTTATAGTGTGAACATGTCTTTCAGAATTCAAAACTTCCTTGTTACTCCAAAAACTTTTATTGAAACCAATCTGCCAAAACTACAAATTTTCTACTTCTGGATTTTTAATGCATAATAGAGAAGAATACATCAGCATAAGAATGCCTGCACAGACACAGATAAAAGCCTTATCATTGCCTCTTTAGCCCGGCCCACTCATACTTTACATGGACAGAATAACTACAACAGGATCACTGGACTAAAAATAACATTACCTTCAAAAGGATCCTAATGTTAGTAAATTGGTTGTTTATTTTCAACAATGTGAAAGTCTCAGTAGAGCATTATTTGTTTGATAGGTTCATTTCACTGTGTGTTGGTGGATTCTTTGGTAAACCATTTGCAATAAAATGCAAGCTTTGCAAACAGATTTTTACCGAAAGATATGGATCACTGATTTGTTTTATATATAAGGACGTATGTACACCCTTACGAAAAAGAAGTTTATTCAAGTGTTCTATTAGTATACTTCTTTTAAACTAAAAATAAGAAAGTATACTTTCAGTCTACTTTTTATATACTTCTCAGAAATATACTTTATGTTCTTCTCAGAAATATACTTCAAATTGCACTTAAGTATACTTGACTTATACTGACAGAAAAGTCTAAGTATATTTAGCCTATACTTGTTGATCAAGATATACTTAAAAGTATAATTAAGTATTCTAAGTATTTTTGGCTTGTACTTGTGTTTACTATTTTTAATGAGGAGCTTATTAAATACTTTTTTAAAAACATAATATTACACACCGTCTTATAAACTAACATGTTCAGCTTTATATAGTAACAAAGTTTCGGGTGGAATAGCTTATAGAGTAAATAAAATGAGCATGGAAAATAAGTTTATTCAAGTGTTAGTATACTTCTTTTAAACTAAAAAGAAGAAAGCATACTTTTAGTCTACATTTTATATACTTCTCAAAAATATACTTAAATACACTTAAGTGTACTTGACTTATACTGAGAGAAAAGTCCAAGTATATTTAGCCTATACTTGTACTCAATCTTTTGATCAAGATATACTTAAAATTTTAATTATTCAAAGTATACTTGGCTTGTAGTTGTGTTAACTCTTTTGATCGAGTAGCCTATTAAATATACTTTTTTTACATCGTTTTTCATATACAGTCTTATGAAACTTTGTTTGAAAATATTGATTAAAGTGTTGCTATAAAACAGATATGTAAAACATAAAACAGAATCTCTGGATCAAAACACAGGAGAAGAAGAAGCTGAAACATGTGATAGAAGATTGCTCACTCAAATGTAAAATAATGTGACATCAAACATTAGACAGCTTGCAAATCAAAACTGCTTAATGTTTCCAAATGAAATGAAGTGTAGGCCTAACCCATGAAGAGAAAACGACTGTGAAGCTTTGGGGGTGTTGGACTCGATCTACTCCACCTGTGTTTTGATCATCGTTCTTGATCTGATCAAGGCGTAGTCTTTGACAAAAATGTGATTTTTCTCAACTATTTTCTCAACATTTTAACAAAATGTTCCCTTTCTTTATGAAACTTACTGACATTTAAGTGTTGATAAAAAAGGATGAAGCTAATAAAATGTTTTTAAAATTAAAGTAGAATTAAAGGTATTTTTCAAGTATAAAAAATAACATTTGAACATAGTAGTGTACTGCAGGCCTACTGCAACTGCAAAAATTGTATATAAATAGTAAACTGTAAGTATAATGTTAAGTTCACTTAAAGAAAACTTATAGAATAAAACTACTTAACTAGTAGTTTACTGAGAGTACATTAAAAGTGAACTTGTAGAATAAAACTACTAAACTAGTAGTTTACTGAGAGTACACTAAAAGAGTAAAAATAATATATAAATGGTAGCCTGGTTAACACCAGACCCTTCTCAGTTGAAACTGAGTGTAGGGTCTGGAGAAGCTACCGTAGCTCAAATTCCTCTGGGCGCAATTGGATAGTCTTAAAAACAATCAGAACGATGAAGCACTGTAAACCCAGATTTTGTTTCTAATTAAACTTACGAGTAATCATTACTTATTCTTTTATGTTTAGTAAAAACCTGCTATCATTACTAAACAACATTAGTTGTTTGTACTATTTAGCTGAAAGATTCATTGCACTAATCATGTTAAGCTGAGATAATGTTAAGCTTTCTGTAAGGGAGGGGCGTGGCCTATTTAAACAGGTGACAGTGCGCAGAGTGTGCCATTGCAAGTTTGAACCGAAGACGAACATTACCAGCTTAACTTATTACTAAACAGACTGACTTTATTTCTATCAGACGTCTACAAAATATCTTGTTGAGAATCAACAGAGGTTTAGATGTTGATTATTTATCGTTTCATTTGTAGTCACCATGATGGTAAAAGGTGTTGGCTTTAGTTGGGCTCTAGCCTTTGATATTTAAACATTATATTTTCTCTGGCTGCTATAACTGTGAGTTTAAAAGGCACAATAGTTATAGCAAAAAGCTAGGAGTAATGTGATCTATAAATCTCTTGCAGCGTTGCTGCGCTGTCGGCATTATGTTAATCCTTCCTCAAACATTTATGATTGGTATGCCGGAAGTATATATACATGGTAAACTATAAGTATGATGTTAAGTTCACTTAAAGAATACTTCTAGTTTAGTAGTTTTATACTACAAGTTTTCTTTTAATGTACTCTTAGTAAACTACTAGTTTAGTAGTTTTATACTACAAGTTTTCTTTAAGTGAACTTAACATTATACTTATAGTTTACCATTTATATATTATTTTTACTCTTTTAGTGTACTCTAAGTAAACTTGTTATATAAAACTAATAAACTAATAGTTTACTGAGAGTACACTAAAAGAGTAAAAATAATATATAAATGGTAAACTATAAGTATAATGTTAAGTTCACTTAAAGAAAACTTGTAGTATAAAACTACTAACCTAGTAGTTTACTGAGAGTACATTAAAAGAAAACTAGTTGTGCACTTAAAGTTTACTGCTGTTACACTTATAGTACACTTAAACATATACTTTTATATACTTCAAGTGGGCCAATTTAGTCCCAAGCGGTATTAAAATAGTACACTTACAAGTTTACTACTAGTACATATTGACATTAGTATACTTACTACATAAAGTAACTTAAAAATATACTTGAACATTACTCAAGTATACTTCATAAAATTAACTTGAAGTATACTTTTTTTTCGTAAGGGCAGTCAGGTATTTTGTCACAAAATTGTTTATTGCTTTTTATGCAGTAAATCAAGCCAGTTCCTCTTAGTAGCATGAAGCTGTAGCTGTTATTTAAAATGTAAAGTCTATCAGTGACTTGAGTTCTGCACTGAAGTTTGTTTTAGATAGTTATCCATATAGCACAGACCTTATGGACTACACAGAATTAGGTTTGTGTCTGTGTCTGTCTAAAAACATCCTCTCAAAGTATTTAACAGAACTACAGCTAAAAGCATTTATTTGGGTCGGTAAGTTGACAGCCCATGACCACTACAGTGACTGTTCTGTCTTTTAGCAGTGTAAGTGTTCATTAGTTGAGTTTACATACACATCAACACATGTGAACATTCTATGTGCAATGGAGGTTTTTTTTTTGTTTTGTTTTTTTATGGTAAAAGCTTTTTAAAAAAACGTTTTAATATGAACACTCACCAAAGTACGCATGAAGGCTAATGTAAAGTATGAATGAATGCTACATGTTTTTTGTGTAACTTTGGGATTTATGGTATGTATGGTTATGTTTGGCCTAGCAATAAAAAATGTTACATTTTTAGATATAGAAATTAAAAGTGTTAGATTGTTAATGCAACTCCATTGACATTTCCATTAAGATAAGTACTTAGATTACTGATGGTTGCTAGACCACATTTTACATACAATACATATGATAACTAGTGAGATCACCTGCTTAGACTGGCTGGTTAGAACAAAAACACAAGATATTGCTCCCTTTTTTAGAAAGCTTTAATTAATTTAATTGCTGCTTTAGTATTTTTTTTTATTTGCTTTGTAAACTTCTTTTGCATGGGCACTATTACTGACCTTGTTTTCTGATACACAGTTTTTAAATAAGAAAAAGTGAAATTGAATTAATGATAAAAATAAAAAAAATTCAGTTCCCTTCGTATGGAAATCAGTAATTATTGTTTTAATTACTTTTCCTACTGTATTTAAAATAAAAATACATTGCACATACTACATCTGTACATAACACACACTATTGATAAACAAATCCATTTTTAATTAGACTAAACAATTGTTTACATTTTTTAGGGATTATTCAGTATTGAATGCAATATGCATTATTTATAATATTAAAAATGAATATTACATCTGTCTTCTTAAATAATTTTTTTTACTAGCTTGTTGCAATGTTGCATTCTGGGATTCTGGGATACATCTGACGCTGTCTTGCTGTTTGACTAAAACAAGGTGGCAGCATAATTAAGTTGCCTACCATTTGGAACAAATGTTGTGTGTAGATGAAGCTGCCAGACAATGCTTTCTCCAGAAGCTCAGGTTTTGGAACAGCACTATTGACTATAGCGCACCAAACTGTGACTCAACATTTTCAAAATGAGACAGCAATACACATGAAACTCCAAACAGGGACATCTAAATGGATTCAAGCTCTAATCAGTAGCCTCTTAAGAGTTTCAGTGTTTAAAGAGCCCAGGATGTCTGTGAAAAGCCTTTTCACCCCATAGCAGTATAATTAAAGCCACAAAGTAAAACAGCAAGAAACAGCCTGATTATCAGCAGCATTTTCTGCAATCATTTTCTCACTTAGGAGCAACACTAAACCTCTGCTGGCACCACTATATTGACACTCTAAAATTATCTTTGTTAAAAGTCATGGTGTCAGGCTATAGTGACATGGTGTAATTTTGATGGTGTCTCATCTGGCTTTTTCACAGCGACAACATTTGCTTCTCTTTTCTATAATCCCCACTGTTGCAGCATTGAAGTACTCATAGCCAGAACACACAAAACCACTAATAGCATGGGAAAACTGCCTAAGACTCATGCATAATTGATGCAGACCAGCTTTCAGAAGTGCATAAGCAATGGAAACCCTGATAAAAATTGGAGGTATTGGGCACTATCCTATCTATTTTATCATAGAGGACACAGAACAGGCCTGCAATAGCCAAAACCCACAAGCACGATCTTCTACTAAATGCCACAAAGCATGCACGGGGAACATTAGCCCCGCGGCCACTTATCGGATGTGTGAGGCAGAGTGAAAACAGGTCATGGGGGGAGCGAAACGTCAGGGTTTCAGAGTACGATTATAAAAAAGGCTTTTTTACACAATCAATGTGATGTGTGCAACCATGGGAGTCGCGGAGAGCATTGCGGCAACCCAAGGCGGGCTCAAAAGCCACTATGATGTGATATTTAGGTCAGGCAGTCAGAAGACAAGAGAGAAAGTAGCGCACGCATTGAGAGTGTGTATCTACACAGGGGTTGATGTCATACTGTGAAATGTTGCTTACTTATTCATTCCCTGGTCTCCGTAATGCATTAGGGCTGTTTAATCGGGCGAAACGTATATTTCACTGTAGATTCCAGATATTTTGAAACATGACTGGCCTTAAAATTGAGGGAAAAGCAAACAGAACTTTTGGACAGCAACTCATGTATCCTGTCCACATGAATTCTGTTTTTAGGCCAGACAGTCAAACTGTGATGGAAATACCTCAAAACTTCTGGGAAAACCTGTGTAAACTGTCTCAGCACGTGAGCCAGCAATATATGTACAAAACTCTAATTCAGACACCCTGACAACACTAAAGCTGCTAGTTCTCCTCGGTCCCATGATCCCTTTCTGCTTCATCTGCAAGTGGCACATTTGGAATCTTCTGAAATGTCAAACAATTTAAATGAATCATTATTGATATTATGATAGTATTAGCACAAATCTCAAACATCTACCTGCTAAATAAAAACCTAATTTAACCCAAATAATCTGGCACTGTGCTCTATGCATAAACATGCATAGTTTATTAGATTTCTGGATATGGTTTCCATGTAATACAAATTACACAGCTAATGGTTACCAAATCATTGATTGCATTATAGAGAATATTATTAGGTTTGAATTCACAGGGATTTCAATTTTGCTCCAGCTGAGCTAGTCAAAAATGCAAACAGCTTTACTGTTGACAGGTTAATAGTTTCTACTTAATCTGTTCTGCTTAATTACCAATGACCCATGACTTTCCAAATGTGTTCCCTTTCCTTCCAAACATTGATTACTCCCTGCTGCTTCTTTATGACTTATACATGAATCACAGAAATTATGCTTTGAAAAGAGATTACATACTGCTTAAGGTAAACAGAGACATATGGTTCCTGCAGTCCGTACAAACAGAGCTGATTGGATGGAACTTCCTCTAAAGTGTGATGTTTTTGGGCATTGGAAATATATTTTCCTATACACATGGCACAAATATTTCCAGGTGTGGGCTTGTAGAAGTATTGTTAACTGTTTTAAAAACCCTTAAAGAAATAAGCAAAATATAAATTATATACCCTATTCTGTGTCACTTGCTCAGTACAGTAGCAACAGGACTATCTCCCTCAACCAACCTAAAAACACTGTTTCCCATCCTTTTCTGTCTTTTCCCCAGTCACCTTCCCCCCAGTCTCCAAACACTCACCAGCCCAGAGGCGAAGAAGACAGCCAACAGAGCCAGGCAGGCACCCATCACAATGAGGAGCAGAAAAACAAAAAGTGGGTGCTGCTGGCTCATGAGATAGTACGAGTCATACAGCCAGTCTGGGGACCTTTGTCTCCGGCCACGCACACCTCCTCCTCCTGTTACATCTCCTCCTGTCCGGGAGCCCCTCTCCAGCAAGTAGGTCCGCTTACGCATGGCCTCCCTCCACATGGAGCTGGCGTGGTGTTCCTCTCTTTCGGACAGTGGCTGGGGTTTGTGAGGGTCGCGCTCCTCCTCACACAGGTCCTTCAGATGGAGCACTGAAGCTCGGGCTGTGGTGCGCGACCGGTACACCGGCAGGATGGCTTCCATTGTGGAGCGCAGCATCGCTCAGGCAACATGTTGAACTGCAGACTGGCAGAGTGAGAGTGAAAGGAGGCAGTGAGTGTGTGCGAGTATTTATGTGCGAGGAAGAAAAAGAGAGAGAGAAAATAGGGAGAGGGAGGGTCTGGATTGAGGCAAGGAGAGAAGTAGAACGCAAATGTGAATGAGAAAGACAGAGAGAGAAAGGCCAGACAGGGATGGAGGGGTGGAAAGATTTTCCTATCAAGATGATGTGCTATGTTTTATTGTTCACCCCCTTATTTTCATAATTTACTTATCCTCAAGTTGTTTCAGCCCTGCATTATTTTTTTCTTCTTCTGTGGAAGACAAAATTAGTTCTAAGGAAGAATTTCAAAGCATCTGTTTTACATACAAGGAAATGCATAGTAATTTCTCTAAAAAGAACAATACAAGTATTATAAAAATAGTCTTGACTTCCCTTTTGCTGGAGCTTTCAAATCTAATTTTTGACACGCAAAAGGTGTATATGATGTCACAACTGGCGCAATGTGTCTAAATATACCACAAATGAGATTTTAGTTGGAGGTCTGCATTCCCATGGGACACAATTAGATTTCTTGTGGTGCAGGATTAAATTAGAGTTGAATAAAGATGGAAACGTGCAGGACTTCTATGATTTGTAGGCACGAACGAGTGGCCTTTAAAATTTGTACATATTTGTTTACAACACAGAGAGTATAGCATCATAAAGCATGCAGCCATGTACACAGCAGCACATGCGTCAAATAAGCCAGCCCTAAGAGCAGGCTAAGCAGGTGGTTTGTTAGTACAATGACAGATCAAAGAGTGGACACGTTGTAGTCAGACTTCGGATCTAAATTTAGCGGGAGTGGCCAGGAAAAAAAATCAATGTAAGCAGAGGGCAGGTGTACAAGGACTAATGCCCAGCAGGAACGGGCAGAGCTGGATTAAAAAAAAAAAAAAATACGTTGAATATGAACGTTTGGGAGAGTAATGCTTCCAGACTTCCGGAGGCAGATTTGCAAGTTAGAGGAGGTAGGAGGGTACAGACCGAATTGATGCTCTTAATACAAGGATCTGTCCCTTGAACTTGACCCACTGGCAGTTAGTGAATTAAGACAAAGAGAGGTGTAATATGTACTCTTGTGTTAAAGACCTTGCCATCACATTCTAGATAATTTGCAGAGATTTGCTTTCTGCATACAGCAAGATAGATTAAAAGGGTATAGCATAGTCTAGTCTGAAAACAAAAGCATAGACAAGGAGTAATATAGCCTGCTTAGGTAATCTGGGAGTCTGATTTTGTTTATGTTGTAAAATGCAAATCTGCTAAAATTACAAGCAGTTAACTGTATTTTGGTCTGTGAATAACAAATTTATACACAAATAAAACAATAAAACTACCTAGGATAACACAAACTACAGCTCTGAATGATTTTGCGTTGAAAGCATAGATTAAACTCTCTTGTCTTTTCCATACAGTACCTTGCCCTTCTCCTTCTTCTCTACCACCTCCACCCCCATCTCCCTAGACAGCTTCTAGATTCAGCTTTCTTCCCTCGCACAGCTTCTTTGTTTATCCATTAAGGTGGTTGTCAGATACTGGTGAGCTTTGCAACAAGTACTATACAAGAGAAAGAATACCATACAGAATTCACAGTAAATAACAGGGTTTTTTTTTTCTTCATCTTCTTCTTCTTCTGAGACAAGCTGTCATTTATAAATTGAATAAATTGAAGGCTCAGATGGAGACCCTCCAAATTGACTCTGCTGGGGACATAAAAAATATTAGCAAATCATGCAAATGTCCACCAGTTTAAAAGCTTATATACACAATAAGTGTGTGTGTGTGTGTGTGTGTGTGTGTGTGTGTGTGCGTGTGTGCGTGTGTGCGTGTGCGCGTGTGCGTGTGTGTGTAAGTGTGTGTGTGTGTGTGTGTGTGTGTGTGTGTGTGTTTGTGTTTGTGTTTGTGGCAAATTTACATCCCATATGGATATTTCTAAAATGCTTTCTAGCTGGTACTGTAGGCTTTTTGAACTATACATAAACACATATAATGTAAATACCTGAAAGTGTGAAGATGCATTTTATTTCCAACTCTATAGACAAGGGGCCTGAGATTCCTTATTAACTGACTTACAAAACAGATTTTAAAAAATGCCTTTCCACTTGAAGGTAAGACAGCGCTAGTAGAGGATTTCAAAGAAGAGTCTGTTATCATCGATTCTTTGGATGGGTGTTTATGAATTCTGTTTAATGGATATTCATATTAGAAACGGATAAACTTTAATGTGGTCCTCTGAAATTGAAATTGAATTTCAAAATTGTTAAACTTGTCAGCTATTGTTTTGTGCACCAAAGTTCTAAAGTAATTTGTGTTACTTGGAGCATGGTGAAAACTGTTAATAAGAATGTCAGGGTTTAGAAAACCCGACGTGTACTAATGACACAGTTAATCACTGTGATCGCAGCATAGCTGGGGGCTGCTTATCTTCTCAGAATTTGGTGTCACGTCGACCCTCATTTGTTTGAATGAACTTAATGACCAAAGGGTTTACACAGTTCACATAGATATCAGCACACAGACACAGAACATATAATTGGATTCATTTACCCAAAACATAATATAGAGAGTTATTAAACAAACCTGCTTCAATCATAGATGTCTTACTTGAGGAACACAAAATTGTTGAACGCAGTAGGACTTATTCAATGTTCCTGGTACGCAGAGAGAGAAAACAAGTCTACAAATCATGGAGGACTGAATTTTGAAATAATGATTTTTGAGATACTTTTGCATTGCCAGTGAAACATGACTGAATATGCTGCCCTATGCTCTAAAAGGAAGCTGCCCAGACTCTGAATATAAGTGACTAACTGCCCCTCAGTGTCTTACAGTGAACCTTCGCCTACTATTAAAGGGTAAGTTCACCCAAAAATTATTTACTCATTTTTACATCATTTACTCACCTTCATGTCGTTCAAACCTGAAAGACTTTCGTTCATCTTTGGAACACGTATTAAAGGGATAGTTCACCCAAAAATTGAAATCACCCCATGATTTACTCACCCTCAAGCCATCCTAGGTGTATATAACTTTCTTCTTTCAGACGAATACAATCGGACTTATATTAAAAATGTCCTGGCTCTTCCAAGCTTTATAATGGCGGTGAATGGAGGATGAGATTTTGAAGCCTAAAAAGTGCATCCATCCACCATAAACATAATCCCATTGGCTCTGGGGAATAATAAAGGCCTTCTGAAGCGAAGCGATGCGTTTGTGTAAGAAAAATACCCATATTTAAAACTTTATAAACTAAAATAACTAACTTCCAACAGACGGCCGAACGCATCTATTTGCGGCGGAACCTGTCCCTGACCTGACGCATGATGCATCAACGAACGCGGAAGTGCAGAGGATAGAGCAAAACAAAATCCAGTCACAAATTAGATGTCTAAAATTAGATTTTTTTTAAGAGAAATGTCAGAGGATTTCAGTATAAGAGAAGAGGAGCTTGAATTTGTTGCCCAGCCCTATTGTTTGAACTGCGAGAGGCGTCAAAGCTTACGCTACTCCTACATTGCGTCAGGGGTTACTCTTTTGGCATAAGTTGACTTGCGTAGGCCGTATGCCGGAAGCAAGTTATTGTAGTTTTTAAAGTTTTAAATATGGGAATTTTTCTAACACAAACACATAGCTTTGCTTCAGAGGGCCTTTATTAACCCCATTAACACCAAAAAGTTCATAAAGGGATCATAAAACTAATCCATATGAAATAAAAATTTGGACTAAACCGCTTGATTCATATGTATTAGATGAAATTCTTGAAGCGTCAAAGTGGTAATTGTGTAGCTGTCAATGGAGGGACAGAAATTGTCTCAGGTTACAACTACCATAGTTCCCTGAGAATGACACTGCGTCAATGACGCTTTGGGAACGGCTCTGCGTAAATGCGTTTGAAGCACGCTTGTCAACTAATTCAATGGTGAGACGAAACGTCATGGGCGAGTGACGTCAAGACCAGGAAAGCATAAAAGCACATCCAGAATGACCGGCGTTAGCTTCAATTAGCCGAAGCAAGTCCATCACATGGATGAAGGAAGTATGGCAGGGCGACACAGCGCCTCATTCCCTTCTCAGGGAAGTATTGTTAAGCCACACATAATTCTGAAACCTTTCTCTACAATCTGCAGGACCCACTGAGATATGTTTGGCAGAAGCCTCCACTATGCCAGATAATCTACTAAGGGAATAAGCCTCTAGAGGCTAGTCTCTGGTGTACTCAAAGCAGCCACCTCAGTGACCTAAAGCATACTGGCAAGAAACAATCGATTTGACTGCTCTTTGACCCTCCTCAGAGGGCGCAAGCTTGGCGCAACGTCTTATAGACCTTGAGCCTTAAGCTCGCTGGAAACCACTTCGCCCCAAGGCACCAAGGGGTGGGGCTGCCCTCAGAAGTCTGACACTGGTCGAGTCAGGACTTCTTTTGGGCCGATGCATTCTTCGCGAGAAGAACGGTCCTCAGATCTGCCTTCTGCTCAAGATGCTTCTCATTTTGCTGTGCCTAATATGAGGAGCTCAATGGCCCCAGAGGGTGTGCTTCTACCTGCTTCTTAGTCTCCTGGATTCTCTTGACAACCGTATTTATGGCATCGCCGAAGAGGCCAGAAGGCGATAGCGGAGCATCAAGTAAAAAGGCTCTAAAAAGAAACACACAACTTGAATGTCTATTTATTCCCCATTCTTTGTTTTCTTTGTGTACTGCACAATATCAGAACAAACAACAATAAATAAGACACACAGTTTTGACACAGCAAAGACAGCAAAGGCTTGCTGAGGCACAGAAGCTAACACCGGTCATTTCAGATGTGCTTTTATGCTTTCCTGGTCGTGACGTCACCCGCCTGTGACATTCCGTCTCGCCCATTGGACTAGTTGACACGAGTGCTTTAGAAGCAATCACGCAGAAGCGTTCCCAAAGCATCATTGACGCAGCGCGAGTTCCCTCAAAAAGGAACTCTTAGATTTAATTAAAAAATATTAAATCTGAAGTGTTCTGAAGATGAACGAAAGTCTTACGGGTTTGAAATGATATTAGGGTGAGTAGCCTAAATGATGACAGATTTTTTATTCTTGGGTGAACTAACCCTTTAAACTTTGCAAAACACAACACCCATCTACACTATATTTGAAAAATCCAAGCCAGAAAACACCACTATCACGATTAGAGAATCATTATACTCCCCTATCATGTCTAATAATCTCTTGTAGTCTGGTCAGCCATTTTCCAGGCTCACAGAGATAAATATACTTAAACTCCTGCAGCTTTGTTGATTTTTATTGTATACTGCTGTTTCACTGCAACACACTGCAATATCAATGTGTACTAATTTTAATCAATAGCTTAAATAAAATAATCTAATTAAAAACATATTTTTAATTATTCAGGATTTCTGTTCAAGGACAGACCATATTTTACAGCATATGCTCTAGCCATTTTTTTTAAGATCACTGGGAATATGTTAATGTGACCATATGACTCACAGAGAAGGTTCACACTGACTAGCACATGTATCTTTGTCCAGGTTTCTAAATTAAGTCGTTGTATCAACCATAATGATTAAATGTCACCATTCTTGACCAGTTACAGAGTTACCGGAACAGTGCTAATACAAACAAGAAAAAAAAAAAAAAAAATAATAATAATAATAATACTAATAATCTAGAAGATGCTTGACGTAGCCAGGACCGGAAATTTCAGTTTCATGAAATATAAACTATTATCAAATGCTAGTATGTGTCAATAAGTGTTGAACATTATAGTAGAAACAGCCTTTTGACAGCTCAACATGAGCACAAGGAAGAGCACAATTATAGGGGTCATTGAGAGTAGGTGATAATACAAGAAACCAGGGGCGGCATGCACTTAATATTTTTGAAGGGGGAACCAGTTGGAGGAGGGGGGTTGTGTTTCATAGGGAAAAAAAACAACCCCTAAATTAAAATAGCTATTATTATTTATATAATTAAACTTTACTTAAGCTTTCACTGTAATAATTACTGCAATGTCATCATATCAGATTAGCCTACTTTTGAATTATCGAAGTGAGAACATTAATAACATTATTAACGCATTTACTGTCGCTCAGAGGTTGGGTTAGACTTTCGCACTGTCCTTCATTTTGACGGACAGGATCTTAAAAATTCCGTCATAATCTAATATTACCCGTCATTTTAATTTTCATATTTTAATGATAATAAGACATTTAATAGCTTCTGTTTTCGTTCACATTTTCAATTTTATTCACGTACTTACAGGACAAGCATATAGGCTATTTATTTATATTATGAAAATAAAGTTCCCTTACGAGAACGTTCTCTCGTACTGCGTTGAAAACGCTGTGGGGAAAACTCCTTTTCTCGAGAATATTGAAGCCTTTATTTTAAAACGCATTGCTGCAGCACATGCGAGACCTAGAAGCTCGCGTGAGCGTGCTGATTGGCTTGTGCAAAGCAACTGCACGAACCAATGGCGGATCAGCAGAGGAGCGCGGACCAATCGGGGCGCTTGGCACTCTGCCAGAGTCAAGCGCGCGAAACCGCACGTGACAGAAGAGTATAAATACACAGAGAATCCGCCATTTGACAGATTTTATCTCCTTCAGCTTTCGACTCACCTCGTCGCTGATTCTCTCCAGAGTGAAGCCGCTCGTCGTCGAACAGCCTTCCAGCGGAACTGCTTCGCATCTCGGCGTCTGCCAAGCTGAGCGTTGCCCTGTGGCATCCGACGAGTATCCTTTTTTCTAACTCAAAAAGAGCATTCTAAGAGAGCAAATCGCTGTTTTCACAGCGCGCGGCGTTGTTTCAAATGCCGCTCACCGTGTGTGACTCATGCGGGGTCTCCCTGCACGCCTCTGACACACACTCTCGGTGTGTTGCCTGCCTCGGCCCTGAGCACGCAGAGGCAGCGCTCACTAAAGGCGGCTGCCTCCACTGTGACGGAATGCCTGTTGCCACGCTCCGTGCCAGATCTTCCGCCGCCTCGCTGAGTGTTCCCGCCCACCTTCCATCTTCGGCGCCCCGTGAGCCCCGTAGGAAGAAGCGGCGTGACCAGAGGCCTCCTGAACGCGCTCATCTGGACGAATGCACGCCGGGTCTCTCCCCGCACGCTTCGCCCGCGCCTTCATCTCCAGTCCTGTTCTCCCAGAGCGACCAACGCCCCTCTTCTGAAGCGGCAGGTCTCGTCTCTCTCGGTCTGTCTGCAGAAGAACTGGACGACGCTGTTTCTATGGCGGCATCTGAAAGTGAGGAATGGTCGGGCTCCGCGGACCCCGCCCCCCTCTCTCAGCTGGATCCCACTGACACTCGAGCGAGCATTGACGCCGAACTCTTCCGTGTTATGTCTCGCGCTGTCGAAGAACTGGGACTCGACTGGCTTTCCCCAGCTGAGCCTACCAAAAGCCGCCTCGACGAATGGTACCTGCCGGGGCGCCAACAGGCCCCTCGTCAACGTGCCGCCCCCTTTATGCCCGAGGTCCATGATGAGCTCACTAAAAGCTGGCGCGCGCCCTTTTCAGCGCGAACGCGCTCTTCAGCTTCTTCAACGCTCTCCTCTGTCGACTGCGCTGAAGAGAAGGGGTATGTTTCTCTCCCTCCATTAGAGGAAGCGGTCGCTGCACACTTATGCAGGACCAGTTCGGCTCTCGCCAGCCACGCTTATGCTGCCGCCAGTCAAGCCGCCTCTGCACTCCACGCTATGGCGACCCTGCAGGTGTTTCAAGCTAAGCTCCTCCGCACTATGGACGAGTCTGGCCCGGACCCAGACACCTTCAAAGACCTCAGGAGTGCTACAGATTTGGCGCTGAGGGCCACAAAGACCACTGCGCAAGCACTGGGCCGCAATATGTCTAGCCTGGTTGTCTTAGAGCGCCACCTGTGGCTTACTTTAACGGAGATCAGGGACGCTGACAAAACTGCCTTCCTCGACTCTCCAGTCTCTCCATCTGGTCTCTTCGGCCCTTCTGTAAATGGCTTCTCGTTCCGAAGAAAGACGGCGGCCTGAGGCCCATTTTAGATCTCAGACATCTGAACAAGGCTCTCATGTCACGGCCGTTCAGGATGCTCACGACCAGACATATACTGGCGCAAATTCGCCCAGGCGACTGGTTTTTCTCAGTAGATCTGAAAGACGCTTACTTTCACATTCAAGTGAATCCCCACCACAGGCCATTCTTGAGATTCGCCTTCGAGGGGCAGACATACCAGTACACGGTTCTACCGTTTGGACTGGCTCTGGCACCTCGTACATTCACGAAGTGCATGGATGCAGCTCTCTCCCCCCTGAGACAGCGGGGAATGCGCATTCTAAACTACCTCGACGACTGGCTCATTCTGACTCAGTCAGAGGCGGAGTCACATACTCACAAAGCCTGGCTCCTCAGCCATCTAGAATGTCTAGGGCTCAGGGTGAACTTTTTAAAGAGTATTCTGTCACCCAGCCAACGTATCATGTTCCTGGGGACAGTATTCGACTCCGTTCTTATGAGAGCATGGCCCTCCCCGGCCCGTGCTCTATCGATTCAGCGGCTCGCCGCATCGTTCACGGAGGGCTCTCATGCACCCCTCAGAACGTTTCAGAGGATCCTTGGCCTTATGGCCTCAGCATCATCAGTACTCCAACTAGGCCTACTGCGCATGCGTCATCTTCAGCTATGGCTAGCACCTCGGGTGCCACCCCACGCCTGGCGCTCAGGCCGATTGATTATCAAGGTGGATCAGCGCTGTGTTCAAGCCCTGACCCCTTGGACGAACGCCAGCTGGTTTCAGCAGGGCGTGAGTATGGGGGCGGTCTCCAAGAGGAGGGTGATTTCAACAGACGCTTCCAACTTAGGTTGGGGAGCCCTGTACGAGGGCGGGCCGGCCTCCGGCCTCTGGTCGAGCTCGGAGAAACGCCTACACATCAACTGCCTCGAAATGAGGGCAGTTTTTCTGGCCCCGAAAACCTTCCTCCCATACCTGGCTGGACACCACGTATTGGTCCGGACGGACAACATGTCAGTGGTATCTTACATAAATCGCCAGGGCGGCCTCAGGTCCCGCAACCTGCTTGCCATAGCCACACAGCTACTGTTATGGGCTCACACCAATCTGCGCTCGCTCAGGGCAGCTCACGTGCCGGGCACGTTGAACACAGGAGCAGACATGCTCTCTCGGGGCAGGGTTCCCCCAGAGGAATGGTCTCTCCACCCTCAGACGATTCTCCTACTTTGGGAGGTCTTCGGGAAGGCAGAAGTAGATCTCTTCGCCTCAGAAGACAATCGTCACTGCCCAATCTTCTTTTCAAAGAGCAGGGATGCGTTGGCCCACGACTGGCCCAGCCTTCCCCTCTATGCGTTTCCTCCGGTCTCGATGCTCCCTCAGGTCATCGAACGGATCAGAGACACGAAATGCGCAGTGCTCCTGATAGCTCCTCTATGGCGAACCTAGTCTTGGTTCCCGGAGCTGATACGGCTGTCTGTGACAGACCCTTGGCCAATCCCAGTGAGGCGCGACCTCCTGGCTCAGGCCAGCAGGACTATATGGCATCCCCGTCCCGATTTGTGGGCCCTACACGCTTGGCCACTCAACGGGTACCCCAGGACCTCCCAGAGGGCGTCCTGAACACGATCAGGGAAGCTAGAGCTCCGTCTACCAGACGCCTCTACCACCATAAATGGTCAGTGTTTTCCAACTGGTGTTTAGCTCGAAACCTCGACCCACACACTTGTGAAATTCCAAGAGTGCTATCCTTTCTCCAGGAGATGCTGGATGCGCGTCGCTCCCCCTCCACTCTCAAGGTATACGTAGCAGCCATTGCTGCACAGCATGTATTGGAAGCCGGAGCCTCCTTAGGAAAATGCGACCTTATAGTTCGCTTCCTTAAGGGCGCCAGAAGGCTTAACCCGCCTCGGCCGCCATCTGTCCCAGCATGGGACCTTTCTTTGGTTCTGCGGGCTCTTAAGGGACCTCCCTTTGAACCACTTCGGTCAGCCGACCTAAAACCTCTCTCCCTGAAAACCGCCCTGCTGTTGGCACTGGCGTCAGTCAAGAGAGTAAGTGACTTACAGGCGCTCTCTACTAGCGCTTCCTGTCTGGAATTCGGCCCCAATGACTCTAAGGTCATCCTTAGGCCAAGACATGGATATATTCCTAAGGTGCTCTCAACTCCGTTCAGAGCCCAGGTTATTTCTCTGTCAGCTCTTCCCACCTCAGAAGAGTTCAGTAATGTTCTCACACTCTGCCCTGTCAGAGCTTTGAGGATTTATTTAGAGCGTTCAGCCTCTTTCAGACAGTCTGAACAGCTTTTTGTTTGCTTCGGGGGCCGAACCAAAGGTCTTCCTGTCACGAAGCTCACGCTGCTCTGGCCTACACCTCACTGGGCCTTACATGTCCCATAGGTGTTAGAGCTCACTCCACGAGAGGCGTCGCCTCTTCGTGGGCCTGGTCAAGTGGTGTTCCTATCGAAGACATTTGTGCGGCGGCCGGATGGTCCGTCCCGTCCACATTTGAGAGATTTTACAACCTGGAAGTTCCTGCTCTGCAGGCACGAGTTCTCTCTATCTAAGCTCTGGCTCTGCGGACCCAGGCTAGTTTTGACATTCCTTCGGTCACATTTGTGCGATGACCGGCTAGTCTGTTTCGTCCACATTTGTGAAACGTTACAACCCAAAAGTCCCTGCTCCGCAGGTACGAATTCTCTCTAGCTAGGCCCTGGCTCTATGGATCCAGACTAGTTATGAAAATGCCTATGTAGGACGTTATGCGGCGGCCGGCTGGTCTGTTCCGTCCGCATCTTAAACCTCTATGGTACCTGCCTCATAGGCATGAGTAGTCTCTATCTAACGTATGCGGCGGCCGGCTGGTCCGTTCCGTCCGCATCTTAAACCTCTATGGTACCTGCCTTATAGGCATGAGTAGTCTCTATCTAACGCTGGCTCTGTGGACCCAGACTAGTTTTTGACTCAGACACTGGTTGTCATCTCGAGTTGTGGGATTCTTAAGACTGGCCCTTGGCCCAGCTTTATCTGTTTGGATATCTAAGGGCCCGAAGATTCGGTCTCTTTATCCTAGGCTATTCTGTACTTCCTGGAGCTCTCGGTGAGTCAGATTGGCCAAAGACGACAAGCACGGCGTTTTAAATAGTGTTCCCACAGCGTTTTCAACGCAGTACGAGAGAACGTTCTCGTAAGGGAACGTACTTGGTTACTTACGTAACCTCGGTTCCCTTAGAGATAAGGGAACGAGTACTGCGTTGCCTTGCCGTGCTATTGTCTCTTATGGCAGGTGTCTTTTCGCTTCAGTCGATTTAAACCTGTCAAATGGCGGATTCTCTGTGTATTTATACTCTTCTGTCACGTGCGGTTTCGCGCGCTTGACTCTGGCAGAGTGCCAAGCGCCCCGATTGGTCCGCGCTCCTCTGCTGATCCGCCATTGGTTCGTGCAGTTGCTTTGCACAAGCCAATCAGCACGCTCACGCGAGCTTCTAGCTCTCGCATGTGCTGCAGCAATGCGTTTTAAAATAAAGGCTTCAATATTCTCGAGAAAAGGAGTTTTCCCCACAGCGTTTTCAACGCAGTACTCGTTCCCTTATCTCTAAGGGAACCGAGGTTACGTAAGTAACCAAGTACGTTTTCATCTTGAACAGTTGTCGCGGATCATGAGTGAACGCGATCATCCCTTCCCCTTGACTAAGTTATAGAATGAAATAAACATGAATGAACATCAGAGAATATGTTGAGAGATACAGTACAAATTACTGAAATCTGTATAATGTCTCATGTAATACCTCAGAACAGCCATCTGTTGACCATAAACTTGAAAGTCAGCAATAAAAATAACTCTAGACAGGAGCATTTTGCTAGATATAGGCTATGTATTGCTAGATATAGGCTATATATTGCTTTATTATTAATCTTCCTAATCAGTTTCATCATCTCAGCATCTCAGATAGCTTAGAAGAACTAGATATTACAACAGAAACGTTTAACTCTCTCTTTTCCAGCACTTTAGACACAGTTGCTCCGTTGCGCTTAAAGAAGATTAAAGAAAATAGTCCAACGCCGTGGTACAACGAGCACACTCGGGCCCTTAAGAGAGCAGCCAGAAAAATGGAGCGCAACTGGAAGAAAACAAAACTAGAGGTATTTCGCATTTCATGGAAAGAGAGCTCAATTACTTACAGAGAGGCTTTAAAAGCTGCTAGATCTGCTTATTTTTCAACCCTATTAGAAGAAAATAAACATAATCCTAGGTATTTATTTGAAACGGTGGCTAAACTAACGAAAAATAAAGCTTCAAGCACCGAAGTTTCCAAGCAACACAGCAGTAATGACTTTATGAACTTCTTCACTTATAAGATTGATAATATCAGGGACAAAATTATAACTATGCAACCGTCTACTACAGTATCGCATCAGGCAGTGCATTGTAGTCTCCCTGAGGAAAAATTTGATTCATTCGTTGCTATAGGAGAGGAAGAATTTACTAAACTCATTAAATCATCTAAATCTACAACATGTATGTTAGACCCTATACCGACTAAGCTACTGAAAGAAATACTTCTAGAGGTCATAGATCCTCTTCTTAATATCATTAATTCGTCTTTGTCTCTAGGATACGTACCAAAAAACTTTAAGCTGGCTTTGATTAAACCGCTTGTTAAAAAAACGCAACTTGATCCTTCAGAATTAGTCAATTACAGGCCGATCTCGAATCTACCCTTTCTGTCAAAGATATTAGAAAAGGCAGTATCCTCACAACTGTGTTCCTTTCTTGAAAGAAATGATATCTGCGAGGATTTCCAGTCCGGATTTAGACCGTACCATAGTACCGAAACAGCTCTCGTTAAAGTCACAAATGATTTGCTCTTATCATCCGATCGTGGTTGTATCTCTCTATTAGTGTTACTCGATCTTAGTGCTGCATTTGACACCATCGACCACAACGTTCTTTTAAATAGATTAGAACATTATGTTGGCATTACGGGAAATGCACTAGCATGGTTTAAATCATACTTATCTGACCGTTATCAGTTTGTAGCAGTAAATGATGAGATGTCTCATCGATCACAAGTTCAGTATGGAGTACCACAAGGCTCAGTACTAGGACCGCTGCTGTTCACTCTGTACATGCTACCCTTAGGAGATATCATTAGGAAACATGGCATTAGCTTTCACTGTTATGCCGATGATACTGAGCTCTATATTTCTTCAAAACCTAACGAAACTTATCAATTCACAGAATTAACGGAATGCATAGCGGATATAAAAAATTGGATGACTTGTAATTTCCTACTTCTAAATTCTGAAAAAACAGAGTTTCTAATTATTGGACAAAAAACTTCCTCACGTAATAACCTAGAATACTGTCTAACACTTGATGGCTGCTCTGTTAAGTCTTCGTCGTCGGTTAGGAACCTGGGTGTGCTCTTTGATACCAATCTTTCATTTGAAAGTCACGTGTCTAGTATCTGTAAAACTGCATTTTTCCATCTTAAAAATATATCTAAATTACGTCATATGCTCTCATTGACAAATGCGGAACAATTAGTTCATGCGTTCATGACCTCAAGGCTAGATTATTGTAATGCTCTACTAGGTGGTTGCCCTGCATGCTTAATAAACAAACTACAGCTGGTTCAAAACGCAGCAGCTCGAGTTCTTACCAGAACCAGGAAGTATGACCATATTAGCCCAGTTCTGTCAAAACTGCATTGGCTCCCTATTAAACATCGCATAAATTTTAAAATATTGCTGATTACTTACAAAGCACTGAATGGTTTAGCTCCGCAGTACTTGAGCGAGCTCTTAACGCATTATAGTCCGTCACGTCTATTACGATCTCAAAATTCCGGCCAGTTGATTATACCTAGAATATCAAAATCCACTGCTGGCGGTAGATCCTTTTCCTATTTAGCACCAAAACTCTGGAACAGTCTTCCTACCATTGTCCGGGAAGCAGACACACTCTGTCAGTTCAAAGCCAGATTAAAGACACATCTCTTTGACCTAGCTTTCACATAATACATTATAGACTTCTATAATTTAATGTTATGCTGCATAGATTAGGTCAGCCGGAACCGGGAACACTTCCCAAAAATCCTGATGTACTCATTACATCATGAGAAGAATGGCATCTACGCTAATTTTAGTGTCTGTGTTTATCCCAAGGTTTTTCCTGCAGCCTGCCGGATCCAGGCCGTATCCAGATCTGACGAAGGACCTTCACCTGGACCGATGACAACGCAGTGCTGAAGTGCCAACTAGTCTCTCCCTATGGAGGATCCCACTACCACTCTACAGATAAGGCGTTGTCGGGAAAATTCGTCTCGCGGTCTACCCCAAAGCAACAAATAAAATAAAATTCCTTATCAAAATTTATAAGGAAAGACAAGTATTTTGTTTAGGCTTGGCTTGTAGGGAATTCCAAACCTGCGTATATTCTAACGCACATAACTATAGAACCCATTCTAAATGCTCATGTGAACGCCATCAGCGTTTCTCACAGGTTCGCGTTTAAAGTCTGTGTAGAGAAAATGGTGTCGTCTTAGCGGCCCCTAATCTAATAACAAATGATCATTGCGATGGAACCAAATCAATTAAAACTAACTTTAGATGGAAATAACTTAACTCTGCTGTAAAGCCGAAACAATCTCTGTTACCTTAAATTATACGCTTATCTCTGTAAAGCTGCTTTGAGACAATCTACATTGTTAAAAGCGCTATATAAATGAAGATGACTTGACTTGACTATGCACCATATTACATAATTTTATTTTTTACTGTTCTTTACTATTTAAAGGGATAGTTCACTTTGAAAATAAATTTTGGTATGTTTTAGCTTACCTCAAGGGCATCCAAGATGTAGGTGTCTTTTTTTCCGCAGTAGTTTCAATTTGGATATTTTTAGGTCAAACCGTTCTTGTCTGTCAGTCATATAATGAAGGTCGATGGTCACTGTATCAAAACACAAGCACAGAGTCCAAATTAAAACAATTCCCCGTTGTCCAAATTAAACAATTCCCCATCGTAAGTACACATTGATGGCCTAAGACACGAAACGAGCGGTTTGTGTGAGAAAATGAACAGTATTTATATCGTTTTTACCTCTTGTAACACAGCACACGTCCATATGATCTGACGGCGCGGGCGGGTATAGATATATACATAGATGTCGCCTTGGCTACGGTTTCGTTCCAATGAACTGCAATAGCAAAGGCGACATCTAGTGTATACATCTTTACCCGCTCGCGGGCGGGTATATATATATACACTAGATGTCGCTTGGCTACGGTTTCGTTCCAATGAACTGCAGTAGCCAAGGCGACATCTATGTATATATCTATACCCGCCCGCGCCGTCAGATCATTTCCGTGTGCTGTTTTCAAGAGATAACAACGATACTGTTCGTTTTCTCACACAAACCGCTCGTTTCGTGTCTTAGGCCATCAATGTGTACTTATGATGGGGAATTGTTTAATTTGGACGACGGGGAATTGTTTTAATTTGGACTCTGTGCTTGTGTTTTGATACAGTGACCATCGACCTGCATTATATGACTGACAGACAAGAACGGTTTGACCTAAAAATATCAAAATTGAAACTACTGCGGAAACAAAGACACCTACATCTTGGATGCCCTTGAGGTAAGCTAAAACATATCAAAAATTAATTTCAAAGTGAACTATCCCTTTAATGTATATTTAAATGAATCCATTGCGTTTTTATGACAGCCACAATTTAAAACCAAACGAACTGGATTAGAAACTTAATTATGTAAGTACAGTATAAGTATTATAACTGTATTATTATAAAATGGACTTGTGTAATCAAACGCATCGGCTTGGACATACTTCTCATTTCAGTTTTCATTTTATTCTGAAGACTGAACTCACGCTCTGCTGCCACACTGGAGCGCACTTGCCACCAAATGGAGAGGGGTTGGAATTACAGTTACAAGTTATAATAGATCACCCGCAGTGTAATCTGTCAAAATGACGGATGGCCTTCAGATTTTTCTGTCACTGCTAAAAAATTCTGTCAGTGACGATTTTCGGTTAACGCAACCTCTGCTGTATGGAAGTTTATGTGTAGCAATATTCAATTTGAAATGTAATATGCAAAATGACAATGCAATATGTAAAATGGCAATGCGTTTCTGATTTTAAATTTTAATTTCCCCATACATTTGTGCAACGTTTGGTGCAAAATGAAAATGAAAATTCAATTATATAATTTACATTTGCCATTTCATACGCTAGTTTTAATATGTAAATTGAATACATTTTAACGCTTTATAAGTTGCAAAATTAAAATTTAAATGTATTACAGAAATGATTAGATATGTTTAATATGTTCAAGCAAAAACTGTGGCAAAATTGTAATTGAAATGTAATTTTTTCTTAATTGCATTTACACTCACAGTTAAGACACTTGCGATTGCATTTCCATTAAGCGTCCCGCAATGAATGTAGCAAAATTCAATGTGCAATTTGAAAATGCATTCTGAGCCGATCACGTGCCCGGTTACCTCGGCAACAGGTAAACATAGGCTTTGGTGCATATTTAGAGCGATTTATGCCTCGTTTCCACTGAGCAGTACGGTACGGTACGGGACAGTACGGTACGGTTCGGGTCTGTTAACCATGATCTGGCTAGCGTTTCCACTGCCAACAGTACCCTTACTTGATAGGCGTGGTGTTTCGATCGACGTCATTTTCGCGCGAAGAAGAACATAGTAAACTACAATGGATGACATGCAGCAGATCTTGTTCTTGCTCCTCGACATGTTTGTCACAAGAAGACAAGCGCCGACATTAGGCTTTTCTCAATATCAAGTACGCAAAGTTTGTACTTGCCATGTGCGACTCCTACATGCAAATGGTACAGCGCGTTCTTAAAAGCGTCGCTGATACACCGGTTATCTCGGTTACTCTGTCTGTACATTTTAAGCAACAATAAAACGAAATATGTTATAAAACACCACTCTGCCTCTTTTCGTTTTCATTTAAATAAATTAAACATTATAGGGACACAAATGTGGTTCATGCGCAACGCATATTGATTATTCACTGCACGTTATACGTTATAACGAAACGAAATATAAACACAACCCTAACGTTACCTCTTTTCGTTTAAAAAAATAAATAAAATAAACATATTCCAGGCAATATATGCATTTGTACAAATGTTGCAATAAACATCAGTGATAATCTTGTAATAAAAAATGACAAGAAACCATATTTCTTTTTGTAAAATTTCAGTTTTATCAATAATAGCCTATATAAAAGTTTAAGTAAAGTACAAGAAGCTATACAATAAGAAATAAAGCAAACAATTCAGTCAAATATCCAAATGCAGCGCTCTAACATTACAAGTAGTTAAACACAAATAACATTAATATAAAACTAAACTTAGCCCTCAGCCAAAACGATCGACAGGGAACTCATTATATACTCACGAGACCAAAGATCGCCCGTTAGGTCTACACAAAACGAATTATATCTTATGTTTAACCACTACCGTCGGAGTCTGCGACGAACGCCGAGGCAAGGCTCATCCAGCCGGGAAACATGAGCGCCGAGCGCCCGCTGAACGCATGGATCTCACAACCGGGGAAAAAAAAATCATCTTTATAAATAAACCACAGATTTGAGCTTTAAACAACTACATTCTCGCCTGAAAAACTCTTAAAATTACATTTCGTGATACAGTAACAGTAGTATTATATTAAACTGTATATTAAAAAATGGCGCTTCTTATGTTGTCATTCCTCTTGTAGCACGCGCAAGTGACGATTCTCTGTCAACCAATCAACGTCCTGCAGTGAGTCTAGCTCCACCTTTTAGTACCGTTCCACTGTGCTAGGTACCCCAATGGAAGGGTACCTAAAAAGTGGTACGGTACGGTTCGGCATTTTGGTACCATTCACAACTTTTGATAGTGGAAACGCAAATAAACGTGTACCGTTCCGTACCGTACCGTACCGTACCGCTCAGTGGAAACGAGGCATTAGAGGTGTTGGAAGGAAACAGTGCGGCGGCAGAGCTGTTAAATTCACTAGCAGATGAAGTGGAGCGTGAACAGAGAATGGTAGTGTTTCCGAAGATTATTACGCGTCTGCAGGTGATAGAACCAGTACGATGTTGGACTGTCTGGGTCTGGGAGAGTGTTCTGCCTATCAAGCGTCGTCGACACCCATGTCAACATTATGCTGCGCTGCTGTCTGATGCTGGACTGTGTTGATGGCCCTTTCCATTTTATAAAGCATATTGATAAGGTATTAATACATATGTACATGGTCACGGAATCTGACGGGTCAAATTCATCGACCTAGCCTTTTTTGGGTGAATGTGGAGCAGGCTAAACAACGAAGCAGCACACGAAACTTTAACCGGCACAAACAAGACTATTTCGGGTCAATGTGGAGCAGGTAGGGGGGCTGAGTATGAAGGTAAATCAGTAGCAAAACTCGAGAGCACGTAAATGTGAATTTGAGAACTTGTACAATAAATATTCGTACTTGTACATGAACATTTACACTCACAGCTCCAATGTGAACACCTGTAAAATAAAAATCTGAAGTTGAATGTTGAAATTTGCACTCGCATACAATAGTCACAAACCTGTATTCTGAATCTGAAGCTGCAGACAAGTAGACACAAATGTGTAAAATGCCATTCACAGAAATACAACGACAGACACAAACTTGTAATATATATTTAGGGCCCAAGCCCTGAAAGGGCGAAGGCCCTATTGTTTCCGGTAGGATTATTATTATTAGGGCCCAAGCCCTGAAAGGGCGAAGGCCCTATTGTTTTCGGTAGGATTATTATTATTAGGGCCCAAGCCCTGAAAGAACGAAGGCCCTATTGTTTCCGTAAGGATTTTTTTTTTTTTTTTTTTCTTCATTATTTTTTTTTTTGCCTTTTTGCCACTTTTGGGGCCCTTAACATGCTCAAAAACTCTTGAAATTTTGCACAAACGTCAGAACCTGCGGCCAGGGGCGTAGCAACCGGGGGGGACGGGGGGGACACGTCCCCCTCACTTTTAGAAACCGGTGATTCTGTCCCCCGCATTTTTTTTTTTTTTTCGGACAAATGCCCTGATTAAAACAATTTTTAATATAAAAATAAAAAATAACCAGGCAATCACCGAAAACGTGAGGAATGGATGATTCTGTTTTATTTCATTTGATGTAAGTGGCGATTGATAGCCTATAGTTGATAATAATATAGGCCTAATGTGCGCTGTCGAGGCTCGTGAAGTTATAACATTTTTGTCACGGAATGGGGAAATACAAAAGGTGCGAGGACTCAAGTGCAGAGAATATGAATTTATTAATAACAGAAAGGCTAAACACAAAACAAAACCCACGAGGGGGAAAACACAACTAACAAATATAACAACCGAAAACAGAACATGAACTTACTAGGGAATCAAAGGGAACAGGAAACATAAGACAACGAACCAACACAGACTGCAAACAAGAGGGGACTTATAAAGGGAACAAATCAAGAGGGAACAGGTGGAACAAATTAACCAATGATCAGATAACAAGATGGGAGGGGCTAGACAATAGACACGAGCACATGGCCCAAAATAACAAAACACCCATGTGCAGCACAAGACAGGACAGGCATGTGACATTACCCCCTCCCTACGGAGCGGCTACCAGACGCTCCATCAGACCAGGGCGGGACGGGAGGGACAGACCAGGGCGGGAAGGGAGGGACAGACCAGGGCGGGACGGGAGGGACAGACCAGGGCGGGACGGGAGGGACAGACCAGGGAGGGACGGGAGGGACAGACCAGGGTGGAGACAGTCCACCGGGCGGCCAGGGCGGAGCTGACAGTCCAACGGGCGGCCAGGGCGGAGCAGACAGTCTATCTGGCGGCCAGAACGGAGATGACAGTTTATCGGGCGGCCAGGGCGGAGACTCTCCCTCAGGCGGCCAGGACGGAGCGGGCAGTTCATCGGGCGGCCAGGGTGGAGACTTTCCCTCGGGCGGCCACGGCGGAGACGACCCCTCGGGCGGCCACGGTGGAGACGACCCCTCGGGCGGCCATGGCACTGGAACAGACACCGGCTCAGGAACTGGAACAGACCCCAGCTCAGGAACTGGAACCGACACTACCGGCTCAGGAACTGGAACAGACCCCACCAGCTCAGGAACAGACACCACCGGCTCAGGAACAGGAACAGACACCACCGGCTCAGGAACAGGAACAGACACCACCGGCTCAGGTTCAGGAACAGACACCACGGGCTCAGGTTCAGGAACAGACACCACCGGCTCAGGTTCAGGAACAGACACCACGGGCTCAGGAACAGACACCACGGGCTCAGGTTCAGGAACAGACACTGGCTCAGGTTCAGGAACAGACACTGGCTCCGGCTCAGGAACAGACACTGGCTCCGGCTCAGGAACAGACACCGGCTCCGGCTCAGGAACAGACACCGGCTCCGGCTCAGGAACAGACACCGGCTCCGGCTCAGGAACAGACACAGGCTCAGGAACAGACACAGGCTCAGGAACAGACACAGGAACAGGCTCCGGCTCCGGCTCAGGAACAGACACCAGCTCCGGCTCAGGAACAGACACAGGCTCAGGAACAGACACAGGCTAGGCTCAGGAACAGACACAGGAACAATCACTGGCTCCGGCTCAGGATCAGGAACAGGAACAGACACCACCGGCTCAGGAACAGACACTGGCTCCGGCTCAGGAACAGACACTGGCTCCGGCTCAGGAACAGACACTGGCTCCGGCTCAGGAACAGACACTGGCTCCGGCTCAGGAACAGACACCACTGGCTCCGGCTCAGAAACAGGAACAGACACCACTGGCTCCGGCTCAGAAACAGGAACAGACACCACTGGCTCCGGCTCAGGAACAGGAACAGACACCACCGGCTCAGGAACAGGAACCGACCCCACCGGCTCAGGAACAGGAACAGACACCACCGGCTCAGGAACAGACACCACAGGCTCGACAGCGGCCATCTTGTCAGGGGACACAGGCTCGGCAAACGTGACCTGAACACTCTCGGCGGCGGCCCTCTTGTCCGAAGACACAGGCTCAGCAGGCGTGACGTGAACAGGCTCGGTGGTGGCCATCTTGTCCGAAGACACAGGCTCGGCAGGTGTGACGTGAACAGGCTCGGCGACGGCCATCTTGTCCGAAGACACAGGCTCGGCAGGCGTGACGTGAACAGGGTCGGCGGCGGCCATTCTGTCCGAAAACACAGACTCGGCGGTGACCATCTTGTCCGAAGACACAGGCTCGGCAGACGTGACGTGAACAGTCTCGGCGGCAGCCATCTTGTCCGAAGACACAGGCTCGGCAGGCGTGACATGAACAGGCTCAACTGCGGCCATCTTGACGGAAGACACAGGCTCGGCAGACGTGACGTGAACATTCCTGGGAATATCTAGGATCTTGACTAGCGTCGAAAAATAATCCAACAACGTCTCAGCAGGCGTCTTGTCAGGGGACACAGGCTCTGCGGCGGCCATCTTGTCCGGTGACACAGGCTCGGCAAACGTGACGTGAACAGGCTCTGGCTGGGCAGATGTGACGTGAACAGTCTCTGGCTGGGCAGACGTGACGTGAACAGTCTCTGGCTGGACGTGAACAGTCTCTGGCTGTGCAGACGTGACATGAACAGTCTCTGGCTGGGCAGACGTGACGTGAACAGTTACGGAGGGAGCCTTTCTCCTCCTCCTGTGTTTTGGAGCTACCGGACTCTGGATCACCGGCACTGGGACCACCGGCACTGGGACCACCGGCACTGGGACCACCGGCACTGGGACCACCGGAACAGACACGGAGGAGGTCTTCCTTCTCCTCCTCTGTCTCCGATGGCAATGTGCAGGTTCTGAGCTAGGCGGAATCAGCGGCGAATGGGGCTCTGGGCTGAACGGAACCAGTGGCGAATGGGACCCTGGGCTGGACATCACCAATCCAGGGTCGAAGAGGGGCCAGAGTGGAGAGTGGTGTCGGGACTCCTCTCGACCACCTCCTCTACTGCGGCCTCCACGGGTCCCGCGAAATATGACCAACCGGGTTCCCAAAAAAGACTGTCCTCTCTCCCGCTCGGTGGCTGGGGAAGAGACACTGTCGGACATGCTGCTGGATGAGTGAGCTCCTCTGCTGAGTCCTCAATTGGTTGGTTCGTTCTGTCACGGAATGGGGAAATACAAAAGGTGCGAGGACTCAAGTGCAGAGAATATGAATTTATTAATAACAGAAAGGCTAAACACAAAACAAAACCCACGAGGGGGAAAACACAACTAACAAATATAACAACCGAAAACAGAACATGAACTTACTAGGGAATCAAAGGGAACAGGAAACATAAGACAACGAACCAACACAGACTGCAAACAAGAGGGGACTTATAAAGGGAACAAATCAAGAGGGAACAGGTGGAACAAATTAACCAATGATCAGATAACAAGATGGGAGGGGCTAGACAATAGACACGAGCACATGGCCCAAAATAACAAAACACCCATGTGCAGCACAAGACAGGACAGGCATGTGACAATTTTAGAAACAATATAGCCTAGTTAAGAAACAATATATAGCCTAAGGCTACACACGACCAGCTGTTTTCCTGAATGCCATCAAGATTGAAACCGTGACTGGTTTCATAACAGTTCAATAAACAAACAGTTAAAATTAACTTACATTAATTTTACTTGATGTACTCAAAAATGTACTCACTTACATTTTAGTCGCAATGACTGTTTTTGCTCTGTTTCATCAGCGAAAATAGTCCCAAACAAAGATCACAGCAGAACGCGCATCTCACAGCAACACTCGTTGCATTACTGAATGATTCAGCGTTTTGAACAAATCGGTTGAGTCAAAGATTCAATTACCCATTCATAAACTGCCTCATTCTGAATAAATCAGCCGTTTGAACGAATCGTTTGAATGAATGACTCAATGACTCGCTCATTAAGACGGTTGCCTGCCGCCTCCTACTGGCGGTTTAGTTTCATAAAGTATCATTCTTTTCAACATTCCTTATTTGTATATTCAAAAATATTTAAAATAATCTAATTTAATACAGTTATAATTTTTCAATGTAAATTATTTAATTTGATTGGTAACAGCCTAGTGTCTTATTATTTTAATTGAATATATTGATCAAATTTAAGAATTTAAAATGAAAGATGGAGCATAAAATTAGGGGGGAAATGCCTTTATAAAAGGTACAAAAAAAATTGTGTTTTCAAACAGTGATGTAATGAAACATTGACAATTTAAGTTTGAAGGGAGTAAAGCCTCTGTTAAGGCTATAAGGAAATAATTTTGCCAAAAGAAGAACTTTTATTTTAAATAAATGTTCATTTTAAATCAGCCTACTTCAGTGTGATATGTTACCATAATTTGAATAATTTGATACCAGAATTTGAATAATTGTAATGTGATGATCAGATGCAGATATCTAAATCAGAGAATATCATCGGGCGGTTTGTGGGTGGATTATTTATTTTTAACAGTGGATTCAGGTGACTCAAAGTGCACCAGATTAATGAATTTATCTTTAAAATGTACAAAATTTTCTTCCGGGGGGGCATGCCCCCCGGACCCCCCTAGAGGTTACAAGCTCCACCAACAAAAATAATGTGGGAAACACATTAGGGGATGATGATCTACAAAAAAATTACACATTTAATTATCTTATTATTAAACATTATTAGGATTTTACCACCTCCGCCTCGTTTTGAGCCAGGAAAATGAACATCACCTTTGGGTCATGTCCTATGGTCACATACAGCTTTTGTCCCCCCCACTTTTATAATGGCTGCTACGCCCCTGCCTGCGGCCATCAGGGCCGGGCTGAAGCTGGTACTGGGGCGTGGCAGGGGGGCTCGACAGCGCCCCCTGGAATGGGGTCCGAAAACTTGGTCCATAAATCAAACACGCTTGCATGTAATAATATGAAACTCAGTACACATATAGATCTCATCGGGCCGAACAACTTTCGTGCTCTAAGTTTTACAAAAGCCCAACAGGAAGTCGGTTATTATACGTTGTTTGGAAAACGCATACAATGGAATGTGAAATACTCCTCCTAGGGATTTCATCCGATCGCCACCAAACTCGGTGAGAATAAAGTCAAGACATTGAGGATGAATTCTTGCGAACGGATTTTTGATATCTCGAACAGTTTGGCCGTGGCGAGGAAACGAATTTATGGCGAATAATGGGACACAGGAAGTGTGTTATAACTTCTGCATACATTAACTGATCTTGATGAAACTTTAGCAGTGTGTTCGTTGTAAGAGGCCGATCACATGGATGTGACTATTGTGAGTCAAAGTTATAGCGCCACCAACTGGCACCAGGAAGTGTGTCACTTTCAAAATGCTTTGAAGTCACCCTCTTAATTTTACCCGATTTGCTTCAAACTTTATGTGTATAATGTAAACACAGGGCAGATGTAGACCTGTGAAAGGATTATTGATATCTTAGATACTGTTGCCGTGGCAACGCATCAAGTTTTAATATTCTTTTCGGATGTGTTTGAGACTCTTAACATGCTTGAAATTGGATGAAACTCGACAGACACATAACACTTATTAGCCAGTAGACATGTGAAAAGTTTCAGAAACGGGCGTGGCAGGGGGGCTCAAGAGCGCCCTCTTGAACAGGGTCTGAAAACTTGGTCCATATATCAAACACGCTTGCATGAATTAATATGAAACTCGGTACACATATAGATCTCGTCGGGCCGAACAACTTTCCCTCTGTCAAGTTTCACGCCAGCCCAACAGGAAGTCAGCTATTATGGGTTGTTTGGAAAACGCTTGCTGTGGAATGTGATGTACTCCTCCTAGAGAATTCATTCAATCACCTCCAAACTCAGTCAGCATGAAGTAAAGACATTGAGGATGCTAAATTGCGGACGGATTTTTGATATCTTGAACGGTTTGGCCGTGGTGAGGAAACAAATTTATGGCGAGAAAAGAGAGACACGAAGTGTTATAACTTCTGCATACATCAACTGATCTTGATGAAACTTCAGCAGTGTGTTCGTGGTAAGAGGCCGATCAGATGGATGTGACTATTGTGAGTCAAAGTTATAGCGCCACCAACTGGCAGCAGGAAGTGTGTCACTTTCAACATACTTTTGACAAAAGTGGGGGGGTTAGTTTTAAATACAGTAAAAAAAATATTTTTTTTATATTGTTCTCATCAAGCCGGACAACTTTCTAATTTATATTCATTAGCTCAGAGTAAAAGGAAGTCAGATATTTTGGTCTGAATGTGGATTTTTTTGCAAAATCAGCCTATGAATTTTTAGCCACTCCTCTTAAACTATTTATTTTATTCCCACCAAACTTTTTCAACATGATGAAAATACATTAAATATGCTAAATTGTGAACGGATAATAAATATCTCAAACGGTTTTGCTATGGCGAGGGATTAAAGTAATGTCCAAAAAGGAAAAACTAAAAGCCTCAAATTTTCTAAAAATGTAATTATATACCATTTATTTCTATATAAAAGTATACAAACATCACAACTAAACATTTTATTCTTTTTTTTCAATTTAAGAATGAATTTTAAGTTTAAAAACTGCCAGAATGGTTGTTTAGTCTAAATAATACATAAATAAAGTCAAACATAGTGCTATACTGCCCTCTTGTGTTCAAAATCAGGTAGGCCTATTATATCTATATAAAAATATACTAGGTATGTGACGGTGAGAATATTTTACCACCGGTTAACTGACGTGTGACACCGCTGGGGGCTTTTTAATCGCTAACTTAAAAACGAAAGTAAAATATGTTCGTCCGCACTGACATTTATATTGGTTGAGCGAGCGTTTCAAATGAATTCCTATGGAAGTAGGAATTAACTGAAAAAGGTTCACTCTGTTCTGCTCGTTCCTCGCCGTGGACGCGCACCGTTATGAATGCCCGTGCAGCCATGAGCATTTTAGTTTCATTTTAAAATTAGCGCCTTTCGGGGGGTGGATTGCTTGAAATTATTTTACAAAAGCACAATTTTGTGTTTTATTGCAACTGTACACAAATATAAGTTAACACTTTGCAGTTTGAATGTCGTCCTGTATAATGACGGAGTATGTTTGTGTCTACTGTTCAATCGCGCCCACGCCACACACACACACACACACACACACACACACACACACACACGGTTTACTATCTTTGTGGGTACTCTCTATGGACTTAATGGTTTTTATACTGTACAAACTGTATATTCTATCTCCTCACACTAACCCTACCTCTAAACCTACCTATCCCATAAAACTTTCTGCATTTTTACATTTCCAAAAAAACTCATTCTGTATGATTTATAATCTTGTTTACCCATGGGGACCTCTATTTAGGTCCCCACTGTGACACGAGTCCCCATGAGTCTGTGTGCATTCAGGTTAAAGTCCCCACCGGGATAGAAAAACATGAACACACACACACACACACACACACACACACACACACACTCCAGCATTACAATCTTGACATCGCAGCCTGTTCATTATAGCCTTAATAAAATATAATAATAAAATAGTCAACCTAACATATAAAAATTACACTGCTCTAAATAGTCAGTAGTACAATTCGTACATTCACAGTAAGCACCGCTCGCTCCACTGTGATGTTTCCAAGCAAATTTTTGCGCATGTGAAGAGGATGATTTTTTCCATCAATATTGGAACACGAGTGAAGAACAAAGCCTATAATAAAGAATAGTTTAGCATCCAAATACATCGCAAATGTTGAAACATTTTGATTCTGATGAGAGGGTTACGTGAGCCCGTCACTGCTTACTTTCATTTTTACTTTTACATTAAATTTAAAGGATTTGTTGTGGAATATTTTGAGTGTATTATAAAATCTGAATAAAAAAAAAAAAATAATAATAATAATAATAAAAAAAGAATAAATAAATAAATAAATAAATAAATAAGTATGTATATATATATATATATATATATATATATATATATATAGCTGCGAGCAGCGATGAAGGGCCAAAGCCGGCGGCACCGCCACCCTAAAGGCACCGGGGTTGCGGTGCCACCGGCTTGGGCCCGTAATCGCTGCTCGCAGCTATATTTATTATTATTATTATTTTGTCAACCTTTCGGCCACTTTTGGGGCCCTTAACATGCTCGAAAACTCTTGAAACTTTGCACACAGGTCAGAACCCGCGGCCATCAGGGCCGGGCTGAGGCTGGTACCCGGGCGTGGCAGGGGGGCTCAACAGCGCCCCCTGGAACGGGATCCGAACACGTGTCCATAAATCAAACACGCTTGCATGTAATAATATGAAACTCGGTACACATATAGATCTCATCGGGCCGAACAACTTTCGTGCTCTAAGTTTTACGCCAGCCCAACAGGAAGTCGGCTATTTAGGGTTGTTTGGAAACGCATGCTGTGGAATTTAATGTACTCCTCCTAGGGAATTCATCGATTCGCCTCCAAACTCGGTGTGCATGAAGTCAAGACATTGAGGATGCTAAATTGCGGACGGATTTTTGATATCTCGAACGGTTTGGCCGTGGCGAGGAAACGAATTTATGGCGAAAAAATGAAACAGGAAGTGTGTTATAACTTCTGCATACATTAACTGATCTTGATGAAACTTCAGCAGTGTGTTCGTTGTAATAGGCCGATCGCACAGATGTGACTATTGTGAGTCAAAGTTATAGCGCCACCAACAGGCAGCAGGAAGTACATCACTATTAAAATGCTTTGAAATCACTGTCTTATTTTTACCAGATTTGCTTCAAACTTTATGTGTACAATGTAGACACACGGCAGATGTAAACCTGTGAAAGGATTATTGATATCTTAGATACTGTTGCCGTGGCAACGCATCAAACTTTAATATTCTTTTTTTATGCTTTTGAGACTCTTAACATACTTGAAATTGCATGAAACTCGACAGACACATCACATTTATTATCCAGTAGACATGTGCAAAGTTTCAGAAACGGGCGTGGTGAGGGGCTCAGTAGCGCCACCTTTAGTCATAAGTGGGGGGGTTAGTTTTATCAACAGCAACAAAACTTGGTATGTGTATTGTTCTCATCAAGACGGACAACTTTCTAATTTACATGAACCATCTCCGACCAACAGGAAGAGAGATATTTTGGTTTGAATGTGGATTTTCTGAAGAATTTTCTCTCCCTCTCTCTGTGTCTGTGTGTGTGTGAGGGGAGGGGGGATTTGACTATTGCTTTTATATTGTTAATCAAGGTTTCAGGGGCTTTTGGGGTCCTTAACGTGCTCAAAAACTCTTGAAACTTTGCACACAGGTCAGAACCCACGGCCATCAGGGCCGGGCTGAAGCTGGTACCCGGGCGTGGCTGGGGGGCTCAACAGCGCCCCCTTGAACGGGGTTCTAAAACTTGATCCATATATCAAACACGCTCGCATGAATTAATATGAAACTCGGTACACATATAGATCTCATCGGGCCGAACAACTTTACCCCGGTCAAGTTTTACGCCAGCCCAACAGGAAGTCGGCTATTATGGGTTGTTTGGAAAACGCTTGCTGTGGAATGTGAAATACTCCTCCTAGAAAATTCACCGTGTCCCCTTCAAACTCGGTGTGCATGTAGTCAAGACTTTGAGGATGCTAAATTGCGGACGGATTTTTGATATCTCGAACGGTTTGGCTGTGGCGAGGAATCGAATTTATGGCGAGAAAAGAGAAACACGGAAGTGGAATAACTTCTGCATACATTAACTGATCTTGATGAAACTTCAGCAGTGTGTTCGTGGTAAGAGGCCGATCAGATGGATGTAGCTATTGTGAGTCAAAGTTATAGCGCCACCAACTGGCAGCAGGAAGTGTGTCACTTTCAACATGCTTTTGACAAAAGTGGGGGGGTTAGTTTTAACTACAGTAAAGAAAAAACAGTTTGTATATTGTTCTCATCAAGCCGGACAACTTTCTAATTTACATTCAATAGCTCTGGCCATCACGAAGTCAGATATTTTGGTCTGAATGTGAATTTTTTTGCAAAATCATCCTCTGAATTTTTAGCCACTCCTCTTAAACTATTTATTTTATTCGTACCAAACTTTTTCAACATGATGAAACTACATTAAATATGCTAAATTGTGAATGGATAATAAATATCTCAAACGGTTTTGCTATGGCGAGGGATTAAAGTAATGTCCAAAAAGGAAACACTAAAAATCTTCTAAAAATGTAATTATATACCATTTATTTCTATATAAAAGAATACAAATATCACAACTAAACCCATTTTATTCTGTTTTTGCAATTCAAGAAGAATGAAAAAGTTAAAACAGGCTATTTAGTGCTATTTGGTTCAACAAAAAAGCAAACATAGGGCTATACTGCCCTCTTGTGTCCAAAAGGACATCAAAATAGTATATAAAACTTTTTACCAGGTAGGCCAATATTGTATTTAAATATACATTTATTACGTATGTGTCTGAGGATATTTTCCCACCGGTTAATCGACGTGTGACACGAGTGGGTGCTTTTAAATCGCTAATATAATAGTGTAAGAAAAATAATGATAATGTTGCACACACAAATCACACACATGTGGGAAAGAATGATGCTTTTAAACAACACTAAACCGCCATTAGGTGTCGCCAGGCATCCATCTTAATAAGCGAGTCATTGATTCATTCGTTCAAACGATTTGTTCGAATGAGTCGATCATGATTAAGACAGATGTTTATGGATTGATCATTCAATCTTTGAGTCAACCGATTCGTTAAAAATGCTGAATCGTTCAGTTATGAGAAAACACGTGATGCGTGATGGTTCTGCCGTGATCTTTGTTTAACTATTTTCGCTGCTGAAACAGAACAAAAACAGTCAACATTGCATCTAAAATGTAAGTGACTTAATTGTAACTGTTTATTAACCTGTTGTATGAAATCTAGGGGTGGGAGAAAAAATTTATTCTTAGATGCATCGCGATGCGGACGTGGACGATTCTGAATCGATTCACAAATGTCAAAAAATCGATTCTCTAAAAAAATATTTTTCTAATAACGTAATATTGACGGAAGGCAAAAGGCGGAACTCTAAGCGGACATGCGTGCAGTCTGTGGCGCGCACATAACAGAGAAGTTTCTTCTGCTCACCAAGGCTGCATTTATTTGATTAAAAATACAAACAAAAACAGTAATATTGTAAAATATTATTCCAATTTAAAACAGCTGCTTTCTATTTTAATATATTTTAAACTATTATTTATTCCTGTGATCAAAGCTGAGTTTTCAGCATCATTACTCCAGTCGTCACTGTCACATGATCCTTCAGAAATTATTCTAATATGATGATTGATACTCAAGAAACATTCATTATTATTTTAAATGTCGAAAACAGTTGTGTACAGTCTTTGATGAATAGAAAGTTCAAAAGAACAGCATTTATCTGAAATCTAAAGCTTTTGTAACGTTAAACACTACCGCTCAAAAGTTTTGGGTTAGTAATAATTAAAATTTTATTTTTTGGGGAAATAAATAAAATAAATCAGTACTTTTATTTATGAAGGATGAGTTAAACTGATCAACAGTTACAGTAAAGACATTTATAATGTTAAAAATATATATATTTGAAATATATGCTGTTCTTTTGAACTTTACATTCATCAAAGCATTTTGAAAAAAAAAATCTGTACACAACTGTTTTCAACATTGAAAATAATAATGAATATTTATTGAGCATCAATCATCATATTAGTATGATTTCTGAAGGATCATGTGACACTGAAGACTGGAGTAATGATGCTGAAAACTCAACTTTGATCACAGAAATGAATTACTATGTAAAATATTTAAAAATTGAAAACAGCTGTTTTAAATTGGAATAATATTTCACAATATTACTGTTTTTGTTTGTATTTTTAATCAATAAATGCAGCCTTGGTGAGCAGAAGAGACTTCTCCTTAAAACATTAAAAATCTTACTGACCCCAATTTTTTGAACAATAATATATATATATATATATACATATATATGTATGTGTGTGTATGTATGTATGTATGTATATATATATATATATATATAAATATAGCTGCGAGCAGCGATGGAGGGCCAAAGCTGGCGGTACCGACACCCCGGTGCCTTTAGGTAACTAAAGGCACCGGGGTTGCGGTGCCACCGGCTTGGGCCCGTAATCGCTGCTCGCAGCTATATTTATTATTATTATTATTATTTTGTCAACCTTTCGGGCACTTTTGGGGCCCTTAACATGCTCGAAAACTCTTGAAATTTTGCACACACGTCAGAACCCGCGGCCATCAGGGCCGGACTGAAGCTGGTACCCGGGCGTGGCAGGGGGGCTCGACAGCGCCCCCTGGAACGGGATCCAAACACGTGTCCATAAATCAAACACGCTTGCATGTAATAATATGAAACTCGGTACACATATAGATCTCATCGGGCCGAACAACTTTCGTGCTCTAAGTTTTACGCCAGCCAAACAGGAAGTTGGCTATTTAGCGTTGTTTGGAAACGCATGCTGTGGAATTTAATGTACTCCTCCTAGGGAATTCATCGATTCGCCTCCAAACTCGGTGTGCATGAAGTCAAGACATTGAGGATGCTAAATTGCGGACGGATTTTTGATATCTCGAACGGTTTGGCCGTGGCGAGGAAACAAATTTATGGCGAAAAAATGAAACAGAAAGTGTGTTATAACTTCTGCATACATTAACTGATCTTGATGAAACTTCAGCAGTGTGTTCGTTGTAAGAGGCCGATCACATGGATGTGACTATTGTGAGTCAAAGTTATAGCGCCACCAACAGGCAGCAGGAAGTACATCACTTTCAAAATGCTTTGAAATCAGTGTCTTATTTTTACCCGATTTGCTTCAAACTTTATGTGTACAATATAGAAACACAGCAGATGTAAACCTGTGAAAGGATTATTGATATCTTAGATACTGTTGCTGTGGCAACGCATCAAACTTTAATATTATTTTTTGATGCTTTTGAGACTCTTAACATACTTGAAATTGCATGAAACTCAACAGACACATCACATTTATTAGCCCGTAGACATGTGCAAAGTTTCAGAAACGGGCGTGGTGGAATGGCTCAGTAGCGCCACCTTTAGTCAAAAATGGGGGCTTAGTTTTTCCTAGAATCACAAAACTTGGTATGTGTATTGTTCTCATCAAGACGGACAACTTTCTAATTTACATGAACCATCTCCGACCAACAGGAAGAGAGATATTTTGGTTTGAATGTGGATTTTCTGAAGAATTTTCTCTCCCTCTCTCTGTGTCTGTGTGTGTGTGAGGGGAGGGGGGGATTTGACTATTGCTTTTATATTGTTAATCAAGGTTTCAGGGGCTTTTGGGGTCCTTAACGTGCTCAAAAACTCTTGAAACTTTGCACACAGGTCAGAACCCACGGCCATCAGGGCCGGGCTGAAGCTGGTACCCGGGCGTGGCAGGGGGGCTCAACAGCACCCCCTTGAACGGGGTTCTAAAACTTGATCCATATATCAAACACGCTCGCATGAATTAATATGAAACTCGGTACACATATAGATCTCATCGGGCCGAACAACTTTACCCCGGTCAAGTTTTACGCCAGCCCAACAGGAAGTCGGCTATTATGGGTTGTTTGGAAAACGCTTGCTGTGGAATGTGAAATACTCCTCCTAGAAAATTCACCGTGTCCCCTTCAAACTCGGTGTGCATGTAGTCAAGACTTTGAGGATGCTAAATTGCGGACGGATTTTTGATATCTCGAACGGTTTGGCTGTGGCGAGGAATCGAATTTATGGCGAGAAAAGAGAAACACGGAAGTGGAATATCTTCTGCATACATTAACTGATCTTGATGAAACTTCAGCAGTGTGTTCGTGGTAAGAGGCCGATCAGATGGATATAGCTATTGTGAGTCAAAGTTATAGCGCCACCAACTGGCAGCAGGAAGTGTGTCACTTTCAACATGCTTTTGACAAAAGTGGGGGGGTTAGTTTTAACTACAGTAAAGAAATAATTGTTTGTATATTGTTCTCATCAAGCCGGACAACTTTCTAATTTACATTCAATAGCTCTGGCCATCAGGAAGTCAGATATTTTGGTCTGAATGTGAATTTTTTTGCAAAATCATCCTCTGAATTTTTAGCCACTCCTCTTAAACTATTTATTTTATTCGTACCAAACTTTTTCAACATGATGAAACTACATTAAATATGCTAAATTGTGAATGGATAATAAATATCTCAAACGGTTTTGCTATGGCGAGGGATTAAAGTAATGTCCAAAAAGGAAACACTAAAAATCTTCTAAAAATGTAATTATATACCATTTATTTCTATATAAAAGAATACAAATATCACAACTAAACCCATTTTATTCTGTTTTTGCAATTCAAGAAGAATGAAAAAGTTAAAACAGGCTATTTAGTGCTATTTGGTTCAACAAAAAAGCAAACATAGGGCTATACTGCCCTCTTGTGTCCAAAAGGACATCAAAATAGTATATAAAACTTTTTACCAGGTAGGCCAATATTGTATTTAAATATACATTTATTAGGTATGTGTCTGAGGATATTTTCCCACCGGTTAATCGACGTGTGACACGAGTGGGTGCTTTTAAATCGCTAATATAATAGTGAAAGAAAAATAATGATAATGTTGCACACACAAATCACACACATGTGGGAAAGAATGATGCTTTTAAACAACACTAAACCGCCATTAGGTGTCGCCAGGCATCCATCTTAATAAGCGAGTCATTGATTCATTCGTTCAAACGATTCGTTCGAATGAGTCGATCATGATTAAGACAGATGTTTATGGATTGATCATTCAATCTTTGAGTCAACCGATTCGTTAAAAATGCTGAATCGTTCAGTTATGAGAAAACACGTGATGGTTCTGCCGTGATCTTTGTTTAACTATCTTCGCTGCTGAAACAGAACAAAAACAGTCAACATTGAATCTAAAATGTAAGTGACTTAATTGTAACTGTTTATTAACCTGTTGTATGAAATCTAGGGGTGGGAGAAAAAATTTATTCTTAGATGCATCGCGATGCGGACGTGGACGATTCTGAATCGATTCACAAATGTCAAAAAATCGATTCTCTAAAAAAATATTTTTCTAATAACGTAATATTGACGGAAGGCAAAAGGCGGAACTCTAAGCGGACGTGCGTGCAGTCTGTGGCGCGCACATAACAGAGAAGTTTCTTCTGCTCACCAAGGCTGCATTTATTTGATTAAAAATACAAACAAAAACAGTAATATTGTAAAATATTATTCCAATTTAAAACAGCTGCTTTCTATTTTAATATATTTTAAACTATTATTTATTCCTGTGATCAAAGCTGAGTTTTCAGCATCATTACTCCAGTCGTCACTGTCACATGATCCTTCAGAAATTATTCTAATATGATGATTAAAACTCAAGAAACATTCATTATTATTTTAAATGTCGAAAACAGTTGTGTACAGTCGTTGATGAATAGAAAGTTCAAAAGAACAGCATTTATCTGAAATCTAAAGCTTTTGTAACGTTAAACACTACCGCTCAAAAGTTTTGGGTTAGTAGCCTAATAATTAAAATTTTATTTTTGGGGGAAATAAATAAAATAAATCAGTACTTTTATTTATCAAGGATGAGTTAAACTGATCAACAGTTACAGTAAAGACATTTATAATGTTAAAAATATATATATTTGAAATATATGCTGTTCTTTTGAACTTTACATTCATCAAAGCATTTTGAAAAAAAAAATCTGTACACAACTGTTTTCAACATTGAAAATAATTATGAATATTTATTGAGCATCAATCATCATATTAGTATGATTTCTGAAGGATCATGTGACACTGAAGACTGGAGTAATGATGCTGAAAACTCAACTTTGATCACAGAAATTAATTACTATGTAAAATATTTAAAAAATTGAAAACAGCTGTTTTAAATTGGAATAATATTTCACAATATTACTGTTTTTGTTTGTATTTTTAATCAATAAATGCAGCCTTGGTGAGCAGAAGAGACTTCTCCTAAAAACATTAAAATCTTACTGACCCCAAACTTTTAAACAATAATATATATATATATATATATATATATATATATATATATATATATATATATATATATATATATATATATATATATATACATATATATGTATGTGTGTGTATGTATGTATGCATGTATATATATATATATATATATATATATATATATATATATATATATATATATATATATATATATATATATATATATATATAAAAATATAGCTGCGAGCAGCGATGGAGGGCCCAAGCCGGTGGTACCGCCACCCCGGTGCCTTGCTTGGGCCCGTAATTGCTGCTCGCAGCTATATTTTGCGTTTAATCTTACGTTCACATTCGCAGTACAACCTCAAATAGGCACTTGCAACTTCTCAAATCTGTCACTGCAATTTCAAATTTCGCGCCTTGACTTTTGCTACTCTTTTCGCGATATATCAGGTGCAAAACTAACTTGTGCACTTGAAACTGAGAGGCGGCGAGAGAGAAAGGGGGGCGGGAGCTGTGTTCAAGGAGCCGTTTTATTGGTTGGCACCTAGCCAATGAAATGGGACTTCGATGATGTCACGAAACCCGTGTGCACTGAAATGCATTAGACTGATATAAAACCATGTATTTGTTGAATACTTTTCAGATTTTGTGAAATGTCAAAGCCTTTTATTGTTTGTTAGGTCTATTTAGTTTTGTTTTCATTTAATTTTTGTATTGTGTATTTGTATATCTTTAACCCTGGCCTCTTCTTTTTTTATATATATATATATTTTGTTTTTGTTCATGGTCTGTAATTGTTGTTAATGCAATAAAAAAAAGCATTAGACTGATATTAAAATAAATAAACGATATTATCAAACTCAGTAAACACAATGCTTATAATGCATACTACAGAAAAGCAGATGAGCACAGAATATGACGAAAGAAAGCAAATGTGTGTTGAGTGCAAATAAACTTGCTGCCTGTGTTTGTTTTGTTAATAATTTAACGAATTATGTGTTTTTTTTTTATTTGTTTTTTTATTTTATAACTGTTGGTCCATTAAGTCTTATTAAGCGTTTTCTTGGTTTTCTATGGGAGGAAAACGTACAATTAAACTCGTTGCATCCATATTCAGAGCTCAATTGCTTTGCTTTATTTGTATGGTGTTTCCTGAGTTTGGTCTTTTAATACCACTGTCTCAATTAAACGCGTTGTGTTCATATTCTGTGCTCATCTGCTTTTCTGTAGTATGCATTATAAGCATTGTGTTTACTGAGTTTGATAATATCGTTTATTTTTTTAATATCAGTCTAATGCATTAATGCATTATGCTATAAGCCATGTTAACGTTTCAGTGCACACGGGTTTCGTGACATCATCGAAGTCCCATTTCATTGGCTAGCTGCCAACCAATAAAACGGCTCCTTTGAACACCCCAGCTCCCGCCCCCCTTTCTCTCTCGCCGCTTCTGAGTTTCAAGTGCACAAGTTAGTTTGGCACCTGATATATCGCGAAAAGAGTAGCAAAAGTCAAGGCGCGAAATTTGAAATTGCAGTGACAGATTTGAGAAGTTGCAAGTGCCTATTTGAGGTAGTACTGCGAATGTGAACGTAAGATTAAACGCAAAATATATATTACAAGTTTGTGTCTGTCGTTGTATTTCTGTGAATGGCATTTTACACATTTGTGTCTACTTGTCTGCAGCTTCAGATTCAGAATACAGGTTTGTGACTATTGTATGCGAGTGCAAATTTCAACATTCAACTTCAGATTTTTATTTTACAGGTTTTCACATTGGAGCTGTGAGTGTAAATGTTCATGTACAAGTACGGATATTTATTGTACAAGTTCTCAAATTCACATTTACGTGCTCTCAAGTTTTGCTACTGATTTACCTTCATAGCTGAGTGACCTCAGAATGACCAATAAATAATATTTTAATATTTAAGAAACCGAAACAGCACAAAATAAACGTTTATCGGCGCAAATTAGAACAAACATGAGTCTATTTTGGGTGAATGTGGCCTATTTTGCCGACGTTTTGCATTGGATTGGGGGCGGAGCCAACTTCACGCAGTGACTGACAGGGCGGGGCGGGCACGTGATCGGCTCAGAATGCATTTTCAAATTGCACATTGAATTTTGCTACATTCATTGCGGGACGCTTAATGGAAATGCAATCGCAAGTGTCTTAACTGTGATTGTAAATGCAATTAAGAAAAAATAACATTTAAATTACAATTTTGCCACAGTTTTTGCTTGAACATGTTAAACATATCTAATAATTTCTGTAATACATTTTAATTTTAATTTTGCAACTTATAAAGCGTTAAATTATGTATTTAATTTACATATTAAAACTAGTGTATGAAATGGCAAATGTAAATTTTATAATTGAATTTTCATTTTCATTTTGCACCAAACGTTGCACAAATGATGGGAAAATTAAAATTTAAATACAGAAATGCATTGCCATTTTACATATTGCATTGTCATTTTGCATATTACATTTCAAATTGAATATTGCTACACATAAGCTTCCATACTGCTGCCGCTATTCCAGAATATTAAGAATATTAGGCCTCCAAGTCCTGCATCAATTCAGGCTTCCACATATTCTGTAATTGCCACTGTCACCTCTGGCTTGCTTAGTTGAGGACACTTCTTAATATTTTTGATCTGCCTGCTTTGAGAGCCTGGACGATGACATCACTGCTTTCTCCAGATAACAGATGATTTTTACAACAGAAATCAATCATTGATTCATTCGATCAAAATGACCTTATCTAAACTGGACAATAACTTTTTTCTGGAGCTGCTGTATAGCCAAAACAATCTTTGTTGCATTAATTTTCTGTTATCACTGTAAAGCTGCTTTGAAACAGTCAGTATTGTAAAAAGCGATATATAAATAAAGGTGACTTGACTTGACTAATAGAAACAAACAAATTGAAAGCATATAAGCACTGACACAAGGCAAACTGCACCTTATCTCACGGTTTGACAGCCCATTTTGTGAATCAGAGGTAGTTTTCCTTCAAACCTGGCATCCATCATTACCTAACGTATGCATTACCTAAAGTTTGCTCGATCTGTAAAAGTTATTTTAACAGAAGTTAAATTTAAATTTAAAAATTATATTCCCCCATATTATATTCCCCCAACCAACCGCACATGAAAACTCAGTTATGCACGAATCGCCTAGGCTGTGTGACATATTTATCTTCAAAATTAAGGAATTAACCGAAATACAATTTTGGGGCACTATTAATTTTGTACCTACCATATTATATAAGATTAGAGTAAACTTTCTACTTTATCAAATTATCAATTATTATCAAATGTAAAAAAAAAAATTGTTTGTTTTGTTGTTAGATATGGTATAGATACCATATAAGATACGGTAGAACTATTACTTCTACCACTAAAGACTGCTTTATAAATAATCTTCCTGATCAGTTTCATCTCCTCAAAATCCCAGATAGCTTAGAAGAACTCAATGTTGCAACAGAAACTATTGACTCTCTTTTCTAGCACATTAGACACAGTTGCTCCTTATCTTAAAGAAGATTAAGGAAATTAGTCCAACATCGTGGTACAACGAGCACACTCTGGCCCTTAAAACAGTAGCCCTAAAAATTTAGGCTAGTGCAATTGATCTACATGAACTTCTTTCCTTGCAAGATTGATAAAATTAGGGAGAAAATTTTAACCATACAACCGTCTACTACAGTATCGCATCAGACAGTGCTTTGTAGTGTCCCGAGGAAAAAATCCACTCATTCGTTGCTATAGGAGAGGAAGATTTGTCTAAACTCGTTAAATCATCTAATCAACAACATGTATGTTAGGCCCTATTCTGACTAAGCTACTGAAAGAGATGCTTCCAGAGGTCATAGATCCTCTTCTTAAAATCATTAATTCATCTTTGTCAGTAGGATATGTACTGAAAACTTTTACGCTGGCAGTTATTAAACCTCTAATTAAAAGAACTGCAACTTGAGAAAAGAATTTGTCTATTACAGGCCGATCTCAGATCCACCCTCCCTGTCAAAAATACTAGAAAGGGCAGTATCCTCACAAATTTCTTTTTTAGAAAGAAATGGTATCTACAAGGATTTCCATTCAGGATTTAGACTGTATCATAGTACTCAGACTGCTCTCATTAGAGTTACAAATAATTTGCTCTTATCATCCAAACGTGGTTGTATCTCTCTAGTGTTACTCGATCTTAGTGCTGCATTTGATACCATTGACCACAAAATTCTTTTAAATAGACTTGAAAATTATGTTGGCATCAGTGGAATTAAATCGGCATGGTTTAAACCATACTTATCTGACCGTTATCAGTTTGTAGCAGTAAATTAAAAGATGTCATACCGATCACAAGTTCAGTATGGAGTACCGCAAGGCTCAGTACAAGGACCGTTGCTTTTCACCCAGTACATGTTACCCTTGGGAGATATCTTAAGGAAGCAGCTATAAGTTTTCACATGCTGATGATTCTCAGCTCTATATTTCTTCACCAATTCACAAAATTAACCGAATGATTTAAACCAAATGATTAACCGAACTAGATAAACTCAGATAAACTCTCAAGAGAACCCTGACAGGACAGAGTAATTTTGCATCTCTTTCATCCTCTAATGAGGGAAGAGCTGCTAGTGAAATCACCTGAGTCGAGAGCACCTTTGGAACATAACCATGCCTTGGCTTGGCTTAAGGACAACTCTGGAGTCGTTAGGTCCAAACTCAAGGCAGGATGCGCTTACTGATAGCGCATGTAAATCGCCCACTCTCTTGACTGAAGCGAGCGCCAGTAAGAGAGTGGTTTTGAGCGAGAGATGCTTCAGGTCCGTAGAAAAATGGGGGCACACAACCTACATTAATTACATCTCCCACATGAGGAGATCAGTCAACAACAACTCTGTGCACATGTAAAGTATATGTTCTGCTTGCTTTGCTTTAATTATTCAACTTTATTTAACATAACAGACATGCAGAAATGAGATTTGAGACATAAATGCCTGATATAGTTTATTTATGCAGCTTGGTTCTAAAAAATTGAGACGAACTCATGGAGTCACGTAGCGTAATCCGTCATGTCCTGCCCCAATAAAGACGTAACTTTACATGAATTAAATAAAACAGACATGAATGAGTGCATGTTGAAATTAAAAGCGCTGAATTTAATTCTCCATCTGTTGTATTTGATCACCTAATGATCAAAAAAATTTAGTCTCGAAAAAAAAGTTCGTTCATATTGCTGAGCACTCACTGGGTTGATGATCAGGAATGCTCAAGCACAGCCACTGAATGAAACTTTTGACAAGATTATCTCGTTTAAACACCCTCAATTATATTATCATTTACTACATAACCATTATTTCGCTAATACACATCTAAATAAATACCGCTCTGTGGAAATTAATTATTTATTATCTCCACGCGCGATCGCGGTTGAGTAGTAGTTGTAAATGCATAGATAAACAGCACTTTGTCAGAAAGCATTTCATGATCTAGACCGACAAAAACATTATTAATAATTAATAACATACTAGTTGGAAAATGCAAATATGCTGTTTTGTTTGTTACTTTCCTGACAATGTTATATTCCAGCTAATATTATTCAGTGAATTAATATTACCCAGTGAATTATTCCTCACTCTTTAAACCTATTAAACGGCACATAAACCTTCTAAAACTGTTTAAAATGAATTACATTTCTGCAAAGGCGATATGACTCCCGTCAATTATTTTCTCCATATGAAAACATTAGACTTTAAACATATATTTTGCCTATTGTTAACATTGTTGCTGCTGATGTTTTCTACACTACAACCTAGTTCTGCTTAACTGGGAGTATTAAGTTACACTACTAAAATAGCTATGCAAAAAAAAAAAAAAAAAATTCAGGTAATTTAGATTTTTTTTCCCAATATGTTAGAATAATTTTTGTGCTTTATTTTTTACCTCATCAAAGCTTTTATTTTTAAACAAAGACACTTAGTAGCAGTGCACTTTATTTTTTGGAATCAGACCCCTCTATTTATTTGTGTATAAATATAAAGGTTTTTTTTTTTTTGTATGCAAGGAGGGAGTGATTGTCATAAATAAAATGTTTTGTTCAGTTCATATGTGTTGTAATAATTGTGTCAAAAACAGAAGTAAATAAATATCGGTTCTGCATATCGGTTATCGGGCACATAAACATGCAAATAATCGGTATCGGTATCGGTTATAAAAAATCAATATCGGTCGATCACTAAATAGTAACATTGAATTATCTTGGAGAGAGTTTCATCATGTTGACTGCTGTAACCGAACGCGACGTGCTGTTTGAATGCTGAATGGTGAATGACCGACAGCCAAGGGACATACTGAGGGAAGCACTTACTTGAGTTTAACGACTTAAATATTCATCTCTATGTCACATTAAACTATGGAATGGCTTTAGAACACTTATAATACAGTGCACGAAAAGTTGATGGTTCTTTGTAATGTTTTTGTGCCTTTGTGAGGCTTAACAATAACACAGAATAGTGGAAGCTCTTGACCGATACCCGATCCGGCAAAGAATGGCAGTATCGGAGCCAATAACGATACTGAGTATCGGATCTGCGCATCCCTAGTTCTACGTTGTGTTTAGTTGGCTGTTCTGTTCATGTTTCTGTTCCCAAGATTCTGTTTTGTGAAGGCTTGAGTTTGTTTTTGAATAAAGCTGCTGCACTTAGATCCTGTTTCATCTCTGCTGCAACCACCTTGTTACAGAAGAATTTACCAGAAAAATTTATCTAGCAGCAGTAAAGTTAGTCCGACTGTGCCAGGGAACATAGTTCGCTCGAGGATCACATCAAAGATTTTGTGGACATTTCAAATCCCACCAACTTCCCGGGTTATGTTTTGATTGACTTTTCTGCCATGGACTAAACCATTCACTTCAATCCCTTCTTGTCCGTGATGGTCCTTGAGCATCCCTGAGCACGTTCTTGGATAACACCCTTCTTGTACTTGGCTCCACCTTCACTGTCCAAAGTCCACTGAAGGTTGAGCCTTCAGCCAAGATGGCCACCACGCTTGAGCCCTCAGCCAAGATGGCTGCCACACCTGAGCCCTCAGCCAAGATGGCTGCCACGCCTGAGCCCGTTCCTGAGAGGGAAATTCCTGAGCTCGTTCCAGTCCTTGAGTTAGCTTCTGTGAATGAAGCGCTGACCATTATGGCCACTGCCATGTTGTGTGTGTGTGGGCGGCATACACGTGGGCTCCAGCCCCTGACCAAAGTCCAGTGATGGCTCGAGCCTGTGAGGTTGCTCTAGCCCATGAGCCCGTTCCAGAGTCCTCCCCAGCCCAGAAACCTCCCAAGAAATGGTTTGGGGTGGCTATTCGTCCACGGCCATAGTGGCCAAGCCTGGCTCCCATGGCAAGGCCATGAAGGACGAGCCGCCCTGGCCCCCTGGACTGTCCTGTGAGGACACGCCATCCGGGAGGGGGGCATTCTGTCAAGATGTCAGTTTGTTTTGATTTTTGTTGTTGTCTGTGTTTGGTTATTATTTCAGTTCTGTCTTTCTCCGCCCCCCTGCCTGTTTCTTTCCAGGGTTACGGATATGATTTGAGTTTCAGTTCAGGTGTGTCTCGTTAGTTTATCTGTTTGCTGTCTATGTAAGCCTTGTGTTCTTTTTAGTTTTTTGTCAGTTCTATGTTGCGTTTAGTTGGTTGTTCTGTTCATGTTCCTGGTCCTGAGACCCTGTTTTGAGTTTGTTTTTGAATAAAGCTGCTGCACCTAGATCCTGTTTCATCCATGCTGCAACCACCTTGTAACACTTTCATTTGAAAGCTATGTTTCTAGCATATGTAAAACCACATTGTTCCATCTCAAAAATATAGGCCTATCTAAATTAAAAACATTTGCTCTCAATGCCAAATGCGGAACAGTTAGTTCATGTGTTCATGACCTCAAGGCTAGATTATTGTAATGCTCTACGGGATGGTTGCCCTGCATCATAGTCCTTCACGTCTATTGCGATCTCAAAATTCTGTCCAGTTGATAATACTTAGAATATCAAAATCAACTGCAGGCGGTAGATCACTTTCCTATTTAGCACCTAAACTTTTGGAACAGTCTCCCTAGCATTGTTCGAGAAGCAGACATATTCTGTTAGTTTAAATATTGACTAAAAACACCTCTTCAACCTGGCATAAACACAGAAGATCATTATTCAAATCAGTAAAATGATTGTCAGGCTGCATTAAACTAGGCCGGAACCGGGAACACTTTCTTTAGCACCTGATGTACTAGTTACTTAAGAAGAATGGCATCTACGCTAATATTAGTCTCTTTGTTTATCTCAAGGTTTACTGTTGTCAGCCGGATACTGCTGACTTCATATTCAGATCAGGTTGTGGACCTGCGCCTAGACACAACCACAACGCATTATGTAGTCAGCTGGACCCGGGCCATATTCAACGTACAGTATGGGATTTTTTCTCCACTAGGGGTCGCTAACCTCTTTACAATAACAAAGGCGTAGTTTGATGACGCAACTCATGCTAAGAATTATGGATGTTGTCGTCAACGTCAAGCCGGCCGATCTAATAATGTTTATGGTTGACTGAATACATCGATGCTTTTATCATGACTGTGATATGAAGCAGTTCGGGATTGCTAAGAGACAGCTATCAGCTCCAAACGCGACGAGAGCTCCCGCGGATATAAAAGGAATACGGACATTTCATTCTACCGAACTACACGCAAGTGCAGAATTACTACTCACAGGTCAGTTTATTAGACAAATTAAACTTGTGAGGTAACGCAGCGCTGTTTTACTTGGTCTAACATTACACTAGCACACTAAACTGCATTTGAATGTGTTGAAAAGTATGTGTTAGTTTGTCTGTATGAGACTAGCAGTAAACTAGATCAACATTAGAATAACATACAGATCATATTCTAACATTTTATCATTGTTGAACTAACGTTATATAACATTGATTAGTTTTATGTAAATGTGCTCACCTGTTTAATAAAGTACATGTAGAAGCGGTCGAAGTCTCGGACGTGGAGCTCTCGTTTATATACTGTCTATGGGAGCTCTCTGCATCTCGAAAACACCGCGCTGATATTGATTCTCGTTTTAGTTCTCCTTTTTTATCCAAAGTCTGCTTGCCATGTGCTTGCCTGCTCCATGTGCTTGCCTGCTCCATAATGTTTGAACGAAACAACAACAGCGTGCAAATATACATTGCGAACTTCACAGATGTCTGCGTCTGTCGCTTTGGTTAATCAGAGGGCTCTGCTCATAGCTCTGGTTCCCTTACGAGAACGTTCTCTCGTACTGCGTTGCAAACGCTGGGGAAAACTCCTTTTCTCGAGAATATTGAAGCCTTTATTTTAAAACGCATTGCTGCAGCACATGCGAGAGCTAGAAGCTCGCGTGAGCGTGCTGATTGGCTTGTGCAAAGCAACTGCACGAACCAATGGCGGATCAGCAGAGGAGCGCAGACCAATCAGGGCGCTTGGCACTCTGCCAGAGTCAAGCGCGCGAAACCGCACGTGACAGAAGAGTATAAATATACAGAGAATCCGCCATTTGACAGATTTTATCTCCTTCAGCTTTCGAATCACCTCGTCGCTGATTCTCTCCAGAGTGAAGCCGCTCGTCGTCGAACAGCCTTCCAGCGGAACTGCTTCGCATCTCGGCGTCTGCCAGCTGAGCGTTTCCCTGTGGCATCCGACGAGTATCCTTTTGCAAACTCAAAAAGAGCATTCTAAGAGAGCAAATCGCTGTTTTCACAGCGCGCGGCGTTGTTGCAAATGCCGCTCACCGTGTGTGATTCATGCGGGGTCTCCCTGCACGCCTCTGATACACACTCCCGGTGTGTTGCCTGCCTCGGTCCTGAGCACGCCGAGGCAGCGCTCACTAAAGGCGGCTGCCTTCACTGTGACGGAATGCCTGTTGCCACGCTCCGTGCCAGATTTTCCGCCGCCTCGCTGAGTGTTCCCGCCCACCTTCCATCTTCGGCGCCCCGTGAGCCCCGTAGGAAGAAGCGGCGCGACCAGAGGCCTCCTGAACGCGCTCATCTCGACGAATGCACGCCGGGTCTCTCCCCGCACGCCTCGCCCGCGCCTTCATCTCCAGTCCTGTTCTCCCAGAGCGACCAACGCCCCTCTTCTGTAGCGGCAGGTCTCGTCTCTTTCGGTTTATCAGCAGAAGAACTGGACGACGCTGTTTCTATGGCGGCATCTGAAAGTGAGAAATGGTCGGGCTCCGCGGACCCCGCCCCTCTCTCTCAGCTGGATCCCACTGACACTCGAGCGAGCATCGACGCCGAACTCTTCCGTGTCATGTCTCGCGCTGTCGGAGAACTGGGACTCGACTGGCTTTCCCCAGCTGAGCCTACCAAAAGCCGCCTCGACGAATGGTACCTGCCGGGGCGCCAACACAGAATATCAAGTCAGCGTCAGCGTGCCGCCCTCTTTATGCCCGAGGTTCATGATGAGCTCACTAAGAGCTGGCGCGCGCCCTTTTCAGCGCGAACGCGCTCTTCAGCCTCTTCAACGCTCTCCACTGTCGACGGCGCTGAAGAGAAGGGGTATGTTTCTCTCCCTCCATTAGAAGAAGCGGTCGCCGCACACTTATGCCCTCCCACTGCTGGGAGTTGGAGGGCTAAGACCGTGCACCCCTCTAAGCCGTGCAGGACTACTTCGGCTCTCGCCAGCCGCGCTTATGCTGCCGCCAGTCAAGCCGCCTCTGCACTCCACACTATGGCGACCCTGCAGGTGTTTCAAGCTAAGCTCCTCCGCACTATGGACGAGTCTGGCCCGGACCCAGACACCTTCAAAGACCTCAGGAGTGCTACAGATTTGGCGCTGAGGGCCACGAAGACCACTGCTCAAGCACTGGGCCGCAACATGGCTAGCCTGGTTGTCTTAGAGCGCCACCTGTGGCTAAACTTAACGGAGATCAGGGACGCTGACAAAACCGCCTTCCTCGACTCCCCAGTCTCTCCATCCGGTCTCTTCGGCCCTTCTGTCAACGGCTTCGCTGATCGCTTCACGGAGGCTCAGAAAGCTTCGAGTGCTATGAGGCACTTCCTGCCCAAGCACTCTAGCTCGGTCCAACGGCGCCCCAAGAGCACGCCGCGACCAGAAAAGCCCGCGTCTCAGGTTCCCCAGCCCCTCCCAGCGGCTGAAACCACCCGACGCCTGAAGCCTGCAAAACGGTTCCCGTTTCCCAAGTGCCAGGGCCCTCGACCGAAGCTCACGCTCGACCATGAGCCCAAGAAGCCGTCCTAACCGGCAGGAAAAGGGGTCTATGTCCCGCCACGGCCGGACCAGCCCCGAAGATCGCTCGTGTGCTACTCACAGCTTCCTCTTCAGTTCAGGCGGCTGGAGCAGTTGTGTATGCAGAAAATGGGCCCGTCACATGTTACGCACCCCTGCACCCAAACGCTGTTTTAACAGCGACCCACACAGAGCACAAAACGAGCAAAATTTCTCCCCTGACCTCATATCAGTCCGAGCCCCCGTCTCTGGGCGTTCCAGATATGATGAGGCCTCTGGCTCTTCGGGCTCTAGCCAGGCAGGCTATCCCAGGAATTTCAGAATGGGTGATAAACATCATAAAGCACGGCTACTCGCTTCAGTTTGCACGCAGACCCCCGCGCTTTCGCGCTGTGGTTCAAACCTCGGTCAGCAGCACACTGTGTCATGTCCTCCGCACCGAAGTGCTAAGTCTGCTAGCAAAAGGGGCTATCGAGAGGGTTCCTCCTTCTCTAAGCGAGTCAGGCTTTTACAGCCGTTACTTTCTCGTTCCGAAGAAAGACGGCGGCCTGAGGCCCATTTTAGATCTCAGACATCTGAACAAGGCTCTCATGTCACGACCGTTCAGAATGCTCACGACCAGACATATACTGGCGCAAATTCGCCCAGGCGACTGGTTTTTCTCAGTAGATCTGAAAGACGCTTACTTTCACATTCAAGTGAATCCCCACCACAGGCCATTCTTGAGATTCGCCTTCGAGGGGCAGACATACCAGTACACGGTTCTACCGTTTGGACTGGCACTGGCACCTCGTACATTCACGAAGTGCATGGATGCAGCTCTCTCCCCCCTGAGACAGCGGGGAATGCGCATTCTAAACTACCTCGACGACTGGCTCATCCTGACTCAGTCAGAGGCGGAGTCACATACTCACAAAGCCTGGCTCCTCAGCCATCTGGAATGTCTAGGGCTCAAGGTGAATTTTTCAAAGAGTATTCTGTTACCCAGCCAACGTAGCATGTTCCTGGGGACAGTATTCGACTCCGTTCTTATGAGAGCGTGGCCCTCCCTGGCCCGTGCTCTATCGATTCAGCGGCTCGCCGCATCGTTCACAGAGGGCTCTCATGCACCCCTCAGAACGTTTCAGAGGATCCTTGGCCTTATGGCCTCAGCATCATCAGTACTCCAACTAGGCCTACTGCACATGCGTCCTCTTCAGCTATGGCTAGCACCTCAGGTGCCACCCCACGCCTGGCACTCAGGCCGATTGATTATCAAGGTGGATCAGCGCTGTGTTCAAGCCCTGGCCCCTTGGACGAACGCCAGCTGGTTTCAGCAGGCCGTGAGTATGGGGGTGGTCTCCAAGAGGAGGGTTATTTCAACAGACGCTTCCAACTCAGGTTGGGGAGCCCTGTACGAGGGCAGGCCTGCCTCCGGCCTCTGGTCGAGCTCGGAGAGACGCCTACACATCAACTGCCTCGAAATGAGGGCAGTTTTTCTGGCCCTGAAAACCTTCCTCCCATACCTGGCTGGACACCACGTATTGGTCCGGACGGACAACATGTCAGTGGTATCTTACATAAATCGCCAGGGCGGCCTCAGGTCCCGCATCCTGCTTGCCATAGCCACCCAGCTACTGTTATGGGCTCACACCAATCTGCGCTCGCTCAGGGCAGCTCACGTGCCGGGCACGTTGAACAGGGGAGCAGACATGCTCTCTCGGGGCAAGGTTCCCCCAGAGGAATGGTCTCTCCACCCTCAGACGGTTCTCCTACTTTGGGAGGTCTTTGGGAAGGCAGAAATAGATCTCTTCGCCTAAGAAGACAATTGTCACTGCCCAATCTTCTTTTCAAAGAGCAGGGATGCGTTGGCCCACTACTGGCCCAACCTCCCCCTCTATGCGTTTCCTCCGGTCTCGATGCTCCCTCAGGTCATCGAACGGATCAGAGACACGAAATGCGCAGTGCTCCTGATAGCTCCCCTCTGGCGAACCCAATCTTGGTTCCCGGGGTTGATACGGCTGTCTGTGACAGACCCTTGGCCAATCCCAGTGAGGCGCGACCTCCTGGCTCAGGCCAACAGGACCATCTGGCATCCCCGTCCCGATTTGTGGGCCCTACACGCTTGGTCACTCAACGGGTACCCCAGGACCTCCCAGAGGGCGTCCTGAATACTATCAGGGAGGCTAGAGCTCCGTCTACCAGACGCCTCTACCACCATAAGTGGTCAGTGTTTTCCAGCTGGTGTTTAGCTCGAAACCTCGACCCACACACTTGTGAAGTACCAAGAGTGCTATCCTTTCTCCAAGAGATGCTGGATGCGGGTCGTTCCCCCTCCACTCTCAAGGTGTATGTAGCAGCCATTGCCGCACATCATTTATTGGAAGCCGGAGCCTCCTTAGGAAAATGCGACCTTATAGTTCGCTTCCTTAAGGGCGCCAGAAGGCTTAACCCGCCTCGGCCGCCATCTGTCCCAGCCTGGGACCTTTCTTTGGTTCTACGGGCTCTTAAGGGACCTCCCTTTGAACCACTTCAGTCAGCCGACCTAAAACCTCTCTCCCTGAAAACCGCCCTGCTTTTGGCACTGGCGTCAGTCAAGAGAGTAGGTGACTTACAGGCGCTCTCTACTAGCGCTTCCTGTCTGGAGTTCGGCCCCAATGACTCTAAGGTCATCCTTAGGCCAAGACATGGATATATTCCTAAGGTGCTCTCAACTCCGTTCAGAGCCCAGGTTATTTCTCTGTCAGCTCTTCCCGCTTCAGAAGAGTTCAGTGATGCTCTCACACTCTGCCCTGTCAGAGCTTTGAGAATTTATTTAGAGCGTTCAGCCTCTTTCAGACAGTCTGAACAGCTTTTTGTTTGTTTCGGGGGCCGAACCAAAGGTCTTCCCGTCACGAAGCTCACGCTGTCTAGATGGATAGTGGATGCCATTGCTCTGGCTTACACCTCACTGGGCCTTACATGTCCCATAGGTGTTAGAGCTCACTCCACGAGAGGCGTCGCCTCCTCGTGGGCCTGGTAGAGTGGTGTTCCTATCGAGGACATTTGTGCGGCGGCCGGATGGTCCGTCCCGTCCACATTTGTGAGATTTTACAACCTAGAAGTTCCTGCTCTGCAGGCACGAGTTCTCTCTATCTAAGCTCTGGCTCTGCGGACCCAGGCTAGTTTTGACATTCCTTCTGGCACATTCGTGCGATGACCGGTTAGTCCATTTCGTCCACATCTGTGAGACATTACAATCCAGAAGCCCCTGCTCCGCAGGTACTAATCCTCTCTAGCTAGGCCTTGGCTCTATGGACCCAGACTAGTTACGGAAATACCTATATAGGATATTTATGCGGCGGCCGGCTGGTCCGTTCCGTCCGCATCTGTAAACCTCTATAACTTATAGTACCTGCCTTGCAGGCATAAGTTGTCTCTATCTAACGCTGGCTCTGTGGACCCAGACTAGTTTTGACTCAGACACTGGTTGTCATTTTGAGTTGTGGGACTCTTAAGACTGGCCTTGGCCCAGCTTTTGTCTGTTTGGATATCTAAGGGCCCGAAGATTCGGTCTCTTTATCCTAGGCTATTCTGTACTTCCTGGAGCTCTCGGTGAGTCAGATTGGCCAAAGATTGACAAGCACGGCGTTTTAAAATAGCGTTCCCACAGCGTTTGCAACGCAGTACGAGAGAACGTTCTCGTAAGGGAACGTACTTGGTTACTTACGTAACCTCGGTTCCCTTAGAGATAAGGGAATGAGTACTGCGTTGCCTTGCCGTGCTATTGTCTCTTATGGCAGGTGTCTTTTCGCTTCAGTAGATTTAAACCTGTCAAATGGCGGATTCTCTGTATATTTATACTCTTCTGTCACGTGCGGTTTCGCGCGCTTGACTCTGGCAGAGTGCCAAGCGCCCTGATTGGTCCGCGCTCCTCTGCTGATCCGCCATTGGTTCGTGCAGTTGCTTTGCACAAGCCAATTAGCACGCTCACGCGAGCTTCTAGCTCTCGCATGTGCTGCAGCAATGCGTTTTAAAATAAAGGCTTCAATATTCTCGAGAAAAGGAGTTTTCCCCAGCGTTTGCAACGCAGTTACTCGTTCCCTTATCTCTAAGGGAACCGAGGTTACGTAAGTAACCAAGTACGTTACCATGGCACCATAGGCGGAAACCAGGGACAACGCGGATATGACGCCATTGACTGCGACATAACGGAAATAAAGACACGGTCCGTGTCTTCGAATTAAAATATTAATTTCTCTGGATTTAGAAGTTAATTGGAAATGAAAGCGTAAGCGAAAGTTCTACTAGAAAGACTCTACTGTCACGTCATTAATTCACAATTACACGCTACCAATCACAGCCTGACATCAAATATATAAGACTGTTCTTACCGCCCCATTTTGTTGCCTGCAGGTGTCGTAGTAAAGTTTCCCCCCATCCTCCCCACCACCACCAGAATGGCTCCCGTCCACTCGTCAGGGGGTAGGCTCCGCCCCTGCCTCTATCATCAGGCAGGACCTACAAGCTAACTTTCAGACCCGGACAGAGGACGGGGCCTACGCCAAAGAACTGAGACGGAGCTTGTCGTGCATCTATTTTATTTTGTCTGTAAAACCTTTCATAAAATAAATTCTATCTCATTCGAGAATCCTCCTGAGTCTTTTTGGTAGAACTGTCGGGATAATGTAAATACACAACTTTAAAAAATATATAACATAGATATAGTGATTTTTTATATTTTTAAAGCAAAAAAAATACATATTGTGCCTTTAAGATCAGAAGGTGGACATGCGCCTAGACATGTCCACAAAACATCCCTGAATTGTCAGCAGAGTTTGTGTCAACTAGACTATCCCCTGTGAAGGCCTCAACAAACCCGTCTCCATACCGGTGTGATGACTCCGATCTTCAACCAGATGAAACTGGATAAATATTTTGAATGTTCTGATCCTATCTGACTTCTGACCTGTAATGCTGCCTGAATCATAATCATGCACTGTTCGTTCACTGGCCAGAGGAGAACTGGCACCCCAACTGAGCCTGGTTTCTCCCAGGGTTTTTTTCTCCGTGCTGTCAACTGATGGAGTTTTGGTTCCTTCTTGTTTAGTTGGGGACACTTAAAATTCCACACTAAATATTTAACAATATTATTGATCTGCTCTCATTGACACCATTGAAGGAGAACTGAGCTGAGCTGGATGATGACATCACTTATTACTCCAGAGCGGCTGTATAGATAAATGAACTAAACTTTTTACAACATAAATTAACTAACACTGAACTTATTAAGAGGGATTATGACACTTTTTTCTTCTAGATCTGCTGTAGAGCCAAAACAAACGTTGTTGCATTATCTTCCTGTTATCACTGTAAAGCTGCTTTGAAACCATATGAATTGTAAAAAGCGCTATATAAATAAAAGTGACTTGACTTTCATAAGTTTTTAAAATTGACAGACTCAAACTAGGTTGCACCACAAGTTTCAACTAAAAATGGATAAGGGCTGTGCCCTTTGGATTACAAATGTTATATTTAAAAAAAAAATGACAGCACACTCATGTACTTTCACTGACATTGTGAATGAGAAAACTCAGATTAATATGTCTACACCAATGTCTTCAAACTACTCCTTGATTTTTTATTTTTTATTTCAGATCAAAGCTGGTTTGGCTGTATGAACATGCAGTATAAGATGTAGCTCTTGGAATTATTGAACATCTAAATAAAGGAATGATCACAGGTTATTTCTATTCCAATCAATAGTGGCTTGATGTTAAAGTCTCCATGGTCATAGTTCACCTCACAGCACCAGGTGGTTTGTCTAAACTTTTATAACTCATCTTTGTAGATGGAGCTGTCTTTGGAAATGCTATTAACCTTTCACAGCTGCAGTTGCTTATGCTAGAAGTTAAAGATTACCCTGTGTACTAAACAAATAAAAAAAAAAAAACAGTCAATAACAATGGTAAAACATACTGGTAGAAAATAAACTTCAGCCACAAGCTACCCAGTATGTGTTTATTGATTACTGATGTGCTTAAAACTGAGAAATCAAGCAACTATCATGGCATGAAGTCAGGGAATGTCTGAATGGGTTTCTTGGAATGGTTTGCAATAAAGTTCTCATGAACTGTGAAGTATTGTAATGATTTTGCCTGAAGTGAGTGAGATATGACATGACTAAAGAAATAAAAACAAGAACATATAACATAAATCAACAAATAAAATCTGATCATGAATGGGGTAAAGGTGTATTGTTTCCTATACTTCATGCTTAATTTGAATATTAAAACAGACATTTTTTATTTTATTGTTGATGATTTTATAACTGCTGTTTGGCAGGCAGGATGGCCATTATGATTACTTTAATGTTCTTGGGGGATATATGCTACTCGATATGAAAGTTCTGCCAGACGTATCTCTTAACATTTCTTAAATTACCAACCCAACACAGCTGGTCGACTATTTATGCAAGATTAATTGTGTATTCATTAATATTTAATTTCTCTTTCAATTCAGCGATTTGAACCTATAATGAGTAAGCCTATCCTGCCCTGAGAGCGGAGCGTAATACACTAGTGATTCTAACCAATACGGAAGTTGTGAAAAAGGTCTATTGAGTACTACTGCCAGTATACAGTATACAGCAGTGATATTGCGGGAGATATAGAGAGCCTAAGTCCCGCCCCTCCGCTTCCGGCTCATGGGACCTTACTTCGGAAAAAATATGTAGCCTATGGAAGTCAATGGCGAGAGATAACTTATCTTTTTATTCCGTCTGAACAGTGCCCTGAACTACACATATGATGTTTGTCAATTTAAAAGGTAATTATGAAAGTCAAGAAAGTCGCAGTTTGTCATAAAACAGAAGAGTAACGTTTAGTTTTATGTGAAAATCGCTCAATGAACTACATCTCTCGTCTCGCACTATGTACGTCACAAGATCCGTTGCTCGTATGTGTGTATTCTGGCTCAAAACACTCAGGCATGACGGCGTAACGTTACGATTATAAGGTAAGACTATAGAAAAAATGACAGACGTTAGCTTCAGTAAAGTTAGCTTCATTCATTGAGAGAAAAGGTATGACGTCGCATGTGCGCCTTCTGGGTTTGTAGTCTTTCTAATTACGTATTTTCACAGTCTTATACCTCAGCAGTTTTACATCAAGCTGCGACTTTCTTGACTTTAAAATGTATCTTTTAAATTGACAAACATCATATGTGTAAATCAGGGCACAATTCAAACGAGATCAAAATATTTGTTGTCTCTCGCCATTGACTACCATACAATATTTTTCCGAAATAAGGTCCCATTGTGGTCGACCGGAAGGAGAGGGACTTAGGCTCTCTATAGAGCTGGTAAGTCCCGCCCCTTCCGCTAATCCCCCTGGACCTCTTGGTTGAAAAATCGTCAATGCAAGTGAATGGTAGAAAATAATTATTTTCTGGTCCCGTTTGAATTGTCCCATGAATGTGAACATATGTTGTCTGTGAATTTTTTATATAACTTTTCGTGTAAAGAATGCTAGAATTTAGCGTGTAGAAGTTTTATACGGTTAGACTTTGTGTGAGAGCACTTTGTGGACTACAACTCTCGACGCGTTTGAAACGTCAACACCACTAGCACACGGACTAGCTCACGGATCCCGCTTAACATGTCTGTGTCTTTGGTGCACTTCACCGCCTTCTTTCAGAGAGAGGACAAAATCGTTGAGGTTGGTGAAAACCACGGGTAAGTCAACTTTATGGGATGACGTCACATAGGCGATGTTGTGTTCTCTCAATGGGGTTTAATAATGCATTGAGTTAGTGTTCAGTAATGCATAGAGTTCGATTGTGCTGAATCATTCTGTTATGCCTGACGAATGTATGCGTTCATTTACTTGGGTCTGAAAAGACAATGAGATGGTAGTAAAAGTTATGATAAGTTGATGCTACTCCCTGTGTCCGTGTGATCCTTACCCAAACATAACATTGGCGACGAGGATGGCTGATATCGCACTACCACCTCCTGCTCCTTTCCTCGCTCTACCTGGCGAGCCTCCAATTCCCTGGACTCGCTGGTTACAGTCCTTCGAAACTTTCATCTTGGCAGTGGGGCTGACTGACGTGAGCACAGCCCGCAAAAAGGCGCTGTTACTGCATTGCTTGGGAGCCGAGGGTCAGCGGGTGCTGGGAACACTTGAGTCAGGTGCCACAAGCGATTATGACACAGCCGTGGAACTACTGACCGCGCACTTTGCGGCCCCACAGAGTGCGCTCTTGCGCCGGTTTCTGTTCCGCCAAAGACAACAGCTGCCCGGTGAGTCAGTGCAACAGTACGTAGCCAACTTGCGTGGATTGGCCAGCACATGCAAGTTCGGTGCGTTGCAGGACGAAATGATTCGCGACCAGTTAATTGAACATACCAACAACGCGAAAGTACGTGAAACTCTGCTATTAGAACCGGATGATCTATCACTATCCCGAGCAATCACGATTGCATTACAAATAGAGAGTGCAGCTGCATGTGCGTCGGCGCTGACTAAACAGCAAACAATCACGGATTACCCAGCCCCTTCCCCCGTGCCTCCATCAATATTACAGCCCGGCCAGAACGACACATTGGCGGCAGCAGACTCCTCTGCAGTTATGCTACTGAGACGCCCGCTGCCGCAGCGGTCTCGGCCACGCCCACAAACACTAGCGTCACGGCCCTGTGATAACTGTGGATCTTCATCTCATCCGTCTAGAGCACAGAACTGCCCAGCCCGTGGCCAAACATGTCGCAATTGTGGCAAACGCAACCATTTTGCTTCAGTCTGTCGCTCGGCTCCAGCTGAGTCACCCACTATAATTCACAATGTCTACTCTGGACCAGTCTCATTTAAAGCATGCTCAGTGCGCCTAAATGATGTGTGCATCCCACTGCTTTTGGACACAGGTGCCAGTGTGTCTCTCTTGAACATGCACACATACAGATTTTTTTTCAGGTCGCTGCCACTTTCGCCACCCTCTGCTTCACTCTGTGGCTATGGCGACTCAAAAATTGACCTAGTGGGTGCCCTGCAAGTAACTGTTGGGTATGGCAACAAATTGGTACCCAACTTTACCTTCCATGTTGCCCGTCACGGGGCCAATTTGATGGGTCTGGATTTGTTCTCGGCTCTGGGATTCTCCCTAGTGGACACAAAGGGAGCCGCGATCTTGACAGTCTCCACGCCTTGGCAGCAAAAATGGCCGTCCCTGTTTGAAGGCTTGGGTTGCCTCACTGCTTTTGCCCACCAACCTCTCCTGAACCCCGCCATTAAACCAGTCATTCAACCACTTCGCCGCATTCCTCTGGCTTTCCGTGATGGTGTCTCAGCTGAACTTAAGCAGCTGCTGGACGCTGGCATTATCGAACCAGTGGATGCATCGCCCTGGGTTTCAAACCTGGTGGTAGCTCAGAAGAAATCAGGGGCCCTACGGGTGTGTGTCGACCTGCGAGCAGTGAATAAGGCAGTGATCCCGGACAGGTTCCCACTGCCTACCTCTGAAGAGCTCACTGCTCAGTTCCATGGCTCAACTGTGTTCTCTAAACTGGATCTCAGACAGGGCTACCTACAAGTGCCGCTTCACCCCAGCAGCAGAAACCTCACAGCCTTTGTGACCCATGCAGGTGTGTTTCGTTATACACGCATGCCGTTTGGGCTTAGCTCCGCCCCCAGCTGCTTTCAAAAAATCATGGTGTCGGTGTTGGCTGGTATACCGGGGGTGGCCATTTACCTGGATGATGTGGTTATCCATGGGCCTTCCCCTGCGAGTCATGATGAACGCCTCAGCAGAGTTTTTGCAGCCCTAGCTGAACACAAACTAACCGTCAATGCTGAAAAATGTGTTTTCTCTGCACCGACCATTGAGTATGTGGGTTTCCGACTGTCGGCGGATGGCATCACACCACTTCAGTCAAATGTAGATGCTATACTGGCAATTCCTGAACCCAGCTCGGCTGCACAGGTCGCCTCCTTCTTGGGCATGACGGGCTACTATCTGAAGTTCCTCCCACATTATTCTGCTACCACTGCCCCATTACGACGTCTGCTGCGTAAGGATGAGCCTTGGATATGGTCACAGGCATGCTCTGAGGCAGTGCGGGCACTCAAGGTGCAGCTAACCACAGCTCCAGTGTTGGCTCACTTCGATATCTCTAGCCCCACCTTGGTGACCTGCGATGCGTCGGCTACAGCCATAGGAGCAGTATTGTCACAGACTCAGCGGGGCGTGGAGAAGCCCATCGCCTTTGCGTCGAGGGCCCTCAATCAGACGGAGCAACGGTACTCGGTGGGGGAACGTGAAGCATTAGCCTGCATCTGGGCCTGCGAGAGGTGGCACTTGTATCTCTATGGCCGCTCCTTCACCCTGAGGACAGATCACCAGGCCCTGACCGCACTGCTTTCTACGTCTGGGACAGGCCACAGACCACTGCGGCTACACCGCTGGTCCGACCGTCTTCGCCAGTATAACTTTGACCTGAAGTTCACCCCTGGCAGGGACAACGTTGTGGCTGACCTACTGTCCCGCGCTACTCCACCCCACCCTGCCATACACACACACACCGACACGGACCAGGTGGAACGGGACATTGTCCAGATGTTACACACACCCCTACAGGCCGTCGTATCATTACAAGAACTGAAGGACGCATCTGAACAGGACCCAATTCTTTCTCAGCTCCGTGTCTATATTCTGAATGGCTGGCCTCAGGAGATATCGGAGGGGCTGGCAGCATTTTCCAGAATAAAGCAGGAGCTGTCCTGCTGGAACGACACCTGTGTGGCACGCGGCCTCTGCACAGTCATCCCCAGCACCCTACGTGCACGTGTCTTGGCAATGGCTCATGAGGGCCACCTGGCCACTTCACAATGTCCTCTATTGTGAAGTTGAAACAACGCTGCAGAGACCGGGTTTGGTGGCCAGGGATAGATAAAGACATTGAGGCCTTGGTGAAAGACTGTGCCGCCTGTCTCTTGAGCGGTAAGACGGGTCACCAGGCCCCCCACCCTTACAACCTCTTGCTTGGCCATCACAGCCCTGGGATCACCTGCAGCTGGACATATGTGGTGAAATACAGGGAGTTCCTCATCACCAACGCTTCCTAGTGGTTGTCTATGACCTGCACTCGAAATGGCCCGAACTCATTGCCACCGGCTCTGTGACCTCTCTGGTCATAATCAACTTTCTGGACTCTCTGTTCTCCCGCTGGGGCCTCCCAAATACTATCACTACTGACAATGGCCCGCAGCTGATCTCAGCTGAGTTCACCTCATACCTCAAAAACAAGGGTATTCGCCACATCCGCACGGCATACTATCATCCCCAAGCTAACGGGGGCGTCGAACGCTTCCACCAGTCGCTGAAAAACAGTCTCAGAGCACACCTGTTCCAGGGATGGACCTTCTCACAGGCCATCCGTCACACACTGCTGCACTACAGGGCCACCCAACACTCTACAACGGAGGTCTCTCCAGCTTTCCTTATGCTTGGCCGTGAGCTCCACCTTCCCCTTGACAGGCTCAGCCCAGCACTGCCTCAGGGACCACTACCAAGGGTCAAGGCCTCTGTTGAACGCCAGCAGAGGCGGATGAAGCAGAAATTCGATCTCTCAGCACACGCAAAGGACCCTGACATACAGGCCGCAGATTGGGTCAGGGTTCGCAGGCCCCACAGAGACCATAAACTTGCTTCGTATTGGTCTTCCCCTCTCCAAGTTAGTCATCAGCTGGGCCCAGCCACTTTCTTGCTCAGTGACGGCACGCGGTGGCATGCAAGCCGTCTCCGTAAAGTACCGGCCCCGGCACATACAACAGGTGTCACATCTCAAGCCACACCCTCAGCTTGGCAGGACAACACAGCGAGTCAGCCAACACCTCAGATAGTGCCTGCACAGGCTCCAGATATTCCTATCAACCTGCCAGCTGAGATGTGTGCTTGCCCATCACAGTCTGCCCAGCCTCATCCTAGTCTTTCACCGCGGCCTGTTCGCACTCGTTCCCGTCCGGGGCACTTACAGGACTTTGTGTCAACATTTCATGTTTGAAAACCCGTAGGAGGGGGGGAAATGTTGTGTTCTCTCAATGGGGTTTAATAATGCATTGAGTTAGTGTTCAGTAATGCATACTCGATCGATTGTGCTGAATCATTCTGTTATGCCTGACGAATGTATGCGTTCATTTACTTGGGTCTGAAAAGACAATGAGATGGTAGTAAAAGTTATGATAAGTTGATGCTACTCCCTGTGTCCGTGTGATCCTTACCCAAACATAACAGGCGACATGTAGTCTTTCTCGTTATGTCTTTTCCATAACTGCTAGCCAAAGAATCATACCATATACTGTCAAACTCGTAACATGAAAAGTTATATAAAAAATTCACGGACAACATATGTTCAATTCATGGCACAATTCAAACGGGATCAGAAAATAATTATTTTCTCCCATTCACTTGCATTGACGGTTTTTCAACTTTGAGGTCCAGCGGGGTTTTACGGAAGGGGCGGGACTTACCAGCTCTATAGGCAATACTTTTGATCAATAAAATGTCACGGATATTTGAAGAGTTCTGTTGTCGCATATCGACTTCACAGACAGCAAGGTAGCATTGGAAAAACATGTTTTAGCCTACTCCAGTTACCCCACAGCTTTGTTGTTTGTTGTACTGATGAAGCAGTCGAATCAAAATGCATTATGATAGGATATTTAGATGATGCTTGTTGTTAGTTCTGTGCATTTTTAATGTTCGCTCATTATCTTAGTAAACGTTGGAGGATGTTGAATTTTAACACAATATAGCCTATATAGTAAATTCACTTACCTTGCAATAATTATGCGTTCTTCTCCCATGAACAGTCAATAACGCATCTGTCTGAAGTAGTATTCCGACTATTCCCTCCACACGTTCAAACTTCTAGAGTCTTGACCCCGCCTCTGCTTCAATTCCATTGGTTGAATCTGTAAACTATTTTCCTTTCTGCCCTCAGAACATTTTTGAGAAAGAAAAACTCCCATCTGCTCGGTCATCTTTACTGTAGTAAACGCTGCACAATGGCAAGTGGAAATGTTGGTTTAATTCAGCCATATATGTTTGAACCAGAAACTGATTCAGAAGAAGTGGAAGAATGAATTATACAGGCTCATCTACAAGTCGATGTATGATAATGCATTTTGTGTATCGCTCTTTACAACTTCGGACACATAACGGTAATTAATATGATTAGCCTTTTGCTTGACTACGTTATCAAACAGCTAGCCTAATAATGTTTTGCTAATGTTATAAAAACTATGTTCCCATTCGCCATCTCAAAGTCAGACAGCTGCCTTCTAAAAATCTGCATCCTTAGAAACGCTTTGAACAACAAGGTCAGTAGAGAAAGCAGTTCATCCTAACATCGTAATATACATCATAATTCACCCGCTATATTGCTAAATCTACCTGATTTTTAATATCAACAGAAAAATATACCAGGATAATCTGGCTTCTTTTGAGACTTAGAGCATAGTTAATGATATGCTTTAGCCTACCCGCATGTTGATGGGAGGTAGTTTGTGACTTAGAGAACACCGGAGATTTCAAACCACGTTTTTGAGACCATCTTTTTTCACTGCAGTTTTAAGGAGTTCACTGGCAAGAGCTTATAACTTATAACTCCTTATGGTGTTGACTTGTGAATTTGAACATGGTTTATCTTAAAGCATATTAAAAACACCACACAGACATACACAACATTAAAAACTTGATTTTCACTGCAGGGAGTCTTTAAGATTCCAGCATCGATTTTTAGGCTACAATAAATTGTTTTACAATAAAAATGTTACAGTGACAGAATTTAACTTATTCAAACATTATTTAAGGAATATAACTTTTTGTCCATGTTTTAATGTAGTAAATCTCTGTTGTGCAGCACTTTGGCAAAAAATAAAATGATAAAAGTTGTTACATTTTCATTTGATTACATTTTAAATCATTAATTAAATTGCTAGTTTTATGCATTCATTTGATTACCAGCATTTTGTATCATGTACTTGTATTAAGTCATAAATTAAGTTTGCATTAATTTAACAGTCATTTAAACTGATGATAATAATAATTGATTGCTTAACCGTATACTGTGAAACCGTGATATTTTCTGAGAGGGTTATCATACTGTGAAAATATACTGCTACAAACCTCTTCTCTGGCGCCACCTTGGTCTCTCCAGTCTCCAGCCTGACTTTGCCTCGGTCTTCCATCTCCCTGGCTCCGCCTTGGACTGCACTGCCTGAGAAAAACAGAAATAGAGGGAGAGAGAAAGGGATAAACAAAATGCCTTATAGATATGACAAAGAAAAAAATGGTGCGTGCCCGTTTGCTTGGTCGAGAATAGATTTGCAAATGAGATACCTTAGGGGTTTACCAGCAGCACAGCAATAAGAGACAGAGAGAGAAAGGGTGAATCCGACAAATCGTTGAACTACAGATTGGCCCAGAGACACTGTCGATAATAGAAAGAGTATTAATGAGGGTGACTGGAGTTGCAGTCAGGAGTCTGTTAGCAGCACTGCAGCTGTTCCATTATGTCACATCATTGGTAAAATCTGGCCATAGGGCCATGTAGCTTCTTCCTCTACCTCACATCAAGCTTTCAGAACAAAAAAATCAGACTGAAAGAATAAAAGTATTTCAGTTTAGAGACAGAAGCTCTTTTGTAACCTAGTTGTCTACCTATATATTATCTTTCTTCCTTAAGGTATCACATTCAGACACAGTCTTGACCAAAAGTCATAGTTTATCGAAAAACCTCACTCACCCCAAGGCCATCCAAGATACAGTATATTGTGATCACATGATCAACTAAAAACGAGGCCTCATTTTAGGTGTGTTTGACTTCATGTGGTGCTGCTCAGACTGATCGGTGTATGACAATGAAGTAATGCGAGAGCGATTGGAGAGCAGACAGCTCCGTATCCTTTTAAATCACTCTCACTGTACTTTGATGTCATACAACAACTGGTCCACGCAGCGCCACATGAAGTCGAACACACCTATTCTTTCCAGTCATGCTTCACTGTCAGAATGTTTGAATCCATACCACGGGTTTATGGAAGTTCAAGTCCAAGCATTTTTATATAGGCCTATGTATTACATTATCATATATTCTGCCATATACTGTACAACACAGGCTCAACAGTTTACATACACCTTGCAGAATCTGCACAATGTTAATTATGACCGCCGCTAGCATAGCTAGCGAAAGCGGTCATATAGGGATTGTCAAAGTTTTTTTTGTTTTTTTTCCCGTCACCTTACTGAATTTTTCGTCAACGATACCAGGGACACCGAAGCACCGGGGAACATGAAATTTGGTGGGCATGTAGCCCCACTAGACTTCTACGGAAAAATTTCGTTTGGTCCCCGGGGGCCACTCCCCCCCCCCGCGCTGGGCCCCCCCAAACCCAAAAAAATGCAGTTTTTCCTAAATAACTACCTGAACCGTGGCACCGAGGATGAAGAAATTTTTATGGTATGTTGGTCTACTAGACTTTTACGGAAAAATTTCGTTTGGTCCCCGGGGGCCACTTCCCCCCCCCCCCCCCTGCGCTGGGGCCCCCGTAAATTTTTCGTCAACGATACCAGGGACACCGAAACACCGGGGAACATGAAATTGGGTGGGCATGTAGCCCCACTAGACTTCTACGGAAAAATTTCGTTTGGTCCCCGGGGGCCACTCGGGGTCTGCCATGAATTTCATCCATGGGGGGGTATAAAATAAATTCATTTATGTGCACATTTAGTGACTGTACACTCATCGGCCTGTAGATGGTGCTGTTGAGCGAAGGGTTGCTGGTTTAGGATGATACTGTCACACACACACATGCAGGAATACAAACAAACGCAAACATGCACACACACTGACATCCACACGCACAGACACACACCCATACACACACATACAAATCCACATGCACAGACACACACACACAAACACACACGCGAACACATGTACGCACACATACATACACGCACAGACACACACACACACACACAGACACACACATACACAAACACACACACATACACACACAGACAGACATGCACACATACTATTACTTTTTTTAGGTATATACATAAACACGCAATACAGCCAAATTACTCCACGTCATTTATTTTTGTGGAAAGCCAGTGCAGGCCTGAGCGGCGGTCATATTTTGTACCGCGATGCGGTACATCTAGTTATTTTAATACACTAAGAAGGATCATACAAAATATGTTATTTTTTTATTTAGTACTGTCCTGAATAAGATATTTTACATAAAATATGTAACATATAGTCCACAAGACACAAAAAATAGCTGAATTTAAAAAAAAAAAAAAAAATATATATATATATATATATATATATATATATATATATATATATATATATATATATATATATATACCCTTGATTCTTAATGTGTGCTGTTACCTGAATGATCCACGACTATTTTTTGTTTTGTGATGGTTGTTCTTGAGTTCCTTGTTTGTACGAGCAGTTAAACTGCCCAATGTTCTTCAGAAGAATCCTTCAGGTCCTGCAAATTCTTTCGTTTTCCAGCATATTTTGCATATTTGAACCCTTTCCAGCAGTGACTGTATTACACATTATTACATTGTATTACACATCTTATGAAAGATTACAGAATCTCCTGATCAAAAGACATGTGAAGAAGAGGCAGAAACAAGCGATAGCATGTAAGCAGATATGTAATATGTAAAATAACAAGATCATCAACTTTAAACAGCATATAAATCAAAACATGTCATTAGGCATGTTACTGAATGAAATGTCGACCCACCACAAGCTATATGACTGAAGTTTTGGGGGTGTTGATGGAATCGATCTAATCCATCTTTGTTTTGATCATACTTCTGAATCCGATCTGGATGTATGGATGTCTTTGACAAAAACGCATTTTCTCAGCTTTTTGCTCAAAATTTTGCTTTTTTAATGAAAGTTAGCCACATTCAAGTGTTGATAAAAAAAAAAGAAAATAATGCATTAGCTAAAATAAAACAGCATGTTCAGACATTCATGTAACAAAATATTCTGGGGGACATGAAAATTTTGTGAAAATAGTCAAAAATGCTGCCGGTGGCTGGCAACTACTATTTTTAAAAAGCTGACGGGATAAGAGTTAATCTGGTTAATTAAAGAATTTCTTATTTTGAAGAGCCTCCTCATTGCTACATTAGGCATGTGGAATTTCCTTGGACACTGCAATGAATGAGATATTACATCACGCACTGTGGCACCTTTTTTTAATTCAACATAGAACAAATAATAAATGCAAAATGTAAAAATACATGACCTACTCATCTTTCCTGCAACACTGCAAACCTGCTGCTTTTAAGTTTGTGTTCTTTTAATTCAGCAAAGAGGTCACACGTCCTCACGAGATACAAATTTTTGCAGGTTAGAGTTAACCAAACTTGAACTTTTGAAGCATAAGCTTGCGTTTCTGGTCTCCTGCATTTGCATGCATGAATGGCTGTCAATAGAAAGAAACGTGTATTGTGACTAGCCCTTAACTCTCCATCAAGCACTTCATAAATACTCACCCGCACCTCCAGTCAGCGTCAGTGTCTGGTATTATCTTTATCCCCAAGGACTGCACAGATTGCTCTAGCCTTCCTGTAGAGTACTTACCTGATTGATTACCTAGAAATTGCAATTGACAGTGATAACTAGCACGGGACAAAAATATGGCATGTCCAAATAGATACGAGCAATGTAAATGCAGACCAATAGATTAACAGGAAAATATAGTATATTTTTGATATTCTATTCCAATTAGCCTTCTTTTATTTGTAAAAGTGATGACTTGTAAATAATCTAAAAACTCTCTCTGTACATTGCTATTATACATTGCGAAAGCGGTCATATAGGGATTGTCAAAGTTTTTTTTTGTTTTTGTTTTTTCGTCACCTTACTGAATTTTTCGTCAACGATACCAGGGACACCGAAGCACCGGGGAACATGAAATTTGGTGGGCATGTAGCCCCACTAGACTTCTAAGGAAAAATTTCGTTTGGTCCCCGGGGGCCACTCCCCCCCCCCGCGCTGGGCCCCCCCAAACCCCAAAAAATGCAGTTTTTCCTAAATAACTACCTGAACCGTGGCACCGAGGATGAAGAAATTTTTATGGTATGTTGGTCTACTAGACTTTTACGGAAAAATTTCGTTTGGTCCCCGGGGGCCACTCCACCTCCCCTGCGCTGGGGCCCCCGTAAATTTTTCGTCAACAATACCAGGGGCCCCCGTAAATTTTTCGTCAACGATACCAGGGACACCGAAGCACCGGGGAACATGAAATTTGGTGGGCATGTAGCCCCACTAGACTTCTAAGGAAAAATTTCGTTTGGTCCCCGGGGGCCACTCCCCCCCCCCCCCCCGCGCTGGGCCCCCCCAAACCCCAAAAAATGCAGTTTTTCCTAAATAACTACCTGAACCGTGGCACCGAGGATGAAGAAATTTTTATGGTATGTTGGTCTACTAGACTTTTACGGAAAAATTTCGTTTGGTCCCCGGGGGCCACTCCCCCCCCCCCCCCCCCCCGCGCTGGGGCCCCCGTAAATTTTTCGTCAACGATACCAGGGACACCGAAACACCGGGGAACATGAAATTTGGTGGGCATGTAGCCCCACTAGACTTCTACGGAAAAATTTCGTTTGGTCCCCGGGGGCCACTCCCCCCCCCCGCGCTGGGCCCCCCCAAACCCAAAAAAATGCAGTTTTTCCTAAATAACTACCTGAACTGTGGCACCGAGGATGAAGAAATTTTTATGGTATGTTGCTCTTAAGGGCCCACATCAACCTAGCCCATAATCACTCATTTGTGATTTGCGCCCCTCCCATAAAAAATGAAAATGCAATATTATTCTGCTTTAATCGCCCCTATCTTCAGTGGAGATGTTCAGAACTGCACCATATTTCATGTGTATGATTAACTTGACATCCTCTGGGGGTATCCTCTGCTAAGTTTTGTAGAATTTCATCCATGGGGGGGGTATAAAGGTATAAAGGCACAAAGGTTGAGGATCCAAATGCAGTATTTATTAAAAGATTAATCCACAATCATAATCCAAATCCAGGAAAAGGTCATAGACAAACAAACAATCCAAACAATAACTGAGTTAAGGGCCGCGGCAAACAGAGAAATCCAAGGGAAAAGGCAGAGAATCAAGAGAACAAGGACACGTGAGAAATAGGATACAAAAGCGCTCAGAAATGCAGTTAGACACATGCCAGAATGAACCAGGCTTTTATAGGGTGAGCTAAACAGGATAATGAGACAGCTGAAAACAATGAGTGCTGATAAGCCCATGCAGAGAATTATGGGAAATATAGTTTGTGAGGGAATGACAATAGTCTGATGTGGAGTACCCGGGGTGGCTCTCAAGGGCACTCCAGCTGGTGATCGTAACAACAGCAACAACTGTGAACAACTAATGAATTGTGATTTTTATCGCAACATATGCTTGTTATGATGCATAAATCTCAGTTTTAACAAATGAAAAGTATGATGCAGGTGCAACAACAATAACGTGCATTCTAATCTACTGTCTTAAATGGGTCCTATAAGTACGGTGGCCAAGAGAGCTCAACGCGCTGCAACTGAAGAAAACACATGCAAATAGAAAAAAACATCTTACAACACATGTGTGCTCCGAAAACTCCCAACACAACCCAAATACTCCCAACACAACCCAAATACAGAAACGTGCTGCAAATACTCCCAACACAACCAAATACAGAAACTGAAATGTTTCCATGGGAAACACTTTTAAAACTTTTTTTTGTTTTGCAAAACATACAGAGATGATATATGTTTATGACAAACAATACACAATTTTTTTTTAACAATATGTTTAATGTCATCAGAATACAAATGAGAAAAGAAGAGTTAGCAATGAGCTGAAAACTTCTTAAAAATAAAAGATAGAGAAAAAGAACATGAGGGTAAGATATTAATCTATACATCAGTTGCATTTTACAAATTGTGTCATGTTATGTTTAAGCAAGTTTCATAAGAAATGTTAGGTAATGCAGGGTCCAAAGATGAGATGGCAAGTTTTAAAGTTGAGACACTTACACACAGATATAGTCTATCTTTTTTGTATAAAATGTATATTTATTTGCAACAGTTATGTTAACAGCAGTAATAAGAAATTTCTGAAAAAACTTTTAGCCTTTTATGTTCAAACCGAAGTCCGACAAAGATGGAGAGACTCAAGAAGAAGTGGCAACAAGACATTTCTCAATGGTTAGTTGATGAATGTATGTTGCTGATGTGGAGTTATCTATGATTAGCATATTCTATCATGATAATCTATAAATCGCATTCCCGGGGGCGGGGAAGCTCATTGTTGTCCCTACCAGCGGTTTGTTATAGTCCTTAAAAAGCGATTTCTGTTGAAGAAAATATCTCCCTTTGCTTTGAACTTTGAGCGTTTTAACTTTGCAGATGCTGTTTATGCTCAAACAGCAACAATACACACTAACTAAAGTTTGAAATCATAATCAATCACCACTTTATCATAATATAACTACCATAATATGTTTGGTTTCTATTAATATCTAAGGCTATATGCTTAATATGTTCTGTTTGACACATGTTGTATCCCCTGCTCTCTAGATTGCAAAGACCCCTGCTCTCTAGATTGCTAACTGCCCAACATCAAGGACATTCTTGTTATTTCACCAGTTAGGCCATTATTACTTAATTTCACTGTTGCTTTTCTGCTTGTTCTCAAGATCTGTCAATATTTCTCCCGCATCTGGGTTCATTGCTCTCCGTTTCTGTGTGGTCCGTAACACTTTGCTTATATGCACACAGTTTTTTATTTTTTTTTATTTGCTTGTTTGTAATACATGCATGTGACAAATTACTATTAAAAGGATGCATTGACAACACTGATTAGCTGTGACATCACAGGCAGCAGAAAAATCTAAAAATACATATGAGTTAAAAAAAAAACATGTAACATATCAAATGATAATTACATTTTTTTTGCTTAAATTAGAGATGTGACCGATACCTTATTCAGAAAGAAAAATAAAGACCTCAAAATGAATAACGAATTCTAATAATGCTAATAGAATAAAATAAAATATTTCTTAAATTGATAATGGAATGCATGGATAAAGGATTTACATTTCTAAAACCCATATGACTAAAACTTTATGAATAAAAATGTACACTGCGATTTCAAGTTAACACTTTATTACATTTTGAAGTAGCTCACCATGGGAAAATGTAAGATAATTAGTGAATACGTTAATAATGTATTTAGAATGTATTTCTAAATGTATTTAAAATACATAAAATGGATTTAGTATTTGTGATAAATCCTGTCTGTGGTTGATGCAGTGGCCGATAATACTGATGTATTCTGTTTGTTAATGGAATTTGTTATTCACAGCAGCAAATTAAGCAATTTAAGAACACTTCTCCGACAACAACACTTTCTACAAAATTTGACACTCAAGAATGAAAGAAACCTCATGGTAGAAAAATTAATCATACACTGTTCCAATTACCTGTCACTCCTAGATCTCCCAGCAGGCTTATAAACATTGCAGCCAGTTTTATCTGTGTCTATCCCTCTGTTTTATATTCACATATGCTGTCAAACATGTAACAGATTATCTGTGTGATTTACATTTAGACATACATATAACATTTTTCTCACTCTCTGTGGGAAGGGTTCAGTGACAGGAAAATTTACAAATGTATGAACTCTGTGTATGTATACAGCAGATGCTTAGGTTGACTTGGGTTGCTTAGTTATTCCTTCCATCTTTCAGCCACACACACTCTTGTGCATCTGAGTTTTCAGTGAAAATATGCATCCAGAGAAAAGATCCCTAGCTGGCCAGCTTACTGACAGCATGACAGGAAAACTGTTTCCCTGCACCTGTCTACTCCTTTACACGAACAAAGAGAGCCCAGAACAGGTTTTTTTTTTTTTTTCTCTATACATGTACTGTTCTCACACTTCTCAACGTCAGAAAGAGTCTCTCAAGTGACACAAACAATAAAATAAACAAGACAAAAATAATAAATTAAACAACTATATGCCTGAAAGACAACAGTAACAAAAAATTGTGTGAAGAGTTAACAAATAGTTGCTAGTGTCTCAGACAAGTCTATTAAACATCAAGTCTATAGAGATAAATAGCATTACCACCTTAGAAGTTTGGAAGATCATAATGGATGATTTATTGGTTTTATATCAAATATTTGTTTTGTATTGATTTGACCACATAATGTTTTTAGATTCAAAATGACAGTTTACACAGAAAATCCAAGTCTGTTCATGGAGTACAATTCCTTTTCTAGGCCCTAGACTACTGCAATGCTCTTTTAGATGGTCTTCCTGCATATACAAACCTCTGCAAATGACCCAAAATATGGCAGTACATTTGGTCTTCAATGAGCCCAAGACATAATACACTTCTCTTTGTCTTGCTTCACATGGCTGCCATTGCAACTCGCATCCAGTTCAAGACCAGCCACTGGCTCTGCATCCTCCAACCTCTACTCACTTTTACAAGTTCCCTCCTGAAGCCTGCAGTCTATGAGTGAGTTGCACCAACGCAGTCCTGAAGTGTCATCTAGTCTCTCCCCTGTGAAGACCTTCTTCCCTTCCCTATACCTCTGTACAGATAAATCGTCGTCAAAATGATTCCAGTTCACATGGTTACGCGGAAACGACAAAATAAATCTCTATTATGAATTATGGGTTGGACGGGTCACGGGAATGGGGTGTTTCATTAATAATATTATTATTTGTGTTTTTGTTATTAATAATTGCTCAAATACCAAATACAAAGTATTTATTCAATTTCAGTGTGTGTGTGTGTGTGTGTGTGTGTGTGTGTGTGTGTGTGTGTGTGTGTGTGTGTGTGTGAGAGAGAGAGAGAGAGAGAGAGAGAGAGAGAGAGAGAGAGAGAGAGAGAGAGAGAGAGAGAGAGAGAGAGAGAGAGAGATTATGACTTGTGTTGTTTATGAGAGGCCGTTTGAGACGAAACCTACTGAAACACTTGCAATACACATTGAAAACTTACGATACACACTGAAACACTTGCGCTACACACTGAAACACTTGTGATACACACTGAAACACTTGCGCTACACACTGAAACACTCGCGCTACACACTGAAACACTTGCGCTACACACTGAAACACTTGCCCATATATGTGAAACACTTGCGCGTACATGTGAAACACTATATATATGTGCATATATATGAAAGACATGCGGTTACATAGAAACTCTTTGCATATACCCTGTAATCGCCCACATACTGTTGTACCTGCACAAAGACTGCACTTTTCAAACATTCGCGCGTGTGAGAGAGCACAAACATTTTCAGTGTGTCCGGAAGTCATTTCATTGCAACTGGAAGTTTGGTTCATTTGGAAACAGAAGCGCGGTTTATTTATCGCTATAAAGATGTACAATTCTTAGTTTCATTCATGGTATAGTAACATGAAAAATGAGCCATAATCTAGTCATAGTGGAATATTGCTGCAATCTCCGGGACTAACTAACATGAAATTTTAACAAAAGACACTAGATTTCAAACATAGCCCACAATCAGACATCATTTCAATGTTTTTGTTTATTTTGTTTAGCTATAGTAAGTGTGAGCTAGTCATCAAGTGTCATAAAATTTAAATTAATGGAACTTTTTTTTATGTAAGAAAAGGTCAAGAATAATTTGTAACCTTTGTCCAATTTCGATCTTGTCACAGCTCCCTGAAAACTATCAACAAAACGGACAACATCTGCTATTCTTACTTTTGTCAGATATATTATATATATTGCCACTGTTGCCTTTGGCTTGCTCAGTTGGGAATATTTTGGGGATATTTAATTTTATTTTATCAATCAATAAATTCCACTTGAAACAAACCTTGTTGTATTATTTTAATTTAATACTGTGAAGCTGCTTTGATAAAATCTATATTGTGAAAAGCGCTATACAAATATACTTGACTTGACTTGACTTTACTTGATATTAATGACAGAGAAAACAAGCTGTCCACAGTCCAAGTTATGAGGATTTCAAAATCCGAGTGTTTCAGTGTGTAGCGCGAGTGTTTCAGTGTGTAGCGCGAGTGTTTCAGTGTGTATCACAAGTGTTTCAGTGTGTAGCGCGAGTGTTTCAGTGTGTAGCGCGAGTGTTTCAGTGTGTATAGCAAGTGTTTCAATGAGTTTCGTCTCAAACGGCCTCTCATAGTTGTTTATTGAAAGTGTTTGTTGCCTTTTTGGACTTGTTGCCTTCCACCTGCACTGTCTCCTCCTCTAATGAATCTACCCTTTTTGCCACCTTCTCTGGGACAGCATCCTCTAACCTGGCCTTTTTAGGGGACTTTCCTCTCAGGGCGAATGAGACGATGCTTAATAGCTTTTTACCTGACATCTTTGAAAGACAAATGCAATGATTAATGCATCCATGGCCAGGATATAATTATAAAATATGACATGATTTTAAAAGTGACCTATAACATCGACTATGCAATACACTTTAATTTATTTAGTGCTAATAAAATTATTAAGCCTATTTGGAGAGAGAGAGATGTTTATAATGTGACAATATATCAGTCATCGTGTGATAACGAAAATATGACAAGGCCTAGACTACTTGTTCTGAGCAGGTGTTGTCAGTGAACAGGCTGTAAAACTGTTGGCTAAGTTACAGACACTCACGAAAAACTGATGCTAATTATCTGGGAAACATTCTCTAACAGCAGTCAAGTTGTCACTGTTTGTGTCAAACAAGTTGTGAATTTGTTGTAACATTAAAACAGGAGATCATCATGACTTACTCTGTGCTCAAAGTGATGCTCGGAGCTCCAGTGGTTTCCTCTATGGGTGAACGAAACTTTGGACGAAACAAAGGACGCTGTAGCAGAATCACGTTAACAATTCCAGGATGTGCTTTTTTTCATTGGTTGTTGCGTTAAATCTTACCCAGATACAATAGTGCTATTTTCTGATTGGCTATTGTGTAGCCCCTTTCTTTTTTTTTTTTTGATTGGCTGATAAGTGGCAGGCTCAGCTAGGCTGCCGCCTGCCGGTTCCATAGTGAGATTGGCACGGCCAGAGAAGTTTTCGGCGCTGCGGCATAAAAAGTTTTTCCGCGTGAGAAATAAATGTGTGGCGGGAGTGCGTGACAAAAGACCGAAATGAGTGACTGTCACGCTCAATGCGTGACACTTGAGAGCCCTGGAACCTATTTCAAGGTTTACATTCTCGAGCCACAAGCCACCAGGCACTGTTGTTGTCCAAATGAGCGGCCGGAGCGCATTAGAGGTTTTCTGTTAGAACGGTGTCGTGTAAGCGGCCCCTAAGTTAATGGAAGTGAATCAATCAAAACTAACTTTATAGCTGGACAATAACTTTATTCTAGAGCTGCTGTAAAACCAAACAAAGTGATCTCATGAGAATACGTGTGTATTTTTACGTGAAGTGTAATTCTACCATACGTACATTTACTTATGTTTTATACACACAGAAACGTATAATACTGACGTATTTACAGCACTAAAACATAAAATGTTTACGTATAGACCCCTTTTGCGCCAACGTCACAGTTACGTCATGGCGCTAGCTGGAGGCAAAACAAACGGAAAACTGGAGGCGGCCAATACAAACCAGCACAGATTCGGCTACATAATAAGGAGCTTAAATTATTATTTTTATTTTAAATGTCATTGTTGTGTTGTTGGGTGCAAGAATCGATGAAAAATGAGTATGCTGTATCTGGAATTTTTATTTCTAGAAAATATTCATATCATTAAAATTGCACCGTAGTGTCACTCTTTACATTGTTGTCTTCCTGGCGCTGGCTAGGCAGAACTGCGGATCGTCTTTACATGACCATTCAGCACATAGTTATAGGCATCTAAATATATTTATATGTCCTCAGTTTCTCTTTACCCTCGGTTTCTCTATCGGGTAGGTATAGAAGTCAGGCCACTCAACCAGGGGTAGCATTAACGTTAATCCTGTTAGTTCGTCCATTGACTGAGCGTGTACGGTCATCTGGTTCCGTCCGTTAAAATTAACTTTTGCAAATAACAATCGCGGTCCTGGACAGTGAGTGACCTTGCACATTAAGAAAAAATCGGATTTTCTTCAGTCATTGTTAAAAAACAAGCTAACAAAACTTGCAAACTAGCGTTAGTGAAGCAGCCAAAGGGATCTTTCTGCCTCCAGCTAAGCCCCGCCCACACAAATACGTCACCATGTTTACCAACTGTAAAAGGGTCTATATTTCCGATCAATGACATCTTTTCAATGTACAGTTTTCTTGCGTCAGGTAGAAGTTTTGTCTCTGTATAGTACTGGTGCTGGGACCACTTCTATTTATTTTATATATCAACAATCTTGATCAAAATGTCTCCAATGCAAATTTTCATTTCTATGCCGATGATACTGTGATATACTGCTCTGCATCAACTCCAAAACAAGCTCTTTGTCAGCTTCAACTTGCTTTTGATACTGTACAACGTACCTTGTTTGATTTAAAACTTGTTTTGAATGACGACAAAACAAAACTTATGTTGTTCTCAAATGCAAAATCAAAGTCACGGAACCTTCTACCCATCACTACTTCTCAGGGCTCCGAGATTGAGTCTGTATCTCAATACAAGTATCTTGGTATCCTAATTGATGATTCACTCTCTTTTAAACCTCACATTCAACAGTTGGTAAAAAAACTAAAGCTGAAATTGGGTTTTTATTTTAGAAACAAGTCATGTTTTTCCTTTGAGGCTGTTGCTGCCACTTTCTTGTCAGTGCTGGACTATGGCGATGTTATATACATGAATGCTTCCATCACAAGCTTGAAACTGTTGGATACTGTTTATCATGGAGCTCTTAGGTTTATCACAAACTTTAGAGCACTTACTCATCACTGTTCTTTGTATGATCGGGTTGGTTGGTCTGCATTGTCCACCCGTAGACTTAATCATTGGTACATTTTTATCTACAAGGCAATTCTTGGTCTGCTTCCCCAATACCTCCAATCTTACATCGAAAAGAAAAGTACAGGAAGATATTGTCTTCGTTCTGAGGACTTATTATTGTTATCTGTCCCTCAAGTCCGGACCGAACTGGGAAAAGGGGCGTTTAAGTATGCGGCTCCCTGCACTTGGAATCAGCTGCAAAATGTCCTGAATCTTAAGGAGCCAGTTTCATTGGTTGATTTTAAATTACTTTTAAACAACATGGAAGCTACACAAACCGGCTGTAGATGTTATGACTGACTCAGTTATGACGGACGATCCTTGCTGTTGTTTATATGTGAAATTCTGATTTCTTATGACTTTATAATTATTTATTACTTGTACAAGTTGTTATATGTTGATGTTATATGTTATATGTTTTTATGTCTGTAACCTTGTTAATTGTGCTGCTGCCTGTCTTGGCCAGGACACTCTTGGAAAAGAGATTTTTAATCTCAATGAGTTTTATTCTGGTTAAATAAAGGTAATAAGTACATTTCGTTCTTTTAATCGACTTTTCAACATTGCTTTCGTGTAGTAAGTGGTTGTTTTAAGCATAGACAGTATATAAACGTCTCGCCCGATGTGGCCTCACAAAATGGCGGCGCCCTATTGTTTACGTCCCAGAATGCACTGCGCAGTGACGTCGGTTGCCAAGCCCTATTAACAGCACAAAAACGTAAATTATTTACGTATGAACAACTCTACCGACGTACATATTTGTACGTATTCTTATTTATGCATAGGCCTATTAAAATCGTGGCATTAATGTTTTGACTCTATTGCATTCAAATGTCTTATCAATTAAATTTTCAGTCGCATTTATGCAGTCTACTCAAGAAATAGACTAATAACATTTCGCTCTGTTCGTGCCTTCTGTTGCAAACTTGTTTCGGAGTTTGCCTACATGCAGTTAAACAAGAATACACTTTAAAACCTTAAAAATACCTTATTTAATCGTTTAACCATTTTAATATTTAGTTTATTTACAGTGAGACACAAAATGTGTTTTCTCCAATAGAACAATAATACACCAAAACCCAACATAAATTCACAAACGACATCAATTTTATTATACTTGATATAATCAAAATCTTTAGAATCCATACGTTTGCAAGAAAGAGATCCAAATTCAGCCCTTTATCCAGTGAGTGATCTTCATCTCCATTTCACAGGCTATCACAGCAGCGCAGTCCGTAACTGTGAAATCCAGCACTGGTGATGAATTCAAATTCAAAAATTGCGCCCTCAGGAAGCGTTACGACATGATACGGCAGTGATATCAAACGCTCATTGGCTCTCGCCTGTTCGTCTATGTTCGTCACAGATTGCGACATGCCGTATTTGAGTCGGTATACTACATTTGAAATGGAGAAGCGCGCGCGCCTTCACACAGAGCGAAGCCGGATTAACATTTTCATGGATTAATAACTTAAAGTACCTCATTCAAAACTATTATATACTGAAAGAGAGGACTGTGACTGCAACACATCGTCATGTGAACGACTTTTGGTACCGGTTTTGACATTTTCGCAATAAATAAATTATTGTGATTACACGTAACTTATGTTGTTTTTCTTCATAATTGTAGCCTATGTAGTTTTAAGAAATTGTTATGGGTAGGTTTAGGGGTAGGAGTAGGATTAGCTGCTAAAAAAAATCTTTTAATGCTATATTGTTAATAAAATTGCCATTTCCCTACACTCTGTACGTTTTATCCTTTTTATATTCAGTATAAAATGGGTAACGTTATGTTTAGGTTGGGAGTAGGGTTAAGGGATCTTCCATTTATCTATAAAATGGTAAAAGGTAAATTATACAGATATCTTAATGATATGAAAGATTTGTAAATATTTAACGTTTTGTAGCTGTAAAAACGTAATAATGTTACGTTTAATTGTTGCAGATACGTCCATATCATACGTTTCAGCATCTATCCAAACGTACAAAACGTACGTTTTCTATCTTTGAAAATTACGTGTTAATACTACGTATTAACAATGAGACCAGGCTGAACCAAAACAATATCTGTTTCGACCTCACTCTGACCGTCACTACGGTCTAATAGGATGATAACCTTCGTTCCGCCTTCTCTCGAGACCTTATGTAAACAAAGTCATGCCCATGACCCCGGAAGCGGAACGTCACGTGCTATAAAAGGCGAGTTAAACTTCCGACTCGTTCTCTTTACCTTTCTCGCCTTAGAGACCTTGTACAGGTAGGAACCAAATTATATTGTTATTTACCATTCAATTCATCACCCAAGTGGTGCAGGTGCCTTGTGCCCCTGTGAATTGTGGTATTTTATTTTGTTGTATTATTTTTTGTTTATCTATGCAATCACTTAATTCAAATGCTTGAATTGTGATAAGTTTATATTGATATTTGAGGCTAGTTTTCATACTAGCCATTCAATATTTCAATACAAACACTCAATTCATGCTATATGGGCTTATGAATTGAGATTAGTTTTATTGTATTATTCAGATATTCGGAGGCTAGTTTCTAAACATACTAGCCATTCAATATTATGGATTATTTCTGTATTTCTGAGTATCCATCAGTAACCTAGTGAATATACTTCATTACAAAAATTTTGGTGAGTATTTTCTCCTTTTTGAGCCCTATATCACTGTTCGCAGCTGTTGGGGGTTGATATTGGCCTGCTAAATACGTTCGCGTACTAAGTGCAGGCCTTCTTTGCTTTGTGTGGGCTTGATATACCCTTTACTGCTGTGCGCGGTCAGTGGGATTGTGTGTGGCCTTACCTGGTGTGAGGGTATTATGGCCTCTCATTGCTGCCGATATTGCCAAACAGCAATGGACCCTCGTGATGGACATAGGGAATGCCCTTCATGCCTGGGGATGGCTCATTTAAGAGAGGATGTGGATAATCCCTGCAGTGCGGCTTGTGACCACATGATCGCTATGAATCACACAGATCAGGCCGTGAGAAGGTGGTGGAAGTGGCTAAACAACAAACTCCTGCTCCACCAGCGGAGGGTGGCAACACAGACACTCAACTACAGATCCTGGCTGCTATTCAGAGTTTAGCACAGAGGATGGACAGAGTTGAAGCTCGTCACTCATTTTCACCATCACTACCTCCTGGTCAGGAATGCGTTCCTCCACCTGCGCAGCAGGGTAATCCTGACACTGACGCAGAAGATGCTGATGTATTATCTCTTATTGCTCCTCACTCGCTGGTTGATAATGCACGGCAGGCAGAAGGAGGGAGCCAAGGAGAAGGACCCCATTCAGATTCTGCCGAAGTGGATGGCGAATCAACTGGGAAGGATGATTTTCCAGCAAATTCTCTTGTTGCTAGAGTATTTAGTGCAGCAAAAATTCTTTGTTTGCAGCCTTCTGTGTCTGACCCTGCTCCTGTTGGGGGTGTCTGGGAAGGCATACCTCAGACTAATTCTCCATCTTGCATTCCAGTGGCAGATGATTATACCTCAATGTTGAGGACAGCATGGAAGAAACCATCTCAGAAGCCTCAATTCAATGCAGGCTGCAGACGGTTGGCCAATGCCCATTACCCAAAAGAAACTGGACTGGGGGATATGCCACCGGTAGAACAAGAAATAACATCATGGACAACTCTGGGACCAGCCTATGTATCAGCTAACCCTCGCTGTCCCAAGAAGGAGTGTGCGAAAACTTACCGTTTGATCTCACAATCCTTTAATGCCACTGCACGTGCAGCTCGTACAGGCAATGCTTTGGCTATCCTCTTAGCAGCCTTACGGAAAACAGTAAGTTCGGATGACCAAGATTCTAGGAACCTTGTTGATTCTGCTCTGGCAGCCCACTAACAATTGACACGTGATGTGGGGGACGCTATGTCTTCGGCTGTTTTATGTCGTAGACAGATATGGCTGGCACAGACCTCTTTGCCAGAGACCATAAGAAGCGAACTAATGAATTTGCCAGTAATTCCCGGTCACGTTTTTAATTCAAATTATCAGGAGGTGCTGGATAAGGCTGAGCGCTCCATTACAACGAGAGAAGCTGTCCAGCGGGCTTGTCATAAACCAGCTCCAGTCTTCAGACCAAGGTTTCGAGAAACAAAAAGACCACAGCAACCTGCTTGGTCTAGACAAATGAGTGGCAATCCTGTTAGTGTTCAAGGGCAGAGCTTTCGTGCCCAAAGACAAAATTCTACCACTTATCCCCAGAGGAGATTTCAGTCCCGTGGGGGAGCCCAACAGAGAGGTTCACGAAGGGGTGCAGGACGTGATGGCCCTGCATAGGGGTCAGGGGCTGACCGTCGACTGTTCCTCTCAACTTCCACGGGCCAGTTGGGAGAGAGTGGTCTCAGACCAGTGGGTTTTATCTACAATAACTCACGGGTATCGGCTACAGTTTCGACTCAATACCCACTATTGGAGCCCGTATTGAGAGAAGAGGTGCAAGCTCTTTTACGAAAAGGAGCAATCGCAAAAGTGCCCTTCAACGCACAGCAGAATGGGTTTTATTCAACCTATTTCATAATTCTTCCATTCAAAATGATTCATACAAAGATGGTAATGCAGTCCATACATGCAGGAGAATGGTTCACGTCCCTGGATTTAAAGGACGCATATTTCCACATTCCAATTTGTCCAGAGCACAGGCCTTTTCTCCGCTTTGCTTTTCAAGGACAGGCCTTTCAGTTCCAGGTTCTACCGTTCGGCCTGTCTTTGGCACCGAGAATTTTTACTCGGGTGATCTCAGCCGCCCTAGCTCCCCTTCAGCTGGGAGGTATCAAAATCCTGCCATACCTGGACGATTGGTTAATTTGTGCTCCTTCTCGAGAGCAGGTGATCAGGAACACAGAGGAGGTACTAGCTCACATTCAGTCCCTGGGGTTCATGGTGAACTGGAAGAAGAGCAGTCTCCAGCCTCAACAGCAGGTGAAATTCCTGGGGCTATATTTCAACTCCATAACAATGGAAGCATGTCTCACTCCCCAGAGAATAGACAGCCTGGAGAAGGCATTAGGTCACTTTCAGAAGGGGAAGCTGGTGACAGCCCACAGGGTTCAGAAGCTGGTAGGACTGATGGCGGCAGCATCAATGGTGATTCCCTTAGGCCTACTGAGGACACGCCCGATACAGAGATGGTTCAATTCTTTTCGTCTTCATCCAAAAAAAGACAGAAGAACGAAGCTATTGGTGACAAAGGCCTGCATGCGGGCCTTACTCCATTGGAGGGACAAGGACTTTCTCCGCAGGGGAACCCCACTGGGCAGTCTTCCTCACAGAAGATCAGTGATAACAACAGACGCATCACTGACAGGCTGGGGAGCCGTTTGGGAAGGCAGGTCAGTAAGGGGCAAATGGGATCCCCATTGGTCATCAGAACACATAAATGTGCTCGAACCGAGAGCTGTTCATCTTGCTCTCAAGGGTCTGTTACCATTTTTTCGCCACAAGCATGTGCTAGTGAGAACGGACAGTACCTCAGCAGTTTACCACATAAATCACCAAGGAGGGACGAAATCACTGCGCTGTCTCCAGGTGGCAACGAACCTGCTGACGTGGACCGGGCCACGGCTGTCCTCACTGAGAGCAATCCACATCCCGGGTGTGACAAACAGAGCAGCCGACATTTTGTCCAGAACAGGGCCTCTCCCAGGAGAATGGCGGTTGCACACGGAGGTAATAGCCCAAATTTGGACCCGATACGGGACAGCTCATGTAGATCTCTTTGCTTCCATGGAGACAACCCATTGCCTGGGATGGTACTCCCTCACGGTACAGGAGGGCAGTTTAGGCCTGGATGCTCTGTCGCAAGAGTGGCCGACAGGCTTATTATATGCTTTTCCCCCCTTTCCTCTGATTTCCCAGGTCCTCCAGAGGATCAGAGAGGGTCACTGCACAGTTCTACTAGCTGCTCCACGCTGGCCAGGAAGACCATGGTTCTCGGACCTAGTTCAGCTGATTCAGGGTCCTCCGTGGCAACTTCCATCGCGGGTGGATCTCCTATCCCAAATAGACGGGCAGATTTGGCATCCAAACCCGATGGCACTGCAATTGTGGGTATGGCCTCTGCAGAGTCCGTCCCTCAACAGCTAGATGAAACTGTACGTGAGACACTGAATAACGCCAGAGTTCCATCTACTCGGGCTAATTACTCCATAAAGTGGAGACATTTTTTAGAGTGGTGTTTAGGCTTGAATGTTGATCCAATAACCTGCTCTGTGCCACTTGTCCTTAGATTCCTGCAGGCTCAACTGGATCAGGGCAAAGCAGCCAGCACAATCAGGGTTTATGCTTCATCTATTTCAGCATCTCATAGGGGAATGGATGGCCAGCCATTAGGCCGACATCCCTTGGTAGGTCAGTTCCTGAAGGGAGCTCGTCGCTTATGTCCAAATCGCACTTTGCGGGTACCCAATTGGTATTTGCCTTTAGTACTAGACTCTCTCACTAAGCCCCCGTACGAGCCTATGGCGGATGCAGATTTAAAAGCTTTGTGTCTCAAGACAGCTTTTCTCTTGGCTATATGCTCTGCTAAAAGGGTAGGAGAATTGTGTGCGCTATCTATTAGTGAGGATTGTTTACGTTGGAGTACATTTGCTAATTTTTATAGAGTTGACGTAACTAGCACAACGCCTGTCAGCACGGCAGTTTTGATGTCTGTTGCCCAGCGAGGTTTGAATAGTTCGGAGTCTGTAGTTCCTCGCGACCCTGTTGACATGAGTCATCCTATTGGACCGTAGTGACGGTCAGAGTGAGGTCGAAACAGATCGTAAGTTATGAATATAACTATGGATCTGTGAGACCGAAGGATGACCGTCACTATTCTTGTCGTTCGGAATACTAGGGCGTTCAAGGTAAGAGAACGAGTCGGAAGTTTAACTCGCCTTTTATAGCGCGTGACGTTCCGCTTCCGGGGTCATGGGCATGACTTTGTTTACATAAGGTCTCGAGAGAAGGCGGAACGAAGGTTATCATCCTATTAGACCGTAGTGACGGTCATCCTTCGGTCTCACAGATCCATAGTTATATTCATAACTTATGATCTGTTACTTTAATTTCCTATTATCACTGTAAAGCTGCTTTATAACAATCTATATTGTCAAAAGCGCTATATAAATGAAGATGACTGACACCAACACACACCAACTTTCACTCTCACTGTTACTTAATTTCATCTTTGCTGCAGTCTGTATCTCTGAGTTATTAGTTACAGCCACCTTAAGATGAATCACTAATGTAGTATAATGTAGTACAAATGTCAGCTAAATAAATGAAGCAAATATAAATTTGTCAAAAATAGAAAGACTAAAATGTTTTAAAAGCTAGATTCTAAACTCTGTGAAATGGATCCATTCAGACTGATGTTGGCATGATGCTAAGCAAACAGTACCCAAAGCTATGTGATATCCCTGTGTACATTAAATTTTGTGTGTATATTTCCATTTTTCTTATTTAATCAATGAAAAATGCAGTGGGTATTATATGTTCTTCTGATATGCAATTACATGACACATACTTTTTTACACATTGAAAAAGGTCTTTGGAACAGTTTAAAGTGCACTTGAATTAGGTTTTATTTCATGGTTGTAGCATGCAGCAAATATCTATAACAATAATGACCCATGAAGGATAATGTGGTTCCCCAGCAGACAGCAAAAGAAGAGCAGAAAACAAAGGTTTTCTTTGGATTCTTTTAATGTGACAGGTTATGTAATGATTATTTCTTACATAAGTCTACACATTATACTGTATTTCAGTGTTTTTTGTCTCATTTACCAGCTTCACTCGTCCATTTCTTTCTCCGCTCTCATTCTCTCTCACAGTCACCAAAAAACGGTAGGAAAAAAAAAATCGTCAAGTAAAAAATTACACTATACTGACTTTTGTTCCATTGAAGAGGTTTGTTCCTCGTATTCATTTTTTGTAAGACTAGCAATCAGCTATGTTTTTCCTCTTTTTCCTGATCTCGCTCTTCATCAGGAGTGAATGCAGAGGCAGATTTGTCTCTTTCATGCAAAAAAGCAGAGCACTTTCAGTAACTATGTGCAACTGTGGCAATAAGTTGAGGCATGGATCTAAGCACAGGCCTTTTATTCACATATGAAGAATGAAAAAAAAAATATATATAATCCAAACAGAACAGCAAATGCTACAGCTAACTATCTTACTCCAATACTGTTTGCAGATGACACAACCTTAGTTCTCTTACACTCAGATGTTATTAAGAATGTAAATGATGGTCTACTCGTTTATGCTAATTGGTTTAATTTAAATAAACTATGTTTAAATATATTTTAAAAATTTATTATTTTTATTGGTAAAAAAATATGATACGCTAAGGATTCATCAAAGATTGCAATTCAGTCTATTCAAGTATCAACTACAAAATTCCAGGGAGTTTCTGTTGACGAGAGCTTGAGTTGGAGGGAACAAGCTGACTATGTGAGCAGAAAAATACATAAATCTACTGGTAAAATAAGGAGGGTTAGGAATCTTGTAACTACAGAGTGACTTACTCTTTACTATAGTTTAATTGATCAGTTTCGCTCATATTTTTATATAGTTTCCTACTACTCTTCAAAAACATTTTATCCTTCAGAAACATTTTGTTAAGATTGCAACTCGAACAAATACATATACTTCATCTGCTTCTTTATTTCAGAAACTTCAGGTTCTTACTTTTTATGTTATTAATATTTCTCAAATATCCCAGATAAAAAAAAAAAAAAAAAAAAGAGATCTCTTTAACATCTTAAATGTTCTTTTTAGACAAAAATGAAGTCACTTTAACATCAAATGGAAACTTTTGCTTGAGTCTCCTGCTTCTCACACTTGTCTCCTGACGCAAAAACTCTAACACTCCCACAACGGTCTCCTTTAAAGTTTAGAAGAGACCTCAACAACTTTACAAATTGTGCACCAGGTCAAGTAGGCTACTTGAAAGGCACTAAAGTAAAAACATAAATTCAAAGTTTAACCCTAAATTAAGAATGAAGTTATACAGAAATAAGGTTAATGTTACTGTTACGTCCTTGTGTTTTGTGCGACAAAAATAGCATTACATGTAATATTCATAAAGATTTATCCTTTATTGTGTACATATATTGCACATATATACATGTGAATGTATGTTCACACTTCACACACATAAATACACACACATATATCATCATATAGAGACTGTGTCTGTTGCCCGAATTAGGAAAAATTCCTAACCCATCCAAACCCGTTAAAAATGTAATTGATGTTCAGCAAATGAAAAACAGATATAATACAAATGAGCAAATGATAAAGCTTGGGTTGCTGAATATTCAACCCCGTACTTCAAAAGCATTTATTGTTAATGATATGATTACAGACTATAATCTAGATGTGCTGTGTTTGACAGAAACCTGGCTAAAACCAAATGATTACATTATTTTAAATGAGTCCACCCTCAGATTACTGTTATAAACATGAACCTCATTTGAAAGGCAAAGGGGGAGGTGTTGCTGTAATTTATAGAAATATTTATCAAAATTATTAAGAAGTCTAGTTTCAAATATAATTCTTTTTAAGTGTTGGTGCTTAATGTAACAATATATAGTGTTAACGATAAATCATGTTTGAGATTTGTGCTGGCTACTGTATACAGGCCACCAGGGCACCACACAGACTTTATCAAAGAATTTGCGGACTTTCTATCAGAGTTAGTACTGGTTGCAGATAAAGTCATAATTGTTGGTGATTTTAATATACATGTAGAAAATGAAAAAGATGCATTGGGATTGGCATTTAAAGACATTCTTAACTTAACTTAACGTGAGTTAGACAACACGTGTCAGGACCTACTCATTGTCGTAATCATACTCTAGATCTAATATTTTTACATAGAATAAATGTTGATGCCATTGAAATTCTGCAGCAGAGCGATGACATCTCAGATCATTATCTAGTCTTGTGTTAAACTTAATTTAGCCAAGGCTGCAAAGCCGACTCTGTATTACAAATATGTTAGACCTATCACTTTTGCCACTAAAGATTGCTTTATTAATAATCTTCCTGATCAGTTTCATCATCTCAGCATCCCAGATAGCTTAGAAGAACTCGATATTGCAACAGAAACTTTTAACTCTCTCTTTTCCAGCACTTTAGACACAGTTGCTCCGTTGCGCTTAAAGAAGATTAAAGAAAATAGTCCAACGCCATGGTACAACAAGCACACTCTGGCCCTTAAGAGAGCAGCCAGAAAAATTGAGCGCAATTGGAATAAAACAAAACTAGAGGTATTTCGCATTTCATGGAAGGAGAAATCGATTGCATACAGAGAGGCTTTAAAAGCTGCTAGATCTAAGCATTTTTCAACCCTATTAGAAGAAAATAAACAAAACCCTAGGTATTTATTTAAAACAGTGACTACTAATGAATAATAAAGCTTCAAGCCCAGAAGTTTCCAAGCAGCACAGCAGTAATGACTTTATGAACTTCTTCACTTATGTAAGATGGCGCCTGTTTGTATGGCTGGCTGCTGCTCCCGGTTATTTGGTTGTTTATCTTGATTTTATTGACTATTTTAAATACTACAAACTCTCTATTAGTGTACGATCGCCAAACACTTCTTACCATCAGGTCGAGTTTGAAGAATATGCCGATTTACTTTGTGAGCCGGGGAGGAACAAAAAATTCTTCTTCTCCACCGTTCCTGTGTGAATTACCTGCTTATCTCCGCCGAACCCCATGGTTTCCCGTGAGAAAGAAGCGATTCAGACGCGAGGGAAACGAGGTGGTCGGTTGGTGAAAATAAGGGCTTTTCTGACTTTGTTCCCGAATGCTGATCCTCGTGGGATGTTTGGGGATTGTGACGCGGAATGTCGTCGCTATGCGCCTCGGCGCACCGTTGATCCTATGTACAGGTGGTTGGTACCTGTGACCGACGTGGATCTGGATAAAAAGCCTATGATCACAACTTATTGGCCATCCAGCTTTAAAAAAGGTGTGGATGTATTGTTCCATCGGTCTTTAGGCCTTAAATCTCCGCTTACAACACATTGGACTTCCCGTTTTAAAAGAGGTGTGGACGCTACTCTCCATCGGTCCTTGGTCTTCGAATCTCCGTCGCTGAAAGACTCCACTCCTGTAAGGATAGCTTTGGTGAATGCTAGATCACTAGCCAACAAGTCCTTTATTCTGAATTACTTTTTTACTGACAAGGACCTGGACATGTTGTGTGTGACTGAGACCTGGGTCGGGGTTGGTGAGTCGAGTGTATTTTCTGAAGTTTTACCGTTGAATTGCACCTATTTTAACTCTCCACGCCTTAACGGACGTGGAGGTGGAGTAGCAACCATTTTTAAAGAACATTTAAACTGTAGGCGTCTGCCTGCCTTCTCCTACTCCAGCTTTGAACTTAATGTTTTTGAATTTGATCTGAGCCATCCTGTATTGTGCACTGTGGTTTATCGTCCCACCTACATATAACAAAGAGTTTATTGATGATTTCTCTGATTATTTAGCTGGTATCATGATCAAATATGACCGGGTTTTAATTGTGGGGGATTTTAACATCCATGTATGTTGTCCTGAAAAGCCTCTGGTCAAAGCTTTCTTAAATCTTGTGGAGTCTTTTAATTTAACTCAGTTTGTTGTTAGTCCCACTCATATACGTGGACATACATTAGATTGGTTTTGACATATGGCTTGCCTATTAATAACATTGACGTCTGTGAAGCCACTTTCTCTGATCATTTGCCTGTCCTATTTGAGATATGTACTTCGCGTGTGCCTAAAGTGACTGCTCCAAAACGTCGTTGCCGGATGATAGATCCCTCAACTTCTCACTTATTTTCTGAGGCTTTTAATTTAATTGAGTTGGACTATTGGATGCCATCATGTGGGCTAACTACTGAAGAATTAACTTCATCGTTCTTTTCCACTTGCAATAGCATTTTGGACACTGTTGCCCCTTTCAGGACGATTCGAGATAAATGTAGAGTTCAACCGTGGCTGAACACTACAACTAGAGCTATAAGGCTGGAATGCAGAAGGGCTGAACGCCGCTGGAAGAAGGATAAGTTGCAGATCTCACTTGATATCCTACGCTATAATTTGTCTAAATATCAAAAGTGTGTGAGACTAGAGAAATCAAAGTACTTATCAAATATAATTAGTAGTAACTCCCTTAAGCCAGCTGTACTGTTTAGTACCATTAATGCGGTTTTAAACACTCCCCAAGCTGCTTGTTTAAAACATTCTGCCGAATTGTGTGAACAATTTTTAATTTTTTTTATTGACAAGATTGATGCTATTAGATCAAATATATCATCTTCTCTGATTTTCCAACCTATTAATTTTGAGCGCTCTGCTGTCTTAAATCAGTTCGAGCCGGTGTCCCTTGTCTCATTGAGGGAGACTTTTGTCAAAATGAAATTTAGGCCTACTGCATGTCACACTGACATTGTTCCCCCACGACTCTTAAAGGATGCATTTGATGCCATTAGCGCTTCAGTTCTTGCTATTATTAACAGTAGCCTGGCTACGGGAGTTGTACCCAAATCTTTTAAACATGCAGTGGTGGAACCGGTTATTAAGAAAAGTAATCTGGATCCATCAGTCTTTGCTAATTTTAGACCTATCTCTAGACTTTCGTTCTTGTCTAAATTACTCGAAAAGGTTGTATTTGAACAGTTGAATGTATTTTTATGTTTAAATGGTATCCACGAAGTGTTTCAGTCTGGTTTTAAGTCTTTGCATAGTACAGAAACTGCATTGTTGAGGGTTTCAAATGATTTGTTACTTACCACTGACTCAGGGAATTGTGCGATTTTATTATTATTGGACCTTTCAGCTGCATTTGACACCTTAGACCATAGGACTTTAATTTCACGTTTAGAAGAATGTGTTGGTGTTGAGGGTATTGCGTTGGCATGGTTTGAGTCGTATTTGTCCGAAAGAACTTTTGCTGTTCGCCTCGGAGAATTTGTCTCCTCTACGGCTTCTCTCACGTCTGGGGTCCCCCAGGGCTCCATTTTGGGGCCTATTTTATTGCCTTGTATTTACTGCCCCTGGGTCATATCTTTAGGAAATTTGGAATTTCGTTTCATGTCTATGCAGATGATACCCAAATTTATCTGCCTTTGAAAAGAAAAGACACTTGCACCTTAGCGCCTTTACTCCAGTGTCTCGAGGAAATTAAAGCTTGGATGGCACAGAACTTTTTATGTTTTAATGAAAACAAAACAGAGGTTATGCTTTTTACTCCCGGTGGTACTTATGAATAAAAAAAATTTGATCTTGGTGAGTTGAATCCACTAGTGAAACCTTACGTCAAAAATCTAGGTTTCACTATGGATTGTGATTTTAAATTGGATAAACAGATTAACTTGGTAGTTAAATCGTGCTTTTTCCAATTGAGACAACTCACCAAGGTGAAATCATTTTTGTCTTCTAGAGACTTTGAAAGACTTCTCCATATCTTTATTTCATCGCGTCTAGATTATTGTAATGGCCTCTATATAGGCATTAGTCAGGCCTCTCTCTCTAGACTGCAGAGGGTTCAAAATGCTGCGGCTCGCTTGTTGACTGGGACACGAAAGCGCGAACATATTACACCTGTTCTTTCCTCTCTTCACTGGTTGTCAATCTATTTTAGAATTAATTTCAAAATTTTGATGTTTGTTTTTAAATCGCTTCATGGCCTTGATCCTAAGTATTTGTCAGAATTGATTAGGCAATACGCTCCGTCAAGAGCGCTTAGGTCTGCTGACCATTTGCTGTTGGTTGTCCCTCGGGTGAAACTAAAAAGCAGAGGTGAAAGAGCATTTGCAGTAGCAGGACCGAAGCTCTGGAATAGTTTGCCCCAGTACATCAGACAAGCTCAAACCCTGGCTATTTTTAAATCTAATCTCAAAACTCACTACTACAGTTTGGCATTTGATGCTATGTGAGAGTATTGTTTTATTGTTTTTGTTTTTTAGTTCCTTTTATTTTAAGTCATGTTGGTTGATTGCATTATTTGATAAAGGATATGTGTGTACAGCACTTTGTTAAACACTTGTTGTTTTTAAAAAGTGCTATATAAATAAACTTAGACTTTGACTTATAAGATTGATAAAATCAGGGAGAAAATTATAACTATGTAACCGTCTACCATCTAAATGAAATCTGCAAGGATTTTCAGTCAGGATTTAGACCGTACCATAGTACTGAGACTGCTCTCATTAGAGTCACAAATGACTTGCTCTTACCATCCGATCGTGGTTGTATCTCGCTAATGGTGTTACTCAACATTCTTTTAAATAGACTCGAAAATTATGTTGGCATTAGTGGAATTGCATTAGCATGGTATAAATCATACTTATCTGACCGTTATCAGTTTGTAGCAGTTCAGACGAGACCACTTTGGCAAGTTTACTTGAGTTTACTGAACACAATTTATCTTTGGCGGTATGGTTCCTTATGGGGGTTCTTGCTCCATAATTAATGACATACGTAGCTTTAGCATTAACCCCCCAACATAAGGAGGTATTACAGCTCGAAGAAGAACCCCCCCAAACCATATCCATGTTCCGTTCCTGCAAAAGAGAAAAGAAAATATTATTGAAGTATATGCTAATGGCTAGTAGAGGGGTATTCTCCCCTCTAATGAGGGGGGAGAATAGCAGGCCCCTCTTTTAGTTTAAGCAGCGAGGGGTGTTCCTCCCTCGCTGAGGGATTGAACAGCAGGCATACGTGACATACGTAGCTTTAGCATTAACCCCTCTATGGAACCATCAGCTTGAGCAATACACAGATGATCAAGACAGTTTAGTAATGTCTTTAAGCCGTGGTTTAACATGTAGACGTAGCAGTGAAGTCTGGGACGTCTATGCTGTAGCTTGCTATGAGGAAGGGTGTGTCTCTCACGATGATGTCCATGACTCTAGGACTTGGAAGCCTTGATAATCTGAAACAGAGAAGACAACAGCAAAAAGGTGCACAGAAATATGCTTGATACTTATAGTGGTGAGGGTGGGGGGGTTGCGAGCAGTTTAAGCATATTTCCCGGGCGGAAGTGCCGCGTATATATATCCTTCCGGTCTAATAGGAGAACGGTAGTGGTTGGAGCGATTTGACAGCTGACCGCGTATATGCCTACGTGGCCTGTCTGAACTGACGCTGTGCTCGATTTCAGACGAGACCACTTTGGCAAGTTTACTTGAGTTTATTGAACACAATTTATCTTTGGCGGTATGGTTCCTTATGGGGGTTCTTGCTCCATAATTAATGACATACGTAGCTTTAGCATTAACCCCCCAACATAAGGAGGTATTACAGCTCGAAGAAGAACCCCCCCAAACCATATCCATGTTCCGTTCCTGAAAAAGAGAAAAGAAAATATTATTGAAGTATATGCTAATGGCTAGTAGAGAGGTATTCTCCCCTCTAAGGAGGGGGGAGAATAGCAGGCCCCTCTTTTAGTTTAAGCAGCGAGGGGTGTTCCTCCCTCGCTGAGGGATTGAACAGCAGGCATACGTGACATACGTAGCTTTAGCATTAACCCCTCTATGGAACCATCAGCTTGAGCAATACACAGATGATTAAGACAGTTTAGTAATGTCTTTAAGCCGTGGTTTAACATGTAGACGTAGCAGTGAAGTCTGGGACGTCTATGCTGTAGCTTGCTATGAGGAAGGGTGTGTCTCTCACCATGATGTCCATGACTCTAGGACTTGGAAGCCTTGATAATCTGAAACAGAGAAGACAACAGCAAAAAGGTGCACAGAAATATGCTTGATACTTAAAGTGGTGAGGGTGGGGGGGTTGCGAGCAGTTTAAGCATATTTCCCGGGCGGAAGTGCCGCGTATATATATCCTTCCGGTCTAATAGGAGAACGGTAGTGGTTGGAGCGATTTGACAGCTGACCGCGTATATGCCTACGTGGCCTGTCTGAACTGACGCTGTGCTCGATTTCAGACGAGACCACTTTGGCAAGTTTACTTGAGTTTATTGAACACAATTTATCTTTGGCGGTATGGTTCCTTATGGGGGTTCTTGCTCCATAATTAATGACATACGTAGCTTTAGCATTAACCCCCCAACATAAGGAGGTATTACAGCTCGAAGAAGAACCCCCCCAAACCATATCCATGTTCCGTTCCTGCAAAAGAGAAAAGAAAATATTATTGAAGTATATGCTAATGGCTAGTAGAGGGGTATTCTCCCCTCTAAGGAGGGGGGAGAATAGCAGGCCCCTCTTTTAGTTTAAGCAGCGAGGGGTGTTCGTCCCTCGCTGAGGGATTGAACAGCAGGCCCCTGCATGTATATCAGCAAGAGGGGTGTTCTCTCCAGCGGGAGAAGAACAGCAGGTCCCCTTAAATATATATAATATATATATTGTAACAACAATGCCTCTGTTTAGGGAATTTATTAGCTCAAATGAGAGGAGATATTCATTAGATATGAATATTCATATGTTGCTTACATAAATTAAATTATTCCAAATAGGGAATAGGTCAAACCTCACCATATATTAATAACCACACGATTACTCGTAGTAACATTAATAGAGGTAGGTAAGATTATATTTTAATCAGGGGAAGTTTAGGTAAGAGTTCAAGTTCATTGATCATGCAAACTATCTGTCCTGCAGATAGCATGTACAATTTCTGAACCGAAACCTATTGGTCTTTAACACCGACAACTAACCTTCCTGTTGTACACCAGGAACGATAATTCTCATGTTCTAGACAATTTAGATATTTTAATAGGGAAATCAAAGTAGAGCTGTAGCTTAAATCGCACTGTCAGGGATTTCAGTAATGGAACAAAAGACAAATTCAATTCAAAAAGATTATGGAAATTTAATGAAACAAACTAGTCACTAGTCAGGTGCAAATCCTGCTGGAAAATGAAGGAAGCATGAAGTGCTCTGAAAATGTCCTGGTAGACGGCTGCGTTGACTCTGGATTTAATAAAGCACAGTGGACCAAAGTCCAGGTCTGGTCCAGTGGACCAGAGCAAATTTTGCATCTCATTTGGAAACCAAGGACCCAGAGTCTGGAGGAAGAATGGAGAGGCACACAATCCAAGATGCTTGAAGTCCAGTGTGAAGTTTCCACCGTCTGTGTTGGTTTGGGGAGCCATGTCATCGGCTGGTGTTGGTCCACTGTGCTGTCCACTCAACGCAGCCGTCTACCAGGACATGTTCAGAGCACTTCATGCTTCCTTCAGCAGACAAGCTTTATGGAGATGCTGACTTCATTTTCCAGCAGGATTTGCACCTGCCCACACTGCCAAAATAACCAAAACCTGGCTCAATGACCATGATATCACTGTGTAATTACTGTGTGATTTCATGTAATATTCAAATTTTTTGAAATCCTGTTTTCGTGGGTTTTATGAGCTGGAAGCCCAAATTATGTACAAATAAACAACTAAATACTTGAAATCGTTTAAGTTGTGGGGCCTGAATCTATAATCTATGGAAGTTTAACGTTTTGAATGGAATTATGTAAATAAATAAACTTTTCCATGAATATTCAAATTTTTTGGAAAGGGTCTGTATATATATATATATATATATATATTATTTTTTTTATTAGACTGGGGTGTTCGTCCCTCGCTGAGGGATTGAACAGCAGGCCTCTGCATGTATAGCAGCAAGAGGGGTGTTCTCTCCAGCGGGAGAAGAACAGCGGGTCCCCTTTAATTTTTTTTTTAATTTTTTTTAACTGGGGTGTTCATCCCTCGCTGAGAGAATGAACAGCGGGCCCCATAGCAGCAAGAGGGGTGTTCTCTCCGGCGGGAGAAGAACAGCGAGTCCCCTTTAATTATTATTATTTTTTTTTTTTATGTAATGCGTTAAGGGTAGGATGGCTGCGTACCCCTTGTGGTGTCGTGGAATGCTACTAAATCCGGGTTTTTTTTTTTTTTTAATTTTGGAAAGATCTGCTTAAAGCTTCTTGGGCTAAAATTAAGTCCTGAGTTCTAGGCCTAATATAACGTTGGTACGCTGATGATGACCACCGACCCATAGCTTTTATCATGGGTATGGAGACTGTTGATGCTGCGGTGGTTGCCGTGCCTATGCGAAATGAATGGCTGGTGAAAAGCGCGGGGTCCATGCCGCACTGAAGGCATACAGTCCGGAGACGGGAAGCGAACCAATACTTGGACATAGCTTCTCTTTTCTCTGTGATGAAGACGGGTTCTGTGTGATCGGATTTGTTGCGTGAGCTTAAAAGCTGGTTCATGGCTGTGAAGGGACAAAACCCGTCGTTGGTTCTAGAAATGTTGATTGTGGTTCCGTTATTATCTATGTCTGTTTTAGAATGTTTCAGGTAGATGGAAAAGTAATCGGCGTGAAATGATACGTCTTTGGATGAGAGATTGTGTAAGGGGTCGAATTTTTTATTGTTGATGGTGAAGTCAAGTCAAGTCAAGTCATCTTCATTTATATAGCGCTTTTAACAATGTAGATTGTTTCAAAGCAGCTTTACAGAGATAAGCGTATAATTTAAGGTAACAGAGATTGTTTTGGCTTTATAGCAGAGTTAAGTTATTTCCATCTAAAGTTAGTTTTAATTGATTTGCTTCTGTCGCAATGATCATTTGTTATTAAATTAGGGGCCGCTAAGACGACACCATTCTCTCTACACAGACTTTAAACACGAACCTGTGAGAAACGCTGATGGCGTTCACATGCGCATTTAGAATGGGTTCTATAGTTATGTGCGTTTGAATATACGCAGGTTTGGAATTCCCTACAAGCCAAGCCTAAACAAAATACTTGTCTTTACTTATAAATTTTGATAAGGAATTATATTTTATTTGTTGCTTTGGGGTAGGACCGCGAGACGAATTTTCCCGACAACGCCTTATCTGTATAGTGGTAGAGGGATCCTCCATAGGGAGAGACTAGTTGGCACTTCAGCACTGCGTTGTCATCGGTCCAGGCGAAGGTCCTTCGTCAGATCTGGATACGGCCTGGATCCGGCAGGCTGCAGGAAAACCTGGATAAACACAGACACTAAAATTAGCGTAGATGCCATTCTTCTCATGATGTAACGAGTACATCAGGATTTTTGGGAAGTGTTCCCGGTTCCGGCTGACCTACTATATGCAGCCTAACATTAAATTATAGAAGTCTATAATGTATTATGTGAATGCTAGGTCAAAGAGATGTGTCTTTAATCTGGCTTTGAACTGACAGAGTGTGTCTGCTTCCCGGACAATGGTAGGAAGACTGTTCCAGAGTTTTGGTGCTAAATAGGAAAAGGATCTACCGCCAGCAGTCGATTTTGATATTCTAGGTATTATCAACTGGCCGGAATTTTGAGATCGTAATAGACGTGAAGGACTATAATGCGTTAAGAGCTCGCTCAAGTACTGCGGAGCTAAACCATTCAGTGCTTTGTAAGTAATCAGCAATATTTTAAAATTGATGCAATGTTTAATAGGGAGCCAATGCAGTTTTGACAGAACTGGGCTAATATGGTCATACTTCCTGGTTCTGGTAAGAACTCGAGCTGCTGCGTTTTGAACTAGCTGTAGTTTGTTTATTAAGCGTGCAGGGCAACCACACAGCAGAGCATTACAATAATCTAGCCTTGAGGTCATGAACGCATGAACCAATTGTTCCGCATTTGTCAATGAGAGCATATGACGTAATTTAGATATATTTTTAAGATGGAAAAATGCAGTTTTACAGATACTAGACACGTGACTTTCAAATGAAAGATTGGTATCAAAGAGCACACCCAGGTTCCTAACCGACGACGAAGACTTAACAGAGCAGCCATCGAGTGTTAGACAGTATTCTAGATTATTACGTGAGGAAGTTTTTTGTCCAATAATTAGAAACCCTGTTTTTTCAGAATTTAGAAGTAGGAAATTACAAGTCATCCAATTTTTTATATCCGCTATGCATTCCGTTAATTTTGTGAATTGATAAGTTTCGTTAGGTTTGAAAGAAATATAGAGCTGAGTATCATCGGCATAACAGTGAAAGCTAATGCCATGTTTCCTAATGATATCTCCTAAGGGTAGCATGTACAGAGTGAAAAGCAGCGGTCCTAGTACTGAGCCTTGTGGTACGCCATACTGAACTTGTGATCGATGAGACATCTCATCATTTACTGCTACAAATTGATAACGGTCAGATAAGTATGATTTAAACCATGCTAGTGCATTTCCTGTAATGCCAACATAATGTTCTAATCTATTTAAAAGAACGTTGTGGTCGATGGTGTCAAATGCAGCACTAAGATCGAGTAACACTAATAGCGAGATACAACCACGATCGGATGATAAGAGCAAATCATTTGTGACTCTAACGAGAGCTGTTTCGGTACTATGGTACGGTCTAAATCCTGACTGGAAATCCTCGCAGATATCATTTCTTTCAAGAAAGTAACACAGTTGTGAAGATACTGCCTTTTCTAATATCTTTGACAGAAAAGGTAGATTCAAGATCGGCCTGTAATTGACTAATTCTGAAGGATCAAGTTGCGTTTTTTTAACAAGCGGTTTAATCATAGCCAGCTTAAAGTTTTTTGGTACGTATCCTAGAGACAAAGACGAATTAATGATATTAAGAAGAGGATCTATGACCTCTGGAAGCATCTCTTTCAGTAGCTTAGTCGGTATAGGGTCTAACATACATGTTGTAGATTTAGATGATTTAATGAGTTTAGTAAATTCTTCCTCTCCTATAACAACGAATGAATCAAATTTTTCCTCAGGGAGACTACAATGCACTGCCTGATGCGATACTGTAATAGACGGTTGCATAGTTATAATTTTGTCCCTGATATTATCAATCTTATAAGTGAAGAAGTTCATAAAGTCATTACTGCTGTGTTGCTTGGAAACTTCGGTGCTTGAAGCTTTATTTTTCGTTAGTTTAGCCACCGTTTCAAATAAATACCAAGGATTGTTTATTTTCTTCTAATAGAGTTGAAAAATAAGCAGATCTAGCAGCTTTTAAAGCCTCTCTGTAAGTAATTGAGCTCTCTTTCCATGAAATGCGAAATACCTCTAGTTTTGTTTTCTTCCAGTTGCGCTCCATTTTTCTGGCTGCTCTCTTAAGGGCCCGAGTGTGCTCGTTGTACCACGGCGTTGGACTATTTTCTTTAATCTTCTTTAAGCGCAACGGAGCAACTGTGTCTAAAGTGCTGGAAAAGAGAGAGTTAAACGTTTCTGTTGTAATATCGAGTTCTTCTAAACTATCTGAGATGCTGAGATGATGAAACTGATTAGGAAGATTATTAATAAAGCAATCTTTAGTAGCAGAAGTGATAGGTCTCACATATTTGTAACACGGAGTCGGCTTTGCAGCCTTGGCTAAATGAAGTTTACACAAGACTAGATAATGATCTGAGATGTCATCGCTCTGCTGCAGAATTTCAACGGCATCCACATCTATTCCGTGTGATAATATTAGATCTAGAGTATGATTACGACGATGAGTAGGTCCTGACACGTGTTGTCTAACTCCAATTGAATTTACAATTTCTTTAAATGCCAATCCCAATGCATCTTTTTCATTATCGATGTGTATATTAAAATCACCAACAATTAGTACTTTATCTGCAGTCAATATTAATTCTGATAGAAAGTCCGCAAATTCTTTGATAAAGTCTGTATGGTGCCCTGGTGGCCTGTATACAGTAGCCAGCACAAATCTCAAACGTGATTTATAGTTTACACAATATATTTTTACATTAAGCACCAATGCTTCAAAAGAATTATATTTAAAACTTGATTTCTTAGTGGTTTTGAAACTATTACTATAAATTACAGCAACACCACCCCCTTTGCGTTTCAGACGAGGCTCATGTTTATAACAGTAATCTTGCGGGGTTGATTCATTTAAAGTAATGTAATCGTTTGGTTTTAGCCAGGTTTCTGTCAAACACAGCACATCTAGGTTATCTGAAATCATATCGTTAACAACGAGTGCTTTTGAAGTAAGCGATTGAATATTCAGCAACCCAAGCTTTAGCATTTGCTCATCTGTAATATAGCTGTTTTTTATTTGTTGAACATCAATTAAATTTTTAACCTTAGTTGGGTTTAAACGTTTTTTGGATTTCCAAATTCGGGGAACAGACACAGTCTCTATATGATGATAGCTAGGTGAAAGAGGCTCTATGTGATGGGATTTATCTGACCTTGGTGACGTGAGGCCGCTAGCAGACAGTCGGTTTAGCCAGTCTGTCTGCTTCCTGACCTGAGCCCCAGATTGTCATGTTTGAGCTCTAAGACTATGAGCCATATTACTAGAGAGAAGAGCAGCACCATCCCAGGAGGGATGAATACCATCTCTTTTCAACAGGTCAGGTTTGCCCCAAAAACTTTTCCAATTGTCTATGAATTCTATATTATTAAGCGGACACCACCGAGACAGCCAACCGTTGAGCGAACACAATCTACTAACTATCTCATCACTCCTGCGAACAGGAAGGGGGCCAGAGCAAATTACAGTCCTTGACATCGTACTTGCAAGTTCACACACCTCTTTAATATTAATTTTGGTGATCTCCGACTGGCGGAGTCGAACATCATTAGTGCCGACATGAATAATGATCTTAGAGAATTTACGATTAGCATTAGCCAGCACTTTTAAATTTGCTTTGATGTCAGGCGCTCTGGCTCCCGGCAAACATGTGACTATGGTGGTTGGTGTCTCTATTTTCACGTTCCGTGTAATAGAATCGCCAATAACTAGGGCACAATCATTCTCAGTGGGTGTTTCACTGAGCGGGGCAAATCGATTTGTTATGGTAATCGGAACGGAAGAGTGGTTTTTAGATCCGCGACTAGAGCGATCCCTCACTGTCACCCATTTGCCCGGCTGCAAAGGCTCTACTTCAGCAGGAACCACGCCATGTAAAGTGTTCACTATTCTATGCGCATCCAAAACATCTAAAGCACTAGCACTCTTACTATCCTCAATTAAAGTTTGGATGCGTGTTTCTAATTCTGAAATCTTCTCTGTCAACCTAACTGTCTCCTTACATTTATCACATATAAATCCTATATTGTCGACAGAGAAGCCTATGCTAAACATGTGACATGAAGTGCAAGTGACAATAACAGGACAAGACATTACTCACCGTGTTTGTTGACTGATTCTTACTCACCTGAGCTTTTTATGAACTCAAAGGCGTGGACGCGCGAGAGAAAAATAAATAAATAAAATAGCTGAGCGCACGGGTGGCGCGTTAGCAGGCTAGCGAATTACTAGCGTTTTGTGCTAGTAGTACTAATAACAAAAGCTAGCGATGTCAGGTTAATCTGAGATGTTGGGTAAAATGTAGTAGTATAAACAACTAGAAATGGTAGTAAAATGATGGTTCAAAACAAAGAAATATAAGGCTAAGACGGAGCTTACCGCACCGAAGCACACAAACACACTCACAGCAGGCAGCGAGGCAGACAGGAGCAATCGATAAGCGATAAAAAAAAAAAAAAAAAAAAAAAAAAATTCATGAATTCTCCTCCTCTGAGGAATCCGTAAAAGGCTGTGAGGAATACTGCTTCTAGAAGTGAGTTTGCGTGCGGATTAAAAAGCCCTAATCTTAGTTGATTTACCATTGCGTGTACCTGGGAGAGGGACAGCGGCAATCGTTTATCTGGAGCTGCGGGGTTTTCCTTTTTGAGACCGTTGAGAAGGAGATGTATGGAGGGATTTTGTAACAGGCTTTGAGAGGATGGATCTTAACATCTAATGTGAAATTGGATGCCTGAAATCATGATCTTGATGGTGGAAGGCTGAAGCTTCCTAGAATCGAAGCAGTACGTAATAAAAGCGCATTTGATGGAGATATTAGCTGGGATTTTAGGCACCGAGAACGTGTTGCAGAAATTTGAAAAAGACAACCACGCTGAGTCATATGTTTTAAGTGTCGTCTTTGCTAGCCCTGATCTCATGTGATGAGCGGCTGATTTGAGATATTTTTGTAATAAGGCATTTAATCTAGGACTGTTTGGCTGAAATCTAGCGTGATCCCCAGAAAATCAAGGACGTGAGAAGGACCTTTTGCTTTCTCTTCTGCTAGGGGAATACCGAATTAACCAGGAGATTTATGCTGCGCGATGGGTTAGCGTCTGGAAAGTCGATGAGCAAAAAATCGTCCAACAGATGAAGAACGAATTGCAGTTTAAAATTATTCACTAGGACCCAGCAGAGTGCTTCGGACAGTGTATCAAAAATTTTGGGGCTGCTTTTACACCCGAATGTGAGTCTGACTGAAAAATTATATTTGTTCCACCAACTAACGCTGAAAAGATGCCACTGGGACGGGTGTAAGGGCATAATTTTGAATGCGTCAGTGATATCTACTTTACTGAGCCACGCTCCTCTGCCGGCTAATTTAATGAGTTTAATTGCGTTGTCCACGGTGAAATAACACAGGGAAAAAGGTTCTGATGGAATTAAACTGTTGATGCTTGGAACCCCTTCGGTGGAGTGGGGAGCAGATAAATCGATGATTAGACGTTTTTTCCCTGAGTATTTCCTGATTTGAAAAAAGGAAAAAAGTTTGAAAGGAGGTTGAACGAAGGGTCCGATCATATAGCCCTTCTCTATTTCTTTCCCCAGCAATTCATCTACGGCCTGTGGGTCCTTGATAACCGACTGAAGGTTTTGACAGGTGAAGGAACGTGGGCAGGTAGGAAAGGCCAGCTAGAAAACCGTGCGTGAGCCCTAAAATGAGGAAAGACACGAGACAGCGGTTTGGATGCTTTGTCAGAGCTTTTCCTAGCTCTTTAGTGTTCACCGGGGTGTTTATTTCTTTTTTTGGAATTTTGCGCGGCGTGGACATGAAAACTTCGGGTGACTGTTCCCGCAATAGCTGCAAGCATGAAAGTATTTACAATTATTACGAGTACAGACATTCTCATTGAAATTAAAACAAAGAGGAGTTTGTCTTTTGGGCTTCACCTGTTCCGGCGCGAAGGCGCTGGTGTCATGAGTTGAAGCAGTCTTAGGGCAGAGAGATGCGGTGTGGGAAAACGAGCCGCAAAGTGAGCATAACAGTGCTCGGTGGCCTGTAAAGTGCCTGCTAATGAGAGCAAGATCGACTACGGATCAGTCCAGTCGCTGGTAAGCATTAAATGTACATTGCTGCTTTAGATTAACACGATTTGTGGTATTCATAAAAAAGTGTTCCTCTGTAAGACATGGCGAGATCCGAGATTATGGCTAGATAAGTGTCTAGTTCCTTCCTTCTTTCTGGATACGCTTCGCAGATAATATCTCTGAACACGCCAAAAGCGATGTTAAACTCAGCCATGGTTAAACTCTTAGTAAGTCTTAGGTCACTATCTTTTAGAATAACTGATACGTCCCCACAATCCACGATCCTTCGTTCGTTAGTTTCTGCACATAACAAAATTTTCACTAGGTTGATGTCATTACCTGACAGGATTTGAGCGAGCAGGTGAGGAGAAAAAGCAGCTGCTGGGGGAAAGAAAGGTGCACCTGTGGAAGCTGCTAGTAACGCTGATCCAAGAATTCTCCTAGGAAGATTAGCAGCCGAATCGGGAGTGAAGGCGCAGTCTGGAGTCGAGCTGGAAGTCTGCCCATCGAAAATCGCCCGATGTGCGGAAGCTGAGCGTTGTGATTCCAGCACTTGGGATCCTGTTGTCTATGTTGGAGAGGGATCCTTGGATTGCAAGCAGTGCTGAAAAGATCCTGTCATCTCCTTTGTCTGCTGGTGCCTGAGAAGGGTGAGATGATTTTGCCTTTTTTGGAGTTAGATTCGTCTGGTCGGTGGAAGTATTCCTTCTTTTCTCTGTGGCTTTACGGCCGGTGGCTCGGGGGAGAGACGGCGCTTCGTTGGTAGAAATGGGCTGCGGGTCTTGGACTTCTTGTAGGAAGTTCCAGAGCTGATCGTGACTCAGATTCGGAGGAGCTTGTATGTTGAGGGAGTACAGGGTGGACAAGATCCTATCTTTGGGCCAATCGTTGATAGAGAAAGGATTCCTTGCTGCTATCCTAGAACTGCGCCTCATTAACTGAGCTGAATCGAGGTCCTTAGTGTGATGATCCAGACTCTCGTCCGGAGAATCGTCAGATATTTGTCCTAGGATGTCTGAAGTGTCCATCGTCAGGAACCAGCTGGTAAGAAGTGATAGAAATAACGTTGAGTTAAATTTCATGCTGAGGTTAGCTGTATCGCGGTGCTTGCGAGCAGTTTAAGCATATTTCCCGGGCGAAAGTGCCGCGTATATGTATCCTTCCGGTCTAATAGGAGAACGGTAGTGGTTGGAGCGATTTGACAGCTGACCACGTCAGCTGATCGCAGCCTATGCCTACGTGGCCTGTCTGAACTGACGCTGTGCTCGATTAAATGAAGAGATGTCTTACCGATCACAAGTTCAGTATGGCGTACCACAAGGCTCAGTACTAGGACTGTTGCTTTTCACTCTGTACATGCTACCCTTGGGAGATATCATTAGGAAGCATGGCATTAGTTTCCACTGTTATGCTGATGATACTCAGCTCTATATTTCTTCACGCCCTGACGAAACTTACCAATTCACAATATTATCAGAATGTATAGCTGATATAAAAAATTGGATGACTAGTAATTTCCTACTACTTAATTCTGAAAAAACAGAGATTCTAATTATTGGACTAAAAACTTCCTCACGTAATAACCTAGAATACTGTCTAACACTTGATGGCTGCTCTGTCAAGTCTTCGTTGTCGGTTAGAAACCTGGGTGTGCTCTTTGATACCAATCATTCATTTGAAAGTCACATGTCTAGTATCTGTAAAACTGCATTCTTCCATCTAAAAAATATATCTAAATTACGTCATATGCTCTCATTGACAAATGCGGAATAATTAGTTTATGCGTTCATGACATCAAGGCTGCTAGATTATTGTAATGCTCTTATGGGTGGTTGCCCTGCACGCTTAATACACAAATTACAGCTGGTCCAAAATGCAGCATCTAGAGTTCTTACCAGAACCAGGAAGTATGACAATATTAGCCCCGTTCTGTCAACACTGCACTGGCTCCCTATTAAACATTGTATACATTTTAAAATATTGCCGATTACTCACAAAGCACTAAATGGTTTAGCTCCGCAGTACTCTAGCGAGCTCTTAACGCATTATAATCCTTCACGTCTATTGCGATCTCAAAATTCCGGCCAGTTGATAATACCCAGAATATCAAAATCGACTGCTGGCGGTAGATCCTTTTCCTATTTAGCTTCCTAACATTGTCCGGGAAGCAGACACACTCTATCAGTTCAAAGCTAGACTAAAAACACATCTCTTTGACCTAGCATACACATAACACATTATAGACTTCTATAATTCAATGTTAGGCTGCATAGTTTAGGTCAGCCGGAACCGGGAACACTTCCCATAAATCCTGATGTACTCGTTACATCATAAGAAGAATGGCGTTGTAAGGCCCGCTATATTGGTCCAAGTGCCAGTTCGCCAATACACGGGGAAGGTTTCACGTGTTCTGTCCTCACTCATGCAAAGTATCCGTTGGTTAGATTTGTAATACATTAATCATATGTATTTACTCGTTAATTCATCTGACTCCATAAATGAAAGGTTTTAATAATATCTGTGCCCCACTAAAAGTGAGCGAATGTTTGACTATTCATTTTAACCATTAAATGAACAATGTCAAAATCAGTTGTAACAATTTAATATTTCAGATATCAGAGATCAATTCCACAATCAATTCAAATATCTAGAACATGGTTATACATTGGTTACACCAAAGAATCTTACCCAGCTTATACCTGAGAGAGAGAGAGAGAGAGAGAGAGAGAGAGAGAGAGAGAGAGAGAGAGATTTATAACTTATGAAGTTTAAAGCCTCAATTATTTCACCATGTTTTGATTTCTTCTGCTTACTGCCCACTGTTCTCCACCAAGTGACAATTTCATTGTCAATAGCATCCATGTTAAGACTTTTTCTACTGAGTTTGTACAGTGTAGGCTCAACCTTTTCAGCCCATAATGTAAACAGGACATGATCAGTACACATGATTTCACAATAATGGGACTACTTAGATTATTCTGATACTTCTAATCTCTGTTTCATACAATTCATGCAAATGGAGACTTTCCCTCCCAGTCAGCCAGTGACACAAAACAAGGTTTAAGCGTTTTGGGCGCAGCATAGCTTTAGCATTTAGCATTAAAGTTAGCCTTGAGCATTTTGAAAGCAACATGGACAATAGCATTTAGCATTAGCCTTGGGCGCAGCATGGCTTAGCATTGACAATAGCATTTAGCATTAGCCTTGAGCGTTTTTAGCCTGTAAATCATATCATCCTGTTTTCCCAAAATTTTCTTTTCCTAAACAATGCATCGATCTGCCTTTTTATTTATAAAATCACGTGTTTTCCGATCGTTTACAAACTTAGATTTTTCTTTTTGTTGTTAGCTCATTCTCATCACGTGTTGCTAGTGTTTTAACAAAGCCAATACAACAATGGCCGGAAAACATGCGGTTGATTTTAAAACTTTTAGGCTTTACTTTTTCAGCTCTTCATCGAGTTATTAATTATTTGGAAGGTGTTATTCTCACTTTAGGTTTCGTTTCTTGTTGCTTAGGCAAAACAAGGAGATCTTTAAAATCTAACCATTCTTCATCTGGCTTCCGCATAACGTTTCTAAACACAGGGCTTTAATTCCGACCCGTAATCAATGCAAACATTTCTTCAACACTTCTATAAAGGGCAGAAAAAGTTTACTTACCACAACCGCGGAAGAAAGAGAAGATGTTCAAACCTCTTGTTGATTTTAAAATACCAATACTCGCTGGAAAGGACATTTCTCATGAAACTGTTTTGATCTGTTTTGAGATCACGTCTCGAGGTCACCATTTTGTAAGGCCCGCTATATTGGTCCAAGTGCCGGTTCGCCAATACACGGGGAAGGTTTCACGTGTTCTGTCCTCACTCATGCAAAGTATCAGTTGGTTAGATTTGTAATACATAAATCATATGTATTTACTCGTTAATTCATCTGACTCCATAAAATGAAAGGTTTTAATAATATCTGTGCCCCACTAAAAGTGAGCGAATGTTTGACTATTCCTTTTAACCATTAAATGAACAATGTCAAAATCAGTTAGAATAATCACATGTAACAATTTAATATTTCAGATATCAGAGATCAATTCCACAATCAATTCAAATATCTAGAACATGGTTATACATTGGTTACACCAAAGAATCTTACCCAGCTTGTACCTGAGAGAGAGAGAGAGAGAGAGAGAGAGAGAGAGAGAGAGAGAGAGAGAGAGAGAGAGAGAGAGAGAGAGAGAGAGAGAGAGAGAGAGAGAGAGAGAGCAACCACCTATTCCATTCGTGTCCAGCAGAGAAGAGCCCAGAGAGCCGGAGCACACCTTCCTTTATCCCCTTGACCAGGTGACATGGGGGATGGGGGAGGCCACCCTCAAAATGGCTTCTTATTCAACAAAAGGGGGGTGGCATTATCTGGACCAGTTTTCTCTAAACTTCTATAAAACTTATTTCCTTTTATTTTATCTATCTGGATATGAGATATCTGTACCACTCACTTTGAGACATTTCAAATGACACCAAAAACATAACAGTCAATGATAAACATTCACATTAAACCAGGTTCTTGTGTGAGTTCTTCGTTGTTTCTGAGAGGAAGTGAACCTCACTTCCTGTATGGGTGAGGTCGAATGTTAATTAGCTAGCAGGGCCCTTTGTCTCAGACCCCAACCAGTATTTTCAGTCTTACAGCGTCTACGCTAATATTAGTCTCTCTGTTTATCCCGAGGTTAGCTGCAGTCTGCCGGATCCAGTGCGTATCCAGATCTGATGAAGGACCTGCGCCTGGACGCGACGACAACACAGTCCTGAAGTGTCAACTAGTCTCTCCCCTGTGAAGGCCTCCTTCCCTTCTCTTTCTCTTCCCTTCTCAGATAAAGCGTTGTCGGGATAATTCTGGTTTGCGTGGCTACGCAGAAGCAATAGAAATTCTGTATTATTAATTTTAAGGCCAGACAAGTAGTTTGTTGAGGGTTGGTTTGTAGGGAAGGACTACATGCCTGCGCACATATATTCAAACGCGCACACCTATAGACTGAACTCGTAATACGCACGTGCACGCCATCAGCGTTCTCACGGGTTCGCGTTTTTTTAAGTTTGCGCAGAAAGAATTAAAGAGTTTTCTGTTAAAACAGTGTCGTGTTAGCGGCCCCTAAGTTAATAACTAATGATCGTTGCGACTGAAGTGAATCAATCAAAACTAACTTTAGCTGGACAATAACTTTATTCTTGAGCTGCTGTAAAGCCAAAACAATCTCTGTTACTTTAATTTCCTATTATCAATGTAAAGCCGCTTTGGAACAATCTACATAGTTAAAAGCGCTATATAAATGAAGATGACTTGACTTGACTCTTAGTTGCTGACACACATAAGAGAATCAAGCTGTACAATTTATGTGCATAGGGCACATCATTTGTTCTTGGAAATAGTAATGTACCCGATAACTTTACAAGCTAGACCACAAGTGTAATCATTATAAAATTATCCTTACCGTAGACAGATAGCGAGTCGCTTGGCAGGTTCAATTGCCAACAGCATCACTGAGTCGGCCAAGAATTATGATTGGCTGTTGTCACTATGATGGTCACGTCAGCACCAAGCTTCAGACGCCCTCCGTCAAGCGTTGACCCTGACGCCCTGTGTGAATGCAGTGTTATACATATTATTCAATGTGCACTTGGGGGAAAGTGTTGCTGCACTTATTTTAATGTTATGTTGTAGAGAATCTGTAACTTTTTTGACTTTAATGATTAATAACGGAATAGCTACTAGATTTTAACATTATCTGAAGAAAATGTGTAGCCAGGGTATACAGCTGCAAAGGTGTTATGAGTTGATTTAAGCATGTTTTGCTATGCAGTTTGTTGAGCATTTCTATCATGGGTGGTTGCTTACAGCATGAGCAACCTATTATATATTATGACCATGATTTGAGTCACTCCTTCAATGTACATGGGAACGTTTTGTCAATTTATCATCCGCCAAGCAAAATTGTCAGACTGCTTAGAAAAGTAATAGCACACCTCTCCTCAAAAAGTTTCATTCATGACCAGCACAAACAGTGTGGGGCAAGTTATACTATGAAAAAAAAAAAAAAAAAAAATACAGTTATAGATATGGTATGCTGTGAGCAGGAGTCTGATGCTAAGTATGAGTAATAGTGTTGCTTGCCTTAACAAGCTCCACTAATTAAAAACAAAGAATTGTCATGTTAAATTCTGCTCAGGCTTTCTATAAAAGTCACAGTGTTCCATCAATGCCAGCAAATTCGAAAATAAAAACAGGCAGACAAACTCGTAGATCTCAGAGTCTTGAAATTACATGGACTGTGAATGTATCATTATTGGGCTTGATGAGGCTCTGCTCCCATCCTGAGAAGTGAAAAATGAGGGTTGTCTAGAAGCAAGCTACAGAGTGAATGTAAACAAAAGTAGGCTAAAAGGCAAATATTCTCTCCAAAACTCCCATGGGTCAACTGTGTGCCCAGAGCTTACTCAGGAGTTGTTATTTCCTTAAAACGAAAGAAGAGAGGTCATTACTCACTGAAAGTAAAATGTATGACTTTTGTTTCAGAAATCTGATAGCTGATTTGGCTTGGTACATTTGTCATGTTGTTAATGCAAGTGAATGGTGACAGATCTTTTCATTGTAAAATAAGCCAAAATTATTATTACATGCATAAATGTCATTAAAACGACCGCATATATAGACAGCCTTTTAAACAAACTACCAGAAAAGAACTACATTAATGGTCATGTAACGTAACCTACTTAATTTGAGTTAGTGCCTGATAAAATGTGTTTTATAAGTGGGTTTACTCCATTACTCCCCCAAAGCCTACTTAGTACAACACCTTACAGTAGGTTTACAAATGACTTTTTTTTTTTTTTATAGAAGACCGACTGTGACTCATAATCTCTTCAATGAAAGATTGACAAAGAATGAATAGATTTATCATGTATGGGACTAGAAAATGTAATGCCCCCATTGAATAGAAAGCCATTCAGGTACAGCTCAACTCAGCTTGCTCAGGAAGAGAGGACAAGGGAAGCAGCATTCAGAATACAAAGAGAAAACTGTTCTTGGAAGGCAAACATTTCAGCTATTTCAGTTGTTTCTTTTTTTCTGTATTTCAGGTACATTTGGCTAATTAAGCCAAATGCATTTGTAAACTTTACATTTAAACGTAATATATGCTTTTCTTGGGTTTACATGAACAATTTGTGTTGAAGGTGTGTTGTCACCATGCCTATTGTACTCTAATCCAGTGTTCTTCAACCCTGCTCCTGAAGGACCCCCAACACTGCACGTTTTCTTTGTCTCCCTAATCAAACACACCTGATTCAATTCATCAGCTCATTAACCCATGTGATAATGAGCTGATGAATTGAATCAGGTGTGTTTGATTAGGGAGACAAAGAAAATGTGCAGTGTTGGGGGTCCTTCAGGAGCAGGGTTGAAGAAAACTGCTCTAATCCACTGAGTTATGGACTTAAATATCTACAGTTGATCTCATAGGTCTGCATACCCCTTGCAGAATCTTTAAGATGTTTAGCAATAAAATAAATAATAATAATAATAATTATTATTATTATTGTTATTATTATTATAAATAATGTTTTTCCAATCCATTTTGTTGCACATCTCTGGCTGCTTTTACACTTGGCATTATTATGTGTTTACACTTGTCAACATCAAGTGGCTTCTGTATCTAAATCATTTATTGAATCTTTGTTACCCATGTGTGACACCCTGTATGTATAGAATTGAAACCCCTGCATACTAACTGCCTGGTGACAGATGAGGCACTCATGCACCAAGTAACCCAGATAGCCAGTGACGAGAGTGAAAGACAACGTCGATTGGGACAAGCTGCACGGCAGAGAGTGTCGAATGCCCTCAGTGCCCAGTGTGAGTCCGAGGTAAAGACGCAGATTGCAGTAGACAAAATGACCAAACTAAGACGATTCGTCGGTTGAGTGCACAAACTGAAGCTCTTACAAATACCGCTGAATCTCTTGCAAAGGCGAGAACGACAGAAGGTCAGTGCAAAGTCATCGACTCCCAGCTGCAGCGAAGGCAACGTCGATGAATGTGTCCCAAATGTAGTAGCAAGGATGTTACCTCTTGCAGTCATTGCTTTGTGTGTGGTGAGGAAGGACATCGTGTGGTGGGCTGTCTAAGAAGGGAAAAGGGGTTGGGAAACGACCAGCGGCCACTGATGAGGGGCGAACAGTGACCGAGCAACCACATCTCCAGCCTAAGGAGAAAGAAGCTCGGATGGGTAGGACACCTGCCTCGCCAAATCAAAGACAAAGTCCCTGTGACCGAGTAGCCCAGCTTATTAGAAAGAAAGCCACCCTCAAGTGCCACATTCATGGGTTCGCAATTACCGCTCTACTGTTCACAGGAGCACAAGTTAGTATAATCGACTGCAACTGGAAGAGTAAATACTTACCGGATCAAGCTCTGCGACCACTGTCAGAAATAGTCGATGGGGGCGACTTCAATGTCTCAGCTGTTAATGGAGAACCATTGCCATTTGAGGGATGGGTAGAATTGACAGTAAACCTGCCCGGGAATGATGATCCAAGTTTGGCTATTCAAGTGCCTTTCCTCGTGGGGAAGATGCCATTAGAGTGGCCATTGCTGGGGTTTAATGTGTTCGAGGAGATAATAAGAGGAAAGAAGGACACTGAGCAGGGTCTATGTGTTTTTGCAGAACTCCTAAAGATGGCCCTGGACATCAAAGGTGAACAAGCCAATGCGATAGTGAGCTTCATTAGGGAACAACCCCATGTGAACCACGCGGCTATTGTCACAGTCGGCCCTAGAGAAGTTGTCGTACCACCGGGTCAGGTGGCTTGGAATGCTCTGAGCCAGTAGTACTGTTCGAGTCCAGTAAAGAGAGTGCATCGTTAACTCAACTAGACGTTGGAGAAGGTCTGATGGAATTAGAGGGGACAGGGGACTATGTTAGGATTCCCCTGGGAAACCCTACTGCTTGTGAAGTCACTATCAGACTACATACACCTCTAGGAAATATTCAGCCAATATCAAGCATTACCGAAACAAAGCAGCAAGACTTGGTAAACAGAGGTGACTTACCAGTGAGCCGTGGAGAAGAACCAGGTTCCCAGGAACATGAGGACGTCCGCAGGGCAGACAGCTTGTGGCATCCTCCGGTCGATGTAAGCCGGAGAAGAACAGCAGAAATAAGTCAAAGACATGCTTTATGAAGAATCCAACGTGCTTGCTCGTGGAGATGATGATATTGGGTGCATCCCAAGCTTACAGATGACGATTAACCTGAAGGACGACTGTTCAGCGAGCTTATCCCTCCATCCCAAAACCCCTATATAAGGAGGTGAAGGAATACGTTCAGGACTTACTAGCTCAGGGTTGGGTGGTCAAGTCGAAGTCTCCATATGCAGCCCCGGTGGTGTGCGCTCTGAAGAAAGATGGCATGCTGAGACTGTGCACAGACTACAGGTTGTTAAACCAGAAGACAGTCCCAGACCGACATCCACTTCCCCGGATCCAGGACCTCATTGACACCCTCCCAGGTGGCTGCCGATGGTTTTCTATCCTGGAACAGGGAAAGGCCTAACATCAGGGATTCATGGTGGAGAGATATCATCACCTTACGGCATTCACAACCCCTTGGGGACTATATGAGTGGGTGCGCATACCCTTCGAATTGGCTAATGCACCAGCGGCATTCCAGAGGGGTATGGAGGGGATGCTGGACTCGCTGAGAGATGAATTATGTATCCCGTATCTCGACGACATACTTTGCTTTGGTAAAACATTCAGTGACCATGTTCAGGGGCTAAGGAGAGTCCTCAGAGTACTGCAGCATCATGGAGTAAAGTTGAGGCCAGCAAAATGTGAACTCTTCAAGAGAGAGGTCAGATATGTTGGGGTTCCTCAGTTACTACTACACCTTCATCCAGGACATTTCACGGATCGCTAAGCCACTGTACGAACTCCTCCAGTCTTGGGGATCAGTAGCCTGGCCTGGAGACCATAATAAGTCAGGTAAAACTGAGAAAAGAGGGAACAAGTTACCATCCCGCGTGAAAGTAGAGTGGATGAGTGTGCACCAAGGTGTGTTGGAGAGACTCATTGGGGCTCTAACCAAACCTGTCTGTGAGAAGTTCCGCAATTATTTGTTCTATATGCCACACTTTACAGTCTTCACAGACAACACCCCGTTAACGTATGTCTAACGTATGGCCAAACTCAATGCTGTTGGACATAGGTGGGTGGGAGAATTGTTGGACTTCAGATTTGACATTCGCTACAGACCAGGCAAAATGAATGCGGACGCGGACATGCTCTCTCGTTGTCCCCTCAATATCATTAAGTTTATGACCGCATGTACCAAAGTTCACAGAGAGGAGGTAGTCCGGGCTACGTGGGAAGGAAGTCGGGCTGACCAAGAGAATGAAGTTGCCTGGGTTGCGGCGTCAAGAGAGTGCAGAGTGCCAGTTTGGAGTGAGTCTCATGACACTTGACCGCTTTGAGATGAAAGCCATCCAGAGGGAAGATCCTGTTGTCGGCAAGGTGATAGAATTAAAGGAGAGTGGTGGAGAACTGACATCTAAAATGATGAAAATGCTAAAGGAGGCCTAAAGAGACTGTTGTATGAGTGGAGAAAATTGGATCTTGAAGAGGGTTAGCTGCTCAATCGTAAAACCAATTATAGATCTCAACTTCTTCTTCCAGCTAAGTTTAAGCAGTTGGCCTTGAAACAGTTGCACAACGACATGGGTCATGTAGAAACGGAACAAGTTCTAGACTTAGCAAGGAGTAGATTCTACTGGCCTTTTATGAAGAAGGAGATCGAGCACTATGTCACCCAGCAGTGCCGATGCGTGAAGCAAAAGAAACCTGTGGTGAGGATCAAGGCTCCGATGGGAGGTCTTACCTCAAGTTGTCCACTGGAAATGGTGTCCATCGATTATCTGCACTTGGAGCGGAGTCGGGCGGATATGAAAATATTCTTGTGCTGGTGGACCATTTTACCAGATTTTCCCAGGCGTACCAGACAAGAGACAAGTCTGGAAGGACAGCGGCTGAGAGGGTATTTAACGACTATATCCCAAGGTTTGGCTATCCTTGCCGGCTCCATCATGACCAAGGCCGTGAATTCGAGAACCATCTCTTCTTGACTTTGCAGCAGTTAACAGGTATCAGTAACTCCAGAACAACACCTTATCACCCCCAAGCAAACCTAGTGGAATGTTTCAATCACACTCTGCTACAAATGTTGAGGACGCAGGAGGAGAAAGAAAAGGACAGATGGAAAAACCACCTCCCGAAGGTAGTGCACGCTTTTAATTGCACTAAGCATAAACAACAGGGTTCTCTCCATTCTTCCTCCTGTATGGACATCACCCTCACTTGCCCGTCGACTTGTTGTTTGGTCTAAGATCAGAGGATGACCAAAACTCACCTCGAGATTATGCAGAGAAGTGGGCACAATGGATGGCTGATGCTTATAAACTAGCCACAGACAACAGTAAACAAGCGAGCGCACAGAACAAGAAATACTATGACTAGCACCTTTGAGGTGTTGTGCTCCAACCAGGAGATCGAATTCTGGTTCATAACCTAAGTAAACGGGGCAGGCCTGGAAAGCTAAGATCATACTGGGAGAGAACAGTGCACGTGGTCAAAGAAAGAATAGGAGATGGACCAGTCTCTCAAGTGTACCCTGAGTCCAGTGGAGGCCAAAATCCAGCAATTATACGTACCTTGCATTAGAACCTGCTTCACCTGGTTAATGATCTACCTGTAGACCCGCCACCTCCGGGAGCTGATGAGTCATGCAGACCTAAGGGAAGGAAACAAAGATTGTTAAAATCAGCAAGAGAGCCTGAAGAAGCAAATTCAAAGTGATTCATGTTCAGATGACAGTGACACTCCAAGAGCTTACTACTGGTTGCGCTCCTCTGAACAGCAGAGATCTAAGCAGAGAAGGACTATACCTGACACTTACGAAAGAGGAGATTGGAGATGGAGAAATAGTGAGGATGGACCTGCAAGGCATGGAGAGATTACTCTAGGAGTAGAGGAAGAATACTTACCTGAGCCAGTGGCAACTCACTCATTGACTGACTTATCTGCTGCACCAGAATCTGAGGGGATGAATGATCAGCTGGTAGAGATGGTACCTGTGGAGGAAGAAAGACAAATAGTTAGTCCAATGGGAAAAGCTGCAGGAGATGGATATGTGAGAAGATCCAGCAGAGAAAAAAAACCCACATGGGTCTTCACTTACCCCTCATTGGGTCAGCCCAATTATGAACTGCCTACTGAGATAGGGGCTGCTCAATTTAGGCAGACACAGCAGTTACCGTATTACTCTGGGGTACAGGGGCCAGTATGTGTGACTTGTGCTCATGTCCCACCTACATTTCCGTATCAGTTAGGGTCCTATCCTACCTTACCACTTTATGCTGCCTTTAGTGGATACTAGAGAATTAGTACCTACAAGAAAACAGGGTTAAGACACACACACATGTGGGTAACTATGAGTCACGGAAAAGAAGCTGCCATTACAAGAACGACTCGTTACTGATAACAGCATAACTGTGTCTGTCTTATTGTTTTGCCAAACAGGTAGGTGAAATCAATCACCATGGACATAATGAAGCAATATGTTGATAGCGTGTGTACACTGTTTTAGGAGGGTGATGTACATTTCCTGAGTAGAGTTAAGATGTTTAATGGGCTATATGCACAGCTGCACTACTTCCTGAACTTCAGGCAGGTCCTCTGTTTCCTGTCTGACATTATTGGACAAACTGATTAATCCAGGTGGTAAGGCACACCTGGATTAATCAGTTTGTCCAATAATGTCAGACAGGAAACAGAGGACCTGCCTGAAGTTCAGGAAGTAGTGCAGCTGTGCATATAGACCATAGAGACAGTGTTGTGTTTATGGAAATTACGTCTCATTCGCGGAAGTGCCGCGTCAGGCCTGGTATTAATATAATTAAATCTGGATGGTTAGAGGCTCCAGCACACTGAATACCCAAATTAATGTAATGTTTATAGCTTTATAATTGTGTTTATAGCATAAAGAGCGATGTTTTGAGCAATCACCATGGGTTTCATGATTGAAGTATATGTATACGTACATATGTAATTGTTGAATATTATACATATATAATCTTTGCATACTATATTTATATAGGCTTCTGTTGATATTTGGATTTTATAATATGTTTTAATGATCTTTTGATTAAGTATATCCGCTGTACGGTATATAGTAATTCAGTTTAAATGGTTATATTGTGTAACCAATGGTTCGCTCAACTATTCAGTTATACAGTATTTAGTAGGACACATTTGCACAGACAACAGAGACTGTAATACATTGTGATGTATGTTTTACGGGAAAAAGTAAAACAATCACCATGGACATAATGAAGCAATATGTTGATAGCGTGTGTACACTGTTTTAGGAGGGTGATGTACATTTCCTGAGTAGAGTTAAGATGTTTAATACCATGATATATATATATATATATATATATATATATATATATATATATATATATATATATATATATATATATATATATATATATATTTGGGAAAGGGCCATACTATACCATGAGGCCACGGGAGAGGATTATTGAATGGAGGTGGAGCGATGCAACTTACGCTGGAAGGTCACATGAGAATGACAACATTCATACTGGATTGCATTCATACTACACACAATCATACTGGACATACTTTTTGAACGGAAAAGATTCAAATGTAGTTCCTACTCAGACTGTACGCGATTTCGTTTTAGTCTGTGTGATCCTGCCCACTGTCAATTTACTCAATAGTATTTCGACACCCTGGTTTGCCAGTTGGCGGACAACAGCGTATTAAAGCCATGGAAACGAACAGGGTCAAAGATTGCAGATTCTACCCGACCTAAAAAGCCTTGTCAATAAAAGAAATTGCAAACGTATACATTAGCTGATCAACGTACAGTGTAAGACTCGTCGCTTTCCATTGTCAATTGCTCTCGCATGTTTTGTGTCCTCAATCTGGCAAGCCGCGTGTACGTCGAGCCTGAGGAGGGGGCAGTGGAAACGAATCTCTCCAATATTTTTAATTTGGACTGCAGTACCTATTTCAACCGCTAGCTGTCAATATTACATACTGCATCTTTAAAATAAGTTTGTAATGGAAAAATGGCCCTCGTGCAAAGTCGACCTGAAGTGGTGGGGTTTCTTTTAAAAACTATTTTCAGTCGTGGGGCTACGCGTTTCAAATATCATAAAATGAGGAGAAGGAGGTTGCAAATAATAATTAATTACATAGATGCTGTGATCGAAATGGTACAAAGAAATGAATGGGCCCGGAATCTTAGGCGAAAAATGGGGTGCATCCGTTACAGACAATGAATGATTGTGCAACTTTCAGGTGCGAAAGCAAACTTACTGCGTTCTGCACCCTTGAATTGTCTCAAAAACACCAAGCTATGTGATAGTGGGTGGGGTTTTCGTCATCCTGTGAATGCAGATATTATGGCTATAAGGAATTTACATTACTCTGATTACATCCATTTACAATGTGTCCTCGACTACCTCTCTACCAGGACACATAACATTTTGATCACAAACACGTTTACACTTGTCTTTTCAATGTGTATGTGGACAACACCTGGACTTGAGGCCACAATGATGAAGGATTTTTTCAAGCTAAAGAGTGGTCACAGTGATCTCAGTTGCATGGAATGAGCAATGCTTAGAACTGCAGAGCAAGAGCGCCTCTGTGTGGTTCACAGACAATGTGTTATGTAGAAGTTAAAGACATGGGAATTCCTGTATAATATGGGTCATATGAGAGAATCACTTATACAGTAATCATTTATATAAACTGAATAGACATTGTGGAAAAAAACATCATCAGCTTGCCTCTAGAAATGCTGTACAACATACAGGGTTCCCGCATTTATTATTTTTTGATGAATGATTTCTATTGACCATTCCATTTGTATGACTTGTACTACTACATTTTTTTCTAGAGATTACTGGGAGGTTAAATTCCAGTTGTATTTCAAGTAACAATACTTTAAATAATAACAATAGGCCTAATTATTATTAGTATTATTATTGTCTTTTTTTTTCTTTTTTTTTTGCTAGCTTATAATTATACCGTTTTTGTTATTAGTACAATTAACTAGAGAGAGAGAGAGAGAGAGAGACTTTAAGCCTCTTTTATTTACAAACAGTTATAAATATATATATATATATATATATTACATTACATTATATTGCATTACACAAGAAACATTACTTAAAACACATTTACATAAATATGCTATATATAAAAATTTGTTTCAATTTACAGCGGGGGGAAATAAGTATTGAACACGCCATCATTTTTCTCAGTAAATATATTTCCAAATGTGCTATTGACATGAAATTTTCACCAGATGTTGGTAACAACCCAAGTAAGCCATACATACAAAGAAACAAACAAAAATAAGTTCAGAAATTAAGTTATGTGTAATAATGTGAAATGGCACAGGGAAAAAGTATTGAACACATGAAGAAAGGGAGGCGCAAAAAGGCATGGGAAGCCAAGACAACTGCTGAAAACTTACAGTAATTAAAAAGCAATCCAGCCCCCTGTCAGTGGAAATTAATAAAAGCTGGTTCAGTCCCAAATGATGGCCTACAAAAAGGTCTCATTGCCAAGGTGTCACACAAGACACATCTCATGATGGGTAAAAGCAAAGAGCTGTCTCAAGCCCTTCGCAACCTAATTGTTGCAAAACATAATGATGGCATTGGTTATAGGCGCCATTCTAAGCTTCTGAATGGTCCAGCGAGCACTTTCGGGGCCATAATACGGAAGTGGAAAGACAATAATTTCACCATAAATTTACCTCGACCAGTGCTCCTCGCAAGATTTCTGATAGAGGAGTGAAAAGAATAATCAGAAGAGTTGTCCAAGAGCCAACACCAAGTTGTATGGTGTTTTTAGGGTAATGTGCACAGCCATTTCTCCTCCAAATATGGTATGTATTATGGCATCCAAACAGTTCAATTTTGCTCTCACTGGCTTTTTGGCAAGTGTTGTGCAGCAAACTTTAAATGAGCTTCAACATGCTTTTTTTTTCAGTAATGGAGTCTTGCATGGTGAGCGTGCATACAGGCCATGGCGGTGGAGTGCATTACTTACTGTTTTCTTTGAGACAACAGTACCTGCTATCTGCAGGTCTTTTTGAAGCTCTCCACTAGTGATCCTTGGCCAACTCTTCTGATTAACAGCTGACTGAACCAGCTGTTATTAATTTCCACTGACGGGGCTGGATTGCTTTTTAATTACTGTAAGTTTTCAGCAGTTGTCTTGGCTTTCCATGCCTTTTTGCGCCTCCCTTTCTTCATGTGTTCAATACTTTTTCCCTGTGTCATTTCACATTATTACAAATAACTTTCTTTCTGAACTTATTTTTGTTTGTTTCTTTGTATGTATGGCTTATTTGGGTTGCCAACATCTGGTGAAAATTTCATGTCAATAGCACCTTTGGAAATATATTTACTGAGAAAAATGATGACGTGTTCAATACTTATTTCCCCCGCTGTATAACTACTCTCTTCACTTGGTTGACATAAAATACTTTCAGTACCCCAAAAAGAAAAAAAGAAAAAATGAGTTTAAAAAGTTACTAATTCATAAAACTTATACTTAAACATTAACCTACTTTTTACCAGTCTTAAACATACAGTATGTAAAGGATTGATTCCTCCATTAAGAAGTGTTTTATTCTTCCTTGTAAGTAAAATTACCATATTAGCCTTATAAAACAAGAAATGAATTAACACTATTTTCTTTGAGTTTGAGGCACTATATTTTGGTCCAAAAACAAAAAGACCACTTGTAAACAGAAATTTATGACTCAATTCTCCTGACACACCAAGAATTTCTTTTAACCTTGAACTACCAATAGAAATTTGAAAAAACGTTTTGTGGGAAACCCCACAAATAGAACACGTTTCCCCTGGCAAAGGATTCAAATGTGCCTTATATCTATTTGTTGCTATTATCCAATGTGAAATCAATCTCCCATTGTAAGTCTCCATTCCTTTTTTCAATTGGTTTCTTATAAGGACCTCCAACTACCTTTTGGAGAGGTGCCGGACTCAACAACATCAGTCCACTTGGTCTCTGGAAATTCTTTTAACGCTCTTATATTGAGAAATTTTACACAAACACAATAAAGTGCTTTCTTAGAGACAGTGTTAAAAAAACAAAACAAGTTCAGGCATTCTAAAAGAGAACAAACTTCCTTCAGCCACCTGCCAATTTCCTACATTCCCAGGCCACACTGATCTTGGGGAATACATTTTCAGATATTCCAACTTTTAGTGGCAGAACAAGAAAAGATTCTTGAATATCAGCTAACAATTTTTGCACAGTTCGAACAGAACGGATACCAGTCCTCATGGCCCGTTTTTCAGCAGTAATCCATTGGTCATTTGACCTAAAATGGCAAATCTTACTCCCACCAAGCTTGTGCACACAGTCTGTGGAGAGGTGAGAATTAAAAATTAAGGGTTCTTCTAGATGCCATTGTCCAGGTCATTGGTTCTCAACTCCAGTCCTCGGGACCTGCTGCTCTGCACATTTTGTATGTCTCTCTTATCTGACACACTCAAATCAGTTCATGGAGTCTCTCCTGACGAGCTGATGATCTGATTCAGGTGTGTTAAATAAGGGAGACATACAAAATGTGCAGAGCAGTGGGTCCCGAGGACTGGAGTTGAGAACCACTGGTCTAGGTGTCTCAGAATCAATAAAAATCTGCCATGCATTAAACACTGAGGCATAAAAAGAAGAGTCCACTAAGATCCATCTACTTTGAATTCATTAAAAAATTTCAGGGATAACTTGTGAAGGCATTTTTTGTTTTATAATCATTACACCAAAATGCTTCTGTTTTACCCTAGTTGAGTTTTTCATATGATGCTCTCTCACACAATCCAATACTGTAATTAATAATATCAAGGTCTTTTTTTTCTTTTACAATTACAGTAATGTCATCTGCATATGCAATCAGTTTAAAAGAATGAGTATCATCACCAACCCTTAAAGGTGGTATCAGCGATTTCAGGCCCAAACATAAATGATCACATTCATCTAATATTTCGCTAGCTGCACGCCCCATAAGCATGCTGTCAAAAAAACGCGTCTCTCTAGGTAGCCTAGGCTCTGAGATCTGCACACAAAAACAGCTGTTTTCAGTCTGTTTGGCCAAATAATCAAAACCCAAACAAATAGTGTTCCAACCAATCACCGACAGGGGCGGGTGTTGTGAGGTTTTCGCGTGCAGCCGTCATAGGCAGCCATGCACGAGCGCAAAACCTCACAACACCCGCCCCTGTCGATGATTGGTTGGAACACTATTTGTTTTGGTTTTGAGTGATGTTGATACCAACTGTTTTTGTGTGCAGATCTCAGAGCCTAGGCTACCTAGAGAGACGCGTTTTTTTGACAGCATGCTTATGGGGCGTGCAGCTAGCGAAATATTAGATGAATGTGATCATTTATGTTTGGGCCTGAAATCGCTGATACCACCTTTAAGACAGACAGACCTTTTCTTAATAGACACAACAGTGGTTCCCCCGTTAAAGCATATAACTGACCTGACCGTGGCCATCCTTGTCTAATACCCTTCCATAATCTTATTGGTTGACTTAAACCACCACCAATTTTTAAAACAAAATATATACATAAAAACAAGAGTTTAATCCATGAAATAAAAACTTTTCAAAACCCAAAAGCATATATTGTTTAAAACAAAGTCAAGTCATGGTCAGCTCAATGGCTTTTTCCTGATCCAGAAACAACCACACTATTGCAATGCAATGTCGCAGTATTACAGTGGTCAACATTTGAAGTGGATCAAAAAAAGTTGTCCTAAGACAAGAATGGGTATTGTTCAAAATGCATGGATAACTTTGATGAAAGGTTTTGATCCACTTCAAATGTTGACTGTACATTAGTGTAAAAATGTGTAACCAGTTAAAATGGGCACAAAACGTGTTCTGATCATGCTTGGTGTGTAAAAGAGGCTAGAAACAAAGAAAAATCTAATAAAATCAGAAAAGGGGCATAAAGAACACAGCACCCGTTTAAGATGTTTATTTTAAAAAATAACTTGAGTACAAAACATACATAAAAAATGTATATCAGAAAAAAAAAAAAAAGTCTTAAACATAAGACATCATATTACATTCAAACATCACCTGCATTCAGGTGAGAGGACTTTCTTTGTAGATCCTTTAGTGTTTCATTTTGTGATTTTAATCACTGCATTGGCACAAAACTCTCCACTTTCAAGACACTTGTAACAATAAAACTCTCTGGTGATCAAACCTTCAGCGTTTTCAGAACATCTAGTGAAATTAAGAGTTGGCTTCGGGACCATACTGAAAATGGTCAAAATGGAATCTGTTTGAATCAGGGAGGCCTTAAACTATAATCAGGTTTCATGCAACAATGTATGAAGTGCCAATTCTTGTCAAAAGGTGTTATGGAACAAAAATATTTTTGTGTGAAATGTTTTGTACAAGCATGGTGAGCTTCATGGCAATTTTTTTTAAATTAAATTAAATAAAAAAAATATACTAGGTGGATGAAGAGTCGCCATCTTGTCGTAAAATAGAAAGTCCAAGAAGACCACATTTTGATCATTACATGCATCTGAAGGTGGGGGGTGGGGGAGAGAGTCAAATGCAAGAGAATATGGAACTGATTAAAAACCTTTTAAATTGTAGAAAAATAGAATGTCCTTAATCAGGAGATCAACAGAAAATACTAATTGTTTAACCTAAGGTATTCAAGTAATTCACCGGATACTTTTAAAGTGTCAAATAAATTACACGTAACATGGATGGCAGTATACAAGTCTGAGAGGGGAGATGATTTTGATACAGAGCAAATGTTAAGTTACAAACTTAAGTGCATGCCTGAAAGGCCAGCAGATAGCAAGTAATATGTAGTACACAAGATTTTAACATGCACAAATCCACAATCCCAACAATAAAACTGGTTGTGATATGGATTTGAACATGATAAAATAATATGTACATACAAAGTGATCCATAGTGTAATGTCAATTTACATTCAATTTAAGAAAATTAAAATTGAACTAAAATAAAATAAAAATATATTGCACAAAGATAGTATATTACGTAAAGATTTATAGTACAAAAGCAATCACAGCCTAGTGGTACCGTAACAAGATTTCTGTTATCAAAAATATTCTGAAAAGCAATAACAATAGACGAAAAATTAACTAAAAGTATCAGACACTGTCATACAAAAAAAAAAAAAAAAAATTAGGAAGGAATATGTACAAATGAAAACAGGAACATTTAAATGTGTAGTCACAGGAAGAGCACTAGACAAAACAAATCAAAGTGCAATTTCAGATGATACCCATCTTAAACAGAAGTGCTACCTTTGACCTAGGAAAACAAAGGTCTGTGGTCCACATCCTTTATCTTGGGTAGAAGTGGAAGTGGTAGACCAGTGGTTGGCACTATCTGCTGAGGCTTATGGGAACAGTGTCCCTTCGACGCCGACGCCAGCTGTTATGGCCATACTGAGGATGATGGCCTCTGGGAACATGCACGATGTTACGCTCTAAACAATTAGTGTGTGGAGGCCCCTTGAACCTCTGGCCATTCTGAAACAATACATACAAGTATTTTAAGTGTGATACCAGCCAGCAGTAAGCATTTATCAATACTTAAGGCATCACAAACAACCTATATTGACTGATAAAAATGAAACTAGGACGGTCAATAAATTCAATGTAACTTAAAAATAGATTTAACAGCAAACTTCTAAATGCATTAACATGCTGTTAAGGACTGAAAACAACATCAAACTCTACATCACTCAGTCTGTAACTAAATAGCAGCAGTTTGTTTGGGTCAGGTTCCAAATTTTGAGTCCTGGTAATGTAATACCAGTATTTACTTCCAGTAGCAAGTCTATGAAAAATAACACAATGTGTAGTCACAATTTTACATCAAGCACTGCCTTGTTTTTTATGAACTACTTGGAAATTTGATGTGCCATCTTTGTCAATGGGATATTTGAAGAGGGGGGAAAGAAACTAGTTAAAGAAACAACTAGGTTAAAACCCTTACAAACAAGCAAAAACCCACACATTACATTAGTGTCCCTTACATTAGTGTGGTGACTCTGGCTGGGTAAACAGCTGGAGTAAACAGGAGACAAATGGAGTACTCCATTCATATGAGTCAAACCATCCATACACTGTTTGCTGGGTAATGGGTGTGACTGAAACAGGAAGAGGCAATACAAAACAGTGCATGGGTAAATACAACCACAACTGGAATTCCACTGGTCAACTTAAAACAAACAAAAATGTATTTTGTCAGAACATAAGGACTCCTTTGAATGGCTGTTAAAGGAGGAAGATGCTCATATAAATAACCCATTCTGCCACAGCTTAAAATGTAGACGACTCCCAGATAAAAAAAAAAGCAGTTATTTTAATAACATGGTGGATGATGCGAGTCGAGTTGCTGAGAGACATAGCCTATTGGCTGCATCCGAAAGCTGAAAAATGCTGCCTCCACAGGCAAGATAAGGAGGTAGGAAGGCAACAAGACACATGCAAATCCAATAGTCATGCCATATTCTGTCTACTAAGATACCTTAATTTGATAGATTTGATAGATCAAGGCAGCATAGATGTATCCTTCGCTGCCTTTGATATCCCACACTACAGTGCATTTAATTCTATGACAGTTTAGCAAAAATAAACATGGCGTCTGAAAGTTGTGGTTGGTGGTCAGTTTGTGTGTAAATGTACATTTTTGACCAACTGTTTCCACTTTTGATGCAATTTCTAATGAGAAATGTGTATTTTAGTAATCAAATATTTTCTTAGTTTTCATCAAAGCTTTCTCTATTTTGTTGCCTCAGAAGTCTGTCCAAAATCTTTTTTTGCGAGGTGCCTTTGTGCGAAAAAGCTGCCTGCAAAGTCATTGCCTGATAGGGAAGCGAGGCATCAAGTCAACTGCCTAAGCTTTCGAGCGCAGCCATCGACTGGGCAAATTAAATAAAAATCAGAGGAATGTTGGCCTTACTTGACTTCCAGAGTGCAGAAAAGTTCCAGATGCGTTTGCTTTTCTCTGTGGTTTCTGATTGGTATCAGTCATGCAGGACATTGGAAAGAATTCACGAAGAACTGAAGCTTTGCACGGTGTGTCAGAATCCTGGGAGAGAAAGAGATAGTGACAGATGAAGAGAGAGAGAGATAAAGAAAAGACAACCTCAAATGGCAGATGTAAATTTAGCAAATTACAAAGCCAATGTAATGACAGAAAACTTAAAGGGTTAGTTGACCCAAAAATAAATTCTGTCATCATTTAAATCACCCTCAAGTTGTTCCAAACCTGAATGAATTTCTCTCTGAACAAAAAAAATTTATGGAAGAATATAGGTAACCAAACAGTTGTTGGGCCTCGTTGACTTCTATAGAATGAGGGAAAAATTTTAAAAATACTATGGAAGTCAATGGGGTCCATCAACTGTTTGGTTACAGACATTCATCAAAGTATCTTTGTTTGTGTTCAGCAGAAGAAAGAAATGTATACATGTTTGGAACAACTTGAGGGCAAGTAATAATGATGATGACAGAAATTTCATAAGGGGTAAACTATCTCTTTAATGGTCTTGCATGAGTTGACTTATTGGATTTAATGCAGAAGTGTGCTGACATGTGCCTTTAATGAGTTCTCTTACAAACTCATATCTAGTTCCCTTCAAGAAACTACACCAGGAACTTACAATGTCACTCCCAGACAGTGAGGACACAGAGGAAGATGAAGAAGAGTGCTGTTGAAGGCTGGACAGGGACACAGGTGAACCAGCACTGAGTGGTGATGAGGAGTCTCTCTGCTGCTTCTCACTTGAGGTCTTCTCCAAGTCTACAACATTCTGGACTAAAATTACCAGAAGCATTGTCAAAATCAACTTGGCCTTCGTTCTCAAAGCATAAAAAAAAAGAAAAAAAGAAAGTACTTTCCACAAAAAATGATGTGTGATTCAAATGACTTACTTTTAATGTCAATCATCTTGGCATTGTGTCTGTTCCCCCACTGCTGAATGATCCACTCCCTGTAGCTAATTACTCCCTGGGTCACTTTAATGATACGTCCCAATGTGCTTGAGATTGAAAGTGTAAACATTATTTGTCCAACAAAATAAGGCTGACAGATTTCAATGCACAGAACGATTCATGTTAAAGAACCAAAAACGAATGTGAAGGAAAATAAGATATTGAACAGCATTGGTAGTTACTGTATATATAGTACAATATCAAGTCAAGTCAACTCAAGTCTATTTGTATAGCGCTTTTCACAATACAGATTGTATCAAAGCAGCTTCACAGTATTAAATTAAAATAATACAACAAGGTTTGTTTCTAGTGGAATTTATTGATTGATAAAATTAAATTAAATATTCCCAAAATATCCCCAACTGAGCAAGCCAAAGGCAACAATATTATAGTAATAATTCTTTAACCTACATAATAACAATGGAAATTATTTTTTGCATTAAGCATACTGTAGCAGAGTGACATCACAGGACTGAATGAATGAACATGGTAGTTCCACATAAATTGAAATTGCTAAAAATTTAAACACAAATAAGTTCTTACTCCACTGTCTAGCCACAAAAATGAAAATAAGTGATTTTACATTGAGGATAGTAAAATTTCACAGCATGTTAACATTCTAACAAGTGAAATGGATAGTACTATTTTTATCAGTCACTCTCAACCCAAATGATGCACACACCAAATATGGTAAGTGGAAGCTTCTGTGTGTAACATATTTGATGTGCTCACTGCTCTGTGTGCGATATTTAATGCTTATATGTGAATAAACGGCTCAGTTAAATCGGTTCATCATATTAAGTGTCTTGAGAAGACTTGGATTAAACCATTTAATTCTTTTAAGATCTCTTTATGAAATATCAAGCATCTAAGTTTTGGTAAAATGGACTTTCAATGGAGGGACTGAAATCTCAGGTTTCATTCAAAATATCTTCATTTTAGTTCCAAAGATGAATGCAAGTATTGTTCATCATGGCATATTCATTTTGTTGGGTGAACTAACCCTTTAAGTCTTTAAAAAGTCATTGGCTAAAAACATTCAAGCAGCACAGAAATGGCTGGGGCAGCAATTTTCATTTAAAAGCAATAGTTGTGGACTCATCTGGGACTAACCTTTCCATATTTCTGTTGGGGTAGGAGCGGGATAGTGGAGATACAGCGTGACTCAAGATGAGGTATGCATAGTTAAACACCTCCTTCACCTGCATGGCACTGTAAGAGCTCCGGCCGACATCATTTCCTAACAAACAGAATCATTTGTTCAAATGCTTAAGGTTAGTTTAATTTCAATTCAGTTCGCATTAACACAGCTTTTCAAACTATGCTTTTTTTTGGCCATTCTGTAGCTGTACTCTGTGCCACTTGCATTTTTGATTGTGACATCCAGAACATCAAGAATAAATCAAAGTCAATAAATTTGACTGACTAGTTTCCTTCATTGCAAGGGGATAAAACTGGTTGATCTATGGTGGTTTGCCCTCATACCTGGTAAGTTTGGGTCCTCAATACAGAGCATTGAGGGTCTGTATGTATTCTCCATGACCTTCATGATCTCCTCTTTGGCCAGATACGCTCCTCCATCCTTCACACGGATGCCTGTTTTCAGATAATTAAAATGGCGTCCATACAATTCGAAGAATTCGATGAGCAGGATGCCCAAATTAATATTAGAAGCTCTGCAGTCTATTCTGGGATGGAGCTGAAACAAACAAAAGACCATGTCTGTTTATTGTAACAATTAAATGACCAAATCAATAATTTGTTTTAAATATCTGATCAATCAAGGTTCCCAAGCGATAAATACCATTATAATATTATGGTCAAATGGCTCAATGCAAAATGAGGATAAATGGTATCAATTATTAGGAGAGTAACACCGGCTGGAAAACGGCATGCATAAAAGCACAACACGAAGATACTCTTCTTGGTACCTGCAAGAAGCTGATGGCCATTAAAATGAGGCTGTAGGAACTGATACCACCCGTAAACACCTCGTTCAAATCTCTCTGGAGCAGAAACTGCTTCAGCACAAAGATCAGGTATGGCAACACTGAGTATTTCTGTATTCAAAAGAGAGGAAATAAAAGAATAGCAGCACATCGTATGTTCACTCAGAAATATTTATATTTTCATATATGGCCAGGATATGGCTACATTCAATATCAATGAAAATCAGTTCTTAACACAAGATTCAGTGGCTACATGTTTTCAGTTCAACAGCACCAAATCAAGCACTTAATGTGGGCTCAACATGCTCATTTAAATTAATTAAAGCAAGCTCTCACCTTAAGATGATCCTTGATAAACCGTGCTGCTTTGACACCAGTTTCAACATTAAAGCTGATGTCTACCTTCACATCTGTTTCTCTGTCAGTCAGTTTAATTATTGGTACCTGTACAGAAAAAGACTGATTACTAAATTGATTCCTCTTAGTTTTTGAAAAAGAAGACCATTATTAGTATTGGAATTATTACTGTTATTTTTGTTTAATCACCAGCAAACCACACACACAAAAAAAAGATGTCCCTGTGTACTTTCACATCAATAGCAGCTCTGTTTGCAAGCGTAGAAATTCTGTCTAAGTGCCATTATGACACTAATATTTCGCTCTGTACAGAATCTGCACTTGAATGCCATTGTCATTCACAGTCATCCCCCACATTGCTTACATGTTCATTAATTTGTTGTTTAACTTGTAAAAAAAAAAAAAAATATATATATATATATATATATATATATATATATATATATATATATATATATATTTTTATTTTTTTTTTGAAATGGTTGATATGAGAAAATCAAAAATGCAAGAACTTCACATACTACTACGAGAACAAACGTTGATACTTTAACTTTCAGAACTCAAAATTCCTCCAAAGTCCAAAAAGTTAAAATGAAACTAAGCTGCAAAGACTCAGGCTCAACTATGCAGTAGAAAATATACATTTAATAGGTCCCTGATCATTTCAGTCTGAACTCAACAACCTTACCACTACTAAAAGAAAAAAGGTACTTCTATAAAGAGGCAAGGACTATGACCTTGAGGTGCTCACTGAACAACAAGGCTGATGATGACTAACCGTAGCCTTGTCAAGTAGTTTGATGGAGAAGGGCTCAGCAATGTTGTTCTGCCTGAGTGCCTGGTCCAGCTGCTGCAGAGGTGCTTGTTCCCATTTTCCAAACACCACCAGGTCAATATCACTACATAATGCAATTAACAACAAAAATCATACAATAACAATAAAAAAAATCCATTTATCACTGCAAGTTCAAACATATGTAAACAATCATACAATACCTGGTAGGAAGATAAAGTCCTGTACTGAAGCTGCCAAATATTTCAACCTGAAAGATGAAATGGCACTTTAACCTTTTTAGACCTGGCAATCGACTAGTATGTGCAGTTTACACTGCAATCTTTGACAGACACTCAAAAGAAAAGCAGAGACTGAATGTCACCTCTCCTTATTAAGATGAACTTGTAGGTCTTCTGTACTAGACCTGAGAGTATTGTACTTAAGGAAGGAATATATGAGGTAATCTCCTTAACCATGCTGTTGGCGAGACGTTTAACTCTTCACTGAAAAAGTGCTGACTCCCAAAAACATTTTAGATGGGTTGAGGAAGTGATTTATTACTTTCTAACATTCAGTCCAAATTTTTTGAAACATGGTCACCTTTCCTAGCATACTTTGATGACTACTGTTTCTGACGTCGGGGTTACCTAAATATCTGAACAGAAGAGGACCTCAAGTCTTTTTAGACCTTTAATGAATCTTTGTGTTTGCCATTTACTGTCTCGGTTAGTTGCCTTGAAGATGGATTGTTTGTCAGAATGTCAGTGTCACATGGGGTAAAGTAAATGTATAGATACTTTTTTTCCCCTGCCAATGTCAAAGAGCAACACGTTATCTCTCTGTGCTGGACTCACCTTTGCTGTAGGCCACAGATTTTTGATTACAGCTTCAATGCGACTGACAACATCTCTCCTCATTGCTTCCTCTTCTGGGCGTGGGGACATGAAATGATAAAAATCCACAATCTCCTCATGCAGGCTGGGGAAGATAAACATCACAATCCTTACAACAACTCGCTTCCAATTGAAGAACTATGATATGAATAACATGAAACTGGAGCTGTATGAACAGGCACCAGGTAAAAATCTCAGAACATAACTCTTATGTTTATATATACAGCATTGGTGCAGAAATGCCTGTCCCATGTGTAAAAACAACAACAACAAAAAAACATTCCTTATCTTGTGTGCATCTGAGCTCATAATAGGCATAAGTAAATGCGCAAGACTGTCTCAGGTCAGAAAAAAATCCTTAATGCACGCTAAATCCACACTTTAGAGAGGTATTTGACGGTAAGTGATGTGTATACACGCTAAAGATACAGGTTC